>NC_136068.1:1050334475-1050942809 GCF_964261635.1 Lissotriton helveticus | reverse complement strand
CGTGCTCAGGCGCTAGGGGTCAAAGGAAAGCGCTCCCAAGCGCTTGGTACATAGAAACAGCAAAGTCCTTAAGGGGTCCAGGACCTCAGGTGGAGCACAGCAGCTCCTAGGAAGGAAAGTCCATCAGGTGTCCAGGGGCTGGGCAGGGCCCAGGGAGGCAAGCCTTCCCCTGGGCCCAAGCAGCAGCACGCCCCTGGCAGGATTCAAGTTGGGAACAAGAACATTTGACAAGAGGTCACAGCCTCCTTTTATACAGAGAAATCCTTTGTCTAAAGGTGCAGGGTGGGGGAAGAACCAGTCGCAGCTGGTCTGGGAGCACCCTTGATGGGCTCAACCACCCTTTTCATTCACTGGCAGGGCTAGGGTAGTTAGACGCACCACAGGGGGCGGAGCCAGCATTGTGTGGGAAAAGCCCAGCCCCATTCAGGAACCAGGTACAACCCCTCCCTCACATCACTCAGGCTGATTTCTCCACTCACTCCTGGGCAGACCCATCCAGACTTCCTGGAGCCAGGCTTGCCAGCCAGCTCCAGCCAATCACGCTCCAGCACCCTTACTGCACACACACATCAATGTCTAGAAGTGGCACTTCCCCACTAGACACATACACGCCGCACATACCATTGCGCAGCATTCACTCTCACGAGTTCGCACATACCAAACTTGAGCCTGCACTCCCCACACACCCGGAACTACCAGGGACACATACATTCCCATGCATTCCTATGGGAGGGCAGGCCTATCTCACTCCACACACTCAGAGTGCGCACACACTTTCCACTGGGACACAGTGAAAGTGCGCAGAAACCAAGACATCACTATTAATTATTTAATAACACCAGGCAAAAAGTTCAGGGGTGAACCTGCCAGAAGGGCCAAGTCCAACACAACCCCCTTCCAGTCAAAACGCAGGGTAGGCCAATCACCACTGTGATGGACTTCCTTGCTTTGGGCGATAGAACACAGACGCAGGCCCGCACTGCAGGGACATCCTCCGGTTCTACGCCACGTTGATCCATAAGACAAGCAAATACGTTAAAAAAAACCAGGCCCAACTAGGCTACCCCACTGGTACTCCTTAGTTGTCCACGGCTAGGACCAGGCCCTAGGCCACCCAGATACCACTGGTCCCTGCCAATCCACAGAGTGGGGGATAGTAACCCCTGGCCTACACTAGCCATTCTCCACTTCCTTTCTCAGGGTAGTTCCAAACTACCACTGATCCTTCAACCTAGGGTCCGCACCCTCAGGCTGACCAGAGGTCACGGGCAAGCATGCCCCACCCTACCTCTACTTCTGAAGCACCCTCCAGAACACAACTCCCCCACCTGGGATCCACATTCACCGGATGCACAGGGGTCAGACTCCCTCTGACCCCCTTCCAGAATTCCACACACTCCCAACTGGTGCGGTACTGCCAGACAACAGAACTACTGAAACCCTGTTCACTGATGTTTCACATTCTTCAAACACTCTGGGAGATCTTTCTCAAATGACCTATTGGTACAGCCGAGGCCCCCGACCTGATGTTCCCTTCAGAAACATTCCAGGCCCTGACACTGGGTTTCGGGCACCTGGAGACATGCAGTCCCACCCACTCCTTCTCCTCTTGAGACAGGACGTGAGCCCCTACACCAAGACCTAGCTGGGCTACACTGAACCTCTTCCACCACACTGGGCTGGAAGACACCTCAGCCACTCCTTTTGGAATCACTCCATCCCCTATGTCTCTCTCTTCCCAGAACCTTACCTACTCCAAAAAATCTGTCTCTAAACAGACCACAGAAATCAAAAAGCAGGCTCCACTTCTGCAGACGTTCTTGGGAAAAGTTCAACATACTGGACTTAGGTATCTGAGCAAAACAAGAGCACACAAGTATTCAGCAAGCTCCCCATCCAGAGAACTCACACCATTCATTCACACACGCCCCCCCAGACTGGTAAGGCAGTTTCTACCACCCCTGATTTCTCAACCTGACCACATGTGACACAGGTACCATTACTCCAGGAAAGGGACAGGGGACACACATACTGAACACATTTTCGCTGCCACCACTGGATCTAACCCTTTTGGTGAATCCAGAACACATTTCAACAGAAATGACATTTTTAGCAAACTTAAAAACAATAATTCCCTTTCATGTGACTATCTAACAATGCAGAGTTTTGTTGTGGGGCCAGCTGTCGCTGTGGTACTGCGCAAACGCAAGTCCAAATCCCACCGCTAGCCAACAATGTTAGAAATGGGATTTCTGGTTGGCTAAGGCTTGCGCCAAAGCCAGGCAGAAACCACCATTCCTAAGGTAAGGTAAGGAAGTCACCTGCCAAGACAACCCCTGCTCACCCTCTTGGTAGCTTGGCACGAGCAGTCGGGCTTATCTCGGAGGCGATGTGTAAAGCATTTGCGCACGCACCCACCAGCAACAACATCCAAGGCCCCCCACAAAAGGAACTCCACACCAGGTATATGTAAAAATAGCCTTTGTATTGAAAAACACATTAGATAGGAACACACACTTTACAATGTGCCAGAGGCACGGGAAGAATTTACAGGGGATTATGTACAGGATAGGGCCACATGGACCACTGTCAGGAATAAGCACTTGGTAAAGAAATAACACTTTTAGAACATAGAACTTAGAAGTTTCACACATGATGCATAGAACATTCAGCGGTGTAAGGAACAAGGCACATGATGCATCAACAACACATTCAGAGGTGCAGGAGTAACACATGATGCATAAACACACATTCAGAGGTGTAAGGAACAAGGCGCATGATGCATCAACAACACATTCAGAGGTGCAGCACAGGAGAACACATGATGCATAAACAACACATTCAGAGGTGTAAGGAACAAGGCACATGATGCATCTACAACACATTCCGAGGTGCAGCAAAGAACACTTCGCGGAAATCATATTAGCATGAACTTACATCAAAGTCCAGGGTCCAGGTTGCGCCACTTCGCCAAAACCTAAACGTAGCAGCTGCTCACAAAGTGCTGGGCAGCTGTAGATGATGGGGCCAACGTGGGAGCCTCTCTGGGCTCAAGTACAAATGTGGGCGGTGAGCCTCTCTGGACTCTTAAAACAAAGAACTGGCACTCGAGCCTCTCTGGGCTCGTAAGAAAACTGCGAGCGTGGAGCCTCGTGGGCTCGAAGAACTGGAATGCCCCCTGAGCCTCTCGGGCTCTCAAGGAATGTACCCGGCACGTTGGAGTCCCTCTTCTGGGCACTCGGTATCACTGGGGCACCGGGGAGCCTCTCGGGCTCGAGAACAAAGGAGGGGGGCAGGCGGAGTCCCTCTCGGGGGACTCGGCATCACTTGAAGCCTCACGGGCCTCTCAGCACAATAAGACTCACTCTGGAGGGGAGGGGCGGGCACCGGCAATGTGCCCCGACGCCCCTCCTCTCCCTCAATGCACTCACCGGGTCGGGCGGCGCTCGGCGACGGCTCTCTCACCCGGGCGGCGGTAGCGCATGGCGGGGCTCTCCCTCCTCATGGGAGCCCCGTCTTCACAAAGCGCCCAACCCGCTTCCTTAAGGGACTCCTTCCCCGGGGCGGGCATCACCTCCGGTCTCCCTCCTCACACGGGAGACCGGCAACGGAGAAGAAAGGCTTCCCCCGGGCAGGGGGAAGCGGAAGTGACCAACTTCAGGCCCCTCCCACAGTCAGGCGGCTCGGGCCTGGCTTCCGGCTTCGCCGCGGCAGCGGCACCGGCTTTCTCGCTTCTCTGGGGCAAGAGGGGTGGCACCCTCGAAATTAACTAATAAAAGCAATTATGCGGCGTGGGCAGCCGCGGAAGGGGCAATAAAAGCGCTCAGAGCGCTAGGTGCAAAATGAGGCGCTCCCAAGCGCTAGGAACATGAAGAGCGTGCTCAGGCGCTAGGGGTCAAAGGAAAGCGCTCCCAAGTGCTTGGTACATAGAAACAGCAAAGTCCTTAAGGGTTCCAGGACCACAGGTGGAGCTCAGCAGCTCCTAGGAAGGAAAGTCCATCAGGTGTCCAGGGGCTGGACAGGGCCCAGGGAGGCAAGCCTTCCCCTGGGCCCAAGCAGCAGCACGCCCCTGGCAGGATTCAAGTTGGGAACAAGAACATTTGACAAGAGGTCACAGCCTCCTTTTATACAGAGAAATCCTTTGTCTAAAGGTGCAGGGTGGGGAAAGAACCAGTCGCAGCTGGTCTCGGAGCACCCTTGATGGGCTCAACCACCCTTTTCATTCACTGGCAGGGCTAGGGTAGTTAGACGCACCACAGGGGGCGGAGCCAGCATTGTGTGGGAAAAGCCCAGCCCCATTCAGGAACCAGGTGCAACCCCTCCCTCACATCACTCAGGCTGATCTCTCCACTCACTCCTGGGCAGACCCATCCAGACTTCCTGGAGCCAGGCTTGCCAGCCAGCTCCAGCCAATCACGCTCCAGCACCCTTACTGCACACACACATCAATGTCTAGAAGTGGCACTTCCCCACTAGACACATACACGCCGCACATACCATTGCGCAGCATTCACTCTCACGAGTTCGCACATACCAAACTCGAGCCTGCACTCCCCACATACCCGGAACTACCAGGGACACATACATTCCCCATGCATTCCTATGGGAGGGCAGGCCTATCTCACTCCACGCACTCAGAGTGCGCACGTACTTTACACTGGGACACAGTGAAAGTGCGCAGAAACCAAGACATCACTATTAATTATTTAATAACACCAGGCAAAAAGTTCAGGGGTGAACCTGCCAGAAGGGCCAAGTCCAACAATTCCTTACCTTAGAATATCCCCAGGCGTCAGACTGGATCCGGAAACTTTTGCGTAGCAGTACCCTTGCGTGTCGGTAGGCGTCGTCTGCGGCTCCGCGTCCGTCGTCGGCGTCGTGGGTGCCGTCGTCGGAGTACTTAGATGCCACCTCCGCGTGCTGACGTCAGTTCTTCTTTTTTCCGCGCCAGCAAGAAAAAGCAGTAACCCTAGTCATTTTTTTACTAACTTTTTTGATCGATTTTGATCATTTCTGGAAGTCTTTCGACTCCGATCGGTGCCGGAGGGATGCCCGGCTTTAAGCACTGCGAGGATTGCGACCGCCTGATGTCGGTCACGGATCCTTAACACCTGTGTTTAACTTGTCTAGGCGTCGATCACGACGACAAGGCCTGCTCCGACTGCCGGGCCCTCTCTTCGAAAGCCAGGCGGGAGCGGTCCCGCAGGCGACTCGAAATCCGGCAGTCGGTCCCGCGCCGCGAGAGGTCTCGGTCCCATGGGAGGTCGAGGGACAGGTCGCGGGCTCGGAGCCACCACAGCTCCGAGAGTAGGCCGCACTCCTCCGGGTCGAAGTCGTCGTCAGGTAAGAAGCACAAGAAGTCCAAGCGGCATCATCGCTCTTCGGACTCCCCCCGACGCTTGCGCGATGCGGCCGGGGGTTCGGGTGACACCACCCACGCGGCTCCGATGGAGTCGCGGGTGCCGCGTGCGGCTCCACACCCTCCGGTCCCTGGGCTGAACGCGTCGCAGGAGGAGATCGAGCGCTTCCTCATGGCCATGAGGAAACTCTCTCCTCCGACGGGCTCCGCGGCGCCTTCGGGCCCAGCGGACCCGTCTGGGACCTCTAACGGGTCGGGGTGCTGCGGCCCCGCCGCCGCCGGCGCCTTCGGGCCCGGCGCCGCAGGTTCCCGTTATCCCGACGCCGCCGGCGCCTTCGGGCCCGGCGGCGCAGGACGCCGCTGGACCTCCTTCGGGATCTGGTTCGTCGCCGGTGGACCTTACGACCTCCCCAGCGTCGGACCCTCAGGTGTCGCCTCCGGCGCCGTCCTCGGGCGGCGCCGTCCCCGGTCCCACCTTCGTTCCTGTTCAGGCGCCAGAGCGGCCCCGATGGGCGCCGCTCCAGATGTCGTTTGGAGAGTTTCACTTCTATGAACAGGCCCCATTAGTTGAGAACCCTGAGTTTCAGGAGATGGGTGATGAAGAGGACTGGGAGGGGTCTGAGGACCCTCTGACCAGAGAGTGTCAGTCTCATGAGGACTGGGCAGGAGACCTTGGGGAGGCCAGTGGCCTGGACACCTCTCCAGACACTGGTTTTGTCTCCCCTCCTACCGTGGCTTCGGAGGAGGGGGCAACCTATAGTGTGGTGCTGATAAGGGCTGCCGAGGCGTTGGGCCTTGAGCTCCCCGTCGCGGCCGTGAGGACTAATCTCCTCACTGAGGTCCTTAAACCGCAGTCAAGCTCGGCCGAGCCTCTGCTGCCCTTTAATGAGGCCTTGACTGACGTTCTTCTGGGCACTTGGTCCAAGCCCGCTACGGGTTCGCCCGTAGATAGGAACGTGGCCAGACACCACCGCCCAGCCCCGGGCGACCCATGTTTCCTGTCCACCCACCCCACCCCCGAGAGCCTGGTCATCTAGGCCTCCAATTCCCAGACCGCGTTCCCGTCGGCCCCGCCGGACAGGGAATCCAAGAGTAAGAGCAGTATGGCAAAAAGATCTTCTCATCCCTTAGTCTGGGTCTGCGGTCTTCCAACACCGCATGCCTCTTGGGCCGTTACACCCACTCTCTGTGGGATACGGTCGCGGAAGTGCTGCCAGAGTGTCTGTTGGAGGTACGGGCCAAACTCGGCCAAGCCCTTGTGGAGGGCCGGGATGCAGCCAAATATTCCATCCGGTGTGGGCTGGATACCACCGACTCGCTAGGTAGAGCGATGGCAACGACGGTGGCGGTCAGACGCCTTGCCTGGCTGAGGTCCGCCAACTTTTCGGCAGATGTCCAGAACACACTCATGGACATGCCGTTCGATGGCCGTCGCCTCTTTGGCGACAAAGCAGACCATGCGCTTGAGCGCTTTAAGGACTCCAGGGCTACGGCCAAGTCCTTGGGCCTCTCGGCCCCGCACCAGCAATCGGCTGCTTTTCACTCCTTTCATGGCCACGGAAGGGGTGCGCCCACACGTGCCGCCAGCCACGCTCCGCAGGGCAATACCCAACGTGGTGGCGGCCGTGGGAACCGCCGTCCGGGCGGTCGGGGGCAACGGAGAGGTCAGTCCACACCTTCCCCCGCAGCATCCGCCTCATAACCCTCCTAGTCCGTGCTTTCAGGCCCATGTGACGCCAGTGGGGGGCAGGGTTCGCCATCACCACCTCCACTGGCGCACTGTCACTTCGGACAGGTGGGTGCTGCAAATCGTCCGAAGGGGCTACTCCCTCCCCTTCGACTCCTCCAGCCATGCCACCGCAGAACCACCGTGTATCGGGGATCATTTGCGACTTCTGCAGGAGGAAGTTACGGCCCTCTTGGCCAAGGGGGCCATCGAGCGCGTTCCTGGGCCAGAAGTAGGGTGTGGTTGCTACTCCCACTACTTTCTGGTACCCAAGAAGGGCAAAGGGGGCCTACGCCCGACCTTGGATCTACGGAACGTCAACGGCTTCCTCCGGAAGGAGAAGTTCAAAATGCTGACACTGGCTCAGGTCTTAGCTTCCCTGGACCCAGGAGACTGGATGGTAGCGTTGGACTTGCAGGACGCTTATTTCCACATCCCTGTCCTGCCTGCCCACCGGCGCTACCTGCGGTTCATGGTTGGCCACGAGCACTTTCAGTTTACCGTGCTCAGCTTCGGCCTTACCAGCGCCCCACGGGTGTTCACAAAGGTGATGGCGGTGGTCGCAGCTCATCTGCGCGGGTTGGGGGTTTCCATCTTCCCCTACCTCGACGACTGGTTGTTGAAGGCGGGCTCGCCCCAGACAGTCGTCAGCCACCTCCAGACTACGGCAGACCTCCTGCACCAACTGGGGTTCTCCATCAATGTGCCAAAGTCACACCTGTGCCCCTCTCAGAAGCTCCTCTTCATCGGAGCGGTTCTAGACTCGGCGCGGTTTCGGGTTTATCCACCCGAACAGCGGGTCCGGGATATTCAGGCTCTGATTCCCATCTTTCAGCCGTTATCCCGGGTCTCGGTCAGGTTGATGCTGCGGCTTCTGAGGCTGATGGCCTCCTGCATCCTACTGGTGCATCACGCCAGGTGGCGAATGCGGGCTCTGCAGTGGGACCTGAAGTTTCAGTGGGCCCAGCATCAGGGCAACCTGTCCGACCACGTCCTGATCTCGGAGGGCACTGCGAGACAGCTGTAGTGGTGGCTCACGGACCGCGATTGGGTCAGCGGCAGATCCCTCTCCCTTCCCCAACCGGAGCACGTAGTTGTGACGGACGCGTCCCTCCAGGGCTGGGGAGGCCACATGGGAGAGGCGGAGATCAGAGGCCTCTGGTCTCTGGCGGAGGCCCGGCTCCACATCAACCTGTTGGAGCTCAGGGCGATTCGTCTGGCACTGAAGTCATTCCTCCCCTCTGTCCGGGGGAGTGTAGTGCAGGCGGGGTGGGGTCGTGGACCCTTTGCCAGGAGGCTCTTCGCCTTTGGCAATGGCTGGAACGCCAGGGCGTGACCCTGGTGGCTCAACACCTGGCAGGTTCTCTGAACGCCAGGGCGGACGAGCTCAGCCGTCGGTGCATGATGGATCACGAATGGCGTCTGAACTCGGACGTGGCGCAAGGCCTCTTTCAGCGATGGGGAGAGCCTTGGTTAGATCTATTCGCAACTGAAGAGAACGCGCAATGTCATCAGTTCTGCGCGTTGGAATTTCCAAGGCGGCACTCGCTCGAAGACGCTTTTCGTCGCGAGTGGAGTTGCGTTCTGTTGTACGCCTTTCCGCCTATACCACTCTGCCCAGAGTGCTGAAGAAGATCAAGCGCGATCGGGCCCAAGTCATCCTTGTGGCTCCGGACTGGGCGAGAAGGTACTGGTATCCAGAGCTACTCAGTCTGTCAGTCGATCCCCCGGTTTGTCTGCCTCTTCAGGAGGACCTTCTGTCGCAGCAGCAGGGGACGGTCCTCCACCCGAACCTGTCCAGTCTCCACCTCCATGCTTGGAGATTGAGCGGCGACAGTTGAGGCCATTTGACTTGCCTCCTGAAGTCTGTAACGTCATTCTGGCAGCCAGGCGTCCCTCCACAAAGTCGGTATACGCCTGCAGGTGGAACAGATTTGTGGCATGGTGCACAGCAAAGGCTGTGGATCCTCTCAATGCCCCTCTTTCTGAGGTTCTTCTCTTCCTTCTTTCTCTTGCCCAGCAGGGCTCTGCTCTGGGCACTATCAAGGGCTACCTTTCTGCCCTTTCAGCCTTTCTCAGGCTGCCTGATCAACCTTCTTTGTTCAAGTCAAGTAGATTTCTTAAGGGCATCACACACACGTTTCCTCCTGTTCCGTTTGGGATGCCTCAGTGGGACTTGAACCTGGTTCTTACGTTTCTGATGTGCGCTCCCTTTGAGCCACTTCACAACTGTCCTCTTCGCCTTCTGACTTTGAAGACTGCTTTCCTGGTTGCCATCACCTCTGCCAGGAGAGTGAGTGAGCTCCAGGCCCTTTCTTGTACTCCACCTTTCCTTTCTGTCCATCCGGACAAAGTGGTGCTGCGTACTAAGCCTTCTTTCCTGCCCAAGGTTGTCACGGCCTTCCACATCGGGCAGTCTATCACCTTGCCCACCTTCTTTCCGCCACCGCATCCCTCTAAAGAGGAAGAGCGGCTCCACCGTCTGGACCCAAAACATGCGCTCTCATTTTACTTGGATCGCACACGCCAGTTCCGGGTGGATGACCAACTCTTTGTTGGTTACGTGGGCGCTAAGAAGGGGAAAGCGGTGCACAAGCGGACCATCTCCCGGTGGATCATCTTGTGTATCCAGGCATGCTACTCCTTGGCCAGAAAGGAGCCCCCTGTTGGATTGCGGGCCCATTCTACCCGAGCCACGGCGACTACCACTGCCCTGGGCAGGGGAGTGCCCTTACAAGACATCTGCCAGGCAGCTACGTGGGCATCGCTGCACACGTTTGCAAGACACTACTGCCTGGACAGTCAAGTCCGGAGGGATGGCTTCTTTGGCCGTTCCGTCCTCCAGGACTTTCTGGTGTGATTATTGGTTCGCAGACCCACCACCGGGGTTGGTATTACTGGGGTATCTATTCTAATGTAAGGAATCTAATACTAACGTGTCTCTTTCAGATGCACAAGTTACTACTTGTGTAATGATATATCTGTAAGAGACATTAGTTAGTATTAGATTCCTTACCGACTCACCCATCCTCCCCGTTCTGCGAACCAATATCTAGGGTTAGGGTTATCCCCTTTCAGGGCCCTAGTTTCAAAGGCACCAGTGTTGGTTTTTAACATGGCTCTGCGTTTCTGGCGCGGAAAAGCTGTGTCTAAGAACTGACATCAGCACGCGGAGGCTGCGTCTAAGTACTCCGACGACGTCATCACGGCGCCCACGACGCCGACGACGGATGCGGAGCCGCAGACGACGCCTACCGACGCGCAAGGGTACTGCTACGCAAAAGTTTCCGGATCCAGTCGGACGCCTGGGGATATTCTAAGGTAAGGAATCTAATACTAACTAATGTCTCTTACAGATATATTGTTACACAAGTAGTAACTTGTGCGTCGGGGACAACGGCGAGGCCAGTCCACACCTGCCCCTGCAGCATCCACCTCAAAACCTTCCTAGTCCGAGTTTTCAGGCCCATGTGACGCCAGTGGGAGGCAGGGTTCGCCATCACCACTCGTGCAGTGTCACATCGGACAGGTGGGTGCTGCAAATCGTCCGAAGGGGCTACTCCCTCCCCTTCGAGGCGTCCCCTCCAGCCATGCCACCGCAGTACCACCGCGTGTCGGGGGATCACTTGAAACTTTTGCAAGAGGAAGTTACGGCCCTCTTGGCCAAGGGGGCCATCGAGCGCGTTCCTGGGCCAGAAGTAGGGTGTGGTTGTTACTCCCACTACTTTCTGGTACCCAAGAAGGGCAAAGGGGGCCTACGCCCTATCTTGGACCTGCGGAACGTCAACGGCTTCCTCCGGAAGGAGAAGTTCAAGATGCTAACACTGGCTCAGGTCCTGGCTGCCCTAGACCCGGGAGACTGGATGGTAGCGTTGGATTTGCAGGACGCTTATTTTCACATCCCCGTCCTGCCGGCGTTACCTGCGGTTCACGGTAGGCCACGAGCACTTTCAGTTTACCGTGCTCCCCTTTGGCCTTACCAGGGCCCCAGTGGTGTTCACGAAAGTGATGGCGGTGGTCGCAGCTCAACTGCGCAGATCAGGGGTTTCAGTTTTCCCCTATCTCGATGAATGGTTGTTGAAGGCGGGCTCTCTCCAGTCAGTTGTCTCCGACCTCCAGACGACGGCCGACCTCCTGCATTTGCTGGGGTTCTCCATCAACGTGCTGAAGTCGTATCTGATTCCCTCGCAGAAGCTCCTTTTCATCGGATCGTTTATGGACTTGGTGCAGCTTCAGGTTTATCCTCCCGAACCGCGAGTCCGGGACATCCAGGCTATGATTCCGATCTTTCAGCCTCTGTCCCGAGTTTCGGTTAGGATGACCCTTCGGCTGCTGGGTTTGATGGCCTCCTGCATCCTGCTTGTGGATCATGCCAGATGGCATATGCAGACTCTGCAGTGGGACCTGAAGTTCCAGTGGACACAACATCAGGGCAACCTTTCCGATCACGTCCAGATCTCGGAGGGCACTGCACGACAATTGCAGTGGTGGCTTACGAATGGCAATTGGGTCAATGGCAGGTCTCTCTCCCTTTCCCAACCGGAGCAGACAGTTGTGACAGACGGGTCCTTTCTGGGATGGGGCGGCCATATGGGGGAGGCGGAGATCAGAGGCCTCTGGTCTCCGGCGGAGTCCCAGCTCCACATCAACCTGTTGGAGCTTCGGGCGATCCGACTGGCACAGAAGGCATTCCTTCCCTCTGTCCGGGGAAGTATAGTGCAGGTGTTCACGGACAACACCACCGCCATGTGGTACTGAAACAAACAGGGCGGGGTGGGGTCGTGGACCCTATGCCAAGAGGCTCTGCATCTCTGGCCTTGGCTGGAACATCAGGGCATGTCCCTGGTGGTTCAACACCTGGCAGGTTCTCTGAACGTGGCGCAAGGTCTCTTTCAGCAGTGGGGAGAGTCTTGGTTAGATCTGTTCGCCACTGAAAAGAACGTGCAATGTCATCAGTTCTGCGCGTTGGGATTTCCAAGGCGGCACTCACTCAGCGACGCTTCTCGTCACGAGTGGAGTTGCGGTCTGTTGTACGCCTTTCTGCCTATACCACTTCTGCCCAGGGTGCTGAATAAGATCAGGCGCGACCGGGCCCAAGTCATCCTTGTGGCTCCGGACTGGGGTCGAAGAGTATGGTATCCCGAGCTACTTAGTATGAGCATCAATCCTCTGATTCGTCTGCCTCTTTGGGAGGATCTTCTGTCACAGCAACAGGGGACGGTCCTCCACCCGAACCTGTCCAGCCTCCACCTCCTTGCGTGGAGATTGAGCTGCGGCAGTTGATGCCTTTCGACCTGCCTTCTGAAGTCTACAATGTTATCTTGGCAGCCAGGCGTCCTCCACAAAAACGATATATGCCTGTAGGTGGAATAAGTTTGTGGCATGGTGCACAGGAAGGGCTGTGGATCCTCTTTCTGTCCTTCTTTCAGAGGTCCTTCTTTTTATTCTTTCTTTGGCCCCAGCAGGGCTCTGCTCTGGGCACTATCAAGGGCTATCTCTTGGCCATTTCTGCCTTCTTGAGGCTCACAGATCAGCCTTCCCTTTTCAAGTCCCCTGTCGTAAATAGATTCTTGAAAGGCATCACGCACATGTTTCCTCCTGTTCCGTTCGTGAAGCCACAGTGGGACCTGAATCTAGTTCTTACCTTTCTGATGTGTGCTCCCTTTGAGCCACTTCATAATTGCCCTCTTCGTCTTCTAACTCTCAAGACTGCTTTCCTGGTTGCCATCACCTCTGCCAGAAGAGGTGAGCTCCAGACTCTTCCAAACCTTCTTTTCTTTCTGTCCATCCGGACAAAGTTGTTCTGAGAACTCTTCCTCCCTTTTTGCCAAAGATTGTCACTGCCTTTAACATCGGGCAGACCATCAGTTTGCCCATCCTTCTTGAAGAGGAAGAGAGGCTCCATCGTCTGGACCCAAAATGTGCGCTCCCTTTCTACCTGAGCCGCACACATCAGTTCCGGGTGGATGACGCCGCACACATCAGTTCCGGGTGGATGACCAACTCTTTGTTGGCTACATGGGCGCTAAGAAAGGTCGGGCAGTACACAAACAGACCATTTCTCGATGGGTCGTTCTGTGCATTAAGGTTTGTTATTCATTGGCTAAAAAAGAGCCTCCAGTGGGGCTGCGGGCCCATTCTACCAGGGCGACGGCAGCCACTACTGCTCTGGGATGAAGCGTTCCCTTGCAGGACATTTGTCAGGCAGCTACGTAGGCCTCGCTGCACACGTTTACCAAGCACAGCTGCCTGGACAACCAAGTCCGGAGAGACGGCTTCTTTGGCCGTTCTGTTCTCCAGGACTTTCTGGTGTGATCTTGGTTTGCAGACCCACCACCAGGGTTGGTATTGCTGGGGTATCTGATCTAAGGTAAGGAATCTATCACTACGTGTTTCTTTCAGATTCACAAGTTACTATACCTTCGGAAACAATGTATCTGTAAGAAACATTAGTAGTGATAGATTCCTTTTCGCCCCACCCATCTTCCCCTTTCTGCGAACTGATTTCTAGGGTTAAGGTCATCCCTTTCAGGGCCCTAGTATCATGGCACCAGTGGTCAGTATCTTGCATGGCTCTGCGTTCCTGGCGCGAAAAGTCGTCAGTGCATGTGGGCGTCACAGTAGCTCCGACTACGTCATCACGATGCCAACGACGCACGCAGAGTCGCACGACGACGCCTACTGACACGGATCCAGTCTGTCGCCTGGGTGTAATTCTAGGGTAAGGAATATATCTAAGGTAAGGAATCTATCACTACTAATGTTTCTCACTGATATATAGTTAAAGAAGGTAAGTAACTGGTGCTTTAAATCATAACTGAGCTTTTAAAATGCAAGCCATGCTAACCCTGTAGTTAAAATATTTAATTATGAATATCGCAGACATTTGGTGACTGCTTTAAGATGGTGGGCGGCTGACCGTAAGTTGTAGTCTTCTACTTTTTCTTTTGTTCTCTAGTCCCATCCCATGTCATTAGGTGACATCACATGATTTCATCCAAAGCCCCCCTATTCAGCTCATCCCAAAGGTACTGGAGTGCTTTATATGAGCACTAGTTACATTACACTAAGACACGTTTGTTTGATTTCCCCCCCTTATATAAGACACTGGGGAGATTACTTGATTTGTCCAGGATCACAGGATGTTGAGCTGATGCCACGACTTGTACCCGGTTCCCCAAGTTTGGGCAGCTCTTGCCACATCTTTATAGGCACAGTGCCTGCAATGTGCTTGCTTTATAGTCTGAATGTGCCAGTGCATATGTCCTCAGTCCTCTCGTTTACCCGCCTTCTCCTGTGGTTTCACCCAAACACGACCCCGCTCGTCCCGAACCAAAGGTATTGGAGCCCTTTATATGAGCACCAGTTACATTACACAAATACACGTTTGTCTGGGGTTTCATTTTGTTTTAGAAGGCGCTGGAGAGATTATTTGAATTGCCCAGAATCACAGGAGGTTAAAATGAAACAGAGTCTAATATTGTGCTCTGCTGTACTATTCTGCCCATGGCTAGCACAGAAGCAGACTTCCCACTCAGACTCAGGGCACCCTGACACCAGCACTACTCGCAAGTGAACATGTAATTTTATTCTCAACTAGCATTGGCAAAGCCATTATGTTTTGCCTATACCTTATGCAATATCTATTGCCTTTGTCAATGTTATTTCTTACTTGTTGCACAGCAGCGCTGTAGGAGAGTAGGGTCTGCTATCCTATGGTCACCCCATTTTTTGCTTTTTGCTTCACTGGTTTTCGACTTAATATGGCTGTGGGCCTGCTAATCAGACCCACAGCCCTGCTGTTCTCTCTCTAAATTCACAACATGTACTTTAGGTACATTACCAATTGGGATTGGGTCACCTTATGAGCCCCTGTACAGTGTACTATAGGTACCCAGGGCATAGGTGCATCCAAGGCCTACCAGGGGCTGCAGCATATCTTTTGCCACCCCTGGCTGGCCATCCAAACTGACACAACTGGCTGATCACTCAGCTGGGGCAAGGTCGTGTAACCACCCCTTGCTTAGATATAGTATTCCTATGTCTAAACCTATATCTGGACACATATGCACCTATAAGTCACTCCTATGGCAGGCCTTAACAATCCTGAAGGCAGAGTGCTTGGTTTTATGTGAGATGGTGCTCTAGCATTAGCTGAGCCTGTCTACAGCTTCCGGAACCATGTTCTTATAGCTGTTCCAGGATATTGCCATACCATATACTCTTAAGTGCATTATAATCCTCGCGGTTATTGCTAACTTTGGTTTGGCTTTATCAAAACATGTCATGTAAGGTGTCATACGCTTTGGAATACTACCCCCTCGCCAGTTCGGGCGATGGGGGTAGCATTCCACCCTTCTAGAGGAAGAAGACATGTTACATTCCTTAATCCCGGTTAAAGTTAACCAGAGCCTCAGCATCACAAAATGGATTCTGCTGCCACAGACACAAGTCTGACCTCCTGCTGCTGGGAGTCCTTCCAGCGAGGGAGGCTTGAACAATAGTTTTCCTGTCACAAGGAGGTGCTAGCACCACCCCAGACAGGAGATAGTGGATTGGGGCAGGGAGGGCTGAATGAAATGAGACACTGCCTGGGGCACACAAGGTGTCCCATGCATAGTCCAGTTCAAACAGGTGCTGGGGCACTCCAGCCCCAGCTCTGGCGCGAAACTGGACAAAGGGAAAGGGGTGTAACCACCCCCTTCCTGGGTCCCACCCATAGGAGGGACCTAGCAGGTAATCCAGCCCCTTGATTTGGAATAAAGGTAGGAGCAGTGTCCTTAGACTTTAGATAATCCTGACTGAAACTCTGATATGAAACTCTGGACCCTTCGACATCCTACTCGACGTAGAAGACTGAAGAATCTCCCTTGTGGTCAAGGAGTGACCACCCTGTGCAAGCAGGCACCATCAAGCGCTCAGCAGTTTGCTTTGTTGTTGCTCCCGCTGGAGCTCGCACGACAGAGACCGACAAGACATCTAGACATCCAACAGCCCGCTCCACAGCCACAGCAAAGCTGAGACCCGTGGAGGCGACGAGAGACGTGGGACCGGCCATCTTGGAAAGCCAGCGAAGTGCTTTCTGTGCAGCTCCTGAGGCACCCTCAAAACTGTGCATTGGGGATTGAGAAGCCCCAACCCCAAGCATCCTGTGCACCGAAGATCATCTCTCCACACTCACCGAGTGCTGCGTGGGGCCCTTTTGCATTTTCCTGCTCGACGCGTCTGTCCGGTCACTTGCCCGTTGGCTAGTGGCCTCTGTGACGACGAACCTTTAAATTTTCAATGCTGGTCTGGCTGCTCCAGAATGGCCCTTGCTCCCCTGAAAAGGAGCAGCCCATCAGACCTTGCTTGTCTGATCCAGAAGCCATCTTCGATTCCTGCGTGGGTTGCATTTGCCAAGGCCTGTTGAGTCCGAATCAAGAACCGACACCGCCATCAGCGAGAACCTTTGTGGGACAGTCTGTGGCCAGCTCCTGGTCATCGTCGACACCTCCTGGTCTACGTGGCAGCGGAGACAAGCTTCACAACATCACCTGATCGCAACCCGACATTGCCTGGTTCCTTCCTGGTTCCTTCCTGGTCACTGGCTAGTGACCCAGACTCTGTCCCCTCTGCTTTCAGGTACTCTACATCTTCGATCCACCCTTGGATCCAAACGTACTCTTCTCTCCTGGTCGCCTGCAGCATCTTTTCTCCAAGGCTCCATAGAACTCCACGACGAAACCCGACACACTTTGACACCTATGCACCCGCTTCCTGTGGGTGAGATAACGCGAGTACTGCGGTGCTCCTGTAGAGGTTTACACTCCTAGTGTCCTAGTTTTAAGTGGTTAAGTTCTAGTACAGTCGGAAGACTTCCAAATCTTTAACTTTCTAACTTTACGCACCCTTTGACTTCTATAGGTGCACACTTGTGCATTTAGACACTGCACCCGCATCCTGTGGGCCTCCTGCTCCCTAACTGCTGTTAGTCCAGTGTAGCCCCAGTGATTCCCAAGGCCCCAGGCCTTACCATTGTTCGTGACGTGGTTCTTATACCACTATTTTAGTATATGGTTTAACGGGCCACCAGGGCCTATCCATATTTGTGCAACTTTTGTATGTTATATTAAGTTACTTGTTATACGCTTGTGCTCCTGTGCTCATAAAGAGTTAAGGGGATTTATTTAGAAATAAATAAATATATATTTTGAATATATAACCTGTGTGGTGTCCTTTCATTTGGTATTAAAAGGTTTGCATATGGTAAAACAGCTGGCTTCACATGCCCTCTTGAGTTTAGCCTAAGACTGCTTTTGTCCATGATACCACTTGTGGTTCTGAAAATCTGGATTCGTGTAATCGTTCTGGACTCAAGAATTAAAACTTCGTCGAAACATGACGAATTTTGTATCAAAAGACCGAGAATGACGAGTACATCATGTACATATATTTTCAGCATATTCGAGTGACGATTTCACCTCGAAATCGTCATTTGCGTTCTGAACCCTTGGCTTCCATTTATGTGTTGCCCTTTACATAGGCCTTAATCCAGTTGAATTCAATTCCACAAGGACACATACTCCTTAATCGACTTTTCCATGACCTGTGCAAGTTGGAACCATTGCCCCAGGCCGAACTCGTTAGGTCAGTTCCCCTCCCAGTGGCCGAGCAAGATAGCATCTAGGCTCAACAAGCCATAAAACCATTTCAGCGCGCACACCTGCCGTATCTTGCTCACATCTGTCTCTACTCTTTTGCTTCACTTACTTTATGATGGGGAGGTGCCTGTTTTATTGGGGGTCCACCGATATCTGATGAAATGTTGGGCCTTGCCAGGTAATTTGTTGTAGGCAGCACGAAGTGAAATATGGACATGTCATCATGACTCTGCTTTTTCTTTGTATTAGAGATATGTTAACTATTTACTTTACAACCAAGAATGTTTTGCCTGAAGCTTAAAATTGTGTATAAGAAGAGAATCCTGACTTTGAAAAGGCGAGCAGTCTCCTGAGAATATACTTCCCCGTGTTGTACTTCTAGGACACTTGTTACATTGGTTGCAGCCAATAAACAAATCTTTGACTTCACCTAGAAGACTCTGAGTTTCTGTGGTCTGGATCAGGAAGAACCCGAGGTCTCTGGGTGTACCCTGACACCGCTGGGTTACCGGTTCTGTGCCGGTTCTTAAAAACCCAGTACCTCAGCTGGCGCCCAACGTTTGGGGCGATTCCAGTGGTACCAGTCAGCCAGAGGATCGTGAGGAGCTTCGTGTGAAAATTCCGGAGGACGGCCAACCACCTCATCGACCCCTGCATGTCGACGTGGTCCGAAGGTCTTTGCTGCGAGGTTCCCCGCTTCCCGACGGCTACAAGGACTGCTGCCCTGGCTATCGCCCTGATTTGGACCCTTGAAGTTTGGTAGAGCGAAACACTAAGACGAGTCTTCTGGTGACGTCATCGATATTTCAGTTAAGTATAAGTGGAGCGTCTCCCAGTCCTTAGTTGGTCTTAGTCTTGGGTATCCTTTGGGATAATTTGTTGGTACTTGCAAGCACCAAAACCGAAGGACTTGTGTATTCACGAGAAATATCGTAATCGATAATCCTTTGAAGTTTGGAACTAGACTAGAGAGCGAAGATGCCTAGTCTTAGACTTGGAAATTTGTTTTGTCTTGGTTGTAATAATAGGGACTCCCGATTGGAGGACTCATGTCCGGTTCCTCCAGTTGGAACTCCGACTTACGAGCTATATGTGAAACATAACATGGGGTAGGCCCCATCACCTACAACGAAGTATGGATTAAATACACCAGGAAAGATGGTGTTTTAAAATGGCCCCAATATGGTAGCTTTGATACCGAAATCCTAGATAACCTTGAAGTTAAACTCTTTAAAAAGAAAGCCCGGCCGGCGATGTTTGACTCTTTCCGCTTATGGCGTAAAGAAGCCAAACAATCAAATTAGCTAAGAAAAATAAGAGAGAAGAGGGACTCTCAGTAATGCAAGCTGCTATACAGTTTAAAGACAATGAAGAAGAACAGATGAGTGAGCAGTTGCACAGGCAACGTAAAATGGCAGTAGACAAATGCTATCCAGTTTTGCCGTCTCTTCAGCAAGAGGCAGCAAAAGAACGTGAAAAAGACCCATTAATTTCGCATTTACTAAATTCGCCACCCCCCTATGCGCAAAATGCCACGGCACCCCCGCAACCTTTAGTTGTGCAACCTGTGCCTCCTATTCCTCCTATTCAGCACTCACCAGCTGTTCTCCAGCTGGCTCCTGTCCCTATGGTGCAGCCTCCTCAAGGCCCACCAATCACACCTGTTTTACCTGTGCTTTCCACAATTTTGCCTACTGTACTTTCTACTTCTCCTAATGCTCCCTCTACGATTTTGCCTAGTGCTCCTTCTATTTCCCCTGATACCTCTTCTGCTATCTCTGCTCCTGCCTTATCGCACCCCATTTTTCCATCCGTTCTTCCTTCAGTTTCACCTTCCATTCGGCAGAAAATGGCCAGCACTGTTACTAACCTTCTTTTACCTCTTTTCGGGTCGCCTACTACGACCCCTAACATGGGAAGAAGACAGTTGCGAAGTCGACTGCCTGATTATCAAGAGAGAGATTCACTGAATAGTTTAGCACGGAAATGGGTCATGGACACTGTAAAATATGATGTACAGTCTGTCATGGAAGTCTTCCATCAATGGGAAGCAGCGACACAGAGATATGTTTTCGAACAGATGTGTGTTTTTCTTTGCGAGGATTTAGAAGACAATGATCTGGAAGGCATCCCACAAGAGATGTGTCGTGTACGGTTTAAGTTCGGAGAGGGTATGATTGTAGTTGAAATGTTTTTATCATATCGGAGTAAGGGGAGCAGTTCTGGGTCACAATCTGAGCCTAGTACATCTAGTAGGAAAAAGGCGCGACAATACCCTATGAGAGAAGTTCCCCCACAATGGAGAGAGGGTGACACGACTGCTGTCCCACCTATCCTGCCACATTTCCAGCGTGTATGGGTACATGTCCCATGGAAGCGTGCTGAAGTTTTAGCACTTAAACAAACATTACCCGATCCTGCAGGATATTACAAAGAGTTGTCGGAAACTGCTGGGTCATGTATAATGAATTTAGCCGATATCGATATGCTATTTGGGAATGTTGTTCCACAGCCTTTATGGGGTAAAATTCGTCATATAGATCATGATCAGGAATTAGGTGACTCATGGGCTAATATTACTGCTGCAGATGCCCGACAAGTTGGTGGTGCCAAGCCTGAGCCTTTGATAGCAGAACTCCCTGGTAAAATAGTAGATTACATGAAAACGATAATGCCTGCAATACGTGTAAATTGGGATAAGTTGTCTGCATGCGAACAGAAGAAAGAAGAAGCAGTCTCAGATTTCTTCACCAGATTTGAAGAAACATTCGTTGACCACAGCGGTCAAGATATGACCACAGAAGGTGGTCAGAGATTGTTTGTCGATAAATTCGTGCACAATCTGCTTCCAGAATTGTGTAAAAAATTAAAGGATTCAGAAAGTTCTTGGGCAGTCTCATCTTCAGCCCAGATATTGGCTACTGCACAATATTACGAAAATAGAGACAAGGATGAGAAAGATAGAGTAGAAAAGAAAACTAAAGAACTAAAAACGAAGGTTTTGCTACAGCAAGCATATCCGCCACGTGGTAGTGGCAATCAAAATAATAATGGTCAGAATCACTACCAAAATAATTTCCAGCAGCCTCAACAATATCAGAGGAACTCGCAAAGAGTCGAGTATACTCAACCCCGTGTACCTGTAGGCCCCAACCAGTATTCATATTGCAGACAAGAGGGTCATTTCAAGTATAATTGTCCTATTCTATTACAACGTGCAAATGGAGTTTCTGGTGTGAAAGGTCGTGGCAGTCAGCAAGCACCTAGAGGTAGAGGGCGTGGAAACGCCCCTCAGAACGCACGTCCCCTTCCACCACAAAACTCTATGAACAGGTTTGATCAGCAAAATAACGTATCTGACAGGACAGCTCAATACTACGTTGAAGATTACTATACAGAAGATGAGTATTTGGAGAATAACGATTGCTAGGACAGCCATAGACAAAGAGAGGGAGTTGTTTCAGTTCCAGTAGATCAGAGTGGACCTTACGTTGAGGTGATTACATCAGGTGTGTCAGAACCTTTTCTGTTGGATACTGGTGCTACAAAGAGTTCTATTATGCACTCCAAACTCCCTGGCGCACCTTTGTCTGGCGAAATGAACGTTTCTGTAGGTTTTTCTGGCGCCCCAGTTAGAAATCCGATTTCTGACCCTTTGTCTCTTTCTGTTCGTCCTTGTGAATTCGAAGCACCCCTCATTCTGACAACAGGTTGTGGTGAAAACTTGCTAGGATTGGATTTGTTAAAGAGATTGTATGCAACTTTGTACTGTTCTCCGTCAGGAGTACAACTTACTTTAGGTAAGAAAGTAATTTCTCCCATGTATTTGTCGAGAGATGCACTTCCAGCAGAATTGTCGTTTCTCCCAGATATTCTTTGGGCCACTGGTCCTAATGATGTAGGTCTTTTAAAAATTCCACCATATGTTGTAACATTGAAAGCCAACGTTAAAATGCCACAAATTCCCCAATACAAAATCTCGAGTGAAGGTGAAAAAGCTTTACTAGCTATCGTTTACGAATTGATTAAAAAGGATGTGATTGAAGAAACACGAGGAAATGTTTGCAATAGTCCTGTTCTGCCTGTTTTAAAACGGACTGACCCTTCTAAGCCACCTGTGTACAGATTCGTGATTGACCTTAGAGAGGTGAATAAAATAGTTGTGCCACAATTTCCAGTTGTCCCCGACATTACCACATTATTAACTATGATTCCAGCCTCTGTCTCTTGGTTTTCGGTGATTGACCTGAAGAATGCTTTCTTCAGTATCCCGATTGCTGAGGAGAGCAGGGATATCTTTTCCTTCAGTTTAGGAGGTCGAAGCTTCCGCTTTAAACGCGCTCCTCATGGCTACTGTGAAAGTCCATCAATATACAGTCAAGCTCTAAAAACACAGCTTGACACGATTATTTTACCTAAAGGTGCTACTCTTGTACAATATGTGGATGATTTGCTCATTGCTGCAGATACTAAGAACATTTGTAAAAAGGCCACGTTGACATTATTGCGTCATCTGTGTGATCTGCATCACAAGGTGTCACTTTCCAAACTGCAATATTGCCGACAAGAAGTGACCTACTCGAAGGAGGGAAGGAAACTGACCCCAGAAAGAATTCAGGCAATAGCGAAATTGAATGTGCCAAGAACACAGAGAGAAGTGCGTGCTTTCTTGGGCATTACATCGTACTGTAGACAGTGGATTCCAAATTTTTCGTTATTGGCCAAACCCTTGGTGGCATTAACGTGTAAAGGTACACCCGATCCCATTCCTTGGTCTGAAGAGTGTCAGAAAAGTTTTCTCGAATTACGCACAGCATTATGTTCGGCTCCTGTGTTAGGTATCCCCAATTACAGTAAGCCTTTCACATTGTATGTCCACGAGAAGGAGGGCTGTGCATTGTCTGTGTTGACTCAGTTATTTGGAGGTAGGCAGCGCCCATGCGTCTATTTTTCGTCAACTTTGGATCTGGTAGCTAAAGCATTGCCAAGTTGTTTAAGAGCCACAGCAGCAGCAGCTGTTTCTATTCGACAGTCTGCTGGTCTAGTAATGAATAATACACTAATCGTGATGGTCCCACATGCAGTAGACACATTGTTAAATAGAACCAAGACACAGCACTTAACTAGTGCTCGATTGTCCAGTTACGAATTGACACTGCTAGCGAGCCATGTGCACATAAAAAGGTGCAGTACCTTAAATCTAGCTACGTTGTTACCAATTGCAGAGGAATCAGATGCTTTAGAACAGCACGATTGTTTTCTCACAACAGAGGAAGAGACAAAAGGGAGAGTAGATTTATCTGACACTCCTCTTGCTGAATGTGATGGTACATTATGGGTGGATGGTTCATGCTTTAAGCTCCCAAATGGTAACGTGACTGCAGCATATGCTGTCACGACTTTGCACACAGTTGTTGAAACTGCACGAGTACCACATGGTTCAGCTCAAGCTGCAGAATTAGTTGCACTCACAAGAGCATGTGTATTGTCTAAAGGAATGAGAGTGACTGTCTACACTGATAGTCAGTATGCGTTTGGAGTGGCTCACAGTTTTGGACGATTGTGGAGAGAACGTGGGTTCCTGACTTCGCATGGAGCTAAGATTCAGCATGGTTAGTTGATAAATGAGCTTCTTGAATCACTGACCTTGCCCTTGCAAATGGAGATTGTGAAATGCAGTGCTCACAAGAAAGTGACTGATGATATTGGTCGTGGAAATGCATTTGCTGATGAGATCGCTAAAGAAACGGAAAAGAATGTGATGAGCCGAATGTATGTTGCAGGCCCTGAAAGATGGACTGGTGATGTTGGAATATGTGAGGACACGATAGAAAGCGTGAAGTCCATCCAAGCTGAGGCCACAGAGAAAGAGTTAAGCACGTGGAGAGAGAGTACAGGTAGAATGGATGCAAATGGTTGTTGGATTGAATCGACAGAGCATCAGAGATGGTTGTTACCCGATGCATATGTGTAGGCTTCCCTGTTTTCAGTTTCTATTTTGGGTAAATTCTGGTGGTGTTTTGTCAGTGTTTTCCAGTGATTTCAATACCTGAAAAAAACAGTGCTTTTCAGTGATTTCAAATTTTCGCGCCATAAAAAACAACTGAAACGGTGTTTTGTCGGTGTTTATGGAACGCTTTGCTTTTATGATTGCTTTTTCAATTTTTCCTCAGAAACTGTATACTGCTCTACATTCCAGAAGCTTAGTAAAGTCATGAAATACTTTCTATTGTCCTTTGATTCTGCAGCTCAGATTTAACAAGCATTTGCAATGCAATAGGTCTCGCATTTATGTGAGTTTAAGCTATTGGCATTGTAAATGACGTAGCCTTTTATGTTTTAAAAACAAAAACTGGAAAGGAAGTTCCCTGTATCATCTCAGCACTTTAAAAACAATGTTTTGTAGCGTAACGCCATACTCAGTACCAATGTACTGCACTTTGAGATCTTACATGTGCCACCAGTTAGACGTGTTATAGGTGCCATCGCGCACTGCACCCTGATATGTCACATGAACCGCCAGTGCACTGCAGTCAGATGTTCTAGGCAACACTGTCCAGATTGTTTTGCTTTTATAAATATCACACGCAGCAACAACCAGAGATAATGGGATTGCTGCCCTAATTTTAGTTAATGTGAACCCCTCCTTCTGTCCTACAATCTCAGGTATTCCAGTGCAACCCTACGTTACGTACAAGTGCAGCTGGGGAGATGCGCCCAAATGTTAGAGCAGTTACTGGCTCTAATTGCTGATTCACTAGAATAGCTGCCCTTCAGACAATCCCAGTACTGTCTGTATCAACACTTCCCACTTGCTGGCGCGGGTAACACTGGCCTGTGTTTGAAGGACTGCATGCATTCCCTAAGAACGAATTCAGCTGTAATGCTCAAAAACGAAATGCCATCACCATATCGCAAGAGTATGTGGACAGATTATCCGCCTGTACAAACTCCATAAAGGCTCAGTACAGTTATAGCATATTAGATTGGAAGCACATTCATCTCTTTCAATTTTTACTACCTCATGTATTTTTGTTTGCTCACAATTGTCACTTTTACCTTATGTAACTTAACGTCTGCTCTTGTAATCAGTTCTCGTGTAATGCTCTCATCATGTATCATTTTTGTTCCTATTGTGAAGCGCTCTGATGCCTTCGGGTAAAGTCCGCGCTATATAAAAATGCATAAATAAATATATGAATAAAATTGCCTTGTAATGGCCATGACCTTCAGTAATATTATCATGGCACTTTGATAAATGAATTTTCAGTATCAGTGTCATAATCCATGCCATATCCCGGGGAGAATACTGATAGCATCAAAAGACATTTGAACGGGCCAATGGCAGAGATACCCCACAGATGGCCAGAATGGCCTATTGCATGCTTTGAACACTCTGAGTATCAACTTAATGGGGCAACTAATAGCTGGCTGGCATAATTAAATCCTTGAATATCATACGTAGAATAATGATTTATGTACATTATCTAGACCAGCTACTTGCAATTCAGCAAAAATCATGCAACTCCTGATTTCCGTGGGCAACAGGTGTTATTATTTCTTAAAGAAATGCACGTCTTCCGTCTTTCTTCTTTTGCTGGCGGCAGTATGAGGAGCGAGGTCATACTAATATACTAGCATTTACACGTTACATCTGTAACTGTGCATGTGTGAGTTTTTAAATAGCCGCTCTTGCTTAGTTTATATGTCTAGGAGCTAGTTGTTTGTCACTAGGTCTCGTGATGTCTTTGACACCGATTTACACAGCGCTTCATACGCCCGACAGGGTCCCGAAGCACTTATGGCAATGTGTCCTCTGACCTTTCTGCCACAGAGTGACTCACGTGTCTTGGCCTCTGAGCAGCCAGAGAGGTATCTGAAGAGAGCAGTACAAATTCAAACAAGATAATGCGGATTTTAAGAGGTAGGAGTGTAAACATCCCTGGTTTGTTTGTGTGTGCGCGCGTGCCTAATGCCCCAACGTCTGCCAAAGAACCATACAAATATATTGTTTTTTAAATGCAGCTTCTCGTCGGGCCTGGTAAATGGCCTGGCAAATGTATTGCTTTATTGGGGTCTCTGTTATCTTTAGCGTGTGCGTGCTAAACTGATAGTGCACCCGAGTAGCTGTTTTTTGTGGCACCCCTTTTTCCGTCATGTATATAAAATATATGTTAGCCCGTGTTTTTTGTATTGTGGCAACCCTTTCCTGTTTGTTTTGTAACTGTTTCCGTTTTTATTAAAGTCGCATTCCCTTGCGTTGTAATGGCATTTTAACATCGCATGCGTTTTAAGTGCATGCGATGTTAATGCCATCGCGCCACAATATTCACATCGATGTCATTGGTGTTTCCCCCCCAGTAGCAGCACAAGGACCTCCTGGTCGACAAAACCCCTTGAAAGGCTTTGCCTCTGGCACCATTAAAAAGTCTGCTCACTCTTCACGCCCCCGGCTGCTGGCTTCGAAAAGAGAAGTTGCTGTCTCTGTAGCTCCTTTGTCACACTCTGCCCGCACTGAATGAGGGTCAGTATCTTCAAACACACCTGAGTGGCTGCAAATGTCACCCCTCCTTTCCAATTAAAAACACAGCAGGGCGGACCATCTGCTCTGCATGGCCTCCCCCGGCGCCACTCTCCCCCGGCGCCACTCTCGGCTGATGATTTGTACGGCTGTCAGGGAGCTCGCGGCTGCAGCGTCCCCCCTCGCCTGCCTTTCTCTGGCGGTCAGTCAGCTCGGGAAAGCTGAAATACTGCTATTCCCACATTTTACCCCCCCCCACCCTCGGCTCCAGGACTGAAGCTCGGATGCTGAGTTTGTACTACTTTGGCGCCCTCAAGTGGCCAAAAGTTGCAAATGGCCAAGTGATGATTCTAATGTGAAAAATACAGCGATACTCGGTTTAAACCGAGTCAGCTGATTTGCAATCAGTGGTGTAATCTCGGGCAGAGTCGATTTAAACCGAAAACCGGACAGCCTACATATGTGCTTGCAGTGGTTACAATGGCTCATGGAATGGCTCATATCAGCGTGAAAGGGATTTGCGAGTTGTTGGCCCCAGTGTGGAAGAATTCAGGGATTCCCAAGTGTGCAGAGAATGTTGTCAAGAATTGCATGGTATGTCTGAAGCACAATCCTGGTAGGGGAACCCCAACTCCAGCTGGTAATTTTGCACCTCCTACGTATCCGTTCGAGGTTTTGCAGCTAGATTTCATACACATGGAGAGGTGCAACAACTTAAAATACGTGCTCGTTGTTGTTTGTGCTTTCTCAAGATGGGTAGAAGCATATCCCCTGAAAGACAATACTGCCTTGTCCACAGCAAAAGCCCTTGTGAAAGAATACTTCCCCAGGTTTGGAATGCCTAGAATGGTCTGGTCTGATAACTGAAGTGAATTTGTGGGTCGTGTGATGAAGAGAGTGTGTGAAGGGCTAGGCATTAGGCAAAAGTTCCACGCTGCAAATCACCCCCAATCAGCTGGATTAGTAGAATGTTACAATGGCACGCTTAAACTTAAATTGGCCAAGATCCAAGCGAGCACAGGTCTTAAATGGCCTGACGCTCTACCCTTAGCACTCCTATCCACCAGAATGACTGTGCATTCGCGAGTGAAACTCAGCCATTATGAGATTGTCTTTGGCCGGCCAGCCAACATATGGAGAGTGCCTAGGCCCACGAAGTTCAGCGAGCTAGAACACCCTATTTTGCTTGATTACCTGTATGAATTGACGGCTAAATTGCGTGTTTTGCATCAACAGGTACATGACTCCCTGCCTCCGGCCTCTGATACTCCAGGACACCCCATAAACCCTGGATCCTGGGTGTTGATAAAGAATTTCCAAAGGACTACAAACGACCAGCCCAGGTGGACGGGACCATACCTTGTCCTTCTCTCTACCAGATCGGCAGTTCGAGTGGAAGGGAAAAAGGCCTGGATCCACGGGGTCCACTGTAAAAGGGTACCCATACCTCTGCCCTATGACCAGTGGGTCCAGGAGGGTGTTGCTGACCCAGAACCTGATGCCGTGCCAAATACTGTCCCTTTTAATGATTCGCATGTAAAAGAAACTGACTCTGAACAAGAAAACGAAAACATTTTGCACAAGGCTGTGTCACCATCCAAGCGAGTGAACATTGCAGAGCCTGACCTTTTGTTCCCGGATCAGACAATACCTGGGAAACGAGGGTATAATTTGAGACCGAGAAAAACGAACTAATAAAATCATTTCTTTTGCAATTTGAAACTAAGATCCATGGACAAATAAAAAGTTATTCCTTTTCCCCCAAGTACTATTTTTGAAAGTGCAGCTCTCCCATCTAAGAAACTTGCTCATTTTTTGTTTTTCGAACCGCCATCCGGGTTCCGCTGCTAGGGCCGCGGTTGATTAAAGTCTTTGGGGTGCAGCTAACGACATTAGGTCGGTAGTTCTGGTTGGTCCAAGGGAGTTGCCCTAGACTGACGGAAGCATCCCTTAGCAGAGGCAACCTCCCACCGCGGGCAGCACTTTAGAGAGGATGGAGTTTCCCGATTTGGAGAGATCTGCCAAACAAATGAACTTTAAGCAGAGACTGTGTAACACGATGACAAAGAAAAGTTTTATAATATTGTGTATTTTTATGCTATTCAGCGTAATGATCTTTTTGATAAGGTATGTTTTATTCTCTTTCCATGTAACATTTGCGCCCACTGCATCACCTATACCTCCCCCTACTGTTTCCTCTCATTCTTTCCACCCTCTGCCTGACCATGAATCAAATAGGAGATTGGAGTTCGTTAATAACTCCTTTGTTCAGTTGTTACACCAACACCAACTTGTAATGAACACAACTAACTGTTGGGTGTGCGGTCTTATGCCTCACACAACGGACAAAGGTATCCCCTATTTAGTCCTGCCATTTAGTCACAATGGTTCTGTATGGGCATATAGGACCATGTTCATATATGCGCACGAAATCTACCCCCTACGTTCTGTAACAGACAATCCTAGAAAAAGTGCTCTAGTCAAAGGTATAGTTGACATGATTAAGGAAGGTATTTCTTATGAGACTATCCCTAGAGATGAGACACTATTATACATAGGATGGAACATGACTGGATATGGAACTACCTTAAGTGAGAAACAGCAAGCTAAGAGGTCGTCCCCGATTTGGATTGTACCCCATCAGGGTCATCTATATCTGCAAGGTAATGGAACGAATCCCAGGGCTCAGTTAGGGAAGAGTGTCTGTACTGAAACGTATATGTTTGGATCTCAGACTTCCCCTGCGTTTTTAGCAGCTAAGGGTACCTATTTCATCTGCCATGATAGAGCCTATACATGGTTGCCCCCTGACTTTTCGGGCTCATGTTTTGTTTCCTTCCTGTTGCCTCCCACCTACACAGCAGCGGCAGACTACCACCGGACAAGGATAGCTAGAGGTGTTTTGAGTGAAGAGGACACTGCAGGTCAAGAATTTGGGGACTTTGCAAAGGGTTTTCTGCCGTTCTGGGGATCCATGGCTAACAGCAGAAACATAAGGCAATTGACAAGGGTAGTTGAGTCCACTGTGATAGAAACTACTGGTGCCCTTAGTAACCTGACTGCTGAGCTCCAGTCGGATCGGCTTATGACCCTCCAGAACAGGGTCGCTTTAGATGTCATCCTTGCAGACCGAGGTGGAGTATGCAGATTGATCCAATCTAGTTGCTGTATCTTCATCCCTGATAACGCTCCAACAGTGTACCAGGCCATCTCCAAACTACATAAAATTTCCGAATCTATTCATGTGGATAAAGGAGATTGGTCATTGATGGGATGGGTCTGGGAACTGATATCCGCCTGGGGATGGAAAATTCTAATGGTCATTGGGATGGTCTTAGCCATTCTTTTCCTGTTCTGTCTATGCATGCAGTGTGCTCCTGCAATATGTGGCCTCTGTGTTACATCATGTGTAAGGAAACCTGTGTCAAGAGATGAACTAAGTACTAGAATGATGTTACAGCAACATCTCAATGACTTTAGGAATATAGATCTGGACTCAGACTAACATGAGGATAGATTAATTACCTATGTAAGGGCAAAAGGAGGGATTGTGGTTCTGAAAATCTGGATTCGTGTAATCGTTCTGGACTCAAGAATTAAAACTTCGTCGAAACATGACAAATTTTGTATCAAAAGACCGAGAATGACGAGTACATCATGTACATATATTTTCAGCATATTCGAGTGACGATTTCACCTCGAAATCGTCATTTGCGTTCTGGGCCCTTGGCTTCCATTTATGTGTTGCCCTTTACATAGGCCTTAATCCAGTTGAATTCAATTCCACAAGGACACATACTCCTTAATCGACTTTTCCATGACCTGTGCAAGTTGGAACCATTGCCCCAGGCCGAACTCGTTAGGTCAGTTCCCCTCCCAGTGGCCGAGCAAGATAGCATCTAGGCTCAACAAGCCATAAAACCATTTCAGCGCGCACACCTGCCGTATCTTGCTCACATCTGTCTCTACTCTTTTGCTTCACTTACTTTATGATGGGGAGGTGCCTGTTTTATTGGGGGTCCACCGATATCTGATGAAATGTTGGGCCTTGCCAGGTGATTTGTTGTAGGCAGCACGAAGTGAAATATGGACATGTCATCATGACTCTGCTTTTTCTTTGTATTAGAGATATGTTAACTATTTACTTTACAACCAAGAATGTTTTGCCTGAAGCTTAAAATTGTGTATAAGAAGAGAAGCCTGACTTTGAAAAGGCGAGCAGTCTCCTGAGAATATACTTCCCCGTGTTGTACTTCTAGGACACTTGTTACATTGGTTGCAGCCAATAAACAAATCTTCACCTAGAAGACTCTGAGTTTCTGTGGTCTGGATCAGGAAGAACCCGAGGTCTCTGGGTGTACCCTGACACCGCTGGGTTGCCGGTTCTGTGCCGGTTCTTAAAAACCCAGTACCTCACACTAGGATAGCTGGTCTATAAGGTTGACTTTACAACCATCACCATAAGGGTTGTTTGGACTGGTACAAGGTGCTCACTAGAATAGTGAACATCATATACCAGGCCAACTTCTCACAAGCGCAAGCTGCTGTGCAACATGACTTAAAGTTAAAAAAAAAAGTGTTATGACGCAGCCAGCATTGACTGCATCAGAGTGCTCCATGTTGCACAGCAGCTTATGCTGCTGTGCAAGGTGACAAAGTCAATAGATTTTCCATAGGCGAAACCTATTGGCTTTTTTTTTGTGTTATAATTTTTTATTGACATTTTGAGAAAATTACATCATAAGTACAATAAAGTTAATAATAACTTACAATTTTAATATGAATAAATATACGAAATATATGGAAAAAAAAGGCATATTGGCTTTTAAGGTAATCCATATCCAAGATGCAATCCCTGTTTTAAAAATTCACATGTTTTACTTCATCTTACATTCACTAAGAAAGAGTATATGCAATTTTCCAAGACTTTCTGCTCCTGTAGTTTTTCATGTTTCATATGACTGTTGTACAAACTTTTAAATGAGTCGCCCCCGGTGTTTGAGTGAAGTTAGAATGTGGGTAAAGTGCTAGAGAGAAGTGAATCAGCACATTTAACTACTGATCCACTTGGATTAGTTTGCACTAGTACTTGGTTCTGGAACACGCACTTCCAAGCACTGTTGAGGCCCAATGAAATGATTTTTTGGTTTAACCTGTTACAGCGCATGTGCAGATGCTTGCTAGACATTTTGTTTCATAAAAAGGGATTGGGACCCTGCCCATTGCTTACCATTGATTGACACTCATATTTGCTGCTTCCTCACCAGCCAGCACATGATTGTCCCACTTTCTCTTCCTTTGTGAAGCATGGACTAAGTCAGGCTTCTCCAATGAGTAGCTTGTGAGCTACAGGTAGCTCTCCAACTACCCGGTAGTAGCTATTCTGTGTGTAGGCAATCCCTTCTATATTAGGAGCTATTGCTTGGCTGAAATAATTTACATATACCAAAATTGAGAGTGTGTATTTGAGATGAGAATGTGTTCATTTTCAGAACTCATGAGCTTATATTTTTATGAAAAAGGGCTGAATTTCAAAAAAATATTTAAATCTGTTTTTTTGAAGGATAAGTTCTGAGGCATTGAGGAGAGCTTTAAAAAATATTTTACCTTGTAATAAAGGCATTGCAGCTATGGCTTACCCATGTAGAGGCATTTCAGACTGACTAATCCTTTTTAAGTTTTGCCTACCCAGCGCTTGTGCTGTAACTGTGAAATCTATTGTTTTTAATATAAACTTAAAAGCAGCTTACGTCCCATCTCTTTTCTGGCTTTTCATTGATTCCTGTGTAGGCTAGTTATTTTTCCTCCATTCCTATTGGCTGTCGCATATTTGCATGCATTTACCAATGCTTGTTCCTCGTCTGCTTCTCTTATCAGATTCCCTTAGCCGGAATACTTTTAACATCCGCTTTGGTGGAACCATTTTGTTCATTAAGTTTTGCCTCTTTTTGCTTTTTTGTCTTGCAGCAGATTTTTGTAGCAACTTATCACCGAGAGATTAATTGATTTGCCCAGAATCACAGGAAGTTGCACCACTGAAACTCAAACCTGGATCCCTAGGTCTCAAGTCAGCAGCTCTGGCCACTGCACCACATCTTCTCCACTCCTGTGTTACCTGTCAGGGAGCTCTTTCCTTCGTCCTGGAGGGTGATTGATAAAAACAGCTTCTTATTCATTATATAGGCGAAACTGATGCATTACCATTGCTTGTTGTCATTGTTACCCCCACTTTTTGCCACTGGTGTAGGAGAGTAGGGTCTGCAATCCTATGATCACCCAGATTTTTTGCTTTTTGCTTCACTGGTTTACGACTTTCCCTGGCTGTGGGCCTGCTAATCAGACCCACAGCCTAGCTGTTCTCTCTATTCCAAATTGTACCCAGGTACTGAATTGGCACTGGGCCCTCTCTAAGTCCCTGTACCCAGGGCTGAGGTGTACCCAGAGGTCTCCCAGGGGCTGCAGCATGTATTATGCCACCCCTGGGCTGACTAACCAAACAGACACAACTGGCTGCTTGACAGCTGGGGCAAAGTGGTGTACTCACCCTCTGCTGTAGATATAGTATTCCTATATCTAAACCTAAATGGGCACACAGATCTCCTATCAGTCACTCCTATGGCAGGCCTTGACAATCCTGAAGGCAGAGTGCTTGGAATCGTGTGAGATAGTGCTCTGGCATGAGCTGAGCCTGTCTGCGGCTTTCGGGATCCATCCCTTAGCCGTTTCCATGATATCGCATACCATATACTCTTAAGTGCATTATAATCCTCGCGGATATATGCCAACTCTGGTATCGCTTTATCAAAACATGTCGAGTAAGGTGTCATACGAATTGGAATACTAACCCCTCGCCAATTCTGGCGACGGGGTTAGCATTCCACCCTCCTAGAGGGACACGACATGTTGGTAACCTGTAACCCCGGTTAAAGTCAGACAGAGCCTTAGCTCCACAAAATGGATGCTGCCACCGAGACACAAGTCTGCCCTCCTGTTGCTGGGAGTCCTCCCAGCGCAGGAGGCAAGGACAAAGGGTTTCCTGTCAGGGGCAGTGCCAGCACCGTCCCAGACAGGATTTTGTGTATCCTAGGTAGGCAGGGCTTTAGAGGAAGGTGACTGCAAGTGGCACCCCGGTGCTCACTATGCATAAGCCGGCTTGAACCAGTTCCAGGGGCACACCAGACCCTGAGCTGGGGGAAAGCCCGCCAAAGGAGAGGGGTGTAACCAACCCCCTCCTAGTCCAACCCATAGGGCAGGACTTAGTCGCGTGCCAGCCCCCTTTTTCAGGATAAAGGTAGGAACTGACCCCCTTCCAAATTAGATCAATCTTTGAATCCTGAACCGACTTTCTACGAGAGGAACTCAAGACTCTTCCTAAGATTTCTCCCTTGTGACTAAGGAGTAGTCACCCTGCAGCAGCAGGCACCAACCAAGCATCGCGGTCTGCTGTAAGTCTCTCCTCCGGATCAAGACTGCCCAGCACGACGAGAACCGGCTTCCCTGGCACCTCTGACCTCAACCTGCATCATCAGCCCAGCTGTGATCCGTGGGTGTGACGAGACCTCGAGGGACCGGCCATCTTTGAAGACTGCACGACGCTTGTCCAGCACGACCACCGAGTGACCCTCGACTGAGTGCTTTGGGGTAAGAGAAGCCCCGACCCTGAGCAGCTCCAGCACCGAAGTTCAGCCCCCCTGCATCCACGAGATCTGCGTGGGGCCCTTCTGCTCTTTGCTGCTCACCGCGTTTTCCAAGTCACTTGCCCGTTGGCTAGTGGCCCTCTTACGACGCTCCACGACGACAAACACCGCTGGTCTGGTTGCTCCAGATTAGCCCTTGCTCCCCTCCAACAGAGGAGCACCCTGGACCCTCCTGGTCCACTCAAGACGCCATTTTAGGTCCACCGCGTGGGCCTTGCATTTGCCAAGACTTGTTGCCCAATCCTGGGTCCAGCGACGTCAGAAGCAGATACCTTCGTGGGACAGCTCGCACCTCCATCCTGGTCGCCTCCTGGTCCGAGAGACTGCAGAGCCCAGCAGCGCCCACTTACCTGGTCGAGGTGACTTCGTCCGGTGCCATCCTGGTGCCCACCTAAATCACTGGCTAGTGATTCAGAACTTGGTCCCCTCTGCTTACAGGTCTTCTTCTTCCCTGATCCAGGCTTGGATCACCACGAACTTCTTCACTGGCCGCCTGCCAGCAACTTCTTTCTTCAGGCTCCTGGTTCTTCAACGAGGGTTTCCGACGCAACTTGAACCCTATGCAGCCGCAGCCCCTGGGCTAGGTAACCTGAGTACTCCGGTGCTCCAGCATAGTCCAACACCCTAAGTGTTCGGATCCACTCTTGTTTTCGATCCACCTAGTCGGGTTCGCCCGAGAACAGTAACTTTGTGATTGCTAGTATCCATAGACTTGTTCCCGCATTACGCGTGAGAGTTCCCACTCTGCACACGGCGTCCCTAGGCCTCCTGCTTCTAATCCAAGGGTTCAGCATTGTAGGCCTAGCGTTTCTACAGTCTAGAAAAGTATTACTTACCTGCTAGTAACTTTGCATTCCACTTCTTGTGTATATGGTTTTTCGTGCCCCTCGGGCATTTGTGTAAATTGTGCGACTTTCAGTATTTCTTTAAGAGTTTTGTTGTGTGCTTAGCTCCCTGTCTCATAAAGAGCCAGGGTAGTCCTGGTATAAATAAATATACTTTATTTTTGATAACAACTTGTGTGGTGTCCTTTCACTTGGTGTTCAAGGGGTAATGTGATGGTAAAACAGCTGGCTTAACACGCCCTCTAGAGTTTAGCCTTAGACTGCTCGTATCCATGCTACTAGGATAGCTGGTCTATAAGGTTGACTTGCAACCAATCATCAATAAGGGTTGTTTGGACTGATACATAGTGATCACTAGAATAGTGAGCACTGCATATCAGGCCAACTTCTCACAACTGGTACTTATGTTTTTTGACTGCCGTGCACTGGGTCCCTGCTAACCAGGCCCCAGTGGCAGTGTTCTTTCCCTAAACACAAGGTAAAGTGGTCTAATTGCAACACAATTGGTGCACACTTTAGCACTCCACTAAGTCCCCAGTAAATGGTACTCCTGGTACCTTGGGCATGGATACTAAAGAGGGTCTCTAAGGGCTGCAGCACGAAATATGCCACTGTGAAGGACCCCCAGACAAATTGTAAGCAGGCAAGCAGGCTGCCATTGCAGACAGCTTGACATGGTGCAAACCATGTGTGAAAACATAACATGGCACACTCACTGTGTGCCATGTCCAAGTCATTGCATATAATATATGTAAGTCACCCCTACAGCAGGCCTTGTAGCCCTAAGGTGGGGTGCCTTATCGTACATGTAAGGGCATATTTACAGGAGCAGCTATGCCCCTGTGCTCTCTAGTTCAATTGCTAGATGGTACAGTGAACAGGGAAGCCATTTTAACTATATGTACTGGGCACTGGTCATTATGAGTTACCCAGCTACTTGATAGCCTTACTGAAACCTATGGTGTTTGGTATTAAACACCTTTTCTTAATAAATCGATACTATTGCCAGTACTAGATCTATTATGACAAACATCCAAGGGGCACTTTAGAGGTGCCCCCTAAACAACCTACCAGTTTTTAGTGTGCTGACTGACTGGTATCGCCCAGCCTGCCACAACAGGCAAGTTTCTGAACCCCTACAGGTGAGAGCCCACACTCTCTGAGGTCAGAAACAATGCCTTTTCCGGAAGAAGGTGTTATTCTCACTCCCCACAGGAAGTTGTCATATAGGAGGTTTAGTGACCGTAGGGGTAAGTAGCCCATACAGTGACACACCAATCCTTCCCGTTCTGTGAACTGTAACTCCTAGATGCAGATTCCATACCCTAGAATATTTCCAAGGTGTCAGACTGCAGTATGTATTGTGCCCTTCATGGGAGTCTCCTTAAACTGTGACTACAGGACTGCCAATGCAGCCTGTATGAGCTGGTGCAAGCACCTCTCACTACAGATATACTTTTCCTTATATCTTAGGTCACTGCACTTAAAATCTCCAAGTCTGCTTTGAAGAGCACATTTGGTGCCCTCATTGCATACTCCAGTCTGAGCCAGTTCAGGGAGCCCTTTGCTCCCGCTTTAGTACGAAACTGGAGAAAGGACATGGGAGTATCCTCCCCTCTGTCCAGCCTCTCCTCTGGGATGGACCCCTGAGTTGTTCCAACCGTCTCCTTAAGGTACTTAAGGGCTTACCTGTGGGTGGTTCCTTAGATTTGTTGCGGGACAAACTCAAGACTGAAACCACATCACTCTTCAACCGTCTGGACACTTGGACTTCGTTGGACTCCGACCAGGAACCAAGGCTGCACCAAGGAAGACTCCTGCTGCTCCTGGTCTCGCTGTTCTGCAAGTCTTCTTCGTCATCTGTCTCTATGCTTCTGCCAAGTTCTTCGACAGACCTGCGGGCATCTAAGACATCCAAAATAATCTCCCTTGGAGTGAAGGAGTCCCTCCCCTGCATCTGCAGGCACCGCAGCGATGCTGACCAGTCTGCTGCTCCTTTCAACCTATGGACTTCCCGAGGCACATCAACACAGGTGGTGGTTCTGCAACTCCCTTGAGTCCTGACCTGTCCTTTTTGTAATTTTGAGGCCAGTGTCCCTCGTCAGAACTACAGGAACTGAACCCCTGTGTACCGCATTGACTTGCCTTTGTCAAGGCTTGTTGGCTCTGCACTCCAGAGATCTTCAGGCTACAAGAAGCTCCAGCCTTCAGCATCTCTTCCCTCGAAACTCAGCTTCTTCACCGCATCCTCTGCACCGTGGACCTTCGTTCTTGGTGAGCTGCTCCAGGCACTCTTGCGACTCCTGTGCCTTTGGCCTGTGTGTCCTCCTGAGGGTCTTCCACTGCTTCAGTGGGTTCCCCTGCTTGATAATGGCCTACTCCGAATCTAGTGCTATTGGTGAGTCCCTTGGACCTTGCTGGTCTCAATGTTGCTCCTTCTACGTTCTCCACACCAGTTGCGGCTACCAAGGCTTGTTGGTGCTTCCGCTGGACACTGACCATCTAGTCACCGAAACCTGACATGGGACAGCTCGTGCACTGCTCCTGGTCTTCTTCAGCATCGCCTGGTCCTCACAGCTGCAGCAACAAGGTCACAGTCTATTCTTCTGAACCTTACCACATCGATGGGCATTGTGCCTCCTGGTCATTCCCAAGTGGCAAAAACTCTTCCCCTCTGCTTGCAGGTTCTTTACTTCCAGAATCCACCGTTGGATTCCTCCGGACTTCTTCTCCAGAGGCATTTTTGTCCAAATCGTCCATTGTCGTCTACTGAGGTTTCCGACGTCTCTTCAGGCCTAGGCACCTGGCTTCTCTGGTGTAGGTAACGTAGTTCCTGGTGCATCCACGGGTGGGGTGACTCTCCAACATTCAGTCTTCCAAGGGAATTTTTTAGGGTCCTCTGGGAAGGGTCCTGCTTCTGCAGAACTACAACCTTGACTTCTCCATTGACTTCCATTGGCCACACAGCTGTTTTTCCACTCTGCATACAGCCTCCATGGGGTTCCTGGGTACTTACCTTGGGTGGTTCCTTAAGTCCCACGCTCCTCTGGGTCTTATGGTCCAAGTCCCATCCTCCTTTGCAGTTCACACTCCACTTTCTGGAGACCACTGGAATTTGTGTCATTTTCCTTATCGCAGTTGAAGTATTTTGGTGTATTGTGTTGATATCTCCAGTGAGGAGATATATCAATGTGTTTGTGAGTGTTGTGTAATAAATAGGAGTATTTTCAGATAAACACTGTGTGGATCTTTTTCCTCTAACTTACACTATATGAATAAACTGGTAAAAGAAGCAGCTTAACACCCCTTCAAGATGAGCCTGAAGGCTGCTCTCTACCGCTTCCACTTTGAGAGCTTTCTATGGTTATCAAAGACCACTAAAATCACCATAAGTGCTGCCTGGATTAGGGCAAGGTGCATCACTTAAATAAGGTTGCACCATATACTAAGCCAGCCTCCTACAGCAATCCAGCGGCGACGCCACCTACACCCAGCGGTGGCACCTCCCCCATCAATATTCCCAACTTTGATATGAAGCTGGATGGGTGTCTTCCAGTGGCGGCTCCAGTGCTGACAGGGGGAAGACTCCCCATGTCGGAGCCAATTCCATGATCCCTATGAAAGATCTGCATTAGGTAATAATTGGGAGGCATCTGAGGAAGCTTCTGGATATCAATGTCCTATTCGATGCCTTTTCCAAGCCCTGCACAGGGGCTTCTGTTCATAGGACAATTGCCCGCTGTCATCGCAACACCCCAGTGGACCACAGATTCTTCATCCAGCACCCCACCTCAGAGAGCTTAGTGGTCCAGACCTCCACTTCCAATATCAACCCCGGTGCATTCCCTACCACTCCACCGGATAGGGACTCCAAGAAGGATAGATACCTTTGGGAAAAGGATGTTCTCTTCTGCCACCTGTCACTGCAGTTGGGGAACGCTGTGTGCCTATTGGGCCGATACTGCCATATGATATGGGACTCGGCTGTGCAAGTGCTGCCTATGGTCTTGGATGAGGCCCGAGCCATACTCTCGCAATCAATTGCTGATGGAAGGAATGCAGCCCAGTTCACCAGAAGATGTGGGCTGGACACAAAACACTCCCTGAGTAGAGCAATTTCATCATCGGTGACCCTTAGGTGCCATGCCTAGTTGAGAACCGCTGGCTTTTCCGGAATGTACAGGCTTCGCTCATTGATATTCCCTTTAATGGCTCCTGTCTTTTCGGAGAGATGGCAGACTCGTGCTGGAGCATTTCATTTCATAATGTAGTAGGCCATTGTACGGTCACACCATGCAAATAGTCTAGATAACTATTATTGGTTTACAGGGCTTACTTTAATAATCCCAAGTGCTCATGAGGTTCCGTGACAATTGTAAGTGATGTTTTCGACTCGCACGAATATGGTCGAGTCTGGTATCTAAGAACCGCAAATGACGAGTTTAGTAAGTATGCGCAGTTTCGCTGTGCTAACTTAAACCGTTAGTTTGATATGTGGGTTTTTCATCTGTACCCACGGGTTCCATCTTAGATACGGCATCCATTTTGTCTCTTGCCCTCAAGTAGCCAGCGAACGGACACTGTCCGCTTCGTTACCCTGGGACTCTCAAGATATTTGTGGAAGACACATGTTCTTTGTAAATACCTTTTACGATGAGGGGGATGATACTGTAAGGCAGATGGCCCCGCTTGAGGCGCTTCTGCCGTGCCGGTTTATTGTCTCAGCCGTGCATCTCATTAGGCACGTCCCTTTGATGCCAGTATCTCGTGTTTCCCGATACCTCCCCTTTTACACCCTTTTCGATCTCCCACTGTCTCCATCTTCCTCTGCACCTGTCTTTGTCCCTATTTCGATCTGTTTTACTGCCGATTGGAATTCACTAATGTTGGGAAGATGGGTTTTTACAGTTGGGAACCGCCAAATGTTTCCGCACTTATGTTCCGGACTTTATGTGTACCAAAGTGACCAAAGCGACCCCTCTGGGGGATAATTATGGGAACCAGGTTGTAAACTTTTGTGTACCATGTTGTCCTATGAGTAAATTCTGTATAAAAGGAGCGCTCCACAGAACCAATTTGAAGCAGTCTCCCCAAGTTGCACGTGTTGTACTTGTTGTGACTTCTGTGTTCCCTGCAGTAAATAAACCTTGAATCTTTGACGCCGAAGGAAGTGTCCCGTGTCTCTGTAGTTTGTGCGCCAAAACAGGTATCCCATGAAGGTTATAGGTGTTGTTCCCTGGCACCGCTGGTACTGTTAAAAAGTCCAGTCCTTCAGTTGGCGCCCAACGTGGGGCGACTTCAGCGGTACCGGTCCAAAGCCTGATGATCGTGAGGAACTTCGTGTGAAATCTCCGAGGGAAGGTGCACCCCGCTTCATCGATCCTGTTGTCGAAATAAGTGGCCCGAAGTTTTTCCCTGCGAAGATTCCCGCCTCCTGACGGCTGCGACGGACCGATGCCCTGACTGTCGACCTGTCTTCGACGCCCGGCGTAGACCTTATGTACAAGCGAGACGATAGACGGGCCTTCCTGGTGACGCCATTGAAGTTCTGAGTTAAGTATTTGTGGGTCGCTCCCAGTCCTTAGTGGTTGTTCTAGCTTTTGAAAGCTTTGTGGTTAGCCTTTAAGGCTTTGTGGTAATAGCTCACTGAGCTTTGTAATAGCCTTCTCAGGCTTTGTGGTTAGCTCTCCGAGCTTTGTGATAGCCTTAAGGCTTTGTTGTATTGCATGGTTCCATTGCATTTGTGGTTCTTAGTATTGGTCCTTAGTATTATTTGACAGTTGCAATTGCCAAAAACCGAGGGTTTTGACTTACACGAGGTTTTATTGCTTCGGTAATCCTTGAAGTTTGATACTAGGTTAGTGTGCACGATGCCTAGCCATAGTGATTTGTTTCGTATTTTCAAATGTTGCGCAATGGATTCCCGGTTGGAGGACTCGTGTCCGATACCTCCAGTTGGAACTCCGATACATGATCTTTATAGTCGACATGGGGTGGGTCCTATAATATATAATGATTACTGGGTCCGCTATACAAAGAAAGACGGTGATCTTAGATGGCCACCACATGGAACTTTTGAACTTTCGATTTTAGATAATCTTGAGGCTAAATTATTTTTAAAGAAAGCTAGGCCAGCTATGTTTGATTCCTTTCGGATATGGCGTAAAGAGGCCAAGCAGAAAGAAATCAAACAACTTAAAAAGGATCAAAAACAAGAGTTCGTTCCTGTAATGCAAGCTATAAAAGAATGTAGACAAGACAAAGAAGAAAAAGACATGGAAATCGCTACTAGATTGCATCACATGAAAATAGATAAATGTTACCCAGTTTTACCGAATAATCTAGAAAAGAAAAAAGAAGATTTGAAGGAGGATTCCTTGCTGTCATACTTGATGAAATCACCACCTCCTTATGTACAGGGTGCTACTGCTCCTGTAGTTGCTCCTGTAGTACCTCCTGTTGTTCCTTTTGTTGCTCCAGCGGCTGCGGGCCAGCCCGCTGTTAACCCTACGTTTGTTTCACCACCTGTTCTTGTTCCTACTGCTCCTGTACCTGTACCTTCGCAGACTGTTGTTTCTGCTACTCCAACTATCTTGTCCGTTCCTACTATGCCTTCTTTCACCTCCAGTGTTGTTGCCCCTGTTTTTCTTTCTCCTTCTGTTCGTAAGCGTGTTCCTAACTCTGTTGCTACTCTTTATTCACCTCTTTCTGGTCCGTTATTTTCGTCTGATTCATCTGAAACTCCTCAGAGACGGAGTCAGATCCCTAGTGGTAGGGAGAAAGAGACGTTAGTAACAATGGCACATAGGTGGATGAGACATCCTGCTAATTACACTCCACGTGTAGTCTTTGATACGTTTTCCCAGTTTAATGAGCCTACGCAGAGATTCGTATTTGAGGAGATGTGTAACTTTTTGAGGGAAGAATGGTATAATGATGATGTAGATAATGTACCGTCCGACATAATTGAACTTCAGAGTCACTTTTCAAACGGTATGATTATAGGAGACGATGTACGACGTGCCGTGGAACGCTTATTAGCATTCAGACCCACAGCACATTCTCGGATATCATTAGATGATACCACTGAGAAGTGGAAAGCGGTTCCTGGTCAGTATCCTATGAGGGAAGTCCCGCCACTGTGGGTGCCTGGTGATCCTAATGCAAACCCTGTGGTGCTACCGCATTTTCGAAGGGTGTGGATACATCTTCCATGGAAACGATCAGAAGTTTTGCAAGTGAAGCAATCCTTACCTGATCCGCGTAAAAATCCGGCTGGTTATTATAAGGAGTTATCACAACTGGTGGAAGCTACTATTATGAATATTGCCGACATCGACATGTTGTTTGGCAATGTGGTACCGCAACCAGTTTGGGCTAAAATTCGTCAAGCCAATCATGCAGTTGAATTAGGGGGTGATTGGGCTGCACTGCTAGCAGCTGATGCATTACAAGTTGGTGGGGCCAAGCCTGAACAGCTGATTTTGGACTTGCCTCAGAAAATCATTACGCTCATGAAAACTCTCATGCCAGCGATGAAGGTGAACTGGGATAAGTTATCAGCTTGCAAGCAAAAGAAAGACGAGAGTGTCTCAGATTTCTTTACAAGGTTTGAGGAAGCGTTTGTCGACCACAGTGGCCAGGACATGGGCGCTGAGGGAGGCCAGCGGTTATTCGTTGACAAATTCGTGTCGAATTTGTTGCCTGAACTAAGCAACAAATTAAAGAATTCAGAAAGTGCGTGGGCAGTTTCAACCCCTGCGCAAATACTAGCAACGGCTCAGTATTATGAGAATAGGGAAAAGGAAGAAAGTGATCGTGTAGAAAAGAAAACTAAGGAGCTCAAAACGAAGGTTTTGTTGCAGCAAGCATACCCTCCACGATCAAACCAAAATGATTCGCAACAGCAGTATCGACCACGAGCACAGCCCGATAGGACACAGCCGCGCTCTGACAACTTTGATTATAGATCTTCACTTGGGTATAATCAGTGCGCATATTGTAGGAAAGAGGGACACCTAAAATATGATTGTCTTGCCTTACGGGACCGTCTGAATGGTGTGTCGATACGTGGAAACCGTGGTGGTGGTCCTCAACAGGCACCTCGTGGTAGAGGTCGTGGTTCATTCCACAATCAGAGTGATCGTTATCAAAATCAATCAGACGCAAATAATTGTTTTGACCAGCGAAATGCGGGGTCAGTTCGATCTGCACAGTATAATGTTGATGATTATTATGCAGACCATGAAACTGTTGTAAATGACCATTACTAGGACAGCCAACGACAAAGAGAGGGAGTAGTGTCAGTTCCGGTCGATCAGAGTGGCCCTTACGTTGCAGTGGCTACATCAGGTGTAGTTGAGCCTTTTCTGTTAGACACTGGTGCGACGAAAAGTTCCATCATGCATTCAAAACTCCCTGGCGCACCTTTGTCTGGCTTAACGAATGTTTCCGTTGGATTCTCTGGCGCCCCTGTTAGTAACCCAGTCTCTAACCCTTTGCCTCTTATGATTGGACCTCGTGAGCTAACGGCTCCAATGATTCTATCTACAGGTTGTGGTGAAAATCTTTTGGGCCTGGATTTGTTGAAACGATTATATGCAACATTGTATTGTTCCCCCGAAGGAGTGGAACTTACATTGGGACGGAGAGTGATCTCTCCCATGTATTTATCGGTTGATAAATTCCCACCGGAATTGAGTTCCCTCCCTGCGTCTCTATGGGCCACAGGTCCCAATGACGTGGGCCTGTTAGACATTCCACCCTATGTGATTGAATTGAAACCAAATGCGCGATTACCGCGTTTACCTCAATATCGTATTTCTCTTGAGGGTGAACGAGCGCTGTTAGCAATTGTGTATGATCTCATTGGAAAGGGTGTTGTTGAAGAAACTCGTGGAAATGTATGTAATAGCCCTGTATTGCCAATTCTGAAACGAACTGACCCAACTAAACCTCCTGTGTATCGTTTCGTTATAGATTTGAGAGAGGTAAATAAAATAGTGGTTCCACAATTTCCCGTGGTCCCTGACATTACGGCTTTACTAACAATGATTCCGGCAACTGCCTCCTGGTTCACAGTGATCGATCTAAAGAATGCTTTCTTTAGCATCCCGATTGCAGAGGAAAGCAGAGACCTATTCGGATTTTCATTAGGAGGTCGCAGTTTTAGGCTAAAACGCGCTCCACAGGGCTACTGTGAGAGTCCGTCAATCTACAGCCAAGCACTTAAAGGTCAGCTTGATGCCTTTGTATTACCTAAAGGTGCAGCTTTGATTCAATACGTAGACGATCTTTTAGTGGCAGCTGATACAGAAGCTATTTGCAAAACGGCTACAGTATCATTATTGCACTATCTACATGACTTACACCACAAGGTATCGCCTTCAAAGCTACAGTATTGTTGTCAAGAAGTTACCTATCTAGGTCACTTATTGTCAAAAGAAGGGAGAAGGTTGACCCCAGAGAGAATTGCAGCGATTTCCCGAATGACTGTGCCAAAAACCCAAAGAGATGTTCGCGCCTTTTTGGGTATTACGTCCTACTGCAGACAATGGATTCCAAATTTTTCATTGTTGGCGAAACCATTGATAGCCCTTACATGCAAAGATGTTTCATCCCCAGTACCTTGGTCTGAAGAATGTCAGAAAAGTTTTTCTGAATTGCGTGATGCGTTGTGTTCGGCTCCTGTGTTGGGCACTCCTGACTACAGTAAGCCGTTTACACTATACATTCACGAGAGGGATGGTTGCGCGTTGAGTGTTTTGACACAACCTTTTGGTGGTAAGCAACGCCCATGTGCCTACTTTTCTTCGACTTTAGACCCAGTAGCAAGAGCCTTGCCAAGTTGCTTAAGGGCAACAGCGGCAGCTGCGGCGTCCATTCGACAGTCCGCAGGTCTAGTCATGGATAATATGCTCACGGTAATGGTTCCGCATGCAGTCGACACTCTATTGAACCAAACGAAAACTCAACATCTGACAAGTGCAAGATTGTCTGGTTATGAATTGACGTTGCTGGCCAGTCATATACGGATAAGACGATGTAATGTGTTGAATCCAGCAACATTGCTGCCGATCGACACAGAATCAAGTGATGAAGCAGTACATGACTGCTATCTCAGAACTGAAGAGGAAACCAAGGGTCGCATTGACCTAAGAGATACTCCATTGACAGATCCCGATGGTACTTTATATGTGGATGGTTCTTGTTTCAAGTTGCCGAACGGTGATGTGACAACTGCGTATGCTGTAGTTACATTGAGAACGATTGTGGAAAACGCAAGGTTAAGTCAGAATTCGGCTCAGGCTGCTGAGTTAATTGCTTTGACGAGAGCGTGTGTGTTGTCTAAAGATAAACGGGTGAATGTGTTTACAGATAGCCAGTATGCGTTTGGTGTGGCACATAGTTTTGGACGACTGTGGAGAGAGAGAGGATTCCTTACGTCACATGGTACGAAGATTCAACATGGCCAGCTTGTAAATGATCTTTTGGATGCACTTACGTTGCCTAAGCAAGTGGCGATTGTTAAATGTAGTGCGCATCGTAAGGTGACGGATGATGTTGGTCGTGGTAATGCGTTTGCGGATGAGACTGCTAAGGAGACTGCCCGGAACCTTAGCACTCGAATGTATGTGACGAGTTCGGTTAGGTGGCCTGCAGAATCAAGTATGTGTGAAAACACTATCGAGAGTGTGAAAGCAATTCAGAATAAGGCCACCGAGACTGAAAAGGCGAAGTGGAAAGAAAGTACGGGAAAGTTGGATGCGAATGGTTGTTGGATTGACTTATCGGAACAGAAAAGATGGATGTTGCCTGATGCGTATGTGCTGGCTGTTGTGACTATGGCACATGGGTTAGCACATATTAGCGCGAAAGGTATCTGTAAATTGCTGTTTCCTGTGTGGAAGAATGATGGTATTACGAAATGTGCTGAACGCTTGGTTAAGAATTGTATGGTATGTATGTTGTACAATCCTGGTAAGGGAACCCCAACTCCTCCTGGTAGTTTTGCTCCCCCTTCATGTCCCTTTGAGGTGATCCAATTGGACTTCATCCATATGGAGCGATGCAATAACTTGAAATACGTTTTAGTTGTTGTTTGCGCATTCTCCCGATGGATTGAGGCCTATCCTCTCAAAGACAATACTGCTTTATCCACTGCGAAAATCCTACTGAAGGAATACTTTCCTCGGTATGGAATGCCTAGAATTGTGTGGTCCGACAACGGAAGTGAGTTTGTGGGGAGTGTGATGAAGAGTGTGTGCAAGGGCCTTGGAATTAATCAGAAATTCCATAGTGCCAATCATCCTCAGTCAGCTGGTTTGGTTGAAGGGTACAATGGCACCCTTAAACTAAAACTAGCAAAGATTCAGGCTACGACAGGTCTTTCATGGCCTGACGCTTTACCCTTAGCATTGCTGTCAACAAGGGCAACTGTACACTCCCGAGTAGGGCTCAGCCCCTATGAAATAGTGTTCGGTCGTCCTGCCAATGTTTGGGGGGTCCCTAGACCGGGTGCCTTTTGTGATCTTGAGTATCCAGTGTTGATCGATTATCTTCATGACTTGACTGCTAAACTGAGGTTAATTCACCAACAGGTTCACGAAGCATTGCCGACGCAGACGGAGGGTCCAGGCCACCCGCTCCAGCCCGGAGATTGGGTGGTAACACGAAACTTTTCGCGCAAGAACAATTTGGATCCCAGGTTCACTGGACCCTATCAGGTCCTCCTTGCCACGAGAACTGCAGTTCGTCTCGAGGGGCGGAAGAATTGGGTGCATGCCACCCATACCAAGAAAGTCCCCATCCCGTTGCCAGCAGACTCGTGGGTGAGGAAAGGCAGTGCATCAACTGAAACCGAAGGATTGCCGGCGTTTGTACCTTTCAGCGACGCACAACCTGTCGGAGAATCCTCAGTGCAGCAAAAAGGCATTGTTGAACACTTGTCATCAGAAGACTCAAGACCAGAACATTCAGCTGATCAACAGGGCGTTGTCCCTTCGACGGATCTTTTGTTTAACGAACAGACACGTCCTGGGAAAACCCGATACTTTTTGCGACCCAGCACTAAAGACTAATAAAAGACCCCGTTCTGTCCCTTGACAAGTGCATTATCCCGTTTTCCATGATCAGTTTGAACACTCATACTATTGTAATTATTTTGTACATATTCATTGAGCTTCGTTCCTTACACTTTTTTGTTTCCACAGCTGAGAGACATTGTTTTCATATATATATATATATATTTGTGAAATGAAGGCCGTAGGGCCGCGCGCGTACTTCCTCCTGGTTAGTAGGTCTTGACGCTAGGTTAAAGACCGTCGGTTCCTGGGAACTCCTAGGAATTGACTATTGCTACACAGAACGAAGTGCGTCAAGAAACGTTGCGGACGGTCATAGGGAATGGCATTTTCAAAGCTGATGGACTTGGAAAGAGCTCAAGCACAAAGATTCAAGCTGCAGCAACTCAGTCGTACCAAATGTTTTGTGTTCCAAATATTCGTACTATTTGTGACTGTTTCTGCGTTATTGGTGGGTGGAGTATATTACACGATGTCTTACTTCTTGCCTTCTACCATACCTACTCCTACCCCTGACCTTAAACTCACCTCCACTGTTTCTCCTCATTCTTTTCACATCTTACCTGAACACGAGCAGGCTAGACGTGCAGAATTCCGCAACAATTCCTTTATTCAGCTCCTTCATCAGCATCAGTTAGTGGTTAACACTACTAATTGTTGGGTGTGTGGGTTGATGCCGCATACTACGGATAAGGGAATTCCATATCTGGTGTTACCGTATAGCTCCCAAGGGTCTGCTCGAGCATTTCAAACAATGTTTCAAAGCGCACTGGGTTTCCACCCCATTCGAGAACCACGTTCCCCCTACTCTGGTCCTACTTCGTACCAAAAATCTTTGTCTATAGCAATAGAGGATTTAGATAGCGATATCTATGATCCCTCGCTTATCCCTGAAGAAGAGGTACAAGCCTATAGGGTCCTAAGTAGAGGCGAATATAGTGTGTTCACTGGTGAAAAACAGCTTAAAAGCTCGCCTCCGATATGGGTCGTACCCCACATTGGTAATTTTTGTTTAATAGGTCGCGGCCGTAGATCAAAAGCCCGACTTGGAGAGAGTGCTTGCACTGAAAATTATATTTTGCCAATGGTCTCGTCCCCTGTGTTTTTGGCTGCCAAGGGTACATACTTTATTTGTCATGATCGTGCGTATGCATGGTTGCCCTCTGACTTCATGGGCTTATGTTTTATCGCAAACTTGTTGCCTCCGACGTTTACTGTAGATGCAGATTATCACAAAACTAGAGTTGTGAGAGGCGTAATTAGCGAAGAGGATACTGCCGGTCAAGAGGCAGGAGACTTTTTCAAGGGTTTCCTCCCATTTTGGGGACCTATGGTTAATAGTAGGAACCTGAGACAGTGACTCGAGTGGTAGAATCGACAGCTAATATTACTGCCAGTGCCCTTGGTAATATCACCACAGAACTTCAGGCGGATAGACTTATGACGTTACAAAACCGTATGGTTTTAGACGTGATCTTAGCAGATCGAGGTGGGGTATGTAAGGTGATCCATTCGAGCTGCTGTATTTTCATTCCTGATAACGCTCCGACTGTCTATCAAGCCATCTCGAAGTTGCATAAGATCTCCGAATCCATACACGTGGATGTAGGGGATTGGACGCTACTTGGATGGTTTTGGGGCCTGATGTCGACTTGGGGTTGGAAGATTCTGATGATCATTGGAGTCGTTGTAGCGTTCCTGTTCACGTGTTGCCTTTGCGTGCAGTGCGGTCCTGCCTTATGTGGCCTCTGTGCTACAACGTGTATGAGACAGCCACCTGTTACCAAAGGGTCTCGGTTGGACAGAGCTATGCTACAGCAACATCTCGAGGGTCTGATGAATATCGAATATGATTCCGACTAGTGCTTGCCTACATGAGGGCAAAAGGAGCGTCTGAGGTTCCGTGACAATTGTAAGTGATGTTTTCGACTCGCACGAATATGGTCGAGTCTGGTATCTAAGAACCGCAAATGACGAGTTTAGTAAGTATGCGCAGTTTCGCTGTGCTAACTTAAACCGTTCGTTTGATATGTGGGTTTTTCATCTGTACCCACGGGTTCCATCTTAGATACGGCATCCATTTTGTCTCTTGCCCTCAAGTAGCCAGCGAACGGACACTGTCCGCTTCGTTACCCTGGGACTCTCAAGATATTTGTGGAAGACACATGTTCTTTGTAAATACCTTTTACGATGAGGGGGATGATACTGTAAGGCAGATGGCCCCGCTTGAGGCGCTTCTGCCGTGCCGGTTTATTGTCTCAGCCGTGCATCTCATTAGGCACGTCCCTTTGATGCCAGTATCTCGTGTTTCCCGATACCTCCCCTTTTACACCCTTTTCGATCTCCCACTGTCTCCATCTTCCTCTGCACCTGTCTTTGTCCCTATTTCGATCTGTTTTTACTGCCGATTGGAATTCACTAATGTTGGAAAGATGGGTTTTTACAGTTGGGAACCGCCAAATGTTTCCGCACTTATGTTCCGGACTTTATGTGTACCAAAGTGACCAAAGCGACCCCTCTGGGGGATAATTATGGGAACCAGGTTGTAAACTTTTGTGTACCATGTTGTCCTATGAGTAAATTCTGTATAAAAGGAGCGCTCCACAGAACCAATTTGAAGCAGTCTCCCCAAGTTGCACGTGTTGTACTTGTTGTGACTTCTGTGTTCCCTGCAGTAAATAAACCTTGAATCTTTGACGCCGAAGGAAGTGTCCCGTGTCTCTGTAGTTTGTGCGCCGAAACAGGTATCCCATGAAGGTTATAGGTGTTGTTCCCTGGCACCGCTGGTACTGTTAAAAAGTCCAGTCCTTCACTCAGTTGGGACAAGAAATCTGAGAACAATTTATACAAAAATTACACAAATGTAAAATAATTTTAGGCACCAACATCATTGGAATAAGTTAAGTACTTTAGGAATTATGAATTTTACAAGAAAACAGTAAAATACATAAATAACATTTTATGTGGTATGACCCTTGAACGCAGTAATGTTATCATACGGTATAAAAGACTTATACTGGCAATGTATATACTTGTAGTCAAAGTTCTGGGGTGCCTTTTGGAACGTAAGTTTTAGTTTGTCTGCCCTGCAGAGGTGCTCGACGGGTTGGTAGCCTCGAGCTCTACACCATAGAAAGCAATGTGCACCTGAAAACATATGCTGCAAGGGGGGGGACTTGGGGACAAGTCCTGCAGAACCCAAAGGGGTGCTCGACTCGTGAGGGTCTTCGGAACAAGGGGGCACAGTCTATTTTCGTGAACCCGGGCTGTGGGACTCCGGTGCAGAGGTGTTTGGCCCGCTGGCCACTTGCGTCATTGGAGGCTCTTGTGGTTCTCTGCTCGGCCTCTAGAGGTGAGGAAAACCCAAAGCAGGACCACTCTTGTTGTGAGCCTCATCAGTCCTGAAGTCCCTTTTCGGGCAGGTCGGTTTTGATGGTAATGGTATCCAGGCCAGACACTAACAAGCCTTGCTTGCTGCATGTGTTCCTGTACCCACGTATTGGTACATGGGGTTCTTTGGAGGGCCAAGCATCTCAAAACCCGGTGGAGAGATGGGCTGACCTCCTAGAACCACAGTAACCTCTTCCTAGCGTGATGCTCCCTCAGTGGGCCCAATGGCCAGCAAAACGATATACCGAACAAGTGTTGTTGGTACCTGCAGATGGCTCCTCTACCCCAAGGAAGATGCTATATGGTTGGCAAAGTGCTAGAAAGTCCTCTCAGTGTTGAGGAAGAAGCACAGCTTCTGGACGAGTCAGGTCTTTGCAATTGTCGAGGTACAGTAGGAAGCTGTCTTTTTATGGAGTGGGCCAACGTAGAGGCTCACCATGCCAAAAACCATTACTACCTTATTGTTTTATAGGGCTTACTTTACTAATCCCAAGTGTTCTATTTGTGGTTGTGTGGTCAAGCAGTTTAATCCTATCAGAGGGGAGTGTTAAGCATTGTTGCACACACTGAGTCAATACATGAAACACACACTCAAGAAGGAATTTTAAACAAATTTAGAAAAAGAATACACATTTTGCATAATTTGACACTGAAACAGGCAAGTACTTTTGGTACAGTAAAATGCTCAAATAACGGGTTTTTGAGCAATGTATCCTATGGGAGAACATACACTGCATACATATGCTTGCGAACAGTTGTTAAGGGGGCTTTTTAGAACTTAAGGTGCTTAGGAGCCAAGAACCAAAGAACCACCAGCAGTTCAGTGTTACTTGCCAAGGTGTGTCTGGGTGCAGAGGTTCTCGTCGTGTTGGTATCCTCAAGCGCTACACATTAAAGCCAATAGAAGGATACCGGTAACAAAATGGTTGCAAGTGCGGACTTTGGGACAAGTCCAACAGAACCCAAAGGGGGGCTCCGCTCATGAGGGTCTTTGGAGCAAGGAGACACAATTGGTTTCTGTTGACCCGGACTGGGGGACTCAGGTTAGAGGCTTACACGGTTCTTGGATGACCTAGAGGGGGTAAGAAAACAGGGCAGCAGGGCCACTCTTGGTGTGGGCTTTGTCGGTCCTGAAGTCAGCAGGTCTGCTTTTACGGCTGTGGTGTCTGGGCTGGACACTTAACAAGTCTTGGCTGCTGGAAATGCTCCGGTACCCAGGGTATTGGTGCTGGGAAGCTCCTGGATGTCCTAGCATCTCGAAACTCACTGGGGGAGAGGGGCATGACCTCCTAGAACCACCACTGTGACCTTCTCCTTGTAAGATGCTCCCTCGGTGAGCCTGATGACCAGCAAAATGGAGTACCGGATAAGTGTTGTCCGTGCCTGTAGACAACATGACGACGGCTCCTCCAACCCAATGGAGATTCTAAGTGGTTGCTGAAGCAGTGGATAGTACTCCAATGGTTTGGGACGGTGCACAGCTTTTGGATGAGTCGGGTCTTCGAAACAGTTGATGTACCAGGACCCAGGCAGTGTTTGGAGTTAATTTCGGAGCAGGTCCGCTGTTCTCTCGGTGACTACTCTTCTTTGTCCTTCTTCTGTTCCCAGATAGACAAATCAGTCTGTCTGGTGTCAAGCGGGCCCCTAAGTATTAAATTTCAAAGTCTTAAGGGGAGTGCGGGGCAGTAGCCAGTGGCTAACTTACCCCTGTGGTGACTACACCTGGTATATGACCACTTCCTTCGAGGAGTGGGCAGAATACTGACCCAGAGTTTCTAGGTCCACCAGAGCCAAGATGGTGAAATCCTTCTTTCTAGGAAGCTGGCTCTATATATAGTATACCAAAAAACGGTATCCCTTTCTAGTGAAGAAGGGCTTGCTCTAGCAATCCCAAGGTGCTCTCTTATGGGGTAGTGTGGTTGAGCAGCTTTTGGCTTATGAGAGAGGAGGGTTAGACATCTGCAATGCACACACAGTCCATAAAAGATGCACACAACTCAATAAGGAGATCCACACCAGTTTATAAAAATAACAAGATTATTTCTATATATTCGGGCATCAGAATCAATTAAACAAAAAAGTATGTTACGAGATAGAAATATTTGCAGTTTTCAAAAGAGATCCACACCAGTTTATAAAAATAACAAGTTTATTTCTATATGTTTGGGCATCAGAATCAATAAATCAAGTTAGTATGTTACGAGATAGAATTATTTGCAGTTTTCAAAAGTCAACTGCAATTTTCAGATGCAGCAATGTTATCCTATGGAGAAAAAACAAATTTTGCATACAAGTTAGTTACAGCGACTTACAATACCAATATCCTGGACTTAAGTTGAATATGGGTCAAGGCCCAAGGCCACACCAAGAGGTCACCTCGGACGGCACTTGGGCGGCCGGGTACAGGGGTGCAATACATCGTCGGGTTCCTAATGTTAGTCAATGGGAATCGTCATAGTCAAAAATAGGCTTAAGGCCTGAACTGAGGGACCAGTCCGGGGAGCTCAGGTCATGTGATGCCCCGGGATGTTGGGAACACCTTTGGTCCAATTCTCCTCAGGCCACGGTTGCCAGATACAGAGGTGTTTGTAGGTGTCTGGTTTCTGTCACCGGAGGCCCTCGTGTTAGATGGGGGCCTACACATGGACGCTGTAAGCGGTGTTGGGAAATCCTCAGCTTGGAAACCCAAGGTGGGTTTCGAGTCTGGAGGTTGTGGAGACCACGCTGACACCATTGGCCACTTTATTCTGGCTAGACTGCTCGGGTGCAGTGGTGCTTTCCGATGTCGGGTTTTGGCAGTTCGGAGTTTTCACAGGTTGGGTGACTGCAGGATGCAGGGAAGCAGCTCTGCTACTCCATTGGAGTTCCTTGGTCTTTGTTGAAGGCAGGCAGTCCTCTCGGCTTTTGGAAGCACAGCAGCTTCAGGACGAGATGACTTTGGCGCAAGTTTGTCGGGAACAGCAGACCGGTCTACAGGTTTGGCGCCAAGTCAGTTGCTTCTCCAGTCCTTTCTTCCCATGGCTCTACAATGTCCTTCTTCTTAGTTAGGCAGGATCTAATTTCTTGGTGCCATGGGGCTTCCCAAAATACTAGATTTAGGGACATTAGGGGAGTTTAGGGTTGTAGCCAAGGGCTACTTATCCCAGGGGTCACTATACCCCCTATATGACCACTTCCTGTGGGAAGTGGGCATAACCCTGTGCCAGAGTACCTAGTTCTCCCATCACAAAGAGGACACACTTTGAAATTTCACATCTCCCACCATGAACCACAGGTAATGCCGATGGGCCGGCAGGACGGGGATGTGAAAATAAGCTTCCTGCAAGTCCAACTCTACCATCCAGTCTCCAGGGTCGAGGGCAGACAGAACCTGAGCTAGCGTCAACATATTGACTTCTCCTTCTGGAGGAAGCAGTTGACGTTCCGGAGATCCAAGATAGGACGCAGGCCTTTGTCCTTCGTGGACACAGGAAGGTGTGGGAATAGCAACCACAACCTTCTTCTGGGCAAGAACTCGGTCGATGGCTCCCTTGGCCAAGAGAGCTGTAACTTCCTGTTGGAGAAGGGCCAGATGATCCTCTGACATTCAATGGTACTGAGGTGGCATGGCTGGGGGGGTCATCTCAAAGGGGAGGGAGTATCCCCTTCGGACTATCTACAACGCCCACCTATCTAACGTGATGGTTGTAGGAGAGTAGGGTCTGCTTCCTATGGTCACCCCCACATTTTGCTTTTGCTTTACTGGTTTTCGACTTAGATGTGGCTGTGGGCCTGCTAATCAGACCCACAGCCCAGATGCACTCTCTCTAAATTCACACCATGTACTCTAGGTACATCCACAATTGGGAATTGGCTCACCTTTTCAGCCCCTGTAGAAGTGTACCCTAGGTACTCAGGGTATAGGTGTAACCAAGGCCTACCAGGGGCTGCAGCATGTATTATGCCACCCCTGGCTGCCCACTCAAACTGACACAACTGGCTGATCACTCAGCTGGGGCAAGGCCGTGTAATCACCCCTTGCTTAGGTATAGTATTCCTATATCTACCCTTAAATATAGACACACAGTAACCTATAAGTCACTCCTATGGCAGGCCTTAACAATCCTGGAGGCAGAGTGCTTGGTTATGTGTGAGATGGTGCTCTAGCATGAGATGATCCTGTCTGCAGCTTTTGGAACCATGTCCTTATAGCTGTTCTATGATATTGCCATAACATATACTCTTAAGTGCATTATCAACCTCGCGGTTAAATGCTAACTTTGGTTTGGCTTTATCCAAACATGTCGTGTAAGGTGTCATACGCTTTGGAATACTACCCCCTTGCCAATTCTGGCGACGGGTGTAGCATTCCACCCTTCAAGAGGGAGAAGACATGTTGTTGCGGACTATCCCGGTTAAAGTTAACCAGAGCCCCAGCGTCACAAAATGGATGCTGCTGCCACAGACACAAGTCTGACCTCCTGCTGCTGGGAGTCCTTCCAGCGAGGGAGGCCTGGACAATAGGTTTCCTGCCTGGAGAGGTGCGAGCACTACCCCAGACAGGATTTTGTGTATTGGGACAGGGAGGGCTGAATAGAATGAGACATGTCTGGGGCACACTAGGTGCTCCATGCATACCCCAGTTCCAACCGGTTGCTGGCGCGAAACTGCACAAAGGAAAGGGGGTGTAACCACCCCCCTTCCTGGTCCCACCCATAGGAGGGACCTAGTGAGTAAACCAGCCCCCTTTAGTAGTATAAAGATAGGAGCTGACCCAGGAGATTTTAGATTTGATCCTGAACTGAAACTTGAAATGTAACTCTGGACCCTTCGACATTCAACCGACTTGAAGACTGAAGAATCTCCCTTGTGGCCAAGGAGTGACCACCCTGGGAAACCAGGCACCATCCAGCAACTCGACGGCTTGCTTTGTCCCTGTTGCCGCCGTAACTCGAACGCAGAGCCTGACAAGACCTCAACTCCAGGACTCCTCTGACCCCACTGCACGACTCCAGCACTGCTGAGCTCTGTGGAAGGCATCGGAATCCGTGGAACCAGGCAACTTGGAAAGTCTTCAACTCGCTAACAGCGCAGCTCCTGAGGCATCCTCAAAGCTGTGCACCGGAGACTGAGACACCCAGACACCGAGCTCCACCTGCACCGAAGACCAGGCCTCCACACTCCACGAGATCTGCGTGGGGCCCTTCTGCTTGTGTTCTGCTTGACGCGTTGTCCGGTTGCGTGCCAGTTGGCTAGTAGCCCTCTGATGACGACCCTTGTGAAAATCCATCGCTGGTCTGGTTGCTCCAGACTGGCCCTCGCTTCCCTGAAAAGGTGAAGTACCTCAGACCCTCCTGGTCTGCACCAGAAGCCTTTTGTGTATCCTGCGTGGGTTGCCTTTGCTAAGGCTTGTTGGCTCCAATCGACCCCTCCATCTGCGAGAACCTTCGTGGGACAGCTCCTCTCCAGCACCTGGTCGTCCTCAGTGCCTCCTGGTCCGCGTGGCTGCAACGACAAGCTTCACATCCGCACCTGATTGCTCCTCGACGACATCTGGTTCCTCCCTGGTTCCACCCGGTCACTGGCTAGTGACCTAGACTCTGTCCCCTCTGCTTTCAGGTCCTCTTCATCCTAGATCCACCCTTGGATCCACCCGGACATCTTCCTCCTGGTCGCCTGCAGCATCTTTCTTCAAGGCTCCATTGAGAACAACGACGAAACCCGACACACTTTGACACCTATGCACCCGCAGCCCGTGGGTGAGGTAACTCGAGTACTTCGGTGCTCCAGTAGGGATTGACTATCCTAGTGTCCAGATTTACTAGTTGTTTCCTCCTAGCTAGACCGGAAGTGTCCTAAATCTTCATTTACTTACCTTCTAAGTTCCCATTGACTTAACATTGACTGCCACGTGTGTGTAAAGACACTGCACGCGCCGCCTGTGGGCCTCCTACTCCTAACCTAAGGGTCAGATAGTGTAGCCCCAGCGATTCTCTAGGCCCTAGGCTTTCTCCTTTCCCAAGTCGTGGTTCTTATACCACTTACTTAGTATATGGTCTTACGCGCCCCTAGGGCCTAACTGTAAATTGTGCTATTTAAAGTATTTCTAAGTGTAACTTGTTATGTGCTTTTGCCTCTGACCTCATAAAGAGTTCAGAGGAGTGTGTTAGTGAATAAATACATATATATATTTTATATATATCCTGTGTGGTGTCCTTTCATTTGCTATTCAAGGGGTTACATATGGTAAAACAGCTGGCTTACACACCCTCAAGAGTCTTTTAGCCTAAGACTGTTCTGTCCACGCTACCACTAGGATAGCTGGTCTATAAGGTTGACTTACAACCATCACCATAAGGGTTGTTTGGACTGGTGCAAGGTGTTCACTAGAATAGTGAACATCATATACCAGGCCAACTTCTCACAATGGTGTGCCAGTGGGGGAGGTGAGGGCGAATCTTGCCACCCGGTGGCGATTGGTGGCACTGAAAAGTCAGACTCGGGGGGTTTGGAGGCTGCTGCAGAGGGGGCAGGGACAGACTGGCCCGCTCGCTGGCCCCCAGACCCACGGCGGTGGGTTCCCTGTCTCCGGCAGTGTAGGGGCTAAACAGGTTGCACCGGCCTGTGACTCTGGGAGGAATGTGGCTGGCCAACCCTTCGATAGCTATGAAAGGGGCGAAAAGCAGACTACACAGTACGGGTGGTGGAGAGGCCCAAGGACGTGGCCGTGGCCCAAGAGTCCTTGAAGTGCTCTAGTGCGCTGTCTGCTTTGTCACCGAACAGGCAACCACCATCAAAGGGCAAGTCCATGAGGGTAGCTTGGACATCCCCAGAAAAACCAGTCGACCTCAACCAGGCATAGCGTCGAAGGGCTACCGATGTTGAAATCGTCCTGCCTAGTGAGTAGGTGGTGTCCAGTCCACTTGGTATAGTAAACTTGGCTGCGTCTTTCCCCTCAGCGACTGCACAGGAGAGCACGGTCCGGGCCTCCTCCGGGCACTGGGGCAGCACCTGCGCTATCGTATGCCACACAGAGTGGGTGTAATGGCCCAACAGACATTCAGTGTTTACCGACCGCAGTCCCAAGCTGGAGGAAGAAAACATCATCTTCCCAAGATAGTCCAGCTTTTTAGATTCCCTATCAGGTGGTGCGGTAGGGAATGCGCCTTTGGATGTTGAGGCTTGGACCACCAGGCTCCCAGGGGTGGGGTGTTGGGATGGGAAAGTGGGGTTGCCCGGAGCCGGACAATGGCGTTGGGCAAGCATCCTATCCACAGGAGCGCCCGTGTTAGGCCTGGACGTGGTGCCCAAAAGGATGTCAGTTAGGGCTTCATTAAATAGCAGCAGGGGCTCTGAAGAGCGCTCTGCCGGTTTAAGCACCTTTGTCAGGAGATTAGTCCTGACTGCCACCGTAGGTAGCTCGAGGTTGAGAGCCTCAGCCATCCTACGCAACACCACTGCGTAAGTTGCTCCCTCCTCTGTAGCCACCGTAGAAGGTGATAACAGGCCAAGGTCTGGGGAGGTGTCGAGACCACTGGCTTCCCCCAACTCCTCTCTCCAGTTTGGATCATATTCAAACTGGTCAGTTAAAGGGTCTCTAGACCCCTCCCAGTCCTTCTCACACTCCTCTGGTTGCCAATCTGGCTTGAAAGGAGCACCAGGGTAGAACAGGCGTACAAAAGCACCCATTGGCACCAGATCCGGCGTCAGACGATGCCGGTCTGGCACCCTGTCCACATAGCGGTGAAGGCCGTGGTCGACGCTGGCTGGGGACACAACCGACATCTGCTGCGGACGTGGTGCTCGTGGAATCAGCGCCGGGGGAGGTGTTATGAGGTCGACCAGCGCTGATCGAGGTCCAGGCCTGGATCCAAGGGGACAAAAATATTTACAACAAGGGGTGGTGATGGACAGAGTCTCTGAATTAAGCAGAATACTCTCACCCAGTCAAGAGATCAGGGCTAGATCCAACACCGTTTTTTAGCTCATTGCACCATCCCAGTTTCAGAACCTGGCTGTATGCAAATTAGTCTGTCCCTGGCCCAGTGCATCATGGGAACAGGGCAAACCAGACTACAAAAGCCAATTCTTACACTGGGAAGGAAACAAGCTTCCGGGGACCGGTTTCTGGCATTTCAGCCGTCTTCGGCCCGGCTTGCTTGAATCCTGATGGTGCAATGAGCAAGGGACTCACATCTGCGTATACCCTTCCACGCTTAGGGTGGACAAAAATATTTACAACAAGGGGTGGTGATGGACAGAGTCTCTGAATTAAGCAGAATACTCTCACCCAGTCAAGAGATCAGGGCTAGATCCAACACCGTTTTTTAGCTCATTGCACCATCCCAGTTTCAGAACCTGGCTGTATGCAAATTAGTCTGTCCCTGGCCCAGTGCATCATGGGAACAGGGCAGACCAGACTACAAAAGCCAATTCTTACACTGGGAAGGAAACAAGCTTCCGGGGACCGGTTTCTGGCATTTCAGCCATCTTCGGCCCGGCTTGCTTGAATCCTGATGGTGCAATGAGCAAGGGACTCACATCTGAGTATACCCTTCCACGCTTGGGGTGGACAAAAATATTTACAACAAGGGGTGGTGATGGACAGAGTCTCTGAAGAATACTCTCACCCAGTCAAGAGATCAGGGCTAGATCCAACACCGTTTTTTAGCTCATTGCACCATCCCAGTTGCAGAACCTGGCTGTATGCAAATTAGTCTGTCCCTGGCCCAGTGCATCATGGGAACAGGGCAGACCAGACTACAAAAGCCAATTCTTACACTGGGAAGGAAACAAGCTTCCGGGGACCGGTTTCTGGCATTTCAGCCGTCTTCGGCCCGGCTTGCTTGAATCCTGATGGTGCAATGAGCAAGGGACTCACATCTGAGTATACCCTTCCACGCTTAGGGTGGACAAAAATATTTACAACAAGGGGTGGTGATGGACAGAGTCTCTGAATTAAGCAGAATACTCTCACCCAGTCAAGAGATCAGGGCTAGATCCAACACCGTTTTTTAGCTCATTGCACCATCCCAGTTTCAGAACCTGGCTGTATGCAAATTAGTCTGTCCCTGGCCCAGTGCATCATGGGAACATGGCAGACCAGACTACAAAAGCCAATTCTTACACTGGGAAGGAAACAAGCTTCCGGGGACCGGTTTCTGGCATTTCAGCCGTCTTCGGCCCGGCTTGCTTGAATCCTGATGGTGCAATGAGCAAGGGACTCACATCTGAGTATACCCTTCCACGCTTGGGGTGGACAAAAATATTTACAACAAGGGGTGGTGATGGACAGAGTCTCTGAATTAAGCAGAATACTTTCACCCAGTCAAGAGATCAGGGCTAGATCCAACACCGTTTTTTAGCTCATTGCACCATCCCAGTTTCAGAACCTGGCTGTATGCAAATTAGTCTGTCCCTGGCCCAGTGCATCATGGGAACAGGGCAGACCAGACTACAAAAGCCAATTCTTACACTGGGAAGGAAACAAGCTTCCGGGGACCGGTTTCTGGCATTTCAGCCGTCTTCGGCCCGGCTTGCTTGAATCCTGATGGTGCAATGAGCAAGGGACTCACATCTGAGTATACCCTTCCACGCTTAGGGTGGACAAAAATATTTACAACAAGGGGTGGTGATGGACAGAGTCTCTGAATTAAGCCGAATACTCTCACCCAGTCAAGAGATCAGGGCTAGATCCAACACCGTTTTTTAGCTCATTGCACCATCCCAGTTTCAGAACCTGGCTGTATGCAAATTAGTCTGTCCCTGGCCCAGTGCATCATGGGAACAGGGCAGACCAGACTACAAAAGCCAATTCTTACACTGGGAAGGAAACAAGCTTCCGGGGAACGGTTTCTGGCATTTCAGCCGTCTTCGGCCCGGCTTGCTTGAATCCTGATGGTGCAATGAGCAAGGGACTCACATCTGAGTATACCCTTCCACGCTTGGGGTGGACAAAAATATTTACAACAAGGGGTGGTGATGGACAGAGTCTCTGAATTAAGCAGAATACTCTCACCCAGTCAAGAGATCAGGGCTAGATCCAACACCGTTTTTTAGCTCATTGCACCATCCCAGTTTCAGAACCTGGCTGTATGCAAATTAGTCTGTCCCTGGCCCAGTGCATCATGGGAACAGGGCAGACCAGACTACAAAAGCCAATTCTTACACTGGGAAGGAAACAAGCTTCCGGGGACCGGTTTCTGGCATTTCAGCCGTCTTCGGCCCGGCTTGCTTGAATCCTGATGGTGCAATGAGCAAGGGACTCACATCTGAGTATACCCTTCCACGCTTAGGGTGGACAAAAATATTTACAACAAGGGGTGGTGATGGACAGAGTCTCTGAATTAAGCCGAATACTCTCACCCAGTCAAGAGATCAGGGCTAGATCCAACACCGTTTTTTAGCTCATTGCACCATCCCAGTTTCAGAACCTGGCTGTATGCAAATTAGTCTGTCCCTGGCCCAGTGCATCATGGGAACAGGGCAGACCAGACTACAAAAGCCAATTCTTACACTGGGAAGGAAACAAGCTTCCGGGGAACGGTTTCTGGCATTTCAGCCGTCTTCGGCCCGGCTTGCTTGAATCCTGATGGTGCAATGAGCAAGGGACTCACATCTGAGTATACCCTTCCACGCTTAGGGTGGACAAAAATATTTACAACAAGGGGTGGTGATGGACAGAGTCTCTGAATTAAGCAGAATACTCTCACCCAATCAAGAGATCAGGGCTAGATCCAACACCGTTTTTTAGCTCATTGCACCATCCCATTTTCAGAACCTGGCTGTATGCAAATTAGTCTGTCCCTGGCCCAGTGCATCATGGGAACAGGGCAGACCAGACTACAAAAGCCAATTCTTACACTGGGAAGGAAACAAGCTTCCGGGGACCGGTTTCTGGCATTTCAGCCGTCTTCGGCCCGGCTTGCTTGAATCCTGATGGTGCAATGAGCAAGGGACTCACATCTGAGTATACCCTTCCACGCTTAGGGTGGACAAAAATATTTACAACAAGGGGTGGTGATGGACAGAGTCTCTGAATTAAGCAGAATACTCTCACCCAGTCAAGAGATCAGGGCTAGATCCAACACCGTTTTTTAGCTCATTGCACCATCCCAGTTTCAGAACCTGGCTGTATGCAAATTAGTCTGTCCCTGGCCCAGTGCATCATGGGAACAGGGCAGACCAGACTACAAAAGCCAATTCTTACACTGGGAAGGAAACAAGCTTCCGGGGAACGGTTTCTGGCATTTCAGCCGTCTTCGGCCCGGCTTGCTTGAATCCTGATGGTGCAATGAGCAAGGGACTCACATCTGAGTATACCCTTCCACGCTTAGGGTGGACAAAAATATTTACAACAAGGGGTGGTGATGGACAGAGTCTCTGAATTAAGCAGAATACTCTCACCCAGTCAAGAGATCAGGGCTAGATCCAACACCGTTTTTTAGCTCATTGCACCATCCCATTTTCAGAACCTGGCTGTATGCAAATTAGTCTGTCCCTGGCCCAGTGCATCATGGGAACAGGGCAGACCAGACTACAAAAGCCAATTCTTACACTGGGAAGGAAACAATCTTCCGGGGACCGGTTTCTGGCATTTCAGCCGTCTTCGGCCCGGCTTGCTTGAATCCTGATGGTGCAATGAGCAAGGGACTCACATCTGAGTATACCCTTCCACGCTTAGGGTGGACAAAAATATTTACAACAAGGGGTGGTGATGGACAGAGTCTCTGAATTAAGCAGAATACTCTCACCCAGTCAAGAGATCAGGGCTAGATCCAACACCGTTTTTTAGCTCATTGCACCATCCCAGTTTCAGAACCTGGCTGTATGCAAATTAGTCTGTCCCTGGCCCAGTGCATCATGGGAACAGGGGACCCTGTGGCACCAGGGCCGGAGCCACCGGCTTCAAAGGCCCAGGGCCCACAGCCGAGTCCCTGGGTAGGGGTCACTCTGGGTCCCAAAAAAGGAGGGAACCTCGGTGTCGACCCTTCAGGCTTTGCACGCAGAGCCGCGGGAGGGGCACCACCCGCATCCCTCGTTGCATCAGCCGAGGGACGGGAAGAAGTCGAAGAGCGATGATGCTTCTTTGACTTCTTCTAGTGCTTCGACTTACCTGAGGAGTGCAAAGACTTCGATGACAAGTTGTGGTGGTGGCTCCACGATCGGTTTCTCGACCTCCCGTGCAACCGGGACCTTGAGCGGCATGGACTGTCGGGCCTCGAGAGCTTTCGGGGCCTCGCGAGCTTTCGGGACCTCTCCCGCAAAGACTTCGGATTAATGGTCCGGCAGTCGGGATCGTGGTCGGGTTCGAGGCACCACAGGCATTTGCGGTGCGGATCTGGCACCGACATCAGTTTTCGGCAGGAACCGTAAGCCTTGAAACCGGGCATCCCTTATGTGCACCAGGAGTCGATAGACTTGAAAAAACTGTGTTGACAAAAGTCGCAAAAAAGTCAGTCAAAAAGTGACTGGGGGTACCGCTCTCTCCGGATCTGCGCTGGTTGGCGCAGAAAAGGAAAACAGACGTCAGCGCGCAACGGCGGCATCTTAGTAGATACTGCGACGTCATTATGGCAACCACGATTCCAACGATGGACGCGGAGTCGACCGACACCACCGTTCGATGCGCAGGTGTATTGCTGACGTAGAAATTCTCCCGATCCAGTCTGGCACCTGGGGGTAATTCACAAGGTAAGGAATGTATAACTAATAGTCTCTTTCAGAATGCTGGTTATGATATGAGTGCGTTCGTGACAGCCTTTCTGGATCTGGAGGGATCCATTTGAAGGTCTTGTGGAGGGTATTGAAGCACGTGGAGTTGATCTGTCGGTTCGTGGTGAGGGAGGAGTCAAGCATAATGCTGAGGTTGCGGGCAGGGTCCGTGTGTGTGGGAGGGTTGATGAGGGCAGTGGGCCACCAGGTGTTATCCCATGCAGAGGGCAGGGATCTGAGGACGAGGAATTCTGTTTCCTCCGAGTTGAGATTCAGACAGCTGCTGTTGTTCCAGGATGCAACGTCTTTCATTCCGACCTGGTAGCTGTGTCTGGTGATGTCGGGTTCCTTGGTGAGGGAGAGGATGAGCTGGGTGTCGTCAGCCTAGGATACTATGCTGAGTATGTGCTTTCTGACGATGGGTGCCATGTAGATGTTGAAGAGTGTGGGGCTGAGTGAGGATCCTTGGGCTACTTCACAGCTTATCTCTGTGGGCTCTGATTCTTTGAGTTCGGCTAGTGAGCAATGAGCGGATCCAGTCTATGGCAGTTCTTTTATGCTGGCATTGTTTAGTCTGGCAGCCAGTGTGTGATGGGAAAGGGCGTCGAAGGCTGCTGAGAGGTCTAGTAGATGAGGACTGCCGTGTGGCCCTGGTCGAGGAGAGTGTGGACATTGTCTGTGGCAGCTAGGAGGTCGGTGTCAGTGCTGTGGTTGCTAAGGAATCTGAATGTGGAGGATCGATTTGGATTCTATGAAGTTTGTGAGCTGGATGTTGATGATCTTCTCTGTGACTTTGGCTGCAAAGGGGAGTAGAAAGATGGTTCTGTAGTTCTTGAGGTAGAATGTTATGTTTTCAGAAGGGCTTGCAACCTTTCACACATCCTGCAATGGCATTCTGCATGCAGTGTTTGTGTGGGTTCCTATGGGTGGCATAATACATGCTGCAGCTCATGGGTACCCTCTTTAGTACAGATGTCTTGTTGGGAGATGGACCAACTAAACAGTTTAGCATTTTCCGCTCTCATTTGCATTAACCATCTGAGAGGGCTGTGGTAAGTTTGAACAAGGAAGTGAGTCCCAAACAGGTATGGGCTCTGCTGCTTCAGTGGCCAAACCACAACTAAGGCTTCCCTCTCAATGGGCACCCTTGCTTTGAACCAGTGGTCAGCCTTCTTCCCCAGCTCTTGACAAGAGACTTACCCTAAGTCCACAAGGTACTGACACATTTGTCCAGTTGCACAATTATTTAACAGATGCTCCTTCATTAGAAAATTAATGAGCCCTTCATAATCTTGTACCTTACTGCCTTTTAACCAGCCTCCTAGTGCTTTGACTGAGAAGCCAACAAAATCTGCCAAGGACTGACTCAAAGTTTTGTGAGTCTCCCTCAACTTAATCCTGTACTCCTCAGTGGTGAGTCCAAAGCCTTTAACGGGGTACCCTTCATGAGGTCATAGGACTCAACATCATCCTCATCCAGTGTCAGGACTCTATACCTGCACTTTCCTAAGAATAACTCTCACAGTAGAGAGCCCCTATACTTCTGGTGTAACTTCATTTTACAAGCCCCCTCAAAGGCTGTAAGCCATTTGGTAATGTCATCACCCTCAATATATTTGGGGACAATCCCTTCTGGGATTTTGGGATCAAAAGTTTCCTCTTTGTCCCATGCAGGTCGAGCCTAGACAGCTCTTGAGCTGTCAGGTGATCTGTTGTAGGTACTTTGTGGGGTATGACTCCTCCGAAGCTTTGGATTGGCTTTGGTATGTGTCATTTAAAGATTGAAGTACGCAAATGGCTAATGGTTGGTGCATGTCCCAACTTTTCTTAGAAGTTAACTCCCATGGAGTATTGCAGCGGGAAAGAGCAGCGGTGTGCATGCTGCTTGAGTGCCTTTATGTATTTGTGTTTGTTTCTGCCTGAATGCGTTTTGGGTACAAAACACATTCACCTGATGTGAGAATACATGGTCTTTATTTGGTAATGTATTTGCGTTTTTTTGCTATTTTCTTTTGTTTGTTTTTTTAAACAAATGTATCACTGAATTCAAAAGAATGACGACTTTTACTGTCTGTGTGTCGGAGCTAAACAAGCACATTTAGCTCGATCTTTGTGCCAATGTGAACTAAGCAAGCGCAGCCAATGACGACTGAAATAACAGTGGCTTTTCCCATTAACTCTGAGTGCAGGAAAGCCCTGCAAAATATGACCTCAAGGATGCATCACAGAAGCCTCCGTGGGACATGGCAAGATGAGCATTCCGCCTGGCAGTCAGCAATGCTCATCTGGGGCTGTGGCGAGCAATTAGGGCATCAGGAATTCACTATATGACACTTAGCCACCCAGCTATCATGTAGCCATCCCCTCAACTCTTTGCAGACTTCCCAAGTGTCATCGTATGGTTTAAGGACGCTTGTTGTATTGCTTTCGTTCAGAATGCTGTGTGAAATGCTGCTTTCTTATAGTGCCCTGATCCGCACTTCTACTGTCTCTAAGTGCTACAATAAACAGATGTTGGCATTACTAATTTACTGACTTTGGAAGGATTGAGGTTGAGAATGCCTCACCTGAAATTGAGCTTGTGCCGTTAGTTGATTGCAGATGCCAGCAGCGAGTGGTAGCGCAGTCAGTCATCTTGCTCGGTTACCGTTTTACAGTCACCACCTTGCGTCTGCCAGCAGAGTATCAATACTTAAATAAAATCAACTGGCACAGCATGGATTGATTGGCTTGCTTTATGTATGGACCTGGGGTGACTCCATGAATGTGACACAGAGAGGCTAGGTAGTGCTTTTGTTGGCAGAGGAATGAGGACAGCACAAGTGCTGGCTCAAATGAAAGCGCAGATGCTGGCACAGTGGTATACACTGCATGACTCTGCCATGGCAGAGTGAGACTGGATGGCTCGATCCAGGGATTTATGTTTGATTGAAAAAGTGGTGAGACTTTAAAGGGGGCGTTACCAAGGCGGTGCAACCAGGGCATTAAGTCTGGGTCCTGCTGGTGCTCAGCACCTGGTTCTGTTATAAAAAGCAGGTGCAGAGACAGGTCCTTATCGGGCTCTCCATTTTTGGCCTCACCATCAGGGTGAAAAAAACAAATCTTAACTCTGTAACAGTACCACCCTTCACTGCCTTTGATGTAACTACGTAGAGACTCGTTATTGTTCTTTCACAGTCTCATGTCAGAACTGAAGCATTTTCAATGTTATATACAACAAAGCCGTAGTTGTTGCTCATTTATTTTATGCAACTAACAACCATGAACAGAGCCAATAGTCCTGGCTTGTTGTAGGTGTAATATCTGAAAGAGACACGTTAGTGATAGATTCCTTACCTTAGACTATCCCCCAGGCGTCAGACTGGATCCGGAAAGTTTTGCTTAGCAGTACCCTTGCGCATCAGTAGGGGGCGTCCTGCGGCTCCACGTCCGTCACTGGCATCGTCAGCGCCATGATAACGTCACAGAGGGTACTTAGGCGCCACCCATGCGCGCTGACGTCAGTTCTTTCTGTTTCCGCGCCAAAAGCGCAGATCCGGATTGAGCACATCCCTCAGTAATTTTTTGACTACTTTTCTGACACTTTTTGTCAACTCCTCTTGTCTCTTGGTGCACGTAGGGATGCCCGGCTTTAAATCTTGTGGGTTATGCCGCCGTAATATGTCGGTGGTGGACCCCCACGATGTGTGCCTCTACTGCCTGGAGACCGACCATGACTCCCGGGACTGTCGAGACTGTCGGGCCATGGCCCCAAAGGCCTTGCGGAAGCCATGACGGAAGTTGTTGGAGGTCCTGTATTCCTCTTACCGCTGCTCCAGGCCTAGGGGGCATTCGCGAGACCGCTTGCCGGACTGGAGCCGCCACTCCTCGGGCTCTAAGTCTTCGCCTTCAGATTCCGGTAAGCAATGCCATAAAAAGAAGTCGCAGAAGCGTGTTCGCTCTCTGACCTCCCCCTGTCGATCCCCAGAGGCGGACGAGGGGGACAGGGGCTCAGCCCCTGCGGTTCCTCTGGAGCCGGGGAGTCCCACGGACTACCTGCTGTACCTGGGTCCGTCGGCGACTCCCGAACAGATGCAAGAGTTTCTTGCTGCTATGGACCGCCTTTTTAGGCCCCGGGCTCCTGCCGTCACGCCTTCAGGCCACGAGGAGCAGGACCGCCGGCTCCGGCTCCGCCCCAGGCGCCACACTGGGTGCCGTTTATCCCACCGCTGCCCCGGTTCTGGAACATTTTGTTCCGGTCTGGGATCCGAATTGGCATGCGGCTCCGGTTCGGCCCCGGCCAGCGTCGTTTCCGGCGCTGTTCGTCCCTCCTCCGGCTCCAGCTATGCCGCCGCGACCGGCCCTCTCTACGCCGGAGCCGGAGAAAGACTGGGACGGGACCGAGGACGCCCTTGCCCGGCAGTGTGACTCTGAGCAGGATTGGGTTGACGAGCTTGGAGATGCGGGCGAACTTGATGTGTCTTCTGACCCGGGGTTTGCCTCTCCACCTCCTACCATGCAAGAGGGTGCTTCCTACACCTTGGTGCTGCATCGGGCTGCGGAGGCTCTCAATCTCGACCTCCCAACGGTGGCCCTTAAAACGAACCTCCTTACGGAGGTGCTCCAGATGGCGTCTGCGTCGTTGGAGCCGCTGCTCCCTTTCAATGAGGCGTTCACCGAAGTCCTCTTGGGCACTTGGTTGCGGCCGGCCACGGGGACGCCGGTAGATAAAAACATCTCTAGGCATCATCGCCCGGTGCCTGGTGATCCCACCTTCATGACCACTCACCCTACGTCAGAGAGCCTGGTCATTCAGGCCTCGACGTCGCAGAGTGCCTTTCCCACAGCTCCACCGGATAAGGAATCTAAAAGGCTAGACCAATTTGGCAAGAGTTTGTTCTCCTCAGCCAGTTTGGGACTGCGGTCGGTTAACACCGCCTGCTTATTGGGCCATTACTCCCACGCAGTGTGGGATTCTGTAGCACAGGTCTTGCCGCAGTGTTCTGAGGAGGTCCAGGATGTCCTTTCCCAAGTGATTGCGGAGGGTAAGGATGCGGCCAAGTTTGCCATTAGGTGTGGTTTGGACACCACTGATTCCTTGGGTAGGGCAATTTCCATGACTGTGGCGGCGCCACGCCTGTTTGCGTTCCACTGGGTTCTCGCCCGATGCTCATGGACATGCCCCTTGATTGCTCCCGCCTCTTTGGCGATAAGGCCGACAATGCCCTGGAGCGTTTTAAGTACTCTTGGGCCACGGCCAAGTCCATGGGTCTTTCCACAAAAGAACCCTGCCACGCCAGTTTTTTCCTTTTGTGGCCAGGGTAAGGGCACCCAAGCATGCTCCTCCAACAAGCCTGTGCAGAACCAGCCTCAGCACGGCCGTGGATTCCGCAGGGGCGGGTCTGGTAACCAGCGCGCGGGTCAGTTCACCTCCACCCCACTGCTTCCGCCTCCAAGCCTTCCTAATACGAGCTTCAGGGAGCACCCCACGCTGGTGGGTGTCAGGGTCCCCCACCACCTGCACCACTGGTGCGAAATTATATCGGACAAGTGGGTGCTGCAGATAATCTGCCTAGGTTACTTACTCCCCTTTCTGTCTTCCCCTCCAGCCATGCCACCTCGGTACCACCGCATGTCGGGGGATCATTTGGCTCTTCTCTATCAGGAAGTCATGGTCCTCCTGGCCAAGTGGGACATCGAGTGCGTTCCCGGTCAGGAAGTAGGGAGTGGTTGTTATTCCCACTACTTTCTGGTCCCCAAGAAGGACCAGGGAGGCCTGCAACCCATCTTGGACCTCTGGGATGTCAATCGCTTCCTTCGGAAGGAGAAGTTCAAGATGCTGACACTGGCTCAGGTCCTGGCTGCCCTGGACCCTGGAGAATGGATGGTGACGTTGGACTTGCAGGAAGCTTATTTTCACATCCCCGTCCTGCCGGCCCATCGGCGCTACCTGCGGTTCACGGTAGGCCGGGAGCATTTTCAGTTTGCCGTGCTCCCCTTCAGCCTTACCAATGCCCCTCGAGTGTTTAAGAAGGTGATGGCGGTGGTCGAAGCTCATCTGCGCAGGTCAGGGGTGTCAGTATTTCCCTATCTCGATGACTGGCTGTTGAAGGCGGGCTCGCCCCAGGCAGTCATCACCCACCTCCAGACTACGGCCGACCTCCTGCATTTGCTGGGGTTCTCCATCTACGTGCCAAAGTCCCACATGAGTCCCTCTCAGAAGCTCCCCTTCATCGGAGCGGTTCTGGATTCAACGCTGTTTCGGGTTTATCCTCCCGAGCAGCGAGTCTGGGATATTCAGGCTATGATTCCACTCTTTTAGCCTCTATCCCGGGTTTCAGTCAGGATGACCCTCCGGCTTCTGGGCCTGATGGCCTCCTGCATCCTGCTGGTGACACATGCCAGATGGCATATGCGGGCTCTGCAGTGGGACCTGAAGTTCCAGTGGGCACAGCATCAGGGCAACCTGTCCGATCACGTCCAGATCTCGGAGGACGCTGCACGACAGTTGCAGTGGTGGTTCACTAATCGCGATTGGGTCAGTGGCATATCCCTCTCCCTTCCCCAACCGGAGCACACAGTGGTGACGGACGCGTCCCTCCTGGGATGGGGAGACCACATGAGAGAGGCGGAGATCAGAGGCCTCTGGTCTCCGGCAGAGTCCCAGCTCCATATCAACCTTCTGGAGCTTCGGGCGATCCGACTTGTACTGAAGGCATTCCTTCCCTCTCTCGGGGAAAGTGTAGTGCAGGTGTTCACGGACAACACCACTGCCATGTGGTATTGAAACAAACAGGGTGGGATGGGGTCGTGGACCCTATGTCAGGAGGCTCGGCGCCTCTGGACATGGCTGGAACATCAAGGCATTACCTTGGTGGTTCAACACCTGGCAGGTTCTTGGAACGCCAGGGCGAACAAACTCAGCCGCCGGTGCTTGATGCATCACGAATGGCGTCTGAACTTGGACGTGGCGCAAGGTCTCTTTCTGCAGCGAGGAGAGCCTTGGTTAGATCTTTTCGTCACTGAAGAGAACGCGCAATGTCATCAGTTCTGCGCGTTGGAATTTCCAAGGCGGCTCTCGCTCAGAGATGCTTTTCGTCGCGAGTGGAGCTGCGGTCTATTGTACGCCTTTCCGCCTATACCACTTCTGACCAGAGTGCTGAAGAAGATCAGGCGAGACCGGGCCAAAGTCATTCTTGTGGCTCCGGACGGGGCTCAAAGAGTATGGTATCCCGGGCTACTCAGTATGAGCATCGATCCCCCGATCCGTCTGCCTCTTCAGGAGGATCTTCTGTCGCAGCAGCAGGGGACGGTCCTCCAACCGAACCTGTCCAGCCTCCACCTCCATGCATGGACATTGAGCGGCGACAGTTTACACCTTTCGATCTTCCTCCCAGTCTGTGATGGCATTCTGGCAGCCAGGTGTCGCTCCACCTAAACGGTCTACGCCTGCAGGTGGAGCAGATTTGTGGCATGGTGTACAGCGAAGGCTGTGGATCTCCTTTCTGCCCCTCTTTTTGAGGTTCTTCTGTTCCTTCTCTCTTTAGTCCAGCAGGGCTCTGCTCTGGGCACTATCAAAGGTTTTCTTTCGGCCATCTCTGCCTTTCTACGGCTTTCAGATCAGCCTTCTCTTTTTAAGTCCCCAGTTGTTAACCGTTTTCTTAAAGGCATTACACATACATTTCCACCCGTACCTTTCATAATGCTTCAGTGGGACTTAAATCTTGTGTTGACTTTTCTGATGTGCACTCCCTTCGAGCCCCTTCATAACTATCCTTTGCGTTTTCTCACCTTAAAGACTGCTTTCCTGGTTGCTATCACCTCTGCCAGAAGAGTGAGTGGGCTCCAGGCTCTTTCTTCTAAGCATCCTTTCCTTTCTATTCATCTGGACAAGGTGGTTTAAGGACCCGTCCTTCTTTTCTGCCAAAGGTTGCCACGCCCTTCCACATCGAGCAGACCATCACTTTGCCCACCTTCTTTCCGCCTCCGCATCCTACAAGGGAAGAGGAGAGGCTCCACTGTCTGGATCCAAAATGTGCGCTTGCATTCTATCTGCAGCGTACACAGCAGTTCCGGGTGGATGATCATCTTTTTGTTGGCTACGTGGGCGCCAAAAAAGGTCGGGCTGTGCACAAACGGACCATCTCTCGGTGGGTCGGTTTGTGCATCAAAGCATGTTACTCTTTGACCAAGAAGAAGCCTCCTGTGAGGCTGCATGCCCATTCAACCAGAGCAACTGCAGCCACTTCTGCCTTGGGACGCGTCGTTCCCTTGCAGGACATTTGTCAGGCAGCTACGTGGGCCTTGCTGCACACGTTTACCAACCACTATGGCCTTGACAGTCAGGTCTGGAGAGATGGCTTCTTTGGCCGTTCTGTGCTCTGTGACTTTCTGGTGTAATCTTGTTCGCAGACCCACCACTGGGGTTGGTATTGCTGGGTTATCTATTCTAAGGTAAGGAATCTATCACTAATGTGTCTCTTTCAGATGCACAAGTTGCTACTTGTGTAACAATATATCTGTAAGAGACATTAGTTAGTGATAGATTCCTTACCGCCCCACCCATCCTCCCCGTTCTGCAAACTGATTACTAGGGTTAAGGTCCTCCCCTTTTAGGGCCCTAGTTTTATGCACCAATGGTCAGTATCTTGCATGGCTCTGCGTTTCGGCACAGAAAGTTGTGCACAGAACTGGCATCAGCACGCATGGGTGGCGCCTAAGTACCCTCCGTGACGTCATCTCAGCGAGTGACGGATGCGGAGCTGTAGGACGCCACCTACTGACGTGTAGGGGTACTGCTATGCAAAACTTTCCGGATCCAGTCTGACGCCTGGGGATATTCTAAGGTAAGGAATCTATCACTAACTAATGTCTCTTACAGATATGTCGTTACACAAGTAGTAACTTGTGCATCTGGACGCAAAGACAGAAGCAGCAAAATAACAGTCAGGTGCACACTATGATAAGCACAGATTTTGAGCTTTCGTGTTTTTAAGTCATGCACTTAATTACATTGGCCATGCTCCTTCGAGAGACCCCCACAATTTTTTCATCCCACTTTAAACCCTGGGTGTAACTTTGTATCTTTTCCAAGATATGGGGCTGGTGTAAAAGGGCGAAGCTTAAAACAGTTAAGCTAAAATCCTGTGCTTCCCATAGTTTGCCACTCAATCCATGCTTTGTTACTTCTTTGTGAGCTTTCTGTTCTTGCATCCAGACTTATACAATAACTAACATGCACCTAAAACAAGCGAGATCTATTGGCTTTGGCAATGCCTGTTAGCAGTATCCCATCAAAGAATAACAGTGATTAGTTGGGAATCATTGGAACTCGATATAATTGCATTCTGGAAGGATGAGACTGTAAATTAAACATTGTTAAGGTAGGTAGTACTATTAGTTTTCTTCAGAGTGTCTCAATCTCTCCTATTCTTTCCTTCACACCACTTTCCTCTGCAGTCTCTCGCTATGTTAAACACTTTCAATCTTTTTCTCCCCACATCTTTCTGAAATCCTCCATTGCACATCTCACTCCTCATCTTTCTTCCTCAGCATCCACTTTTTACTCTCTCAAGCATGCACTTTATTGCATTTCCCTAGCTTCACCATCCCCATCCAACTCACCCACTCACATGTAAGCACTGTGTTTTCATTTGCTATAGCCCTGTCAATATCTCAATAGCTGTGTGCCTCCTTCACAAACTTTAGCATACAATCACTATTACAATTGCCACATGTGACTATTCTTTTTAGTGCTCTGTAGAGAGGCCAGGGATTAAATGAGCCGGTGTTCTGAACATTTTTATGACCTACTGACAAGTACTACGAGAAGCTTGCTCTGCCTTCAGCCTCAACAGCAGGAGATTCACTTTTGGTCCATAATAAAAAGGGCACCTACAACCTGAACTCACAAAGGCATTTAGAAGCAACTATATGCTGTATGAAACAAGTATTTGCAATGTATTTGGCCTCGTATTTACTAGAGTATGAGTTATTGGCATTGTAAATAACAATGCCTTTTATTTATGTATTTTGAAAATCTGCAAGCGGTGCTTAAACACACACTTTGTACTTCGTTGCTTAAGATGAGCAAGGTTGGCAGTAAAAGAGGCGCAGTTACTGCCAGCCTTGCCTCTCGTAAGCAATGGCTATGAGTACAAAGTGTGTGTTTACACACCGCTTGCAGGTTTTCAAAATAAATAAAAGGCATTGTCATTTTCAATGCCAATAGCTCAAACTCTCACAAATTTGAGACCTATTGCTTTGAAAATGCTTGTCTGTTTTGGTGCTGCCACCACTTATAGGTGCTAGACCCGTCTCGGCCCTCTCTTTTTCTATAGCCAGGAGGGCTGCTCTCTTGACTAGTCTTGCAATAAATGTATCCTGCTAATGTAGTTTATCTTGAACTAAACATATCAAGGCCAAAAGATTCAAAGCCTCTGCTGACTTACGCGGAAACTGTGTTTATGCGTCCTGGCACATCGGTTATCTCAGATTAGAACATGTCGAATCAGTAGGAGTTTTTGGAGTTTTCAAAATAGCGTATTGAGTTTATGGAATGGGTACACCGCACGTGGCAGACTGCTTAAAACTGAGGAAGATGAGCCCCTGAAGAAGGAACTACTCATGGTTCCGAAATGCATTGGGCACCAATACTGAATGATAATTGAAATTGTTAACTTGTACATGTATACAGTTGCTTTTTCAAATTGTGCATTAACAATGTTTTTATGAGTTAGTAATTGTTGTGAACTAAGAAATATAACAACAATACATTGAAAAAAACAAAAAAAAGAGTGTGACACAACACAAATTAACACTAAAATACATTGCAATATAGCGGTTTAAGTTTTGGTGTTTTTCAATACCAAGTGCAGTGTGCGCAGCTGAGTCAGGCCACGCTGCCTGTTATAATTGGACACATCCCTGTATGCCATGCCCATAAACCATTGCCTGTGCCATCACCACTCTAGCAAGCCTCACAGCCCTATGGCAGGGTGCACTATACCACAGGTGAGGACATAGCTGTATGAGCAATATGCCCCTACAGTGTCTGTGCCATTCACAGACATCGGAAGTGCAGTAGCGAAATATTAAATACATGGGCTGGGAGTTTGTCATTACGAACTCCGCCTCTCCATGATGTATTTACTGAATGCAAAGGAGTTTGGTCCTCAGCATAATAAACCCACACTGATGCCAGTGCTGGATTTATTACAAAATGCACTCAGAGGGCATCCTAGAGATGACCCGGAAAAATGGACAACTCCTTTGTGTCCAGCTGACTGGTTAGCACCAGCCTGCCACTTACAGACCTGTTTCTGTCCCCTTGAGGTGGGAGCCCCTGTGCACTCGTGGGTCAGGGACAAATGCTGCTTGGGGTAGAGGGTCTTCACACCTACCCCAAGCGGAAACAGCATTCAGGGCAGTGAGCTTCAAAGGCTTCCTGCCCATTGATATGCTAAACAGGGCATACCCAGCTAGTGGAGATGCCAGCCCCCTTGATAAAGCCCCACTTTTGGCAGCAAGGTCCTAAGGTGCCCTGGACCGAGGTAAAAACACTGCATAGCTCCTGCCATGTCCTGACATCCACTTCTAGCTTTTCATCCCTCCTGCTGACCTTCACGTGGTCCTCCTCCGCAAGCGTCCACTCACTCACATCCCTAAACCATTCATCAACTGTGGGGGATCTTTTCCCCATCTATATTATGGCGATCCTACACTTTGCTAAAACCATGAGTAATTGCAAGAGTTTGTATGCCATTTTGCGTTTTTTGGGTTTCATGTCTTGCCCCACTAGGCAGTGTAGTGGGGTTAGCTCCAACCGGAAACTAATACCGCCCCTCACCCGCTCAACCACCTGGGTCCAAAATTGGTGCACTGCAGGACACCCCCATGCTAGATGCAGAAACTGCTCCTTCTGTACCACATCTAGGGCAAGCATCTAATCGGTCTGAGTTAATACGGTGCAGTCTCGCCTGGGGTCATGTTAGTGTAGAGTAAGTAGTTAAAATGTATCAACTTAAAACAAGCATTGCAGGATACTGTGTGTGTGAGCGCACTTATTGCTTTCCACTTTGGGGTATCGTCACGTCCCTGTTCCATGCTGCCCGTTCCCTAGGTGGGGGCCCGTTGAGTCGGCCTTATGACACTGTATGACAGCGAGATAAGCCAACGCCCGGTTCCACAAGTGAGCATTATATGAGCCATCTGCGTAACATTAGGATATATGAGCCATGTTACTCTAGCTAGATCTGTGAGGCCAACATACTGTAGATGTTGGCACTGACCCAGTCCAAAACACTCGCAGGCCTGCTCATATGAGATGAAGGTCTCATTAGGGTACAAGTCTGACAGTGCCTGGCTTTCCCACTCCCTCCATGCCTGTAGCAACATAGGGTATGTCGCCTGTGGCACCAGCACCCTCCAGCCGCGCCGATTGGAGCCTATCTGGCTAGACTTGCCCCCTCAATCTTTTTTTACCAATTGTCTCCCTCCAGCTACCTGGTCGCATGTTGTAAGTGGGCTGCATAGTAATATAAATCTAACCTGGGGGCTTCCAGACCCCTTTCTTCATGCTGCCTCATTAAGATGTTCAAGGCCACTCTGCTACGACGACCAGCCCAACACAGGGAGACCAGTATTGAGTTCAATTGCCCGAACACTAGCATGGGTATACTGCACAATGAGGTTTGGCACATATACAGGCAACGTGGGAGTACAACTATCCTAGACACTGCTATCCTGCCCGTGAGAGAGAGTGGCAGGGTGTTCCAGAAGGCCACCGATTGCTTCAATTCTTTTATCACCCCACTTACATTGAGTTGTAGCAATTGTGAGTCCTCAAGTGCCACCCATAAATCCAGATATCGAAAGTGCCCAATCTTCCATCGCAGTCCAAGCCTCGGGAGTCTCTTCAGCTGCAGTACAGACAGTCCAGCTAGTGGGAAGAGCAGGGACTTATGCCTATTTAGGTGCAATCCGGAATAGTTGCCAAAGTCTTCTAGAAGCTGCAGTAGTCTAGGGATTACAATTCGGCCAGAGGTGATGTAGAACAGGCCATTGTCAGCCTACAGCGATATTAAATGGGATCTCTCCCGTATGCCCCATCGCTTGAGCCCATACTGCCATAGGCTCAATGGCCAACGCAAAGAGCAGCAGTGACGGTGGGCATCCCTGATGCGTACCTCGCACCAATGTCAACATTTCCAACTGGCTCTGGCCCACTCGTACTCATATACTCGGCTCAGTATGAAGAAGTTGTACCCATCGGCAGAACCGCGGGTCGAATCCCGTCACCCTTAATACCTCCTGAAGGTATCCCCAGTCAACTGTATCAAACGCTTTCTTGAGGTCAACGGCAACTAGCGCCAGCTCCTCGTCTCATTGTCATACCTCATGCATGGCATGTGCTAATCGCTTATATTCATGCCCATGTTATGGCCAAGAATAAACCCATATTGATCCTCATGAATTAGGTGGGGCATATGTGGGGCCATTCGCTTGCAATGCTGTGCACAGTATTTTAGCATCAAAGTTAATCATAGTGAGCGGGCGATACACCGCCAGGTCCTGGTCGCCACCACCCTGTATTAAAAGCATGCATATTTCCCCTTCCCTCAGAGATGGGGGTCGAAGTTCCCGCCAGCTTCTCTGAATAGGTCTGGTAAAATTCTGACTGGAATCCACCCCCCCCCCGGTGCCTTGGCAGCTCCCGCAGTGCCTTGAGTATCTCCTCAGCCGTCAGTTGTGCCTCTAATTCCTTCTTCCCCGCCAGTGGTATGCACATCAGTGCCAGTCCCCCTATGAGTGGGACGTAGTGGTCTGCCTAGATAGCCGGATCCGCAGTATACACCTTTTGTAAATGCTGTTAAAACACTTCTAATATGCCTGCCCTGGTATGTACCATGTCACCCACTGTGTTGCGCAAGCAGGTCGTTAGCGGGAGTGTCTGCTCCTTATGAAAAATCCTGGCAAGTATGCGTCCAGATTTATCACCTTCGGCATGGAGCTGCTGGTGGTAATGCCAGAGGGTATATTTGTCCTGCCTTTCCCAGACTTCGCTAATTTGCTCACATAGCATACGCTCTTGGGTGCTGTTGGTGGGGTATGCTTGGTCACCAGTCTGGACCTCTACTAAGGCGTCCTCCCTGTCCGTTAACTCCCGCTGTAGCTGACAACGGAACCAGCCAGTCAGTCCCAGACACACACCCCTCATTACCGTTTTCATTACCTCCCATGCTTCTACTTGATGTCCCCCTTCCAGTTGAGGGTCATATACTCTGTTCGCGCCTAGGACAGCATCTCCCTCCCTCCCTTATTTTTCAGTATATCCGATGGCATCCTCCACCTTCGAGGTCCCTGGTTGGGGACATTCCACCATGTGGTAAATTAAATTTACTTATTACCTCATTTCTGAATTTCTATGCTTAATAAATCATAATTTCTTGTCAATGCAAAGCGAGGAGTCCGTGGTGCTCAAATGAAGGAGGAGAAGACCAATAACTCGAGTTAAGGGGAGCGCTTCCAGCACCAAGCGGGCACAGGAGCAATCTCTCAAGTCCCTCTCTTGAAGTGTGTGTCTTTATTTTCAACAGCAGAATATTTATACAGTCTTGGTCACGAGGCAAAATAGAGGAACAAACAGGTCGTGGCAGATAGAGGAACAAAGATCAGCAAGAGGAGCAGAGTGTGAAGAAATGGGGGCGTGTCTTAGGCTTCGTGAGGGGACTTGCGATGTGAAATAGTCTGACAGTTGGAAGGGGGAGGCTTCCTCATTTGGGGATTTGTGCTCGTGCTTCATGTCAGAAACATGAACCATCTCTGCGGGGGAGCAGGAACTCATGTACTGGTTTCCCGGACTTGGCAGAAACCACAGAGACAGATGGTGAAAATGAGGAAGGCCAGGTGCAGGGGTGTCGTGCTCGGGGTCTTGGGACACCAAAGGGTGAATTAAAAACAAAATGGTGCCGGCTTTTAATGTGGGCAATTATTAATCGCGCAAAGGGGATCGCGCAAAGGGGCATAATTAGATCGCGCAGAGGGCAGCGAAGGGGCATAATTATAGATTTTATTTCCACATTCCCTCCTTGCCCCAGAGTGTACCTACATTATATCTCAATTTGCATGAGATCATTTATACATTCTTGTAACATGATTCTTTCCCTTTCTCTCTGCTGGACAAGTGGTTTAGAAATGCATTTTGCAGCGCATAGACCGCACAGGGCAGGACCACATTGGATGCAAAGGCAGCATCCAGTTATTATCAGGAATATTATACCTGCTGCTGACAGCAGTTGCCATCCCCAGGACGATATTATCTTCCAGAACCAGTCAGACCACGTCCAAGTGCCAGGTTCTTGATGTAAACTTACGGGTATCTTGTGTAATTTTGTTATGGCCGTGTATACAGATGGGGAATTATCAGGAACAAATATACAGCAGCTAGAGCCTATAATTTTACAGGCTCCGCCTCTGTCAGCCAAGATGATGTCAAGGACAAGGCGATTTTGGAGAGTAACCAATCGTATGGCAGACTGCTCCTGGGTTAAGCTCCCCAGGGCAGACGCCGTCTGGTTTACAACAGCCTCTAAGGTCCTTGTCAACCTGCGTATAAGCTTGCTGTTCTGTACAGGTCCAACAAAGAAGAAGAACCCTTTGTTAAAATCTGTATACTGTTCCCATGAGGTTTCCGTTTGGTCAACCAAGGAGGTATCGATCGTTCTTTTATGTCTGACATGGGGCACCAGGAGGTCTCGGTGGTAAGTGGATGGGGCCACAAAGACAGGGGGTAACAGGAATGCTATATAGCAAGTTCCCCCCCAGTTCAAGGACAGCTGCACATAGGCCGTTTGGCCACAGATGAAATAAGTATGGCGAGATGCTAGAAATGAGGACTTTCCTCTGTCTTCAAAACTTATAGCGTTATGACAGTCACTGTGTCCTAATGGAACAGAGCCATTTTTCTGGATGCACAGGTGTCCTTTTACTGGTGAGACTGAGATGGAAGGGGGACCAGCATTCTTTTTAGGTTTGGTATTTAACATCTTGTAGGACATGGTCATGTTCCCTTGCTTGTATTCTTCACTTTCTAGGACTGTACCGGTCGCCTGAGGATCTCCCTCCTTATTAGGGTAACAGGCAGTATTGAGTACCTTGTTTAAATCCCCCCAAGGCCACCCATTCTTGCATGAATTATTTCCGTCAGGGCAGGAGGTGGGGGTAGTATCGTCAGCTGTTATTAGGGCGAACCAGGCTTCACAAGTTCCATTATAAGAGAATGGGAAAGGAAAAAGAGGCATCCCTCCCTTTTTCTGATGAGGTGGGATGCGGCCACATATCCAACAATTGGTGCTATTACTGGCCTGCTGAGTGTGGTGTAGCATCTGTATGAAGGTATTGTTTCGCAAGGCTAGTCTATGGGCTTGTTCATGAGGGGGTAGGTCGTGATAGGTGTGTTCCTGAGTGCTGTTGGGTGTATGAGAGGTGTGTTGTGTTGGAGGAAAAACAGTGTGGAGAATCCAACCAAGACACGTCATAACTGCCATGAGGAAAAATAATACTGTCAAACATATAATAGGACCATTATGTCTTTTTCTAGAGTTCATTTTTTTTCTCCCACATAGTCAAGGTGTTAAAATCCATTCCCATGCTCCAACCGCTTCACCACTGGACCGACGCCCAATGGTCTTAATTAGCCAGAGTCCGAATGGCAGACCTTAACTTTGATTTGTAATCCTGTTGTGGGGTTAGTTCCAAAGGCAATAAAGATTGTTCAGTCACAATGGGCCCGATGTAGGTAATTCTTATTTACCACTTCTTAAATACCGAATTTTAGCGATTCGGTATTTAAGAAGTGGTAAATATGAAGGGGGGAGATGTAGGTGTTTCAGAATCTGTAAATACCGAATCGTTAAGATTCGGTATTTACCGATTCTGTAAATACCGAATCGGTATTGCCCATTGATTCCTATGGGCTTTGAAGCCCATAGGAATCAATGGGAAATACCGATTCTGTAATTACAGAATCGGTAAATTCCGATTTTAGCAAGGGTGCAGGGGGTGTCACTTTGACACCCTCTAGCACCCCAAAGACGGGCATGTGAGCCATGTGGCACACAGACATGCCCTAAGAGCATGTCTGTCTGTCACATGGCTAGGTGTGCATGCACACATGTGCATGCACACCTGGATTCGGTATTTTACCACCCAATTGGATTGGGTGGTAAAATACCGAATCTGAAAGCCCTGCGGCACTCAAAGATGTGCTACCTACATGTGCTTTTACAGAATCGGTATTTTTACCGAGTCTGTATTTACCGATTCGGTAATTTTACCGAATCTGTAAATACAGATTCGGTAAAATACAGATTCTGTAAAGCATGCTCCTACATTAGAAAACCCTAATACCGGTCGGAAACGGCCGAAATCGGCCGTTTCCGACCGGTATTAGGGCTCCTACATATGGCCCAATGTCAGTGGGATTGGCAGGGCCATCAGCAACAGTGTCTTTTTGTCCAAAATGTTTCCGGCAGTGGCTTGCGTGGAGCCAGCCCTTCCTGCCCTCGACCTTCACTGCTGTCCGTGTTGTTAGTAGTACGAGTCTTGGCTTCTTCCACCTGGGCTGGAGGGGACTGGTCCGGTCGAAGTTCCTCACGAGGACCCAGTCCCCGGGTCGGATGGCGTGTTCTTCCAGGTTGGTTTTGTCAGGGAAGGTGGCAGCAACCTGAGAACGACAAGATTGGAGTGCAGACATCAAGGAAGCCAGGTAGTCAGTCAGCATAGTACTGTCAACATCAGTTATTCTTTTAGGCCTTGGCGTACCCCACATATTTGGTGGTCTGCCAAAGACCACTTCATATGGAGATAAGCCAGTTCTGGAATGGGCTACCATACGCATGTAGAAGAGGGCAACCGGTAAGGCTACCATCCAGTCCACGCCTTTGTCAGTGCATATCTTGGCCAATTTTGTCTTCAAAGTTTGGTTGTGCCTTTCTACTAGACCTGCTGCCTGAGGATGTCTTACACAGTGAAACTTCCAAGTGTACCCTAACAGAAGAGACACTTGCTTCATGAGTTCAGAGGAAAAAGGTTGGCCGTTATCTGAGTAGATGACACGTGGCAACCCATACCTCGGGAAAAACTCTCTAACTAATTGTTTAGCAGTTGTCGTTGCAGTGTAATCTGGGACGGGATAGGCTTCCGTCCATCTGGTCAGAGCACACACTACAACTAGCACATACTTGTGACCTCTACATCTCTCCATCTGGATAAAGTCCATCTGGAGAACTTCAAATGGATGGTCAGGGGGTTGGAATCCTCCCTGTTCCACCTTTGTGCCTTTTCCTGGGTTGAACTGATTACAAATCATGCACGTTTTAACTTTTTGTTTGGCCGCAGCTCTCAAATGTTTGTTGTGCCATATATTCTGTATGCTGTCTAACATTGCTTTTCTCCCAGATGCGCTGGTCCATGTATGGTGTTTACCATAACCTGTACCATGGCATCCGGTAGAAACCATACTGCTCTTTCAGGTGTCATCCAGCCTTGATCTGTAAGGACCCCTCCTTTTTCCTTCCATTCTAGCAGTTCCTGTGGTGTGGCGTGACTTTGGACATCCTGGATGTCAGAAAAGGGGTCTCGTATTGTATATTGGCGGTGTGGTATACTTAATTCTGTGTTTGTTGCTAACTTGGCTGCACTGTCTGCAGAATCATTCCCTTTTGATATTTCATCTGTTCCTTTTGTGTGCGCTTTACATTTTAGCACTGCGATTTTCTCTGGTAACTGACTGGCCTCTAAGAGGGCAGTGATAAGTGTAGCATGCTGTATTCTGGACCCATGTGATGTGAGAAATCCTCTCTCTTTCCATAATGTACCGAAGTTGTGTACAACTCCAAAGGCATATTGTGAATCAGTGTAGATGTTAACTGACTTTCCTTTTGCTAAGCGACATGCTCGTGTTAGGGCTATGAGTTCTGCTGCCTGTGCCGACAGTATCTCTATCTTGTGTGCTTCTAAAGTGTCTGTACCATTTGTGACGGCATAGGCTGCTGCTAATTCTCCTGTGGGGAGTCTCATACATGAACCATCAACAAAGAGTGTCATTTCTGCCTTAGCAAGGGGAGTATCTTGTAAATCTGGTCTTGGTTTGGTCACTAAATCAATGATGTCAATACAATCGTGAATTTCATCAGTAGGAGAGGTCAGTGGCAACAGTGTTGCTGGGTTTAAAATGTTGCAGCGTCTAATCTCAATGTGTGGCTGAAAAAGTGTTATCTCATATCCGGTGAGTCTGGCTATTGTCAGATGCTGTGTTTGTGTTCTGTTTAACAGAAGTTCTACAGCGTGTGGGACCTGAACTATCAGATGATGTCCCAGTACAATAGAATCGCTTTGTCTAATAGCTTGTGCAGTAGCTGCTACTGATTTTAGACATGCAGGCAATGCTTGTGCTACTGGATCTAATGTGCTTGAAAAATAACCACATGGTTTATGTTTGTCTGCTTGAAGTTGGGTCAGAACTGATAGTGCTGTACCTGAGTTTTCTGTTACAAATAATGTAAAATCTTTGGTGTAATTAGGTGTTGCCAGCACTGGGGCTTGACACATAGCTTTTTTAAGAGACTGAAAGGCTTGCGTGTGTTCATCTGTTCAGGGTAATTGGGGAGTATGGCCAGCTTCGAGTGTTGTCAGCTGCACTAACGGTTTGGAAATGAGTGCAAATTGTGGGATCCACTGTCTACAATATGAGGTGAGACCAACAAAAGCTCGAACTTGTTTCTGTGTTGTTGGTTGTGGTATTTGTTGTATGAGTTGGATGCGTTCCTGTGTAAGCTGCCTACCCTCCTTTGACAGCAAGTGCCCTAAGTATGCCACTTGCTGTAAACAAAATTGGAGCTTACCAGGGGAAACTTTATGGCCATTTGCAGCTAGGAATTCTAGTACTAGTAGTGATGCTTCAGCACATGCTGCGTCAGATCTGGCCGTAATGAGGATATCATCAACATATTGTAGTATGGCTGTATCCGTGGGCATTTGAACAGTATCTAGTTGTCTCTTTAATGCTTGGCTATATACGCTTGGACTCTCTGTGAAACCTTGAGGAGCTCTTGTGAATTGGAAACTTTGTCCTTGTAAGCAGAAGCCAAAAAGGTATTGACTGTCTGGGTGAATAGGTATGCTAAAGAATCCGTTTTTCAAGTCAATGACTGAAAAATGCGTTGCATCCGCATCTATGGCTGTGAGTAGGGTGGAGATGTCTGGAACCACAGGGTGTTGTGGAACGACACATTTATTGAGCTCTCTCAAATCCACCACTAGTCTGTAGACAGGTGGTGTTCCTGGTTCCACTTTTTTATGAACTGGTAAAACAGGGGAATTGCAAATGTTAGAAGTTGTTTCCTTAATCACACCTGACTGTATTAGGTCCTGAATAATTAACATTAATGCTTGTTCAGCCTGAGGTGGAATTTTGTATTGCCTTATGCGTGGTAGTTGGGCTCCCTCTTTCAGTGTAACCTTGTGAGGTGTTATTTCCATACATCCTACTGTGGTGGAATCAGTGGCCCACAGGGTGTGTGGCAAATCTTTCAAACGCTCATCTAATTCTCTACTTGTGTAGTGGCCCTTGAAATCTCGCAGAAATAGTCTGACATCTGTAGGTGAGCAAACAATGACAGCTCCTAATTCTTTCAATGTTTTTATACCAAGCAAGTTTTCTGGACATGATTTTGTCAATATAAGATCTGTAGTTGTCATGAGGGGACCAACCTGCAAGGGCAGTGGCTTTGACGTGATGTTTGTCACAGGTTGTCCCGAGAAACAGAGAGAAATACTTTTTGAACCCGAGAGAGGAGCCTCTGGGACCTCTTGATGGCTTATTGTTGTTTTACTGGCCCCAGTGTCTAGTAGAAACTTCCTATCCTCCCCAAGAAGTCGGACCTCTATAAATGGACCTGTCTGATCTACTGGAATGGGGATTAGGGGCAGTTTGTCATCTTCTCTCTCTGGGCAACATCATGAGAAATCTGGGTAATATTCAGTGTAGGCGCTGTCTATAATATTCATTTGGGCCATTTGTGTTGTCAGTGGAACTGAAGGTGTTGAACTGTCTAGGGAACCATTCTGTTTTGGCTGATATGGGCGTGGCTGGGTCTTACCAGTAGCCAAATTGTGCTTTAAGACAGGGCAATCTTTAACGAAGTGTCCCATCTTTTTGCAATAATTACAAGTGCTTTTTATATTTGTCTGGCTACTTGGTGTCTATTGACACTGGGGTGCAGTTTGGGCTACTAATGCTTTCATCTTTGTGTCTTTCATGCGTTTCTTATCATTTTCTTCTTCATCCCTAATGCGATTCTGGTGATATTGTAGCATTTGTAACACCTGTGGAGGTGCATGTGCTTGCCAGGTACATTCTACTTTTAGTACTTTGTCCTTAATGGCTGGCAAGGCGTTATCTACTAATTTGGAAACAAACAGATGCGGGTAAGCTTCACTTGTCGGCGTAAGGCCGCTATTTACCGCAAAACACTTTTCAAGTCTAGTGTAATAATCTCCTATGTCTTCACCATGTTTCTGTTTGCAGGAGGAAATGGCATCCCAGTCCTCCTTTTTCACTGTTAGTAACTGTGGTAGCACCTTTAAAATAGTGCCAGGAAGTGCTTTTAGTCTGTCTCCTATACCTTGACCTGCTACTCTAGTATTTTCGTCATTCTGAAGTTCAGTCCATCTAATGTGTTCACCTGCTACTTCCCAATCTTTTTCTCTTAGTTTGTCATATATACCTGATGGCAACAATAATTTCAGAATTGCTGTGATATCAGAAAGAGTATATGTTCCCATCATTAATACATCTCCTAATTGCTTAAAGAATCCAGCAGGATCCTTTGAGTGGGAGGGAACCATCTCTTTCATCCTTAGTAACTCAAGTTTTGTCAAGGGTACATAAATGAAGACGCGTTGTAGCGCTCCATTTGTGTCAGCTCTGGGGTGGACCTCTCTCATGGGGAACTGGCGTGTTTGAGGAAGTCTATTAGTTGATCCACACGTATTATGGGGAGATCTATATCCAGTCACTTTCTGGTATTTCTGTCTAAAATCTATAAATGTGTTGAGAAAAACTGAACTATTGTGGAGGAACATGTTATCAGCGCAGTCAGACAGAAAATCTTCGAGTCTTGGATCATGTTTGAAATGAGTGTCATTGAGTGTGATGAGATGTTGTACCATGTAGAGACTTGCTAATCTTTGATGTGAGCGTGGTAATGCTAGAAAAAGCTGGGCTATGAGATCATTGTCATATATCTCATATTGAGAGACCCATAGGGTCGCAGTTCTGGCTATTTCCTCCTCCTCCTCCGGTGTAAGCGGAGGTTCCTGGTCTAACCAGTATTCTAATGAATTGGATGTATTTTCAAATAACTCATCTGGAGATGACCATTCAGAGTGACCTTGGAGGAATGTAGGCGGGGGTGTTCGTGAATTAGGGGCGGAAGAACGAACGGGTAGGACTTTTTCAGTAGGTTCAGTAATTTCCTCCTCAAGTTTCTTATTCTCTTCATTTGTTTGCAAGTTTTGCAGAATACGGGTCACATTACGGGTGAACCTGTCTAGTGCATCATTTATAAGTTCTAGACTAATGTGGTCGGATGCGGAATCTAATACGTCAAAAAGTGAAACTGGTACATTTCTTTCCTCTGCTTGTATGTGTTTTATGAAACAGCAAAGGAGGAACCTATACATGTGCATTTTTACAAGGTGTGATCTTCTTGTAGTCATAGCGTTAATGGCTCGTGAGTTCTCTCCAGTACGAAGAAACTCAGAGGCCGCATGAAGAAACATGTCAATTGCTGGTAGATGTCTTATTTCTTCCCAAGAGTCATGAAGTATTTTACTTATTCGGCCCGCCTCCCCTGTGTTGCTCGGAGTCGGGTCATAGGGACAGTCGGGAATTGTTTTACCTGGGTCTGGACCTACGGCACCCCCTTCTGGAGTGAGAGGTGGTGCGTTATGTTGTGAAAGGGGTGGCGGAGGCAGAGGGTGTTGAATGACTGGAACTTCATAGGGTGGTGGAGTTATAAGAGACAATTAGTAAAAGTATCCCTGGTAGTGGGGCTGTAGGCTGTGCTGATGCAATGTTAAGGTTTTCAGGTGCAGATGGCAATACAGGATAAAAACCAGTAGAAACGGCTGATTGTTCCCTTTTATTCCTTTCACTAACTACTTCTTTCCCTATTTCTTGTAACTGTTCTTTCTTGGCCTGCTCTGACATTCTCTTGCCCTTTTCAACTTTATGCAATTCCTTCTGTTGCCTCCTATGGGCTTCTTTTCTCCATAATTCTACTGAGTCACTCTGTGACTGGCGGACTCTCTTTTTCTTCCATAACTGTTCCTCTAATTTCATAATACACTCCGTATCAAAACTACCATTTTCAGGCCATCTATATCTGAGTTCTAGGTCTTTAGTATATTCTACCCATAGATCACAATAAATAAGTGCACCGACACCATGTTTTGCATACATGAAGTGTCCTGGAGTATCCCGAGGAGGAAGGGGAATTTCCTTCTCAAGAATACTCCTTTAGGTTGCCATCTTACGTATTTTCGAGAAAATAGGCATGATGGCAAGACTTTCAAAGATTTTAGAAGTGAGAAAAACACAAACAGAACAAATATCTTTACTGTACCCACGAAAGAGGTGAGTCCGTCTTTTATACTAGTTTAGTAGTCCTCACAAAATAAGTGAGAAACTCACAAAAAACATATATCTTTACCGTGCCCACAAGGTAGTGAGTCCGTCTTTTATACTAGTTTTAGTAGTCCTCACCAAAGATAGGTGAGAAACCAACAAAACGCGTATCTTTACCGCCCCCACAAAAGCTGTGGGTTCGTTTTTATACTTTTCAGCAGTACTCACCGAAAAATAACTGGTAGGCCTCTTGAAGATTTTGGGAAAACACGGCGCGCAGTTTCAAGGTGGGATTTGTAGAACCTCGGACTCGTCTGCTTTGCAGGTTGGGCTTTGGTTCAGGACGTTCCGCTATTTCCTCACCGCCTCGTGTGGATGCTGGGCCGCAGTCGGTCCCCCTCTTCGCCTCGAGGGAGTTAGCAGGAATTCCCCGCGTTGTGCACTTTTGAAGTCGGTCAACGGTCAGGAGGGGACAGTACCGGGTCCAATATCGCCGGCGCGTGGGGGAAAGGGAATGGTCCTATTCGGGCGCCAAATAATGTGGTAAATTAAATTTACTTATTACCTCATTTCTGAATTTCTATGCTTAATAAATCATAATTTCTTGTCAATGCAAAGCGAGGAGTCCGTGGTGCTCAAATGAAGGAGAAGACCAATAACTCGAGTTAAGGGGAGCGCTTCCAGCACCAAGCGGGCACAGGAGCAATCTCTCAAGTCCCTCTCTTGAAGTGGGTATCTTTATTTTCAACAGCAGAATATTTATACAGTCTTGATCACGAGGCAAAATAGAGGAACAAACAGATCGTGGCAGATAGAGGAACAAAGATCAGCAAGAGGAGCAGAGTGTGAAGAAATGGGGGCGTGTCTTAGGCTTCGTGAGGGGACTTGCGATGTGAAATAGTCTGACAGTTGGAAGGGGGAGGCTTCCTCATTTGGGGATTTGTGCTCGTGCTTCATGTCAGAAACATGAACCATCTCTGCGGGGGAGCAGGAACTCATGTACTGGTTTCCCGAACTTGGCAGAAACCACAGAGACAGATGGTGAAAATGAGGAAGGCCAGGTGCAGGGGTGTCGTGCTCGTGCTCGGGGTCTTGGGACACCAAAGGGTGGATTAAAAACAAAATGGTGCCGGCTTTTAATGTGGGCAATTATTAATCGCGCAAAGGGGATCGCACAAAGGGGCATAATTAGATCGCGCAGAGGGCAGCGAAGGGGCATAATTATAGATTTTATTTCCACAACCACACCACACACCTTACAGGAGTGTGATCCCATAAGAATCTGGTCAAGTGGGTCACTTTCGCCTCCTAGAAGGCAGGCGTCTCCGTCACTAGCACCTTGTCCAGTCTGCTATGTGTATTGTGTGTGGGGGACTAGCATGTAAAGAGCTTCTGAGTTCGGTGCTTTACCCCCAGGCGTCCTGTAGCCCCATCTCCCTCATTACTACTTGCAACTTTTTGATAATTTGTCGGTTTGCGCTTGTTCTGGATGGGTGTCTGTCCAGGTCAGGATCAAGTATGCAATTAAAATCACCCAGCCATATAAGCGGTACGTCAAGTTCTGCGGTTATTAAGTCTTGCATTCTCTGGTCGAAGGCAGGTTCGTCTGTGTTTGGGGCGTATGTATTCAAAATGGCCATGTCACGGCCATCTAGCTTGCCGCACAGTAGCACGGATCAGCCCCCAACATCTGCCTGCATGAATGTGAGAGTGAACAGAGTTCCCAGAGCCACTCACACCAGTGTGCCTCTTGGGTATGTGGAATAAGAGGAATGAAATGTCTGACCTCTCCACTTTTTCGCCACTCTAGCGGCCCTGTGTCGTCCAAATGCGTTTCCTGCAGGCAGGCAATCGAGACAGTATCTTTTTAAGAAGGTGAGAACCCTATGGCGCTTTGTGCATGTGCCCAAGTCCTTGACATTTGAACTGAGGAACCTAATCTCCATTGTCATATAGTCACAACATGGTACTCACATTTCTCATGGCCCATTGACTGCTCCACCCGCTGCACACCCATAGTGCTTGGTGAACAAAACTCCCCAACCATGGACAATACATGTGCAGCTGCTCTGTCGAGATTGTCCACCCCATGCTTGTGCCAGGACGTACACAGCTTCCCTAATGACCCAACAGGGGCTGGTGAATAAACCACAGCACAACAGACTGCCCTAGCAAGCCCACCCTTTGCAGACCAGCGATTCCTTTTCAGTAAGCAAATTCTACTGGATCTAACCAGTACCTAGCACTGAAACCCAGTCATGCCCCTCTTTTGCTCCCACCCCTCCCCCCCATTGCATCCTACCAGCTCTTGGTGAAAACACACCAGTCACACTCTTGTTAGCAGTGATCACAGGAGCACCATCACCACAATCAAACACAACTCCACAAACAAAACATGTGGAAGATTATGTGACCAGTGCACCAGCAGTTGACCGGCCCTTGTTTCAATCGCCTTTGGGCCCAGGGGCCACATCCATCAGGGTCTCAGGAACAACGTCTGCCATTGGACCTAGCATCTGTGATGGTACCCCCGGGTCCAGAGATATAAATGCTGTCAGCAATTCCGGGGTCCCATCATTCTTTATCTACAGCTGCAAAGTTCCATCTTCTCCCACAGTGACCTTATACTCCTCCTGCAAGCCAAGGTCCTGTGTCGCTATTGAGCCGAGCTTTGGCTGTGACCCTGTTGGAACAGCTGCACCATCTCTGCCTTTGGCCACATTGTTCATGTGTGGGGAACATCTCCCCGGATCTCCAGCCATTCCCAGACCTCCGGAGACTCAAAAAAGCGGGCCTTGCCGTGCGCCACGACTTTCAATTTGGCTGAGTAAAGGAGCATGTATTGCAGCTGTAGGTCACGGATCTGTGATACAAAAGGGGATGATGGACGGAGCGCTTGAGCAAATCAAACACTCACCCCCAGTCAACTGATCTGGGTTTAATCCATCACCATTCTTTAGCCCACTCAGCCACCCCATTTCAGACATGGCTATATGCAAATCAGTCTGACCCTGTGCCTCATGGGAACAGTCCAGCCCGAACTGCCAAGCCATGTCTTCCATGGACCGGAAACAAGCATCCTGGGATCGGTTTCGGATTCATAATCCTCATCAGCCAGGCTATCTTGAATCCAGTGGCCAAAGTGAGCAAGGGACTCACGTCTGAGCATACCCTGCCATCATCCCCTTTTGTATCGCTTAGGTCACGGATCTGTGTCATAATGAGTAGTGAATTTAAGATTATATTCATTATCATTCAAATAAATAAGAAACCTTTCCAGTTTTACAACAGTCCCAGTCCATAACATTAACCTTTTCGATGCGTCGGATGGCTCCCGGCCGTCCGACGTCACAGTGGGCGTGTGCATCAAACCGGGGCCATCCGATCTGCGCACGCGTAAGATTCGGCCGCACCCCGGTGGAATGTCCGCCAGGGCAAAGAGGTTAAGCAGTCATCAATGAACCTGCCCCAATAGCAAATGTTGTTAATCCACTGTTCACCTTTTGGGCCCCAGATTTGCTCCGCCTCAAACCAATCCATAAATAGATTGGCAAAAGACGGGGCGAATCTGGAGCCCATAGCTGTCCCGAGTACCTGTCTGTACCATTATTATCAAAGAGGAACACATTGTTCTCCAAAACCAGTCTCATCATAGCCGAAAACATCTCGGTATGCTCAAAGTATTCTACAGGTCGTTTATTAGGTCTCGGCCTTCGCAACGCGCATTCGTTGCAAAGGCAAAAAGACCTTTTTCCCATAGCTTTGGCTTTTCAGCCAAGCACGTGCACGCATTCCATTGCCTTCAATGGCAACGCGTGCACGTCGGGAGATTCACTCGCGGGAGCGCGCGCCACCATTTGGCAGCAATTATCACTCGTGCCCGCCCCCTATCCCCCCTCCTGCCCTCCCGCCGCGTGAGGCGCTCCTGTTTGTTTATTAGGGCTAGGCAGCTTCAATCTGCTGCGGGGCCATATCTTCCTCGAAATGCTTGTTGGTTTTTTTTCAACTGACGGAGGATTTAAACTATATTTCATTCAGTATTACTGGTAGTTTTGATACAAGCTAAACCCCTTTTTTACCGCAGTATTGTAAAGATGAGGACGTTAAAGGGGCTCACACGGACTCAGATATTTTGATAGGTAGCCCCTCGAGAGCAAAAGCGTCCCTTTTCCAGTCAGTTATCAGATCAGAAAAAACGCTTTTTATTCTAAACATAAAGGGGGCATTGCTTTAAGTTGTGCGCTTAACTGTGTGAAGAAGGCTGTGTAAAATAGTTATTTTAAATATAAACTTTAACCTAAAACGTGTCCACTTGCCGGTATGCCGTGTGACCTTTGAACCCACTATATGCCGTAGCGCATCACATATCGAGAAATTAGAATTTTCAAGTAATTTTGCGCAGTTTTGTTAAAATTTCCTGGAAACATATCTTTCCAATTTCCGACAAGTAGTTCTTAAACCACAGGCAAAAATGTTTTATTCTTAAAAAAAAGCCCTACCTTCTCTGTAATATAAAAACTGTTTAATATCGCCTACTTTGAAAAACTAACCCCCTGTGCTCTGTGCGGGATGAACCATGTTTCCCTCAGAACTTCAAAATGATTTCCATGTTATATACGATTACAAAATACTGAAGCACACTACAGATGCTATACATTCAACGTTTTAAGGTCTCGTTTTATATACAGAAGTTAACATCTTCCTGCAGGGCATTGTAATCTCTTCCTATTCTGGGAGAAATGAGGGGAGGGGCGGAGAGAGATAGCGAGCTATCTGTTCTGGATCACACGTGTAGTCAAATTGAGAAGCTGGGATTAGACCTTGAGCTTCCTCGTCCGCCAGTGCACAATTTACTCACCACCTAAAGCCTTGTCGTGGATTGCAATAAATGCTATAGTTTTTACCTTCAAACCTAAACGTGTGAACTTGAATGACAATAAGAATACCGTCAGACATGCACAGGGCCTGGAACTGGTGCGAGCGTCATTCGTTTTCTAGATTCTATGCTGTAGTTTAAATTTGACAACCAAACTGATTTCTGGGAAACAAATGCGCCTCTATTTAGTACACACCCGTGACCCGTCCTACATGGCAGGACTGCTCGTTCTAGGGTACATGTCGCTCATCTGAAGGGACCAATGAAATCGTAGAGTGACAGTTGTTGACGTGCCTCATTTCCGCACCTCCCTTCCGGCAGGTGAGGGCGGCCGGAGTCAATGGTAGTCCCGCCAGTTGTGATGGTAGCACCGCCCCTGGTCATTCATCCAGCACTGTTTGTAAGGCTGCAGGGTATAACAAAGCAACCATGCAGCCTTACGGGCGCGGTCTAAGTAATGATGATCATCATATTGTCTGGCCAGATCCCAAAAGCAAACAAGCATTTGCGGAGCCAATAGGTCTCGACTATGCGACAACTATTGGCTTTGTCAGGGGCTGTTTAGCCATACTGATCAGTGTGACTGTGGTGCAGCATTGCTAAAAATAAAAAGGGGAAAGTGCTTCAAAGAAGCAAACCATGATTGCGTTATAGCCCCTTTTATTTTCTTTAATTTCAGCAATGCTGTACGGCAACCGCGCAGCTGTACAACGTGGCTCAAACACATCGACAAAGACAATTGTTCTCGCATAGGCGAGGCTTATTGTCTTTGAAAATGCTTGTTTGCTTTTACTTACAATGAGAAATGTAGAACTGCATGTCCTAGAATACATTATTTCGTTCATTAAGAGTGAACACTAAGTAGACTTTTCGAAAAACAATGTTTCAGCTCAAACAATACTTTTTAAAAGGCAAGTCAGGCACCATGTTGTGGCTGTTCGTCTGCGAGAGTGCTTGCTGCCTTTAGATCCTCTTTCTGGTCTGGCACTGTCATGATACTTGGTGCATTGCTGATTCTCGATGACATGGTCTTTTGCGCGCACATACATTTATTTTAGTTTTTTTAGAGTTTTATATAGCCGGAACTCCACCCGAAGGTATCTGAGCGCTTTTCACGAGCACCAGTTACATTACACAGTGACACATTCATTTTTGGCAGTCGCCAAACAACTGGAAAATAGCAGAAAAAGAAACAACGGAATGCAGACAAATTGAGGCTGTCTCCAGTGTTATCAGCCTCCAGCTGTTCGGATCAGATAAGATCCCCCCTTGCCCTCTGACGCCCCTCACGTAATCAAGACGGGCCCTTCAACAGAGCCATCACCAGCACTTGGCTGCAGCCCACTGATGGCAAACGCTACCCTTACTCCTGTAGCCTAGAAGGGACTTTTCAGACCACTCAATGTAAACATTCATTAGCCTGGCAGCAATGCCACCGTGGGCAGCGGCTTTCCCCCTGCTCTGCGGTCTGTGGAGAGGACGTGATCGGTGGGCACGGATGCAAGACAGATGGTTTTGAGTTCTCTAGCATAGCCCACGAGGTCGCACGTCTAGCATGGCGCAGGGCTAGATTGGCTGAGTGCACACCAGTCTCTCGCGCCTGAGTGCAACGACCCTCGAACGGTGCCACCCAGGGGCAAACAAACAACTCGTCACGCACGTTACCATTATTGATGGGGAATGCATAGAACACGGGCAGCATCCGAGCGAACGCCCATTTGTTTCTGAACTTTTAGGGTGGCGAGGGAGGAGGCTTGCCTTTTCCTGACAGCATGCATGCAACAGCAGATCTGTAAATGTGCAACAATTGTATCTCGGAAACAATTGGCCCCACTGCTGCTTTTACACAACTGGAATTACTGATAGCAGCATCTCGGGTGATTTTGAAATCTAATATATTTTTTTATAATCTTTTTATTTGAATCCTAATATTGAACAATCTGAGATGAAATGGCCACTTTAAAGACAGCAGCGAAACCACTAAAGGAGATTGCATTTGTTCTGATTCAGAGCTTTGATGAAACAGATAATACAGGACTTCAGATTTTTCAAACCCTACTGGAATAGACTACATCACGACTCAAATGTAATTCAGCCCGTATGTGTTAGGCCACACGCATTGCACTGTCGGACATTTTTGCGTCACAATTTTCTACGTAATATGATTGTTCTGTGAGAACCACTCCACAATCTTTCATTAATACCTGACAATTTAATAGAGGTAGCTCAGTTACACTGCATACCAACGAGTGGTTGCTTTATTTAATTTCGTTCTGTGCACTTGTGGAATGGCCTCTGTTGATCTGCGCTCAGCTCCTATGTTCATATTTGTAAACTACTGTAGATGGGGATTTTGATCTCAGAACTGTAGATATCATTCCAAAAACACAGGTTGAACGGATGATGATCTGAAGCATTATCAGTACTTTTATTATGCTGTACATTGCCACTCCCTCTCAGCAAAAGGAGAAGAAAACAAGCAGTTGCAAGGCAAATAGGTCTGACCTTAGCAAGCTAGTGCACTGGTTATTTTTTCTATTTTGTATTGCAAGCCTATGCCACAAAAATAAACAAGCATTTACAATGCAACGGTTTCGCCTTTGGAAAAGTTAGAGCTATTGGCATTGTAAATGACAACATTTGTATTTATGTGTTGGTTTTGAAAACCGATAAATAAATGGCATTGTCATTTACATTGCCAATAGCTTAATCTCTCGCAAATGTGAGACCTATTGTACCCTACGGACGAGCTCAGCAGACAGCAATTACTACCACACACACACACCCAGAGCCACACACACCCACACACCCAGAGCCAGCCACACACACCCAGAGCCACACACACACACACCCAGAGCCCCACACACACCCACCCAGAGCAGTCACATACACACACCCACTGGAGCAGTCACACAAACACACACACACTGGAGCAGTCACACACACACACTCTGGACCAGTCACATACACACACACACACTGGAGCAGTCACATACACACACACACACACACACACTCTGGAGCAGTCACATACACACACACTCTGGAGCAGTCACATACACATACACCCTGGAGCAGTCACACACACCCTGGAGCAGTCACACACACACTCTGGAGCAGTAACATGCACACACACACACACACACACACACACACACACACACACTGGAGCAGTCACACACGCACACACTCTGGATACAAGTGTACACTGCCACTTTTCCTGGTCGCACAGCAAAATAACCAATGTAACTTTCCTGACCAGCACGCCCAAAGACACGCAAACTCAGGTAGATCAATAAACCATTGTTTAATCACAAATACATTCATAGAATATCGGGAATGCGCAACACAAATCATTTACCAAAACTACAAGTGCACCTTAGAGCAATGCTGCAGCCATTCGTGGATCAGCATGGTGAGCCGTCTCACAAGTGGACAAGTGGTTTCCTTTGGAGATACAGCAGTGCAGGCATATGGAAAACTGATGCATAAGATCAAAGAAAGGGAATATTTTTTAGGTCTGGCTTTCGAGACAGCTGGTTCATGGTTCACCAAACTATTTTACTCCCCAAAAATCATACATAGTTTTAGAGATGGACTTTTAGTTAGTGGGCCTCATTCATTGCTCTTTTAAATTGTCCTTCAGACTTTTCTCTGACATGTATGCTTTATACAGCCTGCAGAAATTGGCCAGCCCGCTTTACCCATTGGCTCCCTTCACTTTAAGTGAGAGCACAAAGTCTTTGCATATTGTTCACATATGCTGAAAAGTAGTTCCTTTCTATTCAACGACGGAGCTGGGTCAAAGTGTTCATTTTTATTTTGTTTACATTACCTTTAAATATAAACTATTTATTATTTCCTATGCTCCTTTGCAAAGTTTATTTTTAGACTTGCTTAAGACGCATTGGAGCATTCTAGTTGCTTGTTATTTGAGTTTTTGTTTGGGTGGCGATTTATCCTCCCTGAAAAATGATAAGTCTGTGCACTACCGAAACACTATTTATACAATAGATGCATTTGTGAGTGGTTTTAAATGTACACTTCAAGCATAAGTTGGCAATGCTTACGTGGATGCTTGTTTTGCTTTTATTCTTGTTGCATATTCTAGAAATAAATAAAAAATAAGACCCATGGCATCAGTCTATTACCTTTGCCAATGCTCTTTTGCACTTTGAGGCCACTTGCACTGCGAAAGCTGCAGACTTTCAGACAGCAAGTAGGTTCGAGGGACCAGGGCGTCCTTTCAATTCTTAACACTAATCACAGTGAGTGGGGGAAAAGGCAGGCCATCAGTGAGCCTGTGGCTATGTCTCTGAAGACTGAACATCTAGTGAAGGGTTTGTTGGCGGAACCGGAAGAAGGGCGGATGATACACTGGTGGAGGGTTTATTTTCCCATATTTCACTGCCTGGCGGAGCCAGATCCAGGAGACGCCAGGGTGCGGTGATACTGGGAGATCCACCACACCTAGAGAGCTGAAGGCTCGACTCCCTATAAAAACGCACCCCGTGCGTGGTGACATTACCCGGTATCACCTCGCCCCGACATGCCGGATTTCATAATAGTAGCGTCCAGCTAACGAGCTCGCGCCCTGCTACTAATCGTGTTACCATTCCACGAAAAGCACGTTGCTGTGCCCGCTGTAATGCTGCCTGACGGGCACAGCGCACTTGTAATCTCAGGCGACGTGCCGCCCAAGACCCCGCTGTTCACATCTTTTCACCATTATCACAGGAATTCACACGGGCGGGAAAACCTCAGCGTGAAAGGCGAGGTATACTGCATAGCGATAGCGTCACATTCCTCTTTCGTCGTGAATTAGTTATTTCAACCCTTCTTGGTTGTCACTTCAATTTACTACGCCGAGCCAAAAATAGGACGCAACCTGGATGCTCTTTCTTGATTGACATCGAGCGTCTACTTAGAAGACACGATGTGCAAGTGGTGCTGTCTGAGAGACTTTTTTTGTTTAAATAACCTTTATGATTTCGATGCACGTGGGATTAAATTAGGCGTAGGGTATTGGGGGTAGCACCGTGCTATTAACGTCTACAGTGGCGAACATTCTTACAAAAGGTTAAAGCGCCGTTTAAAAAAACAAGTCAGGTCCCGGGCCGGCCAGCCAATCACAGCGCGGCCCGGGAATGACGTCACGGGGGTGTCCCGGGCCGGTAGCCAATCACAGCGCGGCCTGGGACAAAGGGGCGGGGCTTAAAAAACACCGCGAAACGCCCCCGAATCGCGTTTTCAAGAGAAAGCGTGATTGACAGCCTCTGTCTCCCAATGGCTAGCCTCCATTTATGGAGCTAGCCAATGGTAGACAGAGGCTGAACCCAAGTACATATGTAGGATCATGAGGTTTCGCCATGGGCGGAGCAACTGCTACGCAGTTGCAACGCCCAGGGCGAAACCTAAAAACGAAATTTGAATAACATCCATGATGTGACTGTTTTACTAGTTATGTTTTTCAAATAAGGAGCACTTCAATTATGCCAGGCATTATTATTACTGTTTGTGAAAGAGACCAAAATCAATTATGACCTAACCAAGCACACAAATTGCAGCCAGCTACTAGGTTACAATATCACTTAAACACTTTCTAACAACAACTTTAACAAGCATTGGCATAGCCAATAGGTCTCTCCTTTGTGACCTTAGAAGTGTTTCCATGCAACACTTGATGGTGTTGCACCAAGGATATTGTGCTGGATAACTAAACACTTATAAGGTCCCAAAGGCGAGGCCTATTGGCTATGCCAATGCTTGTTAGGAAAAGTCTCAATAGCCATAATCCCAATATCATGGTTAATATTAGCATATAATTAAATCACGTCCAGGGTCACCATAATCATCCCTGGCTCCCATATGATGTCATTCATCATATTTAATACATGTTTCGTATCTTGTATATACAAAGGCAGATTGTTTACATAAGGTCTCATAAATGTATCAATGAACTGTGATAGCCTCTCCGTATGGCCTCCAATGCCAAACATGATCGCTCCTCCCAGTGGTCTAATAGGATTCCTATGCATCTTCTGTAAAGCGTATAAGCAGGGAAACCTTGGATGGTCAATAAGTAAGTGTAGATATTCATTGTAACGAATTAAACCCCTGTCATACCAGGCCTTGAGTTCTTTATTAATTTTAGTCATCAAATCATAAATGAGATTCCAATCCAATCTCTCATAATAATTCATATCATTCAACTGGGAATAGATCTCATCATTATAATAATTTTTATTCATTAATACGATATTTCCTCCTTTGTCTGCCATTCGTAGGATCACATCCTTATTGTCTTTTAGTTTCTTAAGTGCCTGCCTCTCTCCCGTTGTCAAATTATCAGTACCACGATATAACCTTCTGGTTCTATTCTTAGAGATAATTCTATAATTCCATCTATTTCATGGTTCATCGCTTTATAGAAAACATCTATGTCATTCCCAGATGTTAATTGGGGGGTCCATTTGGATTTAGTCTTTAAACCACTATCAGTGCTCAAGCCTGTATTCAGTTCTAAATCCTCAAGTAATCCAGTCACAGTCAGTGGGTCATTCTCATTTTCTGTTAAGGAGAGCAAAAGATTTGTACCCTAGGCATCTTGTACCGTAAGATTATTAGTTCAGGTGTACTGTCACAACGATTCATTGTGAAATGTTATGGGTTATGGACTCGTGGTTGGGATCAATGAAAAGAAACTCTCAGGTTATTATGACTTCTTGAAGGAATAGGATGTTCTCCAGTATTCAATCTTTCATAGATTCACATGCTTGTATCTTTCCCGTCGTCATGGTGGGAGTCTCCCGGTAAATGATAACCATAGCAGTAGAAGAAAAAACTGCCTGGAAGCCATAGAGTAGTGAAACCACTAGGTAACCTCTCCTCCTCATTATGTGGCCCAAACTACAGCCAATCAGCAGCCAGCACCAGCCTACACCATTCCCAGCAGAGCCACCATACCTCAGATTTCCAACCGCCTTCGTGTGAGAAGGAGTCTCCCTGAGCTGTGCTCAGTTTATTCTCTCTTCACTGAACTTTTGACCTTTCACAGTTGGAAGACAGGTACTGTTCTTTTATTATCAAGCATCATTTCATTCAATATGTCTGAAAGCTCCAAGAAGAGTCTTTTCAGAGCTTGCAGGTCCTGTGGCAAGGCCAGGCTGTTTTCTGAGGATCCTCACAAGGAGTGCTTGTACTGTTTGTACCCTAAGCATATTCCTAAGGACTGCAAGTATTGCCGGACCTTCTCTGCCAAAACACTGAAGGATAGAGAAGCGCGCCTCTTATTATGGCTTCTGAAAAGGAAAACTCATGACTCGGAGTCTGAGGGAGAAGCCAAGGGACACACCTCTAAGAAATTAAAAAGAGGGTCCTCTGAGGAAAAGGGAGATGTGAGGAAACAAAAAGCAGGAAAATCTAAGGAAGGTGAACCTTCTACTTCACTCCCTCCAACTCCTCTCAAGCCTTCCTCAGAAAGGAAGGCTCCGTCGTCGCTTCCGTCGACGAAATCTACCGATATTCCAGTCAGATCGCCGACGAGGCCGTCGACGACGACCATCTCGTCGCCGACAACGACTACGACGACGACAATCTCGACGACGACAGCTTCGTCGACGTCGACGACGACGACGACTCCGTCGACGGTGAGTGCCAGACCTTCGTCGACGGCAAAATCTTTGTCGACGAGTATCCCGTCGACGATGCGGATGATTGTTCCGTCGACGGCCCCGTCGACGGTCCCGTCGGCGATGAAAAAATCGTCGACGATGCCATCTCCAACCAAGATTTCTTCAACATATATTTCCATTAAGAGGATTGCTCCGTCGACGGGAGCGTTGACGAGCAAAAAAGGGGAGTTTTCCACACCGAAGATTTCACCTTTACTGCCCTCTACCATTCTGGATTGCCAGGAATCAGAGGAGGAAGGATCCTTTGGTGTTGCTTACAGTCCTTCGCAACTCCATATTAAACATCAGGATTCCGATGAGGAAGACCACCAGGAGGCCCAGGAGCACTTCTCTTTTACGGATCGGCCGGTCAAAGGCCAGATGAGATACGAGTCATTTCACCAGGCCTACCACTATGATGATGAAGAGGAAGTGGATACGCCTGTGCGGGAAGAGGCCATGTCGGTGCCTACTTCTTTAATATCAGACCTAAGAAGCATGATCGATAACTATTATCGTCGCTTTCCGGAAGATAATGCTTCTGCGGCCGCTGAAAAAGTCTCTCAACCTGCAAAGGAGACACCCCTGGCTCATCCGCCGCCTCCTCCTCCTCGGACGGAGGTCCAAAATGTTATTACAATTCGGGATGACTTAAATGATTCCGATCAGGTTGATCAAGAAGAGGAAGGGAAACTTCCTCAGGATGAGGGGGTTGGAGATGAATGGGACCAATATATTGCTCTAACGTCCCCGGTGTTACCTTTGCCTCAATCAAGCTCTCCTCCAGAGGACATAGCCAGTTTTCACGATTTGATGGGAAAAGCGGCTAAAAGATTTAAGCTTGATATGCCAATCAAGGAAAGCGAATGTTTCCTTTACGATTTCAAGGAGTCCTCCAGGAAGTCGGTAAGAGCCATTCCTATTATTGACCATATCTGGAATGAAGGACTCAAACTGATGAAGAATCCAGCCTCAGTCCCAGCATCCGTACCCAAGCTGGACAAAAAGTATTGCGCTATAGAGACGGCTCCAGCATGTCTTATTGGTCATCCTCGACCGGACTCGGTTGTGACTCAAGCAGCGTAGAAGCGCTCCAAGAACCCTATGGCTACATGTGTGGCGCCCCCTGATAAGGAGGTCAAGAAGATGGACGGCATAGGTAAACATTTTGCAGTCATGGCAGCAGCTTCCATCAAAGCGACCAACGCGATGGCCCTTCTGAGCCGGTTCAATAGACAGATGTGGTCTGACATCGCACCATTCCTGGCGCACCTTCCGGAGGACAAGAAAGAGGAGGTGACTACCATCCTGCAGGATGGAGCCAGAGCAGCGTCGGAGTCCATAGACAGGGCAATGGACATAGCGTCTATAGCTTTCCGCCAGATGGCTGGGGCGGTAACCCTACGGAGGCAAGGATGGCTCAAAGCTACATCCTTTCGACCGGAGGTCCAGTCTAAAATCTTGGACATGTCATTCGATGGCGAAAGCCTCTTTGGTAAACAGATCGATGAGGCTTTACAGGGGATAAAAGCAGATACTGATACTGCTAGATCCTTGGGGTCTTTACAGCAAGGTCGTTATCAGTCCTTTCGTGGCCGAGGATCCAGAGGACGTTTTCAACAGCAACGTTCCTCTTTCCAATCTAATCGGTACCAACCTTACAACCAACAGGGTTACCGTCAGTACTCCTCCAACCAGCAATACCGGTCCTCGAACACTTCCTTCCAACAACAAGGAAGAAGAAAGTCCGCCGCCAGAGGGAAGCAAGACTCTGGTCGCAGACAGCGATATTTCTCAGGCGCCTCCAATTCCGCTTCAGATCGACCAGTTCCACTACCTCTCTCAGTTTCTCCCGCATTGGCAGTCCATAACATCGGACAGATGGGTATTAGACATCATTACACAGGGTCACACCCTGGAATTCTCACAAAGACCTCCAAATCGTCCACCTCTCTGCAGAGTTCATCAACATATAGCAGCTCTCAAAGCAGAGATCTTATCACTCATACTGAAAGGAGCGATAGAGGAAGTCCCATCAGACCAGCGAGGAACAGGTTTTTACTCACACTTCTTCCTTATAAGGAAAAAGCAATCATCAAAATGGAGGCAGGTACTGGACCTCAGAGATCTGAACACATACTTAAAGAAAATTTCTTTCCGTATGCTGTCCTTACAGGAAATTCGTCTTCTGCTCCGCAAGGGAGACCACATGGTCTCTCTAGACCTGTTGGATGCATACTTCCACATTCCGATACACAAAAAACACAAGAGGTATCTGCGATTTATGGTGGCGGGGCGCCATTACCAGTTCAGAGTTTTGCCTTTCGGCCTGAAGTCTGCCCCCAGAGTATTCACAAAATGCATGGCTCCAATAGCGGCGCATTTAAGGCAGCAAAGTCTACAGGTTTTCCCATACCTGGACGACTGGCTAATAAAAGGACCATCGTTCCAGGCAACACAGAGATCTCTACGGATGTGCACGGATCTCTTCCAAAGATTAGGCCTTCGGATAAACAAAGAAAAATCAAATTTTCTCCCGACTTGTACTCTACAATTCCTAGGAGCAATCTTAAAAAAATAAGAAAAGAAAGCTTACCCATCAGAAGAACAGGTAACAAAAATCTTCAATCTGACTGCATCTCTGGCAACAAAAAAGTTCACTTCCATCAGAATATTCAAGTCATTACTAGGAATGATGTCCTCTTGTATCCCATTGATTCCCAATTGCCGTTTACAGATGAGACCGCTGCAAGAAGCCCTGGACAAACAATGGGTCCAAGCCTTGGGTTCCTTCGACGACAAGCTGGTCATAACCCATCAGATCAAATGTGCAATGTCATGGTGGGGTATCAGGAGCAATCTAACAAAGGGCCTGGTATTCGAACCTCAATCTCCAAGCTACGTCATGACATCAGATGCTTCATTACGAGGTTGGGGGGCACATCTACAAGACCTGGAGATTCAAGGCCTTTGGTCTCCTCAAGAGACAAAACTTCACATCAATCTCTTGGAATTGAAAGCCGTCTTCCTGGGCCTTCAGGCCTTCCTTCCCAGGATCCAAGGTTCATCGGTCTTAGTGCGTACGGACAGCACAACAACAATGTTTTACCTGCACAAGCAGGGTGGAACGAGATCAAAATCCCTGTCGATTCAGGCACAAAGGATCTGGAAATGGCTATTGTGTCAGAACATAACGCTGGAAGTGGAACATGTTCCAGGGGTAGACAACATAAAAGCGGATCTGTTAAGCAGGTCATCCGACATTTGCCATGAGTGAGAACTATGTCAAGTCCAGCTGAATCGGATTTTCAATATGTGGGGCAAGCCAAGTCTGGACCTGTTTGCAACTCAGAGCAACAAAAAGTGCAGACATTATGCCAGCAGGTTCCCCCAACAGGGTTCGAGAGGGAATGCTCTTCACCTACGATGGACAGGGATGTTTGCTTATGCCTTCCCTCCTTTTCCCCTAATTCCCAGATTACTGAGGAAAATGAGATCAACACCTTGCCAAATAATACTGATAGCCCCAGCCTGGCCGAGGCAGTTTTGGTATACAGAGCTTCTTCATCTGTCGGTGGAGCCAAGAATTCAGCTCCCAACAACCAGGGATTTGATTTCCATGAACAGAGGCCAAGTACTTCATCCGCAATTGACATCTCTAAAATTGTCGGCTTGGAACCTTTTGAGCACGAATTTCAGTCATTAGATATCACTCCGGAATGTCGTGAAATATTGCAAAGTTCCGCAGCGCTGTCTACCAACAAGACATATTCTGCTAAATGGAAACGATTCTGTATTTGGTGCCTTGCTCATACAGTGCATCCTTTGACGTCTTCTCCTGAGCAAATTCTTCCTTACTTGCTGCATTTAGCCAGATCAGGGCTTGCGCACTCATGTATTAAAGTCCATTTAGCAGCAATATCTAGATACAGAAGATCTCCAGGATGCCCATCTCTGTGGTCTAACAGACTAATCAAGGAGTTCTTAAGAGGACTATTCAGAAGGTTTCCTCCAATTAAGCGTCCTCCACCCACATGGCAACTTAACACAGTCTTGTCACAACTTATGAAAGCTCAGTTCGAGCCGATCCACAAATCTGAACTGCAATTCCTGTCATGGAAAGTAGCATTACTGCTGGCACTCACATCAGCCAGGAGGGTCAGCGAGATCCAAGCTTTTTCTATACAGGATCCCTTCATACAATTCAGGCCAGATAAGGTGATGCTAAGGACTAATCCGAAATTTGTGCCTAAAATACCTTTGTCTTTTCATCTAAATGAACCGGTGATCCTGCCTACATATTTTAAAAATCCTTCTACAGCGGCTGAAAAAGCTCTACATACTTTAGACATTGGCAGATGCCTAAAGTTCTACATTGAAAAGACTAAAAGTTTTCGCAAATCAAACCAACTGTTTGTCTCCTACTCGGGGCCCAGAAAAGGTCTGGCCCTTTCACGTTCCTCCATCCGCCATTGTTTTTTGCCAAGAGAAAGCAGGAAGGCCTCTCGACATGAAAGTCGGTGCCCATGATACACGGAAGATGGCGACGTCTTCTGCATTGCTAGCAGGAGTACCCCTTCCAGACATAAGCAGAGCAGCGACTTGGTCTAATGTTCACACATTCACCAAACATTACTGTCTGGACACGGAATGGAAAGCAGATGCGGCAGTGGGACAGGCAGTTCTGCAACATCTCTTTAAATAAGGTACATGTTTATGAATTTTTATTCTACTGTTTTGTCTATATAACGTATTTTTTTCCCTTTATGCTAATATCTGAAATAGCAAAGTTTGATTGTTATTCCTTTTTAATTTGTAATGAGTTCTTTTTTCTGAAAGGAATTTATGGCACGCAGCCCCGAGAAAAGAAAGGGGTCTAGCCTAGAAACGCTCTAACTACAAGGACTGCTATCTACTCTGATACAAGCATGTGAATCTATGAAAGATTGAATAATGGAGAAAGAACTAGTTACTTACCTGTACACTATGGTTCTCCAGTATTATCTTTCATAGATTCACATGCGCCCGCCCGCCTCCCCGTTTCCATTAGGTAGACCACCTTTTTTATCTCTGGTTTCCTGCATAGCTCACTCTTCGGCGGTAGGAAATCTGAGGTATGGTGGCTCTGCTGGGAATGGTGTAGGCTGGTGCTGGCTGCTAATTGGCTGTAGTTTGGGCCACATAATGAGGAGGAGAGGTTACCTAGTCGTTTCACTACTCTATGGCTTCCAGGCAGTTTTTTCTTCTACTGCTATGGTTATCATTTACCGGGAGACTCCCACCATGACGACGGGGAAGATACAAGCATGTGAATCTATGAAAGATATTACTGGAGAACCATAGTGTACAGGTAACTAGTTCTTTATCCTTTTCTCTCTTCAATCTGGAACTATGGTTTCCTTGGAACTTTTACTTTTCACTTAAATCATTGGTATGATCTAGGTTTGGCTCTCCCTTTTTTTATATTCACAGATATCATCCTTTTCACTGCTGGTGAAGGATATAAATGGGTTTTACCCAAGGGTGTTGTCCTGTATTCTTCTATTTTTACGCTTCTGATTACTCTAGTAATTGTGTGTATCTTTTTGGCCTCTGTAAGTCTCTGGGACTCCACAGAGCGTGATAATATGCAAATATAGGTTGGGCCATGTTCATTATCATCCATCATATAAATAGTGGATGTTATTGTGCATTTGACACCAGGAGATACAGGCGAGTCTACATTCATTTTTCTGTTTAACTAAACTGCATTGGAAGCGATCCCTCTAGCCTTTCTCTACCTATTTCAGTAATCACTAGACACTACAAGATGGCCACTCCACCCAACCCGCGATCACGTGACCTAACACGTTCCTGACGCAGAGTTATTGTCGCCCTAGCCCTTATAACCACCTCTATCCCTGCCTTCCGCCTCCACCCGGATCCAGCGGCGAGGGGTAGGCGCTATACACGCAGCTCAGGAACTCCCAAGTAAGTTATTTGGCAGCACCTTTTCCTGCCTTTAGGCTCGTCTCTTTGTTTATTTTCCGAACTGCACCGCTTTAATGAGCTGGAGCGTTACCACCGGTTTGTTAATGACCCCATTTGGAGAAGCCCCGTTAATATTTGAGACAGCCCCGGTAGTATTCGGTTTTCCGTGGGGTGTACTGTGTATAAGTTACCCCATTTGTAGAAGCTCTGGTATTTCTCGGCTTTCTGTGCAGAGTGCTGTTTATTTCTAATCTAAAAAAACAACACAAATGCCAGTACTGGAACTATTTTGACCAATTTTTTTGTGATGACCCCTATGGACAAGACATAAGGATCCGATTTTATATTTGCGTCACTAGTTTATTTATAATTTTTTTGCACTAGTAGATCAACGATACTTTTCACAAGTAAATTATTTTTATGTGTATATACAAAGAATGAGAAAAAACATTACAAATGACAACATATAATACAATAAAATGTATACAATATTTACAACACATCCACACATTCACTTTGGCCAAACACATTCATCCATCTCCATTCGTACCAAAAAGCAAAAAAATGCTGGGGGCCTAGTGTCAAAGAAATATATTTTCGTATAAACTTATAAACAATGAATACAACTAGTAATCAATGTACTGAACACCTATACATCAGTAGAATCCTATTTCATAAACCCTATTTGTATACTGATTTCAATTTTTACAACAGGATCCAATCAAACAGGTCGACGCGTTTCGAAATCCCCAATGCGGATTTCTCCTCAGGACCAACAATCTATAAGAACAAACGAAAAATCTGTGAGAAATTCTATCCCAAGCACTCTTACTAGCAGTGACATTCCAGCTAAACACCTCTGTCCATACCTTGTCATTAGACAGAAACCAATCTTCCTAGTAGATGGCGTGCAGCCAAACAGCCACTATAAATAACGAAAGGGTGACAACCAATGTGAAATTAGTCTACCACATTCACATAATACACAAACAGTAGGATTTGTGCAGAGGGTGCAGAAGGACGCTTACCTCTTTTGAGGCTCATATATTATTTTATCGGTATAAAGGCAAAAAATGTGCACTGGCAAAATGAGCATATCATCACATGGGTGTATTGGACCAAAGCTTGCAGTCAGCTTACCTGTGTTTTGGGTTTTCTATGGCCGAAAAGGTTTGTCAGGCGCCCATTTGGCGCTGGCGTGTTGCTGAAATTCTGCAACGGAAACCAAGAGGTGGCCGAGTTAGTTTGTTTAGGGCATACCGGTTATTGTAAAATGAAACGCAAAAAGCCGAGCGCGGGTCTCACCAGCAGCGCCGTCTATACTCGTCCAAAATCTCTTAGTCGGAAGTCGCGTTCAGGGTCCCGCCGAAGGGCAAAGTAATTTAATTGGTGATCAAGCTCGTCACGTGGTCACTAGGTGCCGGTTGTTGTTAAACTTTTAAAGGGACAGTGCCCGAGCTCCTGTGTAATTGAAACTTTATTGCAAGGACAAAAACAGTTTTTATACTAAGGTGCTCAGTCCAAGTTCGTTGTGATGCCCATACATTCTCCCCGATGGTCTCAATAGTGTATAAATATACGGCGGTTCGGCAAAATGTAACCACGCCTACATGATGACCAATACCATTCAATATGCTTTATTCAAACTGGGGTCTATCCGCTTATTCTCAATACCCAGAATTCAGTACTTAGTTGCCAATGCTTAAAAAATTATTATACCATAGTTGGAAATTACACCAGGACCCTAATAATCAAACAAGCATTGGAAATGCAATAGGTCTCGCATTAGAAAAGTAGGAGCTATTGGTCTTGTAAATGATTCTTTTTTTTTTGTGTGTAGTTTCTCCAAATAGCTACATTGATAGATTTGTCATTTACAATGCCAATAGTTGTAATTTTTGTGAATGTGACACCTATAGCATTTGGAATGCCACATGATTTGTATTGACGTGATTTTGATGGCAGCTTTTGTTGTTATGCCACCTTTTAGAGAGCAGGAGAGTGCAGCAGGGGATAGAAGCACAGCCCTGCAAGCTGAGCGTCCTCCCATCGCACACCCATTTGTGGCTTGAGTGGTGTGAGGGTGAGGGGTGTGAGAGTGAGGGATGTGAGGGTGAGGGGTGTGAGCGTGAGTGTTGTGAGTGTGAGGGAGTGTGAGTGTGAGGGGGTGTGAGTGTGTGTGATGGTGAAGTTGAGTGAGTGTTTGTGAGGCTGAGTGTGTGTGACGGTGTGTGTTGGTGAGGGTTTGTGAGGGTGAGTGAGGGTGTTTGATGTTGATTGAGGGAGTGTGAGTGTGTGGGTGTGTGACGGTGTGAGGGTGAGGGTGTGTGAGGGTGAGTTAGGGAGTGTGATTGTGTGTGAGTGGTTGAGTCTGAGAGTTAGGTGTTGTGATGTTGATTGAGTGTGAATGAGGGTGAGGGGATGATGGTAAGGGTGTGTGAGGGTGAGGCGTGTTGATTGTGACAAGTTGCAAGGCTGAGGGTGGGTGAGTGTGTGGGAGGGTGTTTGATGGTGATGGTGAGGGTGATGGTGAGGGTGCGAGGTGTAGTGAGTGTGAGAGTGTTGTGAGGCGTGTGAGGGTGTGAGGGTAATGGGATGTGACGTTGAGGGGGTGTGAGTGTGTGTGAGGGTGAGGGTGAGTGAGGTTGTTTGCGGCTTAGAGTGTGTGAGGTGTAGTGAGTGTGAGAGTGTTGTGATGGGTGTGAGGGGAGCGTGGGTGTGTGAGTGTAAGGTGTTTGAGGGTGAGGGTGTGTGTGTGTGAGTATGAGGGTGAGTGAGGTGGTGTGAGGCTTCGGGTGTGTGACGGTGTGTGAGTGTGAGTGTGTTTGAGGGTGAGAGAGGTGTTGTTAGGCAGAGGGTGTGTGACGGTGTGTGAGGGTGTGTGAGGGTGAGTGTGATTGATTGTGAGTGAGTGTGAGTGAGTGTGAGTGAGTGTGAGTGAGGGGGTGTGAGGGTGTGGTTGTGTGACGTTGTGTGAGTGTGAGTGTGTCTGAGGGTGAGTGAGGTTGTGTGAGTGGGTGAGGGTGTGTGAGTGTGAGGGTGTGAGGGTGTGAGGGTGACTGAGGGTGTGTGAGGGTGACTGAATGAGTGTAAGGGTGTGTGAGTCTGAGGGAGTTAATGTTGAGAGAGGGTGAGTGTGGTGAGTCTGTGAGGGTGAGGGTGTGCGGTGTAGTGAGTGTGAGAGTGTTGTGAGGGGTGTGAGGTTGTGAGTGTAGCGATGTTGTGTGACGGTGTGTGAGGGTGAGTGTGTGTGTTTGATGGTGAATGATTGAGTGTGAGTGTGTGGGTGTGTGATGGTGTGAGGGTGAGGGTGTGCGAGGGTGATTTACGGAGTGTGAGGGTGTGCGAGTGGGTGAGTTTGAGAGTTAGGGTGTTTGAGGGTGACTGAGGGTGAATGTGGTTGAGGGGATGAGGGTAAGGGTGTGTGAGGGTGAGGGGTGTTGATGTTGATATTTTGCAAGGCTGAGGGTGGCTGAGTGTGTGTGAGGGTGTTTGAGGGTGATTGTGTGAGGTGTAGTGAGTGTGAGAGTGTTGTGAGGGGTGTGAGGTTGTGAGGGGAGTGAGGGTGTGTGAGGGTGATGGGATGTGAGTGTGAGGGGGTGTGAGTGTGTGTAAGGGTGAGGGTGAGCGAGGGAGTGTGAGTGTGTGTGAGTTGTTGTGGGTGAGAGTTATGGTGTGTGAGGGTGATGGTGTGAGGGTGATTGAGGGTGTGTGAGGGTGAGGGGATGAGGGTAAGGGTGTGTGAGGCTGAGGGGTGTAGATGGTGAGAGAGTGTGAGGGGGGTGAGTGTGTGAGGGTGAGTCTGTGCGGTGTAGTGAGTGTGAGCTTGTTGTGAGGGGTGTGAGTTTTTGAGGGGAGTGAGGGTGTGTGAGTGTGTGTGAGTGTGAGGGGGTGTGATTGTGTGTGAGGGTGATTGTGAGTGAGTGTGTGTGAGGCTGAAGGTGTGTGATGGTGTGTGAGGGTGACGTTGTGTGAGGGTGATTGAGGGTGTGTGAAGGTGTGTGAGAGTTTTGGGGTGTGAGGGTGATGTTATGAGTGTGTGTATGTTAATAAGAATTTTTTAATATGTGTCGTGTGGAAAAACGCGTGATCGAGCTTCCCTTTGTAATTGTCCTGCCTTATGTGTATTTTTTTATGTAATTTAACTGTGTGTGTGTTTTAATTAATGTGTGGTGTTATGTGTGTTTTTTGTGTCAGTGGAGTCCCGTATTAATAGTATTATTTTTAAAATGGCCGCCGCAATGGGTCACCTTGACGTTGCCTACGTTAGCGTTCTAGTTTTTTTTGTGTTGTGAGTGTTTACGTTTCCTTGACGTTTATTTGTAGCCAATCGGAATGCGACGTTTTTATCGTTGCGTTCTGATTTGCTTACGTCAACGGTGGAATTCCCCAGAAGATCGAGAATGCGGAAGGCGTGTTCTTGTTCCTGTGCTGTTGCTGCGTCGTTTGACAGGTAAGAATGTATTCCAAATTTTTTTTTTAAGTAATGTAATGTAGTATCTATAGTATGTTTAACTTAACGAATGAATAGGAGTGTATTTTTATAAATGTTGACATTGTTTGTTTTCGATCGCAATATTTGTAAATGATTATTATGTAATGTAAATTAAAGTCTTGTTTTTATTCGTCGATATGTAATGTATATGTTTTCGTAAAGTGTAATGTAATGTATTTTTAGCTGGTGTTTGTTATTTGACGTACAAGAGCTGTTGTTTGAATTTCTAAGTACTATTTAGTTGCTATTATATTTATGTATGTTGTGTTTGCATTGTTTTTTTCCTGTGATGCTGAATTAGCCTGATTATATGTTATTGAGGTAATCGATGTATTAAAGGAAACTTTTTGTATTTGCAGAATTTATGTTCCCTATCAATGTATTAAGAGGATGCACAGTGATGTAATGTGTGTATTTTATGCGTTTTGTGAAAGAACTGTTTTATTTTCCAATCCCTGTTTGCATATTTGTGTACTAATAGCTGCACTCTCCTTGCGTTGCTTTAAGTTTGCATTTTGGAATAGGTGCAAGTGTGTAATCTGCGTTGTACGTGTATATGAAATAGTTGCTTAACGATTTTTATGTGTACAGTTGGAGGCTGGAGTTGTATTTGGAGGGTAGAGTTGTAGAGTGGTATTGTAGTTATAGGGTGTAGTTTGAGGCTGGACTTTGACGGTGTGAGTGTGAGGGTGAGTGCATGTGAGCCTTTTGGAGTTAGCAACAGTATGTGTGACTTTGTAGTAGTGTATGCAGTCTAGTTTTTTTCCCAAGCGTTTTTTGTGTTTTTATGCTTTCTATGTGTTAGATCAGAATGTGTATGTGAACTATCTTTGATGTATGCCATAGTGAGAATAAGGGTGTTGCTTCCAATTTATGGGCATAAGGGGAGACGTCTTTGGATGTTTTTGTATTTTCTGTACTTCCCTAGATGTTTGTGAACAGCTGCGTGTGTAAGGGGCGTTGGCTGTTGTGTTGTTGAGTTGTGGTCTTTTGATGCTGTTTGATGCTGTTTTGGTGTCTGGTGTTCCTGTGATTGTGCACTTAGCACCACCAAAACACTTCGTGCAACAGCAGCATCAGTCAGAGCAACACCAGAGTCTCTTTTTTTTGTGATTACGCACTTTATTTGTGTTTTTGTTTTTTTCTTGCATTGTTTAATGGTTTATTTTCCCTTACTTTAGTACGTGCTTTCTGTAGTGAATTTTATTTCCTTTAGCTCGCTTTATCCACTTTTAAATTGTTGCCTTATTTGCTGTGTATTCAGATGTTTGCCTATTTTGTGTGCATTTATGATCTTTGTGAAAGAAATGTTTTATTTTACAATCCCTTTCTTCATTTTTGTGTATTAATTGGTGCACTGTCTTTGCGTTGCATTAAGTTTTAATTTTTGAATAGCTACAATTGTGTAATCCGATTTATACGTATTAAAATAAATGTTGGCTAACGTTATTTATGTGTGGAGTTGGAGGGTGGAGTTGTAGTTGGAGGGTAGAGTTGTAGGGTTGTATTGTAGTTATAGTGTGTAGTTGGAGGGTGGACTTGGACGGTGTGAGGGTGAGTGGATGTGAGTCTTTGGGTGTTTGAGGGTGCGTGATGGTGTGTGAGAGTGATTGAGGGTGACTGTTTTAGTATGAGTGAGGGTGTGAGTGTTGTGAGTGTGTGTGTGAGGATGAGGGGGTGAGGGTAAATGTTGCGTAACGCTATTTATGTGTGGAGTTGGAGGGTGGAGTTGTAGTGTGGTATTTTATTTTTAGAGTGTAGTTGGAGGTTGAACTTGGACGGTGTGAGTGTGAGGGTGAGTGGATGTGAGTGTCTGAGGGTTTGAGGTTGTGAGTGAGGCTGACCGTGTGTTGGTGAGTGATGTTGTGTGGGGGTATGAGTGTGATTGAGGGTGTGATGATGAGAGAGTGTGAGGGTGTGATGTAGGGTGAGGATGAGTGAGGGTGTGTGAGGCTGAGGGTGAGGGTGTGAGTGGTTGTGATGATGCCTATAAGTGATCATTTTTTCTCCGTGAATATTGTACACTTCAAATGTATTGATGTTGTGAAGCGTTGTTTTAGAAGCGAATCAAGACCTATGTAATGTTGATTGATGCTGTTGTTAACGCTGAATTAAAAAACAAACACATCAGTAACGTTTTTTATGTAATGCATGTAAAAAGTGTTCATTTTTTTGAAAGGTACACATAAATTTTCACTGCAAAAGCTTGGCTTGCATTAACATAGATGCGCATTGATTTTGTCTGTGTTTGCTCATTAGAGACAAAGTTTACCTCCTTTTATATTTCCGCCTACAGATGCGCATTAATTGTGGCAAAGTATAAGTATGAAGCCACCTTTAAAAATTGGAGGGTGGAGTTGTAGGGTGGTGTTGTAGGGTGGAGTTGGAGGGTGGACTTGGCCGGTGTGAGTGTGAGGGTGAGTGGATGTGAGGGTCAGGGGGTGTGAGGGTGTGTGATGTTGTGTAAGGGCGAGTGAGGGTGACTGTGTGAGTATGAGTGAGGGTGTGAGAGTTGTGAGGGTAATTAAATGTTGGCTAATGCTATTTACGTTTGGAGTTGGAGGTTGGATTAGTAGTTGGAGGGTGGATTAGTAGTTGGAGGGTGGAGTAGTAGTTGGAGGGTGGAGTTGTAGGGTGTTGTTGTAGGGTGGAGTTGGAGGGTGGACTTGGACGGTGTGAGTGTGAGGGTGAGTGGATGTGAGGGTCAGGGGGTGTGAGGGTGTGTGATGGTGTGTAAGTGCGAGTGAGGGTGACTGTGTGAGTATGAGTGAGGGTGTGAGAGTTGTGAGGGTAAGGGGGTGAGGGTGTTTGAAGATGAGGGGGTGAGGGTAATGGGGTGTGAGTGTGTGTGATGCTATGTGTGGGTGAGTGAGGGCGAGTGTTGTGAGAGTGTGAGTGTGTGAAGGTGAGTGAGGGTGTGCGAGTTTTAATGTTGAGTGTGTGACTGTGGGTGAGGGTGGGTGAGGGTGTGTGAGGGGGTGTGAGGGTGAGGGGGTGATGTAGAGTGATGGTGTGTGAGGGTGAGTGGGGTAGGGTGAGTAAGGGTGTGTGAGGGTGAGGTTGTTGAGGTTGAGAGTGTGTTGTTGAGTGATGGTGTGTGAGGTTGTGATGGAGTTTGAGGATGAGTGATGGTGTGTGAGGCTGAGGGTGAGGGTGTGTGAGGTTGTGAGTGGGTGTGAGTGAGAGTTGTTGTGACGATGGCTATAAGTGGTTTTTTTTTCAGCGTGAATATTGTACACTTCAAAATGTATTAATACATAAGTATTTTGAAAGTAAAGCTAGCCATCCCTCCTGTGCCTCTAACTTGCTCTCATTTTTCTGTTTTTGGTGTGGCGAAGTGGTAAATTTGCGTAGCACGCTGTAGAGGGAGGGGGGGAAATAGTAGGCCTGCTGAATGGGGGTGAGTCTGTGTCTTTTATTTCGTTTACACATAAGTATTTTGAAAGTAAAGCTAGCCATCCCTCCTGTGCCTCGAACTTGCTCTCATTGTTCTGTTTTTGGTGTGGCGAAGTGGTATGAGCTGATGTATGCTTCGTTCGTAAAAATCAATCTCCCTTCTCACCCAACAGACATACTGTAAATGTTTGCATGCATTTATTGTTCGCAAGCATTCTAAAGGTTATAATAACGTAATCCCAATGATGTCAAAATAGGAAATGTTTTTAGGTGCAAGCCTATAGATACAATCGCAAAAATTTGCGTAGCACGCTGTAGAGGGAGGGGGGGGAAATAGTAGGCCTGCTGAATGGGGGTGAGTCTGTGTCTTTTATTTCGTTTATACATAAGTATTTTGAAAGTAAAGCTAGCCATCCCTCCTGTGCCTCTAACTTGCTCTCATTTTTCTGTTTTTGGTGTGGCGAAGTGGAAAATTTGCGTAGCACGCTGTAGAGGGAGGGGGGGGAAATAGTAGGCCTGCTGAATGGGGGTGAGTCTGTGTCTTTTATTTCGTTTATACATAAGTATTTTGAAAGTAAAGCTAGCTGATGTATGCTGATGAATGGGACAGAGGCTGGATGAATAGTAATTAAAATAATGTATCCAAAGTATGATGTTGAATGAGAGAGATGCTGGATGATTTGTGTGTAAAGACCGAAATGTAGACACAGGTGTGGCAAAATGGTATGAGCTGATGTATGCTGCAGAATGGGACAGAGGCTGTATGATTAAGATTGTAAATAATGTATTCAATATATGATGTTGAGTGAGAGAGATGGTGATTGATTTGTGTGTAAACAGCAAAATGTATACGGCGATTTAGATTCTAATTCGTCTGTGAATTTTATTTTTTTTTACCACGATTTCAGTTTCAAGTCTTTCGTTTATTGTGTTGTGCGAGCCTGGCTGTGTGCAGGGAGAGAGAGGGGAGGTGCTGGCGTCTGGGGAGGGGGAGTCGAATTGCGAGCCTGGCTGTGTCCGGGGAGAGAGAGGGGAAGTGCTGGCGTTTGTGGGCTGGGGAACAGATGTCGAAGGCTGGTGAATTTTGTTTACAAAATAGTCTGTTTCAGTGTCCCAAAAAGGATTTGTGCAGGTTAGGGTTTAAGACGAGACAAGGTTTAAGGGTTTAAGAGGAGAGAAAGCCGTGATACTGCAGGGAGAGAGAGGGGAGGTGCTGTCGGATGGGGGCAATAGGTCTTGTATTGGTAAGAGTTTAAGCTTTTGTCATTGTAAATGACAATGCCTTTAATTTATCAGTTTAGATAATTAACAATAAATTACAATGCCACTAGCCAGCGTTCAAATGCTGGTGAGCCCAACAAAATCAAAATACAATGGCAGCCCTCTATCTGTTTCGTGTGGCTTGATGGTGTGGGTGGCTGAGGGGGCTTTCAATGCGGCTTTCCTTTGCAGGCTCAGTTTGAAGCCCTGGTCTTAAGTATGCAGCCTCGGCACTCGATACAAACTAAGTATCAGCAGAAAGGAAGGGGCTGCAACTTGGAGACACGGCCGTGATACTGCAGGGAGAGAGAGGGGAGGTGCTGGCGGATGGGGAGGGGGAGGAGAATTGCGAGCCTGGCTGTGTCCGGGGAGAGAGAGGGGAGGTTCTGGCGGCTGGGGGCTGGGGAACAGATGTCGAAGGCTGCCGAATTTTGGTTTAAAAATAGTGTGTTTCAGTGTGTGAGTTGTGCATGTTTAAGGGTTTAAGACGAGACACGTCCGTGAAACTGCAGGGAGAGAGAGGGGAGGAGCTGGTGGCTGGGGAGGGGGATGAGAAATGGCAGCCTGGCTGTGAAGGAATGCGAGCCTGTCTGTGTGGGGGGAGAGAGAGGGGAGGTGCTGGCGGCTGGGGGTGGGTATTGCCGTGGGAGGGAGCCTTGTAGCTTTCATGTGCGAGAGAGAGGGGAGGTGCTGGCGGATGGGGTTGGGGATTGCCGTGGGAGGGAGCCTTGTCACTTTCATGTGCACGCGCTTTTAATGTCAATGCGCTTGCGCTTTGAGCTTCAATTTGACGGGCACTGCAAGGAATCGCCATGGAATCGCAAGTTGGTTAAAGTCTGTTTAAGCCCCCATAGTCTCGCAAGCTCAATGCGCATGCGCATTGACAGGCGAGACCTAAAAAGCAGTGTAGGGTAGGTTTTACGACTGCTGCGTAAAGCAACTCATGCTGTACGTACATTAATTCATGTCAGATTGAGGTCGCTTGAGAATCTACCACACTTAACTGTTCTGCAAAGGTCTGGAGTAGCGCGGAGGGTTTAGATCGCCATCCTCACAATCTCCGAGATTTCATTGATTTCATATTGAATGGTATTGGTCATCATGTAGGTGTGGTTACATTTTGCCGAACCGCCGTATATTTATACACTATTGAGACCATCGGGGAGCATGTATGGGCATCACAACGAACTTGGACTGAGCACCTTAGTATAAAAACTGTTTTTGTCCTTGCAATAAAGTTTCAATTACACAGGAGCTCTGGCACTGTCCCTTTAAAAGTTTAACAACAACCGGCACCTAGTGACCACGTGACGAGCTTGAGCACCAATTAAATTACTTTGCCCTTCGGCGGGACCCTGAACGCGACTTCCGACTAAGAGATTTTGGACGAGTATAGACGGCACTGCTGGTGAGACCCGCGCTCGGCTTTTCGCGTTTCATTTTACAATAACCGGTATGCCCTAAACAAACTAACTCGGCCACCTCTTGGTTTCCGTTGCAGAATTTTAGCAACACGCCAGCGCCAAATGGGCGCCTGACAAACCTTTTCGGCCATAGAAAACCCAAAACACCGGTAAGCTGAATGCAAGCTTTGGTCCAATACACCCATGTGATGATATGCTCATTTTGCCAGTGCACATTTTTTGCCTTTATACCTGATTGCAAACTTTTCTTCCCCCCAGATAAAATAATATATGAGCCTCAAAAGAGGTAAGCGTCCTTCTGCACCCTCTGCACAAATCCTATTGTTTGTGTATTATGTGTATGTGGTAGACTAATTTCACATTGGTTGTCACCCTTTCGTTATTTATAGTGGCTGTTTGGCTGCACGCCATCTACTAAGAAGATTGGTTTCTGTCTAATGACAAGGTATGGACAGAGGTGTTTAACTGGAATGTCACTGCTAGTAAGAGTGCTTGGGATAGAATTTCTCACTGATTTTTCGTTTGTTCTTATAGATTGTTGGTCCTGAGGAGAAATCCGCATTGGGGATTTCGAAACGCGTCGACCTGTTTGATTGGGTCCTGTTGTCAAAATTGAAATCAGTATACAAATAGGGTTTATTAAATAGGATTCTACTGATGTATAGGTGTTCAGTACATTGATTACTAGTTGTATTCATTGTTTATAAGTTTATACGAAAATATATTTCTTTGACACTAGGCCCCCAGCATTTTTTTGCTTTTTGGTACGAATGGAGATGGATGAATGTGTTTGGCCAAAGTGAATGTGTGGATGTGTTGTAAATATTGTATACATTTTATTGTATTATATGTTGTCATTTGTAATGTTTTTCTCATTCTTTGTATATACACATGAAAATAATTTACTTGTGAAAAGTATCGTTGATCTACTAGTTCAAAAATAAATAAATAAACTAGTGACGCAAATAAAAAATCGGATCCTTATGTCTTGTCCATAGGGGTCATCACAAAAAAATTGGTCAAAATAGTTCCAGTACTGGCATTTGTGTTGTTTTTTTAGGTATTTCAGGCTCAGCCTTACTGGTCCAGAGTCATGTCCCTGTGTCGTTTTCAGTTTATTTCTAATCTAGCACCTTTAACTACCTTATGGCCCTACCGGATGATTAGTTTGAAAACGGCACCGCTTTAGAGAGCAACAGCGGTAGCACCGTTCTGCATACACTCGCATTGCAGAGGCCCCTTTTAATCTTCTGCTCCTCACCGACTTGACCCCAGGAGCTCAAAGACAGACAGTTACACCTGCCGGCTGGGCTAAGAATACACGAATATGCACCCTATTTAACAATAGCCTGGAGACACCCATTCCTTTAATATCTACTAACTATTTGACCTATCCGGTTTTTGATAAAATCGACTGCAGTAATTACCATGAGAAACGCTGCCGGTTAAGCAATGAAAAAGTTGTATGCTTGTGGCAATGAAAAAGGCTGTACGTTTATGTAAATGGAACCAAGTGGTTAGTTGGTTACCCGACAGGATCTATCATATGGTCACGCTACATCTACTGGTTCACAGCACGCAAGAAGGCACTTTTAATTAGGAATATGTAGTACATTATATAGACCGATACTTGCAGTATTGACACTTGAATGTAGCCTGAACTCTTTTGTACATTCTCCATCTTTTACCAGCGGTTTGATGACATAACCACCCCTTTTGCACCACACCAGTAATGAATACATTGGTTTTGGTTCTTTGTGACCGAGAAACCATATGGCGCACACTACCATATGCCTTAGAATAGGTGTACCTTCAGGGGCAGTATTCACTCTGTTCCAACTCTTGACGACCAGAATATTAACATAACATTAACATATAGAAATGACTATTTAGTACTGTTTAACTCAAGTTCCCTCCTTGTACATAGCCTTGCGGTGGAAGACCTTACCTGAAGCTTTACCCGCTGGATACTGTTGTTATCTGAACATTATACTTTTTAGGTGAGTTATAATCTCCACCACCTATGGATCTCATGCTGCATCCGATACCACATTGGTATTTTAACGTTTTAGTATTTTCTTTAATTACCCATTTTACCCACAGGAGCACTCCCACTTAATGTTCCACATAGGAGAGTGCATGTACACAACTACTAGTGTGTCGATACACGCTAGTGAAACACGACACTGGCATGCAACCCACACCTGATATGTAGTCAATTGATGCGTTTTTGAAATTCCTGTTATGATTTGCTGCTCCTTTTTCCTTAACAGGTAATTACAGCTTAACACAGGGATTTCAAGGAACAAGGGTAATTAGGGATACAGTGATTCCCCTCCCCCTTTTTTTCCATTTGTTTTTTGTTTTAATTCACACTAGTGTATATTCATATTACATCAGGGACATCCTGTAGACAGTGAACTCCGTAGATACCTGCTAAATAGTTCTATTGGTCCTGAAGAATCGCCTGTTAATAAACAATAGCAAGAAACATGTTGACCGGACAATAGCACACTCTGGAAGGTCTCTGGAAGCATAAATACTCCAGTTTCACCCTCTAGACTCTCTTTTTAAGTAAAGCAGTGGACCGCCAGAATAAATTATTCCTTGGTACCTCTAGCTTTATTTTAATCACCTAGACACGTCTACATCCTTACCAGGCCCCACACCCGCACTTCATCTATACGGCAGTTGAAAAAAGATCTCCGCTAAAGAGCCCCTCTTTGAGGTGTTGCCTGTTGGGTATTGCACCGCTGACCCAACGAGGAGCAGGCCCAAATGATGAAGCATGACACCTGCAAAGGTGTGTGAGGGCACTAAATCCAACAAAATGGATGCCCAGGGGTAATTCCTCTTTACCCCAATAAACATCCTCCGCATCTCTTGATGCATATCTCCCCCTTTCAGGAACGGCTCAGCACTTTTCGAATTAATTTTTCAGTTGGTATGCCCAACAATATAATTGTAAGCCTGGTAAGATCAGGCCGCCGTGTGCCAACTTTCGTCTGAGCTTTTTCCATGATAATCTGATCTCTTTACCAGCCCATATAAAAGTAGAGATCTTTCCCTGTATTTTATTTAGAAGAATTTTTTCAAAAGTCAGGGGGATATTATTAAAAAGATAAGAGAACTTCGGCAGTACAGACATTCTGACCAAGTTTATCCTACCATAAAATCTAAGCGGGAGATTCTGCCATCTCTTCAAGAGTGTATCAACCTCCTTAGATACTCAGGCTATATTTGTTTTAGGGAGTTCAGTCAGCTCTTGTGTGATGGTGATTCCCAAATACCTTAGCTCCTTTGAAACCCTAAAACCTGCACTTCCGAATTCCATGACATGATCTCAGTCTTACTGCTATTAATCTCGTAGCCTGACATTATTCCAAAGACCTGCACTTCCCTGAATAAACATGGTAGAGCTTGGTTGACGTTAGACATAAAAAGTATCAAGTCGTCAGCATACAGAGCTAGTTTCCTTGAGAAACCATTCATTAAAAAGGGATTTATTTCTCTATTTAACCTTAAACTTTGAGCGAACGGCTCTATATATGGATCAAAAGGAAAAGGGGACAATGGATAGCCCTATCTGCTACCACGCCCTATTATTACCGGAACTGAGAGGTTCCCATTAACTAAAACTTGGGCTCGCGGTTCGCTACAAATTTTCCCCAGCAGCTCTCTAAAGGTGCAGTCAAACCCAAAAGCCTCCAATACAATAGAAAGATAACACCAATGAACACGCTCGAAGGCTTTTGCGGCATCCAAAGGTATAATTGTTAAGGGAGCTCTACACACCGTTGCCAAATCTATTGCGCTAATTAGGGAGATAACAAGATCTTTCATCTGACGCCCAGGGAGAAAACCCTTCTGATATTCATGTACAATCGCCCCATCGATTTTACTTAACCGCGCGGTCTTAATTCTGGTAAAAAATGTTTTTTTATAATCGCAGTTCAATAAAGAGATCGGACGGTAGGATTGACATTTTGTGGGATCTTTACCTGGTTTTAAAATCAGGGTGATAACTGCCTCTTTCCAAGTGTCTGGTAGTGGGGAGCGTCCTCTCAAAATGTCGTTAAATAATTTTAACTATATGGGAATAACTTTATCCATTATTATCGAGTAGATCTCATTGGTAATCAGATATGGGCCTGCAGCTTTGCCTTTCTTCATTTTCTTAAGAGCTTCCGCAATTTCACTTGCTGTTATATCTTGGTTAAGTAATGTTAAACTTTCAGGACTCAGGCTGGTTTATCTATCTCTAGATCCTCCTTATACAAGTCCTAACATTTTTTACAAAACTCCGTCTCTATCTCACCCTCATTGTCAGAAAACTGAACAGAAGGCTCGCCACCACTTTCTAATCTGATCCTTCTAATGAAATTTTAAGACCTATTCATTCTACTCTTTATTGCTAAAAGTTTTCCACAATCCTCACCCTGACCGTATTCTCTTATTCTACTCGCTTCCCACTTCTGTAACATAATTCCTTCCAGTGTCAACCTGTATTCACATTGCAAATCCTCTACTTTACCTATCAGTTTATCTTTTTCCTCCCCCTGGGCTTGACCGAGCTTTAAGCTAGCTTCGGATTTTCTCAACCGCTCCTCCAATGAAGCTATTTTCTCCTTCTCTGATCTAACCCAACCTGCTGCCGCCCCCTTCAGCACCCCTCTCAACCATGCTTTGAAAGAGTGCCAAACCAAATAAATGGGCGCAGACTCTAAGTTCTGGTTAAAAAAGGTAGCAGCGTCATTAATTTTCTCTATAATTCCTGTTTGTGAGAGCAATCTTCTACTCAATGTCCACCTCTTAACTGATGGAGTAGAGGTAAATTCCATACTTAGTTCTATTGCTCCATGATCTGATATATGGATGGGCAGATACTCAATTTTCTTGACCTTATCTACTTCTAGACGATCCATGAATATTTAATCGATTCTAGAGTAGTGACCGTTCTTTTTACTAAAAAAGGAATAGTCCTTTACATCTCCCTTTTTCTTTCGCCATACATCACATAAATTCAGATTATCTAACATAGGAAAAAGACAAGCTCTAACTCGGGGCGCATTGATTTGAGTGCGGGGTGAGGATCTATCCAGCTCATTATTCATTAATAAATTGAAATCCCCGCCTATTATCAATGGGGCCTCAAACTCAAGCAGGGAGGAGCATAGACTGTTCAAGAAACTAACCTCGTCCTCATTTGGACCGTAATAGCTAGCCAGCGTATAGGTGTTAACACAGGTTTTTATCTCTGCAACCACCCAGCGCCCTTTGATATCCGCATGTGTTTTACCCAGTTCAATTCCGGAGTTTTCTTTAATAACTATTGCAACTCCTTTAGAACAACATTGCTGGTCAGTAGCTATCACCTTATTTACCCATTTCTGTTTATTAAATAGTGCCAAACACTCAGACTTCAAAAGATGAGTCTCCTGGAGCATAAGAACGTTCATGGAGGTATTTTTCAGATATTCTAAAACCAATCTCTGTCTCCGTTGATCTCATTGTGTAGTACAGTTGCATTGATCGATTTAAGGTGACAGGCCGGTCTTCACAGCATGAATCCTCTTGTTAATGTGTGGAAAGATGTCATCTGCCACACTCATCAATTTTAGGAACGATCAATGAATGGATAATGGAAGAATTGACAGATGATTTATATTTCTGTATACAATACTTCTATAGGGTTGTCTATCATGTATTTTGTGGGTAGTCATTAGAGAAGGTACAGAAGGTCTCAGAAATACAGAGGGAGAGAAAAGAAAATAGCAAATCTCTCTATTGGGACCTAATAGTGTCCTCTTTACATGCCCAGAATACACAGTTAATCTGGAAACAACCAAGAAAACAAAAACAAGAGAAGATGCACAAGGAGAGGAAAAAGATACCCATCAGCCCACTCATAAGTGGAATCTCGTCATCTGGGTATATGTTGGTAAATGGTGTCCTCTAGGGTCTGCCTTGGAAACAATCCATAGGACTGCCTAGTGATGGACCCAGAACATTTCACCAACAGATGACAGTATATGAGCGGGAGGGGTTGAGGTTGCAGTGCTCAAAGAAAAAGAAGAAGAAAAGGAAAATAATCCAAGTGATTCTAAAAATACCTACGATGATGTCATGAAATACTTTATTAGGGTTGACCATCAAAGTGGTATGGTTAAAACAGTATGCTGATAGCATGTAAGGAATTGCTACCCACCAATGTTGTTATTCGGTCAACATGTTTCAGCCTCAAGGGCTTTCGTCAGGACCTATGGTGCTACTGCAACACTTACTTAAGTAATGTGAAAGTGGGATCTACATCTGCTTTCCAAACTGAAAAGAGTGTATCTTCTCCTGCATAGACACAATACAAAAGACAGAAACAGAGACATGGACAAATTATGTCAACAAAAAGAAGTGCACAGACTGCAAACTCTCGTTTCTATGGTCTTTATAATATGGCTATGAACACTTGAAAGACACTCACCCTTATTGTGGGGAGAGAAAACCTCACCTCACCTGGCCACTGCTCAGGAAGAAAGGGAGGCCACGCACTGGAAATAAACAGAACACTTAGAAAGTTATAACCAGTGGTAGTAGAAACACAATCTACAGACAAGAAAAACTGGATTCAAAACACATAAATCAGAGACACACATGGTGACACAATGGCCAGACTGGTTTCCTCTTGCATCAGGAAAGTATACCACAAAGCCTCACTGACTGCACTGCTAGCACAAACCTGTAGACCTATAAAGTACAAAGGCCCAGGTAGCCAGCCGCAGTCACTGGGAATAGAGGCGCCTACTCCTGTGCTTTCCACCTAGTACTCAAGGACCAAAGACCAAAGCAATAATGCTATTGACTGTGCCACCACCACTGACCTCTCCGTCGTTGCCTCGGAGTGAAAACTGAGCCGAGGGGGAGGCGACGACTGATGGTCACACGCGATGTTAAATACACTGCAGTGGACCTGAAAGGAAACTCCTTTGTTTCAAAATTTGATTGGCTCATGTGTAGGCCAATGGGAATCGGCTCACAGGCAGCCAACCGTGACCTACACTGATAAGCCTGCAGTGGACCTGAAAGGAAATTCCTTTGTTTCAAAATTTGATTGGCTCATGTGTAGGCCAATGGGAATCGGCTCACAGGCAGCCAACCGTGACCTACACTGATAAGCCTGCAGTGGACCTGAAAGGAAACTCCTTTGTTTCAAAATTTGATTGGCTCATGTGTAGGCCAATGGGAATCTGCTCACAGGCAGCCAACCGTGACCTACACTGATAAGCCTGCAGTGGACCTGAAAGGAAACTCCCTTGTTTCAAAATTTGATTGGCTCATGTGTAGGCCAATGGGAATCGGCTCACAGGCAGCCAACCGTGACCTACACTGATAAGCCTGCAGTGGACCTGAAAGGAAACTCCTTTGTTTCAAAATTTGATTGGCTCATGTGTAGGCCAATGGGAATCGGCTCACAGGCAGCCAAACGTGACCTACACTGATAAGCCTGCAGTGGACCTGAAAGGAAACTCCTTTGTTTCAAAATTTGATTGGCTCATGTGTAGGCCAATGGGAATCGGCTCACAGGCAGCCAACCGTGACCAACACTGATAAGCCTCAGCCACATTAACAGGCCGACCGTGAGACATACCTCACGCGCATATGCGCACCAGTCAAATCGTAAGGCAGTAAGATGATGTGTTGTATTCTATCCAAAGAAGAGCCATAAGAAGAGCTAGGTGTGTTTATTTATTTATACTGCTAGAGGGCAATGTTTAGAGGTCGCGCGCTAATTTAGCCGTTTGCCAACTTCCAGTCGGATAGTACCGGGGGCTTAAACTGATATAGACACTGGCTACATATATTCAATATATATAGAACATGAGAAGGGGAACCCTACCCAGCGAGGGTGTTAGAGCTCAGTGGAGGTAACCCTTATGCCAAAGGCTGTTAGCACAAGGACTCTGTGTTCGGAAAAACAATCTGCGCAATCACAGCTGCATCCAAGGAATGTCATCATTCAATCCTTCTGTGTCACTATGAAGTTTGAAAACCCACTTCTGTTCTTTCCTCAATAGGAAAAGTGAAACATCCGTGACGTGACTAGGTATGTAAGGTTGTTCTAGAACCAACCATCTCAGTTCATCTGGACTATGTCTCTTGTCAAGGAAGTGAGTGGTGAGCCGTGTTGCCTGTTTTCTGCGTCTCATGGTGCTCATATGTTCCTGCACGCGCAATTTGATTTTTCTTGCGGTCATGCCGATATACCTTAGTCCACAGGGGCAGGTAATCTGGTATATCACTTTCTCACTGTTGCAATTAGTGTGGTGTTTCAATTGCCATGGTCGCGAGGTCCCAATGTCCACTTCAAGTGTTTTGCTGGTCAGTGGGCATACTGAGCAATTCCCGCAGGGATGATGTCCTCGTACCGGGGGCAGACCCCATAGAGTTTGCGGGGGTTCACATACTTCTTGCCGAGGTCGTGTATGCACAAGAGAGTCTCTCAAGTTGTTCCCTCTTTTAAAAGAAAAGAGTGGAAGGGGAATGGTCTCACCGGAGCTGTTCAGAATGCGCCACCTTTTCCTGATCATCTTTTGGATTTTAGAAGATGATGTGTTGTACGTTGTCACGCACACCAATCTGTCTAGTGGTGGTTTGACAACTGGAGGCTCAAGCAGCGCTTCGCGATGGTTATTCGCAGCGCGTTTCATTGAAGTCCGGACAAGGTTATTCGGATAGCGTCTCACTTTCAACTTCATGGAGAGATCTTTCGCTTTTCGGCGGAAGTCTGGAATGTTTGAACAATTCCTCCGGACCCTCAAGAACTGTCCAAAGGGGAGGTTCTCACGGAGGGACCGGGGGTGATGGCTATCGAATCTCAGCAGGGAGTTCCGAGCCATGGGTTTCCGATACAAGGAGCTCGCCAAATGGCCATCTTCTGGAAAGATGACAAGATCCAAGAAGGGGAGCTCTGTTCTACTATGCTCAAGGGTAAACCTCAAAAAAGCATTCTGACCATTCAGCCACTCTTGAAACAACAAGAGGGAAGGTACATCGCCACGCCAGACGACAAGAATGTCGTCGATGTACCGCTTCCACATCATCAATTGATGATGATGAGGGTTATTGGTGCTCAACACGTGGTGGGTCTCAAACTGGTGGACATACAAATTAGCCAGGCTGGGGGCAAATTTGCTGCCCATTGATGTCCCCGAGGTTTGTAAATACAGGGAATCCTCAAAGGCAAAAAAATTCTCGGTCATAGCAATCCGAGCTAATTCCATGACAAAGTGAGTGGGAGTTGTCAAGGTAGAAGGGAAAGCCTCTAAAAGTTCTTGTACAGTTTGTAGTGTATCCATTTGAGGAATACAAGTGTACAAAGATTCGACATCAAAACTAGCTAAAATGTCAGTATTAATGTCGAAGGTCACCTCAGGTAGAATGCGCAGGACATCTTTGGTGTCCTGAAGGTAAGTCGGCATTGTCTTAACAATGGGACTTAAAAAGATGTCAACAAAGGAGGACAGAGGTTCGAGCAAAGATCCAATGCCCGAAATGATCGGACGGCCCGGAGGGGGTCTCGCAGGCTTATGAATCTTTGGGAGGATGTAAAAGTAGGGAGTGATGGGACACTTGGTGACTAAAAAGATTGCCTCTTTCGGAGTAATCCAGCCTTCTGCGCTGGCTTCCTCTACCAGATGTTTGATCTCATTAGTTAGTCTTGGCGTGGGATTTTCAGCAAGGAGGGTGTAGGACTGTGCATTGCCTAGTTGTCTCAGGCATTCAGCTCGGTAGTCAGTAGTGTTGAGAATGACTATGGCACCCCCCTTGTCCGCTGGTTTAATCACTATCCCCGTGTCTTTCGAGAGAGTGTCCAGGGCTGATCTGTCTCTTTTTGATATATTCTGGTAGTTCCCCTCTTTGGAAAAGTCCATAGATTTGAGGTCTTGTAGTATTGCAGCCTCAAAAGTGCCAACTTTGGATGGTACTTGTTGCAACAGGGGCATGAAAGTGGATCTAACTTTAAGACCTGTGTTTGTATCTTCAGTCGGGGTATCTGTTTCTTTGTTTTTGAAGAAATAGTGCAGCCTGATGGTTCTGAAAAATCGTTCGATCTCCCCTCTTATCAAAAAGGGTTCCCCACTGTTGGTCGGGACAAACCCTAGGCCTCTGTTTAGAACATCCTGTTCAGTAGGAGTGATCACTCGACTACTTAGGTTCACTACCAAGTCTTCATCCTCTTGTGACTCGCTCATTGCCCTTGTTTGTTGTGTGTTGTTGTCGAGTCCTGGTTGTCTGACCACTGAACTTGGTTTTGGCCTCTCCGCCTGCCTCTGTTCCAACCTCGGCCCTGTCCTAAAAAAGCCTGGTTTTCAAAATACTGAGGCTGCATCGGGTAATGAGACATTGGTGGGGGAAACTGGGGATAACCCCACGGGGCTGGTGGCCACCATGACCCCGTCTGGTACATGTTTCCACGATTATTGTATCGACGATTCGGTCGATTACCACGGCCTCTGCCTCTGGGTTGGCTATTGTCTCCACTCTCAGAGCCAGAAGACTCAGTCTCAGATGATGTGGCATATGAAGAGCCTGCAGTGTGTTTGGGTTTATTGGTATCAGTGGGAGTGTAATTATCACTGGTGTAGGGATACACCTTCTCATGTGAGAACTTAGCCAGGTCTTTCTTGAACTTTCTATCTTGGCGAGAAAAATTGGATCTTTATACTCCTTGTTTGCTTTGTTGGAGTCTTCTAATTGTTTCTCAAATCTTTTGGTTGTTAGGGTGGTCTTAATTTGCCCTTCTAGAATTTGAATCTCGACCAAGATGGCATCTGCAATACGTTTGGCTGTGGTGATAATTAAAATCAGCCAGTCTCTTGTACAGCGCCAGGCTATTAAGGACCAGTCTTTGACAAAGACCTTGTCAGTGAGGAAGAGCCTAGGCGCGTTGGTAACTATGAGACCTGTGGGTGAACATTTGCCATGTAAATATTCTGCCATTATTTGACCGTGTATGATGGTACGTGAGTGACTTTTTTTCAGGTTTAATATCGTTTCCCAGTCTCCCACAATAGCTGGAGCTGGAGTGGGGATCTGGTCTAGCATACTAGGATTTTCAGATAAAATCGATGAAAGGAATTCATCGTCGAAACCAAGACCGCCAAAGTCCGCCATGGTGTCGTCAAATCAGAATGTGAAGAATCCAGGAGATGCACCAAATGGTCAGTGCCTTAATTCAAGATAAAGGACCCGCAGCCAAGGCTGCACAACAGAACAGAGAGATAAACGGTTAAGGGGGGGTCCGAGGGGAAAAAATTATTATAGACCTACTGGTACCTAGTCCCCCAACTAGACACTAAAACACACGGAAGGTACAGAAGGTCTCAGAAATACAGAGGGAGAGAAAAGAAAATAGCAAATCTCTCTATTGGGACCTAATAGTGTCCTCTTTACATGCCCAGAATACACAGTTAATCTGGAAACAACCAAGAAAACAAAAACAAGAGAAGATGCACAAGGAGAGGAAAAAGATACCCATCAGCCCACTCATAAGTGGAATCTCGTCATCTGGGTATATGTTGGTAAATGGTGTCCTCTAGGGTCTGCCTTGGAAACAATCCATAGGACTGCCTAGTGATGGACCCAGAACATTTCACCAACAGATGACAGTATATGAGCGGGAGGGGTTGAGGTTGCAGTGCTCAAAGAAAAAGAAGAAGAAAAGGAAAATAATCCAAGTGATTCTAAAAATACCTACGATGATGTCATGAAATACTTTATTAGGGTTGACCATCAAAGTGGTATGGTTAAAAACAGTATGCTGATAGCATGTAAGGAATTGCTACCCACCAATGTTGTTATTCGGTCAACATGTTTCAGCCTCAAGGGCTTTCGTCAGGACCTATGGTGCTACTGCAACACTTACTTAAGTAATGTGAAAGTGGGATCTACATCTGCTTTCCAAACTGAAAAGAGTGTATCTTCTCCTGCATAGACACAATACAAAAGACAGAAACAGAGACATGGACAAATTATGTCAACAAAAAGAAGTGCACAGACTGCAAACTCTCGTTTCTATGGTCTTTATAATATGGCTATGAACACTTGAAAGACACTCACCCTTATTGTGGGGAGAGAAAACCTCACCTCACCTGGCCACTGCTCAGGAAGAAAGGGAGGCCACGCACTGGAAATAAACAGAACACTTAGAAAGTTATAACCAGTGGTAGTAGAAACACAATCTACAGACAAGAAAAACTGGATTCAAAACACATAAATCAGAGACACACATGGTGACACAATGGCCAGACTGGTTTCCTCTTGCATCAGGAAAGTATACCACAAAGCCTCACTGACTGCACTGCTAGCACAAACCTGTAGACCTATAAAGTACAAAGGCCCAGGTAGCCAGCCGCAGTCACTGGGAATAGAGGCGCCTACTCCTGTGCTTTCCACCTAGTACTCAAGGACCAAAGACCAAAGCAATAATGCTATTGACTGTGCCACCACCACTGACCTCTCCGTCGTTGCCTCGGAGTGAAAACTGAGCCGAGGGGGAGGCGACGACTGATGGTCACACGCGATGTTAAATACACTGCAGTGGACCTGAAAGGAAATTCCTTTGTTTCAAAATTTGATTGGCTCATGTGTAGGCCAATGGGAATCGGCTCACAGGCAGCCAACCGTGACCTACACTGATAAGCCTGCAGTGGACCTGAAAGGAAATTCCTTTGTTTCAAAATTTGATTGGCTCATGTGTAGGCCAATGGGAATCGGCTCACAGGCAGCCAACCGTGACCTACACTGATAAGCCTGCAGTGGACCTGAAAGGAAACTCCTTTGTTTCAAAATTTGATTGGCTCATGTGTAGGCCAATGGGAATCTGCTCACAGGCAGCCAACCGTGACCTACACTGATAAGCCTGCAGTGAACCTGAAAGGAAACTCCCTTGTTTCAAAATTTGATTGGCTCATGTGTAGGCCAATGGGAATCGGCTCACAGGCAGCCAACCGTGACCTACACTGATAAGCCTGCAGTGGACCTGAAAGGAAACTCCTTTGTTTCAAAATTTGATTGGCTCATGTGTAGGCCAATGGGAATCGGCTCACAGGCAGCCAAACGTGACCTACACTGATAAGCCTGCAGTGGACCTGAAAGGAAACTCCTTTGTTTCAAAATTTGATTGGCTCATGTGTAGGCCAATGGGAATCGGCTCACAGGCAGCCAACCGTGACCAACACTGATAAGCCTCAGCCACATTAACAGGCCGACCGTGAGACATACCTCACGCGCATATGCGCACCAGTCAAATCGTAAGGCAGTAAGATGATGTGTTGTATTCTATCCAAAGAAGAGCCATAAGAAGAGCTAGGTGTGTTTATTTATTTATACTGCTAGAGGGCAATGTTTAGAGGTCGCGCGCTAATTTAGCCGTTTGCCAACTTCCAGTCGGATAGTACCGGGGGCTTAAACTGATATAGACACTGGCTACATATATTCAATATATATAGAACATGAGAAGGGGAACCCTACCCAGCGAGGGTGTTAGAGCTCAGTGGAGGTAACCCTTATGCCAAAGGCTGTTAGCACAAGGACTCTGTGTTCGGAAAAACAATCTGCGCAATCACAGCTGCATCCAAGGAATGTCATCATTCAATCCTTCTGTGTCACTATGAAGTTTGAAAACCCACTTCTGTTCTTTCCTCAATAGGAAAAGTGAAACATCCGTGACGTGACTAGGTATGTAAGGTTGTTCTAGAACCAACCATCTCAGTTCATCTGGACTATGTCTCTTGTCAAGGAAGTGAGTGGTGAGCCGTGTTGCCTGTTTTCTGCGTCTCATGGTGCTCATATGTACCTGCACGCGCAATTTGATTTTTCTTGCGGTCATGCCGATATACCTTAGTCCACAGGGGCAGGTAATCTGGTATATCACTTTCTCACTGTTGCAATTAGTGTGGTGTTTCAATTGCCATGGTCGCGAGGTCCCAATGTCCACTTCAAGTGTTTTGCTGGTCAGTGGGCATACTGAGCAATTCCCGCAGGGATGATGTCCTCGTACCGGGGGCAGACCCCATAGAGTTTGCGGGGGTTCACATACTTCTTGCCGAGGTCGTGTATGCACAAGAGAGTCTCTCAAGTTGTTCCCTCTTTTAAAAGAAAAGAGTGGAAGGGGAATGGTCTCACCGGAGCTGTTCAGAATGCGCCACCTTTTCCTGATCATCTTTTGGATTTTAGAAGATGATGTGTTGTACGTTGTCACGCACACCAATCTGTCTAGTGGTGGTTTGACAACTGGAGGCTCAAGCAGCGCTTCGCGATGGTTATTCGCAGCGCGTTTCATTGAAGTCCGGACAAGGTTATTCGGATAGCGTCTCACTTTCAACTTCATGGAGAGATCTTTCGCTTTTCGGCGGAAGTCTGGAATGTTTGAACAATTCCTCCGGACCCTCAAGAACTGTCCAAAGGGGAGGTTCTCACGGAGGGACCGGGGGTGATGGCTATCGAATCTCAGCAGGGAGTTCCGAGCCATGGGTTTCCGATACAAGGAGCTCGCCAAATGGCCATCTTCTGGAAAGATGACAAGATCCAAGAAGGGGAGCTCTGTTCTACTATGCTCAAGGGTAAACCTCAAAAAAGCATTCTGACCATTCAGCCACTCTTGAAACAACAAGAGGGAAGGTACATCGCCACGCCAGACGACAAGAATGTCGTCGATGTACCGCTTCCACATCATCAATTGATGATGATGAGGGTTGTTGGTGCTCAACACGTGGTGGGTCTCAAACTGGTGGACATACAAATTAGCCAGGCTGGGGGCAAATTTGCTGCCCATTGATGTCCCCGAGGTTTGTAAATACAGGGAATCCTCAAAGGCAAAAAAATTCTCGGTCCTAGCAATCCGAGCTAATTCCATGACAAAGTGAGTGGGAGTTGTCAAGGTAGAAGGGAAAGCCTCTAAAAGTTCTTGTACAGTTTGTAGTGTATCCATTTGAGGAATACAAGTGTACAAAGATTCGACATCAAAACTAGCTAAAATGTCAGTATTAATGTCGAAGGTCACCTCAGGTAGAATGCGCAGGACATCTTTGGTGTCCTGAAGGTAAGTCGGCATTGTCTTAACAATGGGACTTAAAAAGATGTCAACAAAGGAGGACAGAGGTTCGAGCAAAGATCCAATGCCCGAAATGATCGGACGGCCCGGAGGGGGTCTCGCAGGCTTATGAATCTTTGGGAGGATGTAAAAGTAGGGAGTGATGGGACACTTGGTGACTAAAAAGATTGCCTCTTTCGGAGTAATCCAGCCTTCTGCGCTGGCTTCCTCTACCAGATGTTTGATCTCATTAGTTAGTCTTGGCGTGGGATTTTCAGCAAGGAGGGTGTAGGACTGTGCATTGCCTAGTTGTCTCAGGCATTCAGCTCGGTAGTCAGTAGTGTTGAGAATGACTATGGCACCCCCCTTGTCCGCTGGTTTAATCACTATCCCCGTGTCTTTCGAGAGAGTGTCCAGGGCTGATCTGTCTCTTTTTGATATATTCTGGTAGTTCCCCTCTTTGGAAAAGTCCATAGATTTGAGGTCTTGTAGTATTGCAGCCTCAAAAGTGCCAACTTTGGATGGTACTTGTTGCAACAGGGGCATGAAAGTGGATCTAACTTTAAGACCTGTGTTTGTATCTTCAGTCGGGGTATCTGTTTCTTTGTTTTTGAAGAAATAGTGCAGCCTGATGGTTCTGAAAAATCGTTCGATCTCCCCTCTTATCAAAAAGGGTTCCCCACTGTTGGTCGGGACAAACCCTAGGCCTCTGTTTAGAACATCCTGTTCAGTAGGAGTGATCACTCGACTACTTAGGTTCACTACCAAGTCTTCATCCTCTTGTGACTCGCTCATTGCCCTTGTTTGTTGTGTGTTGTTGTCGAGTCCTGGTTGTCTGACCACTGAACTTGGTTTTGGCCTCTCCGTCTGCCTCTGTTCCAACCTCGGCCCTGTCCTAAAAAAGCCTGGTTTTCAAAATACTGAGGCTGCATCGGGTAATGAGACATTGGTGGGGGAAACTGGGGATAACCCCACGGGGCTGGTGGCCACCATGACCCCGACTTTGGCGGTCTTGGTTTCGACGATGAATTCCTTTCATCGATTTTATCTGAAAATCCTAGTATGCTAGACCAGATCCCCACTCCAGCTCCAGCTATTGTGGGAGACTGGGAAACGATATTAAACCTGAAAAAAAGTCACTCACGTACCATCATACACGGTCAAATAATGGCAGAATATTTACATGGCAAATGTTCACCCACAGGTCTCATAGTTACCAACGCGCCTAGGCTCTTCCTCACTGACAAGGTCTTTGTCAAAGACTGGTCCTTAATAGCCTGGCGCTGTACAAGAGACTGGCTGATTTTAATTATCACCACAGCCAAACGTATTGCAGATGCCATCTTGGTCGAGATTCAAATTCTAGAAGGGCAAATTAAGACCACCCTAACAACCAAAAGATTTGAGAAACAATTAGAAGACTCCAACAAAGCAAACAAGGAGTATAAAGATCCAATTTTTCTCGCCAAGATAGAAAAGTTCAAGAAAGACCTGGCTAAGTTCTCACATGAGAAGGTGTATCCCTACACCAGTGATAATTACACTCCCACTGATACCAATAAACCCAAACACACTGCAGGCTCTTCATATGCCACATCATCTGAGACTGAGTCTTCTGGCTCTGAGAGTGGAGACAATAGCCAACCCAGAGGCAGAGGCCGTGGTAATCGACCGAATCGTCGATACAATAATCGTGGAAACATGTACCAGACGGGGTCATGGTGGCCACCAGCCCCGTGGGGTTATCCCCAGTTTCCCCCACCAATGTCTCATTACCCGATGCAGCCTCAGTATTTTGAAAACCAGGCTTTTTTAGGACAGGGCCGAGGTTGGAACAGAGGCAGGCGGAGAGGCCAAAACCAAGTTCAGTGGTCAGACAACCAGGACTCGACAACAACACACAACAAACAAGGGCAATGAGCGAGTCACAAGAGGATGAAGACTTGGTAGTGAACCTAAGTAGTCGAGTGATCACTCCTACTGAACAGGATGTTCTAAACAGAGGCCTAGGGTTTGTCCCGACCAACAGTGGGGAACCCTTTTTGATAAGAGGGGAGATCGAACGATTTTTCAGAACCATCAGGCTGCACTATTTCTTCAAAAACAAAGAAACAGATACCCCGACTGAAGATACAAACACAGGTCTTAAAGTTAGATCCACTTTCATGCCCCTGTTGCAACAAGTACCATCCAAAGTTGGCACTTTTGAGGCTGCAATACTACAAGACCTCAAATCTATGGACTTTTCCAAAGAGGGGAACTACCAGAATATATCAAAAAGAGACAGATCAGCCCTGGACACTCTCTCGAAAGACACGGGGATAGTGATTAAACCAGCGGACAAGGGGGGTGCCATAGTCATTCTCAACACTACTGACTACCGAGCTGAATGCCTGAGACAACTAGGCAATGCACAGTCCTACACCCTCCTTGCTGAAAATCCCACGCCAAGACTAACTAATGAGATCAAACATCTGGTAGAGGAAGCCAGCGCAGAAGGCTGGATTACTCCGAAAGAGGTAATCTTTTTAGTCACCAAGTGTCCCATCACTCCCTACTTTTACATCCTCCCAAAGATTCATAAGCCTGCGAGACCCCCTCCGGGCCGTCCGATCATTTCGGGCATTGGATCTTTGCTCGAACCTCTGTCCTCCTTTGTTGACATCTTTTTAAGTCCCATTGTTAAGACAATGCCGACTTACCTTCAGGACACCAAAGATGTCCTGCGCATTCTACCTGAGGTGACCTTCGACATTAATACTGACATTTTAGCTAGTTTTGATGTCGAATCTTTGTACACTTGTATTCCTCAAATGGATACACTACAAACTGTACAAGAACTTTTAGAGGCTTTCCCTTCTACCTTGACAACTCCCACTCACTTTGTCATGGAATTAGCTCGGATTGCTAGGACCGAGAATTTTTTTGCCTTTGAGGATTCCCTGTATTTACAAACCTCGGGGACATCAATGGGCAGCAAATTTGCCCCCAGCCTGGCTAATTTGTATGTCCACCAGTTTGAGACCCACCACGTGTTGAGCACCAACAACCCTCATCATCATCAATTGATGATGTGGAAGCGGTACATCGACGACATTCTTGTCGTCTGGCGTGGCGATGTACCTTCCCTCTTGTTGTTTCAAGAGTGGCTGAATGGTCAGAATGCTTTTTTGAGGTTTACCCTTGAGCATAGTAGAACAGAGCTCCCCTTCTTGGATCTTGTCATCTTTCCAGAAGATGGCCATTTGGCGAGCTCCTTGTATCGGAAACCCATGGCTCGGAACTCCCTGCTGAGATTCGATAGCCATCACCCCCGGTCCCTCCGTGAGAACCTCCCCTTTGGACAGTTCTTGAGGGTCCGGAGGAATTGTTCAAACATTCCAGACTTCCGCCGAAAAGCGAAAGATCTCTCCATGAAGTTGAAAGTGAGACGCTATCCGAACAACCTTGTCCGGACTTCAATGAAACGCGCTGCGAATAACCATCGCGAAGCGCTGCTTGAGCCTCCAGTTGTCAAACCACCACTAGACAGATTGGTGTGCGTGACAACGTACAACACATCATCTTCTAAAATCCAAAAGATGATCAGGAAAAGGTGGCGCATTCTGAACAGCTCCGGTGAGACCATTCCCCTTCCACTCTTTTCTTTTAAAAGAGGGAACAACTTGAGAGACTCTCTTGTGCATACACGACCTCGGCAAGAAGTATGTGAACCCCCGCAAACTCTATGGGGTCTGCCCCCGGTACGAGGACATCATCCCTGCGGGAATTGCTCAGTATGCCCACTGACCAGCAAAACACTTGAAGTGGACATTGGGACCTCGCGACCATGGCAATTGAAACACCACACTAATTGCAACAGTGAGAAAGTGATATACCAGATTACCTGCCCCTGTGGACTAAGGTATATCGGCATGACCGCAAGAAAAATCAAATTGCGCGTGCAGGAACATATGAGCACCATGAGACGCAGAAAACAGGCAACACGGCTCACCACTCACTTCCTTGACAAGAGACATAGTCCAGATGAACTGAGATGGTTGGTTCTAGAACAACCTTACATACCTAGTCACGTCACGGATGTTTCACTTTTCCTATTGAGGAAAGAACAGAAGTGGGTTTTCAAACTTCATAGTGACACAGAAGGATTGAATGATGACATTCCTTGGATGCAGCTGTGATTGCGCAGATTGTTTTTCCGAACACAGAGTCCTTGTGCTAACAGCCTTTGGCATAAGGGTTACCTCCACTGAGCTCTAACACCCTCGCTGGGTAGGGTTCCCCTTCTCATGTTCTATATATATTGAATATATGTAGCCAGTGTCTATATCAGTTTAAGCCCCCGGTACTATCCGACTGGAAGTTGGCAAACGGCTAAATTAGCGCGCGACCTCTAAACATTGCCCTCTAGCAGTATAAATAAATAAACACACCTAGCTCTTCTTATGGCTCTTCTTTGGATAGAATACAACACATCATCTTACTGCCTTACGATTTGACTGGTGCGCATATGCGCGTGAGGTATGTCTCACGGTCGGCCTGTTAATGTGGCTGAGGCTTATCAGTGTTGGTCACGGTTGGCTGCCTGTGAGCCGATTCCCATTGGCCTACACATGAGCCAATCAAATTTTGAAACAAAGGAGTTTCCTTTCAGGTCCACTGCAGGCTTATCAGTGTAGGTCACGTTTGGCTGCCTGTGAGCCGATTCCCATTGGCCTACACATGAGCCAATCAAATTTTGAAACAAAGGAGTTTCCTTTCAGGTCCACTGCAGGCTTATCAGTGTAGGTCACGGTTGGCTGCCTGTGAGCCGATTCCCATTGGCCTACACATGAGCCAATCAAATTTTGAAACAAGGGAGTTTCCTTTCAGGTCCACTGCAGGCTTATCAGTGTAGGTCACGGTTGGCTGCCTGTGAGCAGATTCCCATTGGCCTACACATGAGCCAATCAAATTTTGAAACAAAGGAGTTTCCTTTCAGGTCCACTGCAGGCTTATCAGTGTAGGTCACGGTTGGCTGCCTGTGAGCCGATTCCCATTGGCCTACACATGAGCCAATCAAATTTTGAAACAAAGGAATTTCCTTTCAGGTCCACTGCAGGCTTATCAGTGTAGGTCACGGTTGGCTGCCTGTGAGCCGATTCCCATTGGCCTACACATGAGCCAATCAAATTTTGAAACAAAGGAGTTTCCTTTCAGGTCCACTGCAGTGTATTTAACATCGCGTGTGACCATCAGTCGTCGCCTCCCCCTCGGCTCAGTTTTCACTCCGAGGCAACGACGGAGAGGTCAGTGGTGGTGGCACAGTCAATAGCATTATTGCTTTGGTCTTTGGTCCTTGAGTACTAGGTGGAAAGCACAGGAGTAGGCGCCTCTATTCCCAGTGACTGCGGCTGGCTACCTGGGCCTTTGTACTTTATAGGTCTACAGGTTTGTGCTAGCAGTGCAGTCAGTGAGGCTTTGTGGTATACTTTCCTGATGCAAGAGGAAACCAGTCTGGCCATTGTGTCACCATGTGTGTCTCTGATTTATGTGTTTTGAATCCAGTTTTTCTTGTCTGTAGATTGTGTTTCTACTACCACTGGTTATAACTTTCTAAGTGTTCTGTTTATTTCCAGTGCGTGGCCTCCCTTTCTTCCTGAGCAGTGGCCAGGTGAGGTGAGGTTTTCTCTCCCCACAATAAGGGTGAGTGTCTTTCAAGTGTTCATAGCCATATTATAAAGACCATAGAAACGAGAGTTTGCAGTCTGTGCACTTCTTTTTGTTGACATAATTTGTCCATGTCTCTGTTTCTGTCTTTTGTATTGTGTCTATGCAGGAGAAGATACACTCTTTTCAGTTTGGAAAGCAGATGTAGATCCCACTTTCACATTACTTAAGTAAGTGTTGCAGTAGCACCATAGGTCCTGACGAAAGCCCTTGAGGCTGAAACATGTTGACCGAATAACAACATTGGTGGGTAGCAATTCCTTACATGCTATCAGCATACTGTTTTTAACCATACCACTTTGATGGTCAACCCTAATAAAGTATTTCATGACATCATCGTAGGTATTTTTAGAATCACTTGGATTATTTTCCTTTTCTTCTTCTTTTTCTTTGAGCACTGCAACCTCAACCCCTCCCGCTCATATACTGTCATCTGTTGGTGAAATGTTCTGGGTCCATCACTAGGCAGTCCTATGGATTGTTTCCAAGGCAGACCCTAGAGGACACCATTTACCAACATATACCCAGATGACGAGATTCCACTTATGAGTGGGCTGATGGGTATCTTTTTCCTCTCCTTGTGCATCTTCTCTTGTTTTTGTTTTCTTGGTTGTTTCCAGATTAACTGTGTATTCTGGGCATGTAAAGAGGACACTATTAGGTCCCAATAGAGAGATTTGCTATTTTCTTTTCTCTCCCTCTGTATTTCTGAGACCTTCTGTACCTTCCGTGTGTTTTAGTGTCTAGTTGGGGGACTAGGTACCAGTAGGTCTATAATAATTTTTTCCCCTCGGACCCCCCCTTAACCGTTTATCTCTCTGTTCTGTTGTGCAGCCTTGGCTGCGGGTCCTTCATCTTGAATTAAGGCACTGACCATTTGGTGCATCTCCTGGATTCTTCACATTCTGATTTGACGACACCATGGCGGACTTTGGCGGTCTTGGTTTCGACGATGAATTCCTTTCATCGATTTTATCTGAAAATCCTAGTATGCTAGACCAGATCCCCACTCCAGCTCCAGCTATTGTGGGAGACTGGGAAACGATATTAAACCTGAAAAAAAGTCACTCACGTACCATCATACACGGTCAAATAATGGCAGAATATTTACATGGCAAATGTTCACCCACAGGTCTCATAGTTACCAACGCGCCTAGGCTCTTCCTCACTGACAAGGTCTTTGTCAAAGACTGGTCCTTAATAGCCTGGCGCTGTACAAGAGACTGGCTGATTTTAATTATCACCACAGCCAAACGTATTGCAGATGCCATCTTGGTCGAGATTCAAATTCTAGAAGGGCAAATTAAGACCACCCTAACAACCAAAAGATTTGAGAAACAATTAGAAGACTCCAACAAAGCAAACAAGGAGTATAAAGATCCAATTTTTCTCGCCAAGATAGAAAAGTTCAAGAAAGACCTGGCTAAGTTCTCACATGAGAAGGTGTATCCCTACACCAGTGATAATTACACTCCCACTGATACCAATAAACCCAAACACACTGCAGGCTCTTCATATGCCACATCATCTGAGACTGAGTCTTCTGGCTCTGAGAGTGGAGACAATAGCCAACCCAGAGGCAGAGGCCGTGGTAATCGACCGAATCGTCGATACAATAATCGTGGAAACATGTACCAGACGGGGTCATGGTGGCCACCAGCCCCGTGGGGTTATCCCCAGTTTCCCCCACCAATGTCTCATTACCCGATGCAGCCTCAGTATTTTGAAAACCAGGCTTTTTTAGGACAGGGCCGAGGTTGGAACAGAGGCAGGCGGAGAGGCCAAAACCAAGTTCAGTGGTCAGACAACCAGGACTCGACAACAACACACAACAAACAAGGGCAATGAGCGAGTCACAAGAGGATGAAGACTTGGTAGTGAACCTAAGTAGTCGAGTGATCACTCCTACTGAACAGGATGTTCTAAACAGAGGCCTAGGGTTTGTCCCGACCAACAGTGGGGAACCCTTTTTGATAAGAGGGGAGATCGAACGATTTTTCAGAACCATCAGGCTGCACTATTTCTTCAAAAACAAAGAAACAGATACCCCGACTGAAGATACAAACACAGGTCTTAAAGTTAGATCCACTTTCATGCCCCTGTTGCAACAAGTACCATCCAAAGTTGGCACTTTTGAGGCTGCAATACTACAAGACCTCAAATCTATGGACTTTTCCAAAGAGGGGAACTACCAGAATATATCAAAAAGAGACAGATCAGCCCTGGACACTCTCTCGAAAGACACGGGGATAGTGATTAAACCAGCGGACAAGGGGTGTGCCATAGTCATTCTCAACACTACTGACTACCGAGCTGAATGCCTGAGACAACTAGGCAATGCACAGTCCTACACCCTCCTTGCTGAAAATCCCACGCCAAGACTAACTAATGAGATCAAACATCTGGTAGAGGAAGCCAGCGCAGAAGGCTGGATTACTCCGAAAGAGGCAATCTTTTTAGTCACCAAGTGTCCCATCACTCCCTACTTTTACATCCTCCCAAAGATTCATAAGCCTGCGAGACCCCCTCCGGGCCGTCCGATCATTTCAGGCATTGGATCTTTGCTCGAACCTCTGTCCTCCTTTGTTGACATCTTTTTAAGTCCCATTGTTAAGACAATGCCGACTTAACCTTCAGGACACCAAAGATGTCCTGCGCATTCTACCTGAGGTGACCTTCGACATTAATACTGACATTTTAGCTAGTTTTGATGTCGAATCTTTGTACACTTGTATTCCTCAAATGGATACACTACAAACTGTACAAGAACTTTTAGAGGCTTTCCCTTCTACCTTGACAACTCCCACTCACTTTGTCATGGAATTAGCTCGGATTGCTATGACCGAGAATTTTTTTGCCTTTGAGGATTCCCTGTATTTACAAACCTCGGGGACATCAATGGGCAGCAAATTTGCCCCCAGCCTGGCTAATTTGTATGTCCACCAGTTTGAGACCCACCACGTGTTGAGCACCAACAACCCTCATCATCATCAATTGATGATGTGGAAGCGGTACATCGACGACATTCTTGTCGTCTGGCGTGGCGATGTACCTTCCCTCTTGTTGTTTCAAGAGTGGCTGAATGGTCAGAATGCTTTTTTGAGGGTTACCCTTGAGCATAGTAGAACAGAGCTCCCCTTCTTGGATCTTGTCATCTTTCCAGAAGATGGCCATTTGGCGAGCTCCTTGTATCGGAAACCCATGGCTCGGAACTCCCTGCTGAGATTCGATAGCCATCACCCCCGGTCCCTCCGTGAGAACCTCCCCTTTGGACAGTTCTTGAGGGTCCGGAGGAATTGTTCAAACATTCCAGACTTCCGCCGAAAAGCGAAAGATCTCTCCATGAAGTTGAAAGTGAGACGCTATCCGAATAACCTTGTCCGGACTTCAATGAAACGCGCTGCGAATAACCATCGCGAAGCGCTGCTTGAGCCTCCAGTTGTCAAACCACCACTAGACAGATTGGTGTGCGTGACAACGTACAACACATCATCTTCTAAAATCCAAAAGATGATCAGGAAAAGGTGGCGCATTCTGAACAGCTCCGGTGAGACCATTCCCCTTCCACTCTTTTCTTTTAAAAGAGGGAACAACTTGAGAGACTCTCTTGTGCATACACGACCTCGGCAAGAAGTATGTGAACCCCCGCAAACTCTATGGGGTCTGCCCCCGGTACGAGGACATCATCCCTGCGGGAATTGCTCAGTATGCCCACTGACCAGCAAAACACTTGAAGTGGACATTGGGACCTCGCGACCATGGCAATTGAAACACCACACTAATTGCAACAGTGAGAAAGTGATATACCAGATTACCTGCCCCTGTGGACTAAGGTATATCGGCATGACCGCAAGAAAAATCAAATTGCGCGTGCAGGAACATATGAGCACCATGAGACGCAGAAAACAGGCAACACGGCTCACCACTCACTTCCTTGACAAGAGACATAGTCCAGATGAACTGAGATGGTTGGTTCTAGAACAACCTTACATACCTAGTCACGTCACGGATGTTTCACTTTTCCTATTGAGGAAAGAACAGAAGTGGGTTTTCAAACTTCATAGTGACACAGAAGGATTGAATGATGACATTCCTTGGATGCAGCTGTGATTGCGCAGATTGTTTTTCCGAACACAGAGTCCTTGTGCTAACAGCCTTTGGCATAAGGGTTACCTCCACTGAGCTCTAACACCCTCGCTGGGTAGGGTTCCCCTTCTCATGTTCTATATATATTGAATATATGTAGCCAGTGTCTATATCAGTTTAAGCCCCCGGTACTATCCGACTGGAAGTTGGCAAACGGCTAAATTAGCGCGCGACCTCTAAACATTGCCCTCTAGCAGTATAAATAAATAAACACACCTAGCTCTTCTTATGGCTCTTCTTTGGATAGAATACAACACATCATCTTACTGCCTTACGATTTGACTGGTGCGCATATGCGCGTGAGGTATGTCTCACGGTCGGCCTGTTAATGTGGCTGAGGCTTATCAGTGTTGGTCACGGTTGGCTGCCTGTGAGCCGATTCCCATTGGCCTACACATGAGCCAATCAAATTTTGAAACAAAGGAGTTTCCTTTCAGGTCCACTGCAGGCTTATCAGTGTAGGTCACGTTTGGCTGCCTGTGAGCCGATTCCCATTGGCCTACACATGAGCCAATCAAATTTTGAAACAAAGGAGTTTCCTTTCAGGTCCACTGCAGGCTTATCAGTGTAGGTCATGGTTGGCTGCCTGTGAGCCGATTCCCATTGGCCTACACATGAGCCAATCAAATTTTGAAACAAGGGAGTTTCCTTTCAGGTCCACTGCAGGCTTATCAGTGTAGGTCACGGTTGGCTGCCTGTGAGCAGATTCCCATTGGCCTACACATGAGCCAATCAAATTTTGAAACAAAGGAGTTTCCTTTCAGGTCCACTGCAGGCTTATCAGTGTAGGTCACGGTTGGCTGCCTGTGAGCCGATTCCCATTGGCCTACACATGAGCCAATCAAATTTTGAAACAAAGGAATTTCCTTTCAGGTCCACTGCAGGCTTATCAGTGTAGGTCACGGTTGGCTGCCTGTGAGCCGATTCCCATTGGCCTACACATGAGCCAATCAAATTTTGAAACAAAGGAGTTTCCTTTCAGGTCCACTGCAGTGTATTTAACATCGCGTGTGACCATCAGTCGTCGCCTCCCCCTCGGCTCAGTTTTCACTCCGAGGCAACGACGGAGAGGTCAGTGGTGGTGGCACAGTCAATAGCATTATTGCTTTGGTCTTTGGTCCTTGAGTACTAGGTGGAAAGCACAGGAGTAGGCGCCTCTATTCCCAGTGACTGCGGCTGGCTACCTGGGCCTTTGTACTTTATAGGTCTACAGGTTTGTGCTAGCAGTGCAGTCAGTGAGGCTTTGTGGTATACTTTCCTGATGCAAGAGGAAACCAGTCTGGCCATTGTGTCACCATGTGTGTCTCTGATTTATGTGTTTTGAATCCAGTTTTTCTTGTCTGTAGATTGTGTTTCTACTACCACTGGTTATAACTTTCTAAGTGTTCTGTTTATTTCCAGTGCGTGGCCTCCCTTTCTTCCTGAGCAGTGGCCAGGTGAGGTGAGGTTTTCTCTCCCCACAATAAGGGTGAGTGTCTTTCAAGTGTTCATAGCCATATTATAAAGACCATAGAAACGAGAGTTTGCAGTCTGTGCACTTCTTTTTGTTGACGTAATTTGTCCATGTCTCTGTTTCTGTCTTTTGTATTGTGTCTATGCAGGAGAAGATACACTCTTTTCAGTTTGGAAAGCAGATGTAGATCCCACTTTCACATTACTTAAGTAAGTGTTGCAGTAGCACCATAGGTCCTGACGAAAGCCCTTGAGGCTGAAACATGTTGACCGAATAACAACATTGGTGGGTAGCAATTCCTTACATGCTATCAGCATACTGTTTTTAACCATACCACTTTGATGGTCAACCCTAATAAAGTATTTCATGACATCATCGTAGGTATTTTTAGAATCACTTGGATTATTTTCCTTTTCTTCTTCTTTTTCTTTGAGCACTGCAACCTCAACCCCTCCCGCTCATATACTGTCATCTGTTGGTGAAATGTTCTGGGTCCATCACTAGGCAGTCCTATGGATTGTTTCCAAGGCAGACCCTAGAGGACACCATTTACCAACATATACCCAGATGACGAGATTCCACTTATGAGTGGGCTGATGGGTATCTTTTTCCTCTCCTTGTGCATCTTCTCTTGTTTTTGTTTTCTTGGTTGTTTCCCGATTAACTGTGTATTCTGGGCATGTAAAGAGGACACTATTAGGTCCCAATAGAGAGATTTGCTATTTTCTTTTCTCTCCCTCTGTATTTCTGAGACCTTCTGTACCTTCCGTGTGTTTTAGTGTCTAGTTGGGGGACTAGGTACCAGTAGGTCTATAATAATTTTTTCCCCTCGGACCCCCCCTTAACCGTTTATCTCTCGGTAGTCATTACAGTCCTTTCGTCTTTGTAAGAAACTCATTTCTACAAATGGCTACATATGCATGAGGCAAACTGTGCATCAGGCTCTAGTTGCATGTGATGTTCCAGGCAGTTATGCATAAGATTTTGAAATAGTGCATGGCTCAATTCATACTCTTAGAATGTGCTTGGTTGGCCCCTGTTTTATTGTTCTTAAAATGTCCTTGTGGTTCGTATACTCTTTTCTCATATTTGTATCGAATTTGTTCTCTAGGAACATGCAAGTGTAGATAGTGTGTTGATCATATATGCAAATATTCCTTTGAGATTAGCATGGCTGTATGTGCACTATCTCAATTAGGTAAGGCATCTAGGGACAGTCCCCTGTGTATTTGTGTATGCATTTTGTTATCATGAACATTTTGGAAAGATGTATATGTTTTGGGGATATTATAGATCATTGGGCCCCAACATCAAGTGTTCACATAAATTACTTGGTTGTAACAGGTACTAAGAAAGTGACAATGGGATTGCGCATACTTGATGTGGTAACACGGTATGTTTTGAATGATAAAGGTGTTTCTTTGATAGGGATATATTTATGTTGGTTCTTGCCTGTTTTAATTGTGATGTATGTATGTTGGTTCTTGCCGGTTGTGATTTGTAATGATCATATCATCTGTTACAGCATTGAAGATGGTTTGCTACACAGTGGTTCATCTGTGAACGTACACAACACCATATACAAAGACGGAACAGTGTTTCATGACCCACTTGGTCTTTGTTGTTATGGCAGAGGATTTTCTAGGTTGGGTGCTATTTTTAACACGTGGTAGAGACTTTCTTCCTTTTTGTGACATCATTTTAACTATATGTTTTTGCACATCTTGAGGACAACTTTGTTCAACAATGTTACTTACCACACTTGTAGGGGGAGCACAGTGCGACATGATCAGCACATAAAAGAGCACCTACATACTAAGCCTGGGTTGAATCTTCATTATGCTACCGTAAATATGCTACCGTAAATATGCAATTGTTGTTTGGAATTCCCAAAATTATGCCATTATGGCACTTTGTGTAAATATGTTACATTAACTGTAAACATTTATTGCGAATGCACCATTAGTGGTAAAAGATTTAAGCGGGCACACTCGAACCACAGAATATGAGCAGCTGTTTGCAGTTATTTCATGAAAATTCCATCTTTGTGTTCCAAAATTGAAGTTATGATGCATTTTGCACTAAAATATAGTATAAAATGAGAATGGCATTTCGTGCAATTATGCTTAAATTTGTGCAATTTTGTTGAAATATCACAGAATTACGCGAATTTCACACATCGTTACTACATATGTAGACACCGAAATGTGGAAACATATATTGGTTCTGCACTGTGTGACATTCCACCGCATTTCCTTTATCTGAATGACAGAATTCTATATATGAAAAGGTGTTCTATGTCACATCTGTACGTGGTTATTTAGTGGCAGGAGTTATTTCATTGTAGTACTTGTGTTTCAACACCTATTGAGTACATGTACGTTACTGGTGTGTCTCATTGCCCCTTAATCTGATAGTGGCTGCTCATCAATTTACAATAGTGGCGGTAGTTTTGAGGAATACTGGGCAATCTCATTACACTAATATTTTTTCTCTATAACTACTTAACACACAGGACTGGTTCATGGGCAATTTTCCTTGCCTCTTTGGATGAGCATACTGCTGCAGTGAGCTCATATCATTGGAATTATGTGAACGTGTCCCTGGTCCCTCTACAACGGTCGGCTGTTACCAGGGGGCAATGAGTTTGCCACAGACCCTGACTGTACATAACATATGTATTTTTCTGATCTTGTGATTGTGATGTGCTGTCTGAGAGTGTGGAAGCTTGTCAGAAGGTAGGATCCTTCTAGCATGGTTACCCCTATATGTTACCCCACTATTTTACTGGTGTCAGTGTGTTTTTAGGTCTCAGGACCTATAAGCTGCGAAGCAGCTTCCGGTCCGGAGATTTAATGTTAGTTAGTAGGGCTTCAGAACCCGCCTCCCTGCCCTGTCTCTCCACCATTGGCTGGCTTCCTAAACGGAGGCCAGCCATTGGAGGAGAGAGCCGTCCCTCCAAAGAAGCTCCAGATTCGGGGGCGTGATTTTTTGCATTCTTTAGCCCTGTGACGTCGTCTGTCACGCAGGGCTAAAGAACACGCCCCCGAATCTGAAAATGGCGGCGCTTTTCTTTAGGCCATTTCACAACGACCGCCGCCCCAAGAAGTCGCAGCCTCCTCCACCTAGCAGTCTCTGTGTGCCCAAGAGTACACATCGCGCTGTCTCGTTTTCTGTGGGCAGAAAGGCGTTTAGTAGCTTACAGCGTACCCGTGCCGCGTACAGTGGTAGCGCCCGCCTCCCCGGTAGTCATGTGCACTGTGCAGCCAGGCCGCCCCCGCCTCTGGATCCTGCTCGAAAGCCTTCCTGCGCCACAGCACCCGTGAACCCGGACCCGGCACCCGCAGCAGCGCATGAAACACCCCCACACAGAGCGAGTCCGAGAGCGGCCCGGCCTCGGCGCTCCACCATCATTCTCCACACGGCCAGCAGAAGCAGTGAGCTGCTGATGTCAGTTAACTCCGAGAAGTCGTCCTCGCCTGAAAGGTAGGGAACACCCCCCCTCCCGCATTTCTACCCGGGGTCCTTGTATAGCAGCTGCCGCCAGTGTTTGTCGTATTCGTCGTGTGCCACTGCATGCACACTGGCGGCAGGAAACCGTGGAGGGGCACAGCACAGACCTCGCACGCAGTGCTTGCTGCGTGCCACTGCACAGCGCGCCTCATCGCCTGCGCCGGTACAGGATACCTGTCGGCAGCACCCGGCAATACTGATGGCTCCCTGAGGAGACCTGTGTGCACTCACACGGTGTCGATGCCCCATCCCCATTGACAGGCGATGTAGGGTTCCTGCATGCACAGTCCTCTCTAGACCGTGTTGATGCCCTCATCTCGCCCGTGGGCAGTATATGGAGGGGCAAGGCATGCACAAAGGCAGGGACACATTGTGGTGATGCTTCATCGAACCTATACGTAGCCTATGAATAGACACTGTGTGCAAAGAGACAGCTGTATTTCTCTATGCTTGCGTTTTTTCATATGCCATACTCGGACTTTTATTTTTGCGGTGGCAGATTGTTCTTAAGTATCCCCAGATGCATCAAGCCATGTTTATCTCTGTTGTAGTTGTTTGCATTGAATATTTGAGCTTGGGTATGTACTAACCCTTCACGGTTGTTTAGTGGCTCAACGCAGATTCGTCTTATTTTTAAGGATGCATGTTTGCCTTAATCTGGCAGGGCCGATGTTGTTCTTTATCCCACCGAGGTTACTTTCCCAGTTTCACCGAATTTGAGTTACAAGTAAACTAAAAACCCTCAGTAGTTACGTATATGCAAACGAAACGGTAAATACATTTTTACTTCATTTTTTTTTCTCTAACGTGGACACTTTTTCACCTTTGATTGTATGACTTCACGCGAAATCATTCAACCACGTTTCGTAAGCTGAAATAAAAGGTATACGTTTTTCTTGTGACATGATTAAGTTTTAATATTGTTATAATCCCGCAGTAGATGTTCGTTACAGAACGAACTTCAGAAAAGCAACGTTACAAATAAAGAAAAAACATACATTGAGGTTAAACACACGATTTCACCATACAGTTGGAAGGGGTTGGCTTAAAGTTTCTTTGCCCTGGTTAATTTGACCGGCCTCGCCACCACCCCCACTCGGAGAGATTAATGGAGCAAACAAGCTGGTACGAAGTGAAAAGTAATCAAGGCAACTCTGCATGGGGCGGGGGAGGAGAAACACAGTGTAAATAAACAGTCTCACTCTTCTTAAATGCTTCTGGGGTTGAGAAATGTGGCGTAGCACAAGGCTTGTTTGAGCCTCCCTCCCCCTCTGATGCAAGAATATCACCGTATCGCAAAGTAGCAGACATAAAACCAGTGAAAAAAAGAAATCCTGCATATAAAAATAAAGAACGCACACTGTTAGCAGCGCTTTAACATGTGATCTGCGTTGCATAGAAAGAAAAAAACCTTTTGTCTCCTTTTAGTCACTGATATTTTTAACCCATTTGCCAGATGCAGGGGTTGTTGACTGCCTCCTTCTTATGACCAATTTCAGCAGGAAGGAGGCATGTGTTCTAGATAGCCAGAAACACTTTAAAGCAATCGATTTCATGTTTTCTTTCTTCCTTCCAAGGAAACAAAACTTCCCACCGACCTCCCTGAAAATCTGACACCAATGTATTTACAATAGAAACTCAAATATACAATTGTTTTCAGAGGTCAAGGACTATTGATTCCGTATTACACAGTTGTAGCAATGGATTTCTTCCTAACCCAGCTGAGGAGACCAAATAATGAGCAATGCCAATAGCTCTACCTTTAATGGTGCCGAGACCATTGCATTGTAAATGCTTGTTGACTAGTCTGGCTGAGATCCTGCTAATCAGGAGAGGAAGCACAGTTCCTCTCCAAATTTCACTATGGTGAGTAATTTGGTACCGTCCCAATTGGCTAATGGTGCACCTTTCTAAGTCCCTAGTATATGGTACTAAGGTACACAGGGCATTGGTACACCAGGGGCTCCCATGGGCTGTAGCATGTATTATGCCACCCATTAGAAACCACTCGAGCTCTGACTACAGGCCTGCCATTGCAGCCTGTATGAGCTGATGATAGCACCACTCATCTCAGATATAAGTTTCCTTATATCTAAGGTCACTAAACTTAAAACCTATAAGTCACCCCTAAGGTAGGCCTTTCAATTCTGCAGTCAGGGTTCTTGATTCTAACTGTGACGGTGCCCTGCATGAGCAGGTCACCCCCTACAAATCAAGGAGTCGATTCTACGGGGCTTTGCATATAGTGGACATAAAGTCAATTATGAGATGTCTAACTATATTACTGGCTGCACCAAAACCAGTCATGTTTGTTATAAAACATGTTGGAATCCTACCCCAAGTCCAGTGTCCGATTTAGGATCCCATGTTCCCGGGGGGCTCCCCTAGGGTGCTCCCCTGTATTCCCGGTACCAGCCCTTCAGGGTCTAATAGCAAACTAGTGCTGCTGCTGCCCACAGACACAATTCTTCCCTCTTTCTGCTGAGCCAGGCTCGAGCAGTGGAAGGTAGAACAATAGGTTTCCTGTCACAGGGAGGTGTGACCAACTCCTAGACAGGACTTAGTGTATGGGGCCCTGGGTGGGGGCACTTGCCAGCGCCACCTGACTCCTTTGAAGAGCACATTTGGTGCCTTCCTTGTATACTCCAGTTGGAACCAGTTCAGGGAGCTGTTGGCTACCGCTCTGGTGCAGAACTGGACAAAGGACATGGGAGTATCATCCCCTCCTCTGGAAGGGATTCCTGAATCATCCCAACCCTTTCCTTTGAGTACTTAAGGGCTTACCAGTGGGTGGCTCCTCTGATTCGTCGTGGGACAAGATTCAGATCTGAAACCGTTTCTACTACAACTATCCAGGCACTTTGGACTTTGCTTTGGGAACCGAGACTGCATTTGGAATACTCCTTCTGATCCTGGTCTTGTCGTCCTGCCTGTCTTCTGCGTCATGTTTGCTCCATCCAGATTCTTCTCCGGGCCTATGGGTATCAAAGACACACAAAGGAATCTCCCTTGGAGTGAAGGAGTCACTCCCCTGCATCTGCAGGCACTGCAACTCAGCTGACCGGTCTGCTGATCCTGATGTCCGCCAGACTTCAAGAGGCCCAGTAACACAAGTGATGGTTCGGCAACTCCGTCGAGGCCTGCACTGTCTTATCAGCAAGATTGAAGCCAGTATCCTTCGTTGGAACCACTGGAGCAGTACCCCTGTGCACCGCGTTGACTTGCCATTACCAAGGCTTGTTGCCTCTCTTCTCCAGAGATCTTTGGGCTCCAAGAACCTCCAGCATCTCTTGCTACTAAGATCTTTGTCCTCACCGCATTCTCTGCACCGTGGGCCTGCATCCTTGGGTGAGCTGATCAAGGTCCTCTTACGATTCCTGTGCCTTTGGCCTGTGGATCCTCTTGAGGGTCTTCTTTGGCTCCAGTGGGCTCCCCTGCTTGCTTAGGGCCTGCTCAGGGGGAGTCCCTTGGACCTTACTGGTCCCGACATTACACTTTCTTTGGTTACCTGATCTTTTGCTGCCGTCAAGGCCTGTTGGTGCTCCCACCTGACAACGACCCCCTGGTTCTTGACTTCGGACATGGGGCTCCTGGTCTTCCACAGCATCGTCTGGTCCTCACAGCTGCAGCAACAAGGTCACCGCCAACTCTCCTGCATCTTCCATAATCTGTGGTCATTGGTCTTCCGTGACTCCTGTTCACTCATGAGTGGCATAGACTCTGTCCCCTCTGCTTGCAGATACTCCTATTCGAAAATCCATCCTTGAATTTCACCGGACTCTTTCACCTTCTTCGCCAATGCCCCCTTCACTGAAGTACTCCATTGTGGTCTTCGGCGGTTTCCGATGTCACTTTACACCTATGCACCCGGCTTACTGGTGTAAGTATCCTGGTTCAATGGGGTATCCACGGGTGGGGTGACTCTCCAAACTTCAACTGGGTTTCTTCTGGGTCCTCTGGGAGGGCTCCTTTTTGAAAACTGCAACCGCGAATTCCCCATTGACTTGTATACAGTATGCGACTGTGTTTCTACTCTGTACACAGCCTCCATGGGGTTCATGGGTACTCATCTTAGGTGGTTGCTTGTGTCCCCAGCTCCTCTAAGTCTTCTGGGTAAAGTCTTGACTTTGGTCTTAGTTCTCGTTCCACTTTATTAGTAAATTGTTTGGTCTCTCTCTGGAGACCACTGTGTATTTGTGCTACTTACCTGTTCTACTTTGAAATATTGTGTGTATTGTGTTTATATCTCCGGGTAGGAGATATACTAATGTGTTAGGGAATGTGTATAATAAATAACTATGTTTAGAGCTACTGTGTGATTCCTTTTCACTTAACCTACACAATGTGATTAGTTCTGGTAAAATAAGCTACTTAACACTCCTTCTGGACTAAGCCTGAAGGCTGCTCTCCACAGCTACCACTTACTTGTATAGGTTCACATGCTTGAATCGTCCCCCGTCGTCATGGTGGGAGTCCCAGGGTAACAGCCTTCGTCATCCTGGTACAGCTCTGAGCTGAAAGAGTTAAAAGTAAATTGCAGGAGAGTGGAGCCTCTTTGGAGACATGATTATAGTAAAGACAAGAAAACAATCTATAATCTTGCTCTCCAACAGTATAAGGACACAATCATTGCCGCAAAAAGACTATTCTCTGCTACCAAGATTGAAGAAGCCGGTAATTCCACTAATTAAAAACTGAACTATTTAAAATGGTCACTCTGATCTCTAAATCTCAGCAGGCAAACATGTTCCAACCAGACCAAGGTATGTACAATAAACTGGCCACATATTTCCAGAACAAGGTCCAAGTAATTTATGATGACCTCTTGAATACCCTAATGGGCCCAGACAAGCCAGATCAACCATTGGATGAGGACGGTACAACACACTCTAGGTTAACAAGCTTCCCAGCAATCACAAACGAGGAGGTGTGTAAACTCCCCCTCTCTATAAAATCAGGCTCACCCAAGACCCTTGTCCCCCCATGATCATGCATCTGGCCGCAAGGAGAATTGGAGATGAACTGACTCCGTTAATCAACCAAGTGTTGGATTCAAGCAGCTACCCAGTCTTGAAAAATCCCACCTTAGATCCCTCAGAGCCCAAGAGCTATCGTCCAAAAGCTGGTCTGCCTATAGCAGCTAAAATCTTGGAGAAGTCGGTGAATAAGGTACTTACTAAGTACCTGGACACCAACAATCTGCTGGACTCGACTCAGCATGGTTTTTCGATCATACCACTCTACAGAATCTTCTGTGATTGTAGCAGCCGAGGAGATCCAAGGAATAGTGGACAGAGGGGGCAAAGCAGTCCTCGTACTATTAGACCTGTCAGCAGCTTTCGACACCGTGAATCACACGGTGTTAGTGCGGCGGCTGCAGGAAGTAGGGATCGAGGGCTCAGCTTTGTCCCTCTTCTCATCGTATTTGCAGGGGAGGGAGCAGAGCCTGTACTGGGAGGGCATGCAATCTGACAGATTCCATCTGCCCTGTGGGGTTCCACAGGGATCAGCCTTATCACTAATGTTGTTTAACATCTATATCTGAAAGAGACACGTTAGTATTAGATTCCTTACCTTAGAATATCCCCAGGCATCAGACTGGATCCGGAAATTTTTGCGTAGCAGTACCCTTGCGCGTCGGTAGGCGTCGTCTGCGGCTCCGCGTCCGTCGTCGGCGTCGTGGGCGCCGTGATGACGTCGTCGGAGTACTTAGACGCTGCCTCCGCGTGCTGACGTCAGTTCTTCTTTTTTCCGCGCCAGCAAGCGCAGATCTGGAAAAAGCAGTAACCCTAGTCAATTTTGGCTAAACTTTTTGATCCTTTTTGATTACTATTTCGAGTCTCTCGACTCCGAAACGGTGCCGATAGGGATGCCCGGCTTCAAGCATTGCGACGATTGCGACCGGCTGATGTCGGTCACGGATCCTCACCGTGTGTGTTTGTCGTGTTTGGGCGTCGACCACGACGACAAGGCCTGCTCCGACTGCCGGGCCCTCTCTTCGAAAGCCAGGCGGGAGCGGTCCCGTAGGCGACTCGAACTCCGGCAGTCGGTCCCGCGCCGCGAGAGGTCCCGATCCCATGGGAGGTCGAGGGACAGGTCGCGGGCCCGGAGCCTCCACAGCTCCGAGAGTAGGCCGCACTCCTCCGGGTCGAAGTCGTCGTCAGGTAAGAGGCACAAGAAGTCCAAGCGGCGTCATCGCTCCTCGGACTCCCCCCGACGCTCGCGCGATGCGGCCGGGGGTTCGGGTGACACCGCCCACGCGGCTCCGTCGGAGTCACGGGCGCCGCGTCCAGCCCCATACCCTCCGGTCCCTGGGCTCAACGCGACGCCGGAGGAGGTCGAGCGCTTCCTCATGGCCATGAGGAAACTCTCTCCTCCGACGGGCTCCGCGGCGCCTCCGGGCCCAGCGGACCCGTCTGGGAGTCCTAGCGGGTCGGCGGCTCTGGCCCCGACGCCGTCGGGTGCTTCGGCCCCGACGCCGCCGATGCCTTCAGGCCCGGCGCCGCAGGCTCCTGTTATCCCGACGCCGCCGGCGCCTTCGGGCCCGGCGCCGAGGGGTCCAGTTGTTCCGACGCCGCCGGCGCCTTCGGGCCCGACGCCGCTGGTCCTCCTTCGGGATCTGGTTCGTCGCCGGTGGATCTGATGACCTCCCCGGCGTCGGACCCTCGGGTGTCGCCCCCGGCGCCGTCCTCGGGCGGCGCCGACCCCGGTTCTACTTCCGTTCCTGTTCGGCCGTCGGGGCGGCCCCGTTGGGCGCCGCTCCAGACGCCGTTTGGTGATTTTCACATTTATGAACAGGCCCCATTGATTGAGGACCCTGAATTTCAGGAGATGGGTGAAGGAGAGGACTGGGAGGGGTCTGAGGACCCTCTGACCAGGGAGTGTCAGTCTCGTGAGGACTGGACAGAAGACCTTGGTGAGGCCAGTGGTCTGGACACCTCTCCAGACCCTGGGTTTGTCTCCCCTCCTACCGTGGCTTCGGAGGAGGGGGCAACATATAGTGTGGTGCTGATGAGGGCTGCCAAGGCCTTAAACCTTGAGCTCCCCGTCGCGGCCGTGAGGACTAACCTCCTCACTGAGGTCCTTAAACCGCAGTCAAGCTCGGCCGAGCCTCTGCTGCCCTTTAATGAGGCCTTGACTGACGTTCTTCTGTGCACTTGGTCCAAGCCAGCTACGGGTTCGCCCGTAGATAGGAACGTGGCCAGACGCCACCGCCCCGCCCCGGGCGACCCATGTTTTCTGTCCTCCCACCCTACCCCCGAGAGCCTGGTTATCCAGGCCTCCAATTCCCAAACCGCATTCCCGTCGGCCCCGCCGGATCGGGAATCCAAGAGGTATGACCAGTATGGGAAGAAGATCTTCTCATCCATTAGTTTGGGCCTGCGGTCTTCCAACACCGCCTGCCTCTTGGGACGTTACACCCACTCTGTGTGGGATAAGGTCGCGGAAGTGCTGCCAGAGTGTCCGTTGGAGGTACGGGCCAAACTCGGCCAAGCCCTGGTGGAGGGCCGGGATGCAGCCAAGTATTCCATCCGGTGTGGGCTGGATACCACTGACTCGCTGGGTAGAGCGATGGCAACGACGGTGGCGGTCAGACGCCACGCCTGGCTGAGGTCCGCCAACTTCTCGGCAGATGTCCAGAGCACGCTCATGGACATGCCGTTCGATGGCCGTCGCCTCTTTGGCGACAAGGCAGACCATGCGCTTGAGCGTTTTAAGGACTCCAGGGCTACGGCCAAGTCCTTAGGCCTCTCGGGCCAACGCCAGCAACCGGCTGCCTATCACTCCTTTCGTGGCCACGGAAGGGGTGCGCCCACACGTGCCGCCAGCCACGCGCCGCAGGGCAATACCCAACGCGGTGGCGGCCGTGGGAACCGCCGTCTGGGCGGTCGTGGGCAGCGGCGAGGTCAGTCCACACCTTCCCCCGCAGCATCCGCCTCAAAACCTTCCTCGTCCGTGCTTTCAGGCCCATGTGACGCCAGTGGGGGGCAGGGTTCGCCATCACCACCTCCACTGGCGCACTGTCACGTCGGACAGGTGGGTGCTGCAGATCGTCCGAAGGGGCTACTCCCTCCCCTTCGAGGCGACTCCTCCATCCATGCCACCGCAGAACCACCGTGTATCGGGGGATCACTTGCGACTTCTGCAGGAGGAAGTTACGGCCCTCTTGGCCAAAGGGGCCATCGAGCGCGTTCCTGGGCCAGAAGTAGGGTGTGGTTGCTACTCCCACTACTTTCTGGTACCCAAGAAGGGCATAGGGGGCCTGCGCCCTATCTTGGACCTACGGAACGTCAACGGCTTCCTCCGGAAGGAGAAGTTCAAGATGCTGACACTGGCTCAGGTCTTAGCTGCCCTGGATCCAGGAGACTGGAGGGTGGCGTTGGACTTGCAGGACGCATATTTCCACATCCCCGTCCTGCCGGCCCACCGGCGCTACCTGCGGTTCACGGTTGGCCGCGAGCACTTTCAGAGGTCCTCCCCTCTCTAGCGCTCTTTAAAAAGGCTTTAAAAACTTGGTGCTTTTCGAGAGCTTACATAGGTTGAGCTGCCTGGTTTTTGTCGTGAGCTGGATTTGGAATTAGGCGCCTTGATGCCCATTGGGCTAAGTCCGCGCACTATAAGACTTCCTTTATTATTATTATTATTAGTTTACCGTGCTCCCCTTCGGCCTTACCAGTGCCCCACGGGTGTTCACAAAGGTGATGGCGGTGGTCGCAGCTCATCTGCGCAGGTTGGGGATTTCAGTCTTCCCCTACCTCGACGACTGGCTGTTGAAGGCGGGCTCGCCCCTGACAGTCGTCAGCCACCTCCAGACTACGGCAGACCTCCTGCATCAGCTGGGGTTCTCGATCAATGTGCCAAAGTCACACCTGTGCCCCTCTCAGAAGCTCCTCTTCATCGGAGCGGTTCTAGACTCGGCGCAGTTTCGGGTTTATCCACCCGAGCAGCGGGTCCGGGATATTCAGGCTCTGATTCCCATCTTTCAGCCGTTATCCCGGGTTTCGGTCAGGTTGACGCTGCGGCTTCTGGGGCTGATGGCCTCCTGCATCCTGCTGGTGCATCACGCCAGGTGGCGGATGCGGGCTCTGCAGTGGGACCTGAAGTTTCAGTGGGCCCAGCATCAGGGCAACCTATCCGACCATGTCCTGATCTCGGAGGGCACTGCGAGACAGCTGCAGTGGTGGCTTACGGACCGCGATTGGGTCAGCGGCAGATCCCTCTCCCTACCCCAACCGGAGCACGTAGTTGTGACGGACGCGTCCCTCCAGGGCTGGGGAGGCCACATGGGAGAGGCGGAGATCAGAGGCCTCTGGTCTCCGGCGGAGTCCCGGCTCCACATCAACCTGTTGGAGCTCAGGGCGATTCGTCTGGCAATGAAGGCATTCCTCCCCTCTGTCCGGGGGAGTGTAGTGCAGGTGTTCACGGACAACACCACCGCCATGTGGTACTGCAACAAACAAGGCGGTGTGGGGTCGTGGATCCTTTGTCAAGAGGCTCTTCGCCTTTGGCAATGGCTGGAACGCCAGGGCGTGACCCTGGTGGCTCAACACCTGGCAGGTTCTCTGAACGCCAGGGCGGACGAGCTCAGCCGTCGGTGCATGATGGATCACGAATGGCGTCTGAACTCGGAAGTGGCGCAAGGCCTCTTTCAGCAATGGGGAGAGCCTTGGTTAGATCTATTCGCCACCGAAGAGAACGCGCAATGTCATCAGTTCTGCGCGTTGGAATTTCCAAGGCAGCACTCGCTCGGAGACGCTTTTCGTCGCAAGTGGAGTTGCGGTCTGTTGTACGCCTTTCCGCCTATACCACTTCTGCCCAGAGTGCTGAAGAAGATCAGGCGCGACCGGGCCCAAGTCATCCTTGTGGCTCCGGACTGGGCTCGAAGGTACTGGTATCCCGAGCTACTCAGTATGTCAGTCGATCCCCCGGTTCGTCTGCCTCTTCAGGAGGACCTTCTGTCGCAGCAGCAGGGGACGGTCCTCCACCCGAACCTGTCCAGTCTCCACCTCCATGCTTGGAGATTGAGCGGCGACAGTTGAGGCCATTTGACTTGCCTCCTGAAGTCTGTAACGTCATTCTGGCAGCCAGGCGTCCCTCCACTAAGTCGGTATACGCCTGCAGGTGGAACAGATTTGTGGCATGGTGCACAGCAAAGGCTGTGGATCCTCTTGCTGCCCCTCTTTCAGAGGTTCTTCTGTTCCTTCTTTCTCTTGCCCAGCAGGGCTCTGCTCTGGGCACTCTCAAGGGCTACCTTTCTGCCCTTTCAGCCTTTCTCAGGCTGCCTGATCAGCCTTCTTTGTTCAAGTCCCCTATTGTGAACAGATTTCTTAAAGGCATCACTCACACGTTTCCCCCTGTTCCGTTTGTGATGCCTCAGTGGGACTTGAACCTGGTTCTAACTTTTCTAATGTGCGCTCCCTTTGAGCCACTTCACAATTGCCCTCTTCGCCTTCTGACTCTGAAGACTGCTTTCCTGGTTGCCATCACCTCTGCCAGGAGGGTGAGTGAGCTCCAGGCTCTTTCTTGTACTCCACCTTTCCTTTCTGTCCATCCGGACAAAGTGGTGCTTCGTACCAAACCATCTTTCCTGCCCAAGGTTGTCACGGCCTTCCACATTGGGCAGTCTATCACCTTGCCTACCTTCTTTCCGCCTCCGCATCCCTCTAAAGAGGAAGAGCGGCTCCATCGTCTGGACCCAAAACGTGCGCTCTCGTTTTATCTGGATCGCACACGCCAGTTCCGGGTGGATGACCAACTCTTTGTTGGTTATGTGGGCGCCAAGAAGGGGAAAGCGGTGCACAAGAGGACCATCTCCCGGTGGATCATCTTGTGTATCCAGGCATGCTACTCTTTGGCTAGGAAGGAGCCTCCTGCTGGATTGCGGGCTCATTCTACCCGAGCCACGGCGACTACCACTGCCCTGGGCAGGGGTGTGCCCTTACAAGACATCTGCCAGGCAGCTACGTGGGCATCGCTGCACACGTTTGCAAGACACTACTGCCTGGACAGCCAAGTCCGGAGGGATGGCTTCTTTGGCCGTTCCGTCCTCCAGGACTTTCTGGTGTAAGTATTGGTTCGCAGACCCTCAACCGGGGTTGGTATTGCTGGGGTATCTATTCTAAGGTAAGGAATCTAATACTAACGTGTCTCTTTCAGATGCACAAGTTACTACTTGTGTAACGATATATCTGTAAGAGACATTAGTTAGTATTAGATTCCTTACCGACCCACCCATCCTCCCCGTTCTGCGAACCAATATCTAGGGTTAGGGTTGTCCCCTTCAGGGCCATAGTTTCAATGGCACCAGTGTTGGTTTTTAACATGGCTCTGCGTTTCTGGCGCGGAAAAGCTGTGTCTAAGAACTGACGTCAGGACGCGGAGGCGGCGTCTAAGTACTCCGACGACGTCATCACGGCGCCCACGACGCCGACGACGGACGCGGAGCCGCAGACGACGCCTACCGACGCGCAAGGGTACTGCTACGCAAAAATTTCCGGATCCAGTCTGACGCCTGGGGATATTCTAAGGTAAGGAATCTAATACTAACTAATGTCTCTTACAGATATATCGTTGCACAAGTAGTAACTTGTGCGTCACTCCCCTGGCCAGACTTATCAGGAAGCATGGTTTCGCCCTGGTGTCATACGCGGATGATTCTCAATGTATAATCTCTATAGCTAAATAGCCTGAAGACACAGCTGTCAGGTTTCATGTGTTCCTTACTGAGATCATGACCTGGATGAACCATAGCTTCCTGAAAATCAATACAGATAAGATGGAGGTTATTGAGTTTGGTCAGGGGCGATTCCTTTGGAATAATTCCTGGTGGCCAGTGAGAGACGAAGAATGCCCCAGCCCTGTACCCAAGGTCAGAAATCTCTGAGTTATTTTTGATTGCCAGCTAAACTTCTCCGCTCAGGTAAATAGTCTTACCTCTTCCTTCGTCTTCCTCATAAAAACTTTGAGAAAGATTTCCCCTTTCATTGGGCAGGAATTACAAAAGACAGTGGTGGTGGCTCTCCTACTATCTAAGCTTGATTATAGCAATGCTTTGCTGTTGGGGATTAACAAAACCTGGATGAGTAGGCTGCAGTCACTGCAGAATGCTGCTGCGAGGCTGCTTCTGAATATACCTAGAAGCCAATCAACCTCAGCTGGAATTAGAGCACTCCACTGGCTTCCCGTACATCAATGTGTGGAATTTAAGGTGTTATGCATGGTTCATAAAGCATTCTACGGGGGAGGAGCTAAAGAGATCAGAAAAATGTTCATGCTCTATACCCCCGCTCATGCCCCAAGATCCAGTAAATTGGGCCTTCTCCAGATTGATAGGATTAGGAGAGTGAGATGGGGTGGAAGAACTTTTTCAAACTGCAAAGTTGTGGAATAAAATGCCTACAGCCATGAGATTTCAGTCAAACCGACAATCTTTCAGGAAAGATCTGAAAACCTGGCTGTTTGCTTCAATATAGCTCTTTTAACGTAGGCTGCACCACTTCCACATATACCAGCGCCAAGACACCACAGCATTCGAGCGCTTTATAAACACATATCCTATCCTATCATATCCCCTTGGCATTCAATAACATTTAGTAGCCAGTTAATTTCATTTTAGAACATCCAAACTCCAGCCAATCACAGCATAGAAGCAGAGTATCCATCCCGTGCAGGGCCACCATGCCTCAGATTTCTTACCGCACTTTGTGTGTTAGGGAGTCTCCCTGAGCTCTGCTTAGTCACAGTTTTTCTACTTAACCCTTTTCAACTTCCAGCTGGCAGTTATTTTTCTTCAACCATCTCTCCCGCTGAGGGACTATTGAAAGTGAGTATTCAATTCATTTTCTTCAGAATGTCTGAGTCTAAAACAGAGCTATTCAGGCCCTGCAAGACTTGTGGAAAGTCTAGGCTTTTCTTTGAGGATCCACATAAGAAATGCCTCTATTGCTTATATCCGGATCATAAGCCCAGATACTGTAAGCATTGTCGAACTTACTCTTCAAACACCCTCTAGGATCGTGAGGGAAGACTGCTCCTCTTGCTACAAAAGAGGAAGTTGGTGAGTGATTCAGACTCAGAGTGAGGAGAAGCCTCATACCTACTCCAAGAAAAGGAAGGAAGAAGATTCCTCTTCTGTCCAAAGTAATCTGAAAAAATCTCGTTCTCAGAGCAAGGAAAAATATGTTGAGAAAAGGGCTAAAAAAGAACAGCCTTGGCCCTCTCGCCCAGCAAAGCTCTGGCTCTTTGCCTCCATATGCACCACATACTCCTTTCAAGGATGCTCCTTCAGAAAAAATCTGCGGTCGACTGCCTCGTCGACAAGACACACTCCGTCTCTGCAGGATCTGGTACTCTGTCAACAGTATCAGCAGCAAGTTCTATGACGTCAACAGTGAGGACGACTGCCATAGCGTTGCGAAGACAGAAGTGGTGATGTCATAGTCGGCGGCAACGGCAAGACTATCTCTGTCATCAAGAGCTTCACCGTCAACGGTCCAGCTTGGCGCTGCACCTTTGACGAGCGTTTCCACCCTGTTGACGCAGTCAGTCATACTGCCAACGATAGTGTCTATGGCCCCATCGACGATGAAGGGGAAAGACATGGCTTTTCCAAAGGCGATTCCTTATCTTTTGCAGGACTTGTCCAAGATCTACCCATTGCCTCCTACTCGCCTCTGGGACTTCTAGGAAAACCGAGGATGAGGGTCCTTATGATCCTGCATATATCCCTTCGCAACTTATGGTCAAGTGCCAAGAATCTGGGGATGAGGAAGTGCTGGATGACCCTTCCACGTATCTAGAGAATGAATATTCCTTCTTGGACACTGGACATCCCAGCATTCCATGCTTAGACAGTTTTCAGGAATGTTATCCTTACGATGAACAGGATGAACGTCAGCAGGAGCCCTCCATCCACATCCCTATTTCACTGGTCACTGATTTGCGTCTGATGCTCAGTGGCTATTACAAAAAAAAATACCTGAGGCCAATGCTAGTCATAAACCACCTCCTACACAGGATGTATCTACCGTCGTCCCAGTCAGCAGGCCACACCTACGCTGCAGAGACACAAATATTAATCACCTGCAAATATCAGCAATTTTCATGACCTCCAAGAGCGGGCATCAGAACGTTTTAATCTTCACATGCCCGCCAAGCAGACAGAGTGTTTTTTGTACGACTTTAAGGCTGCTACACAGCGTTCCACCAGAGCCATCCCCATAGTGAACTACCTGTGGCAGGAGGGCCTTAAGCTGATGAAGACCTTGGCCTCCATTCCTGCTGTTATCCCGAAATTAGATAAGACATACAAGGCACCTGAGGACTCTCCTGTGTGTCTTATCGGCCATCCAAGACCGGACTCCCTTATTATGCAGGCGGCCCAGAGAAGATCCAAGAATCCTCCATCGCCATGTGCTGCCCCACTGTATAAGGAAGAGTGCAGGTTGGACAATATTAGCAAGAGATTCTCCAAGCTGGTAGCAACAGCCATCAGGGCATCTAGCGCCATGACTATCCTCGGTTGATATGAATGGCAAATGTGGTCCGACATCTCCCTCTTGTTTGGATATCATCCCGAGGATAAGAAGGAGGCGGAACCTTCTCAGAGATCCTCGAACTAGAGCTGGATATTTCTTCCACCGCCTTTAGGCAAATGGCAGGAGCTTCAGTGTTGAGGAGGGGGGATGGCCTAGGGCAACAACATTCTGCCTAGAGGTTCAGGCTAAAGTGCTGGATATGCAGCTTGACGGCAAATATCTCTTCAGCAAGCACGTGGATGAGGCGCTACAGTCAATTCAATCAAATCGGACACAGACACGGTAAATCTCTGACTAATTTACAGCAAAAGAAATGTTCTTCTTTCGGAGAGAGAGGTTAGTTTGTTTCTAGACTTCAGCTCCAGCAGCGTTTTCAGCCCTTCTATCAGCAGGGGTTTCAGATACAATATTCGCACAGTCTTTTTGCCAAACCTCAACGCCAGCATATGAAAGAGCACCAGCACGCAAAGGCCCTGCTTCTGTAGGAAACAATGAAAATTTGCAGGCATCCGTCACCCCAGTCCCTCTTCAATTGGCCGAAACTTCCTCCAACTTCTTCGCTCAGTGGAACACCATTTCTTCTGACAGATGGTGGTTAGACATCTTTCATCTCAGTCACACCCTGGAATGTTTTCAACAGCCTACGAATTTCCCTCCACGGAAGACTGAACACTGTCATCTTGCACTTCTCAAAAAAGTAATCAGTTTGCTTCTTGCCAAACAAGCAATCGAACAGGTGCCACGCAATCAGCACAACCTAGACTTCTACTCTCCTTTATTTTTAATCAACAAAAAGACAGGAAAATGGAGGCAAATTATGGACCTCAGGTTGTAAAAACAGTTCATCAAAAGTCAACCTTTTAGAATGTTGTCACTTACAGGAGATGATATGACCTCCCTGGATATTCTGGATGCATACTTTCATATTCCCATACACCCAAAGCATCGTCGCTTTCTCAGTTTTCAGGTAGGAGGGTGCCATTACCAATTTAAGGTGCTACCTTTCGGGCTAAAATCAGCACCCAGTGTTTTCACCGAGTGACTGGTGTAGCTGGCAACCTTTCTCTGGTGATCTGGTCACCAGGTTTTTTCACTACCTGGGCGATTGGTTAGTCAAGGCTACATCCTTCCAGGGCACCAGGGAATCTACGAAAACCTGTCTTTGACTTTTTCGCTCCGTGGGTCTCAATCTCAACAGGGAAAAGCCCTCTCTGATCCCCTCCAACTCGCTGGTGTTCCTGGGAGCGATCTTGGAAACCAATCGCTCAAAGACCCTACCCTCAGAAGAAATTATTTCGTACCTACAAAGGATGGCATAGTCCCTCTCCTCAAAAAGGTGCATTTCTGTAAGGACTAACAAGTCAATGCTGCGGATGATGTCATTCCGTTGATCCCACACTACCGCTTGCAGATGAGACCTCTCCAGTAGCAGCTCGAGTCTCATTGGATTCAATCTCGAGGCTCCTTCGATGACATTGTTTCATTCACTCTAGAGATGACCCTGGCAATGTCCTGATGGGTGATCATGGACAATCTCTCTCAAGGCCTATCCTTCCTTCCAACAAAACCGGATATGGTAATGACATCAGATGCTTCCATGGAAGGACGGGGAGCTCACCTCCACGAGTTCCAAGTCAGGGGGAGGTGGTCAGATCAAGAAGCATTGTGTCACATAAATTGGTTGGATCTGAAAGTGGTCTTTCTATGCCTCTGGTAATTTCTACCAAGGATCAGGGGCTCCGCACGGACAACACAACCCCCATGTTCTAACGACAGAAGCAAGGGGGGACGAGGTCTCATGCCCTGTCATTCCTAGCGCAGCAGATTTGGGCATGGCTTATAGCCCACAACATATCTATGCAAGTCCAACACGTTCCAGGGATACAAAATGATTGGGCCAATTCCCTCAGCAGAGACACCAAGCAATGTCACGAGTGGGAACTAAGTGTCCCTCAGCTTCAGAAGGTATTATAGTGCTTGGAGTTGCCAACCCTAAATCTATTCGCTAACTTGAAGTGGATTAAGTCCGGGCAAGAAGGCCGGTGACTCTCCTCTCCCTCTCCAAGGCTCTCGTAATGCCCAGTTAAAGTGAGGGATATGCTTTGGTGGACTCACTGCGAGGGTGTGCGAGTTGTGCTGGCTGAAGACACTGCCGATGCTCCAGGGGTCAAGAGCGGCTCTCATGGCTGCTTCTACGGTGTTCCTTTGGCATTCCTCGCGGTGCTCCGCGGCTGCTACGGGTTACTCTGACCCTGCGGCGTGTTCTGACACTTCTTCGATGCTGGTCATTTTAATTACCGCACAGGATGGCTCCGAAGACGAGTAAGTTGCTGAAAGATGCAGGCACCACAAAGGATGTTGCTAAGTGTAATGTTGGGGGCCCTGGGCCCTCATGCTGGAAAGGACGGACGCAGACACAGTGAGCTAACTGGCCCAGAGCACGTGGGCTCGGCCTCTTTTATTAAGGCTGTGTCACCTGACCAGTGACATTAGTGGTGGGTGGGTGTTTAGTGTAGGGCATACAGAAAACGCTAGACTGCTGACTGTGACTCTGGGTCACTACATCCCTCCCAAAACTTGGGGGAAAATGAAAATAAAAGAAAGTCCAGCCTGTGGGAGAAAAAGTGCAGTTCGCAAACCCCACGACAAAGTTCAAACCTGTGGGAAAGAAAATGTACATACAATATAACACTGGACTCTATGGTTTGAAGTGAGTCTCTTTGGTGGATTGCAGGTCGCAGATGGTGTAGTTGCTACATCCAGGACTCATGAGTCACTGTGGCATGGTTTGCCGTTATTCGGCGGGTCCTATCTTCTATCTGCGCCGCCTGGACGTTGTCCTCGGTCTTGCCTTTGCTTGGCACCATTGGTGACAGTTGGTAGTTAGAGAGAAGGGTGACATGATCTGAGTGTTGTTTGTCTTCTCGGTTCACCTCTTCAGTCCTGGTCCTTGGTGATGTCTCTGGGCAGGCTTCAAAGTATTTTTGGGCAGATGAAATGAGTAGGTGCATACATCCCTCTCACTAGGATGCCCCTCTCGCCGGTATTCCTCTCTCACAAGATGTCCGGGAGGACCTCTTTGCCAGGTTTCCACTGGACTGGTGTTTCCGGTCATGTTGCTCCACCATAGCCTTCGGCCGTGAGTGGGGCGCTCCACGATCTTCACCGCTGTGTCCTAGTTCCACCTGAAGGTTACGCTGTCGACTCTTTTCTTGCACGTGAAGCTTTCCTCTCAGTGGGTTTTGCAGACGCACCGTTGTGGGTCTGTCTCTCTTGCGGGACTTGCTGCCACCAGAGTCCCTTGAGGCCTTTGCTTCTTGGGCTGCCACGGGTTAGTGTGGAGTGGTCAGTTCCTCAGCCGGATGTGTGAGCACTCTCGCCATCCAATTTTCCGCTCAACCCCAAAGGTAGATTGTTGTCAACAGTCCAAACTTGCCCTCTTCTGCGATCGCCACCTGGATGGATGGCTCGTAGGTGGATATCTTTGACTGGTGCCGCCGGTGTTCATGCCAGGCCTTGTTCGCCGCTGCACTCCGGTGTTCTGGTGTATGTCACCATCTTCTTCTGATGGGTGTGTGAGTTGACTGGCCACACCTCTTCTCATCTTGTGATCTTCTAGTGGCACCGTGGCACTCACTACCCTTCTTCTCCTCCATTCCTTTCACGACGTGGTCGGTCCCTTTTCTTATCTTCACTACCCAGGCCATCTCCGTGTGGCGTGCACTCCACACGTGTCTCCCTGGTTGCGTCCTACCCTTAGGACACGCCTTCTCTTCTTCCGATGACCAAAACCAGGCATCGCACCTTTCTTCCTGTCGCTCCTCCTTTACTTCGGGTCGGTGTTATCAGACCTCTTCTGGGTTCCGTCCATGGACCTCTTCTTGAACTTCACGTCGGTCTTCATGTCAGAATATTCAGTTACTTTAGCTTTGACTTTCTGGCAAGTCATCTTCGCAGTCGTGACCTTCTGACAGGTCATCTTCTCCTTTTCTTTCCGGGCGACCATCTGACCGGGCGACCATCTGACTGGTCCTCTTCTCCTTTTCTTTCCGGGTGACCATCTGACTGGTCATCTTCTCCTTTTCTTTCCGGGTGACCATCTGACTGGTCATCTTCTCCTTTTGTTTCTGGGCGACCATCTGACTGGTCCTCTTCTCCTTTCCTTTCCGGGTGACCATCTGACTGGTCATCTTCTCCTTTTCTTTCCGGGTGACCATCTGACTGGTCAGCTTCTTCCTTTCCTTTCGGGCGATCAACTGACTGGTCCGCATCTTCTTTCCTTTTTCGAGCGACCATCTGCCTGGTCAGCTTCTTCTTTTCGGGCGACCATCCGACTGGTCCGCGTCTGGCGGTGACTTTCTGGCAAGTAATCTTCGCTGTGACCTACTGACAGGTCTCCGAGGACGCGATCCCCGCGTCTCTCCGTCATGGTGGCGTAGAGTTTCTTCACTCCTTGCGCGGTCCTGCGCATTACTGTGCTGTCCTGATGTGTCCACAAATCCAGCCTCCGCCTGAGCACACTCCCTGACGAGTCCACAGAACTGATGGAACACCTTCACTTCAAGATACTGGCCAGCCCCACCGCCGCCCTCCGAGGAACCCTCATCTACCGACCCCCTGGACCCCGCGGACTCTTCGCCAACTCCATCACGGACATTATCTCCCCGCAGGCCATCGCATCCACCAACTACACCCTGCTGGGAGACCTCAACTTCCACCTCGACAATCAACTGAACCCCAACACCACATGCCTCCTGGACAACCTCCACAACATTGGACTCCGCCAGATCGTGACCGGGCCCACGCACTCAGCAGGACACACCCTCGACCCCCTCTTCACTACAGGAAACTCCATCACCTTCAGCCACACCACCGAACTCCCATGGACCGACCATCGTTGCGTCCACTTCACCTTCAGAACACCCACCATCCACAGACACCAGCACCTGCTTCCACAAAGAAACTGGACCAAAATCACCGACGACCAGCTCACCTCCTCACTCAACAACTCCACCCCAACCATCGCGGAAAACGACGACCCCAACACCGCAGCCCGAACCCTGCATAGATGGATCTCGGACAGCACCAACACCATAGCCCCCCTCAATAAAAACAACAATACCCGTGCCAAGAAAGCCAGATGGTTTAACCAAATGTTCTTTTTTTAATTAAGTGTTATAGGTCAAAATTGTTTTCAAATGACTTTCAAATTATGTTTTAAATGTATTGTTGACTTTTATGATTCTTTGTCGGAATCGAATAAAGTTTTTGAAACTTGAAAACTTGGTTTACCACCGAACTTCGAGAATCCAGGCGCACATGCCGCCGCCTCGAAAAGGCCTGGAGAAACACCAAATCCACAGAAGCCCACAACAACTTCAGAGCCGCCACCAATGCCCACCATCAACTCATCAGAGAAATGAGGAAAAAAGCGATTGAAGACAGAATCTCCACCCACGCACCCAACAGTAAGGAACTCTTCAGCATCATCAAGGAGTTTTCCCAACCCACCAGCGAGTCTACCGACATCCCTCCCTCACAAGACCTCTGCGACAAACTCAGCACCTTTTTCCACCACAAAATCAAGAGCATCTACGACAACTTCGACGAAGACAACCAACACACTGAACCCTCACCAACCACCCCCGACACCCGGAAACCAGCGATTGATGACTGGACAGTCCTCACCACCGAAGACACACTGAAGACAATGAAGTCAATCCACTTAGGGGCCCCCACGGACCCCTGCCCCCACCACATCTTCAACAGAGCCGCCAACACCATCGCACCCATGCTCCGCCACACCATCAACCGCTCCCTGGCGACTGCCTCGTTCCTCGACGACTGGAAACACGCCGAGGCGAATCCCCTCCTAAAGAAACCCTCAGCGGACCCCACCGACCTCAAAAACTACAGACCCATCTCCCTGCTCCCGTTCCCAGCGAAAGTCATCGAAAAAGCCATCAACAGCCAACTCGCCACATTCATTGAAGAACACAACATCCTCGACTCCTCCCAATCCGGCTTCAGAAAAAACCACGGTACGGAAACCGCCCTCCTCGCCGCAACAGACGACATCCGCACCCTACTGGACAAAGGAGAAACAGTAGCCCTCATCCTCCTCGACCTATCAGCGGCGTTCGACACAGTCTCCCACGCACCCTAATACGCAGACTCTATGACGCAGGAATCCAGGACAAGGCCCTCAACTGGATCTGCTCCTTCCTCTCCGGCAGGACGCAGCGGGTCAGACTCCCCCTTTACTCTCGGACCCCACACCTACCACCTGCGGAGTCCCCCAGGGCTCCTCCCTCAGCTCGACGCTCTTCAACGTCTACATGGCTCCACTTGCCCCCATCGTCAGAACCTACGGACTCAACATCGTGTCATACGCAGATGACACCCAGCTCATCCTCTCCCTATCTAACGAGCCCAACACCGCCAGACGCAACTTTCGAGAAGGCATGGAAGCTATTGCCAAATGGATGAAAAACAGCTGCCTACAACTAAACACCAACAAAACAGAAGTACTCATCATGGGCCCAAACCCCGATGCCCGGAGCGACACCTGGTGGCCCACCGCCCTCGGAAACCCGCCAACCCCCCAGACCACGCACGCAACCTGGGAATCATCCTGGACTCCGAGCTCAAAATGGACCGCCAGATCAACTCTGTCTCATCTTCCTGCTTCCACACCCTCCGCCTCCTTCGTAAGACCTTCAAATGGATCCCCCTCGAACACCGAAAGACAGTCACTCACGCCCTGGTCACCAGCAGACTCGACTACGGCAACGCACTCTACGCCGGAATAAACAAAAATATCCGCAAGTTACAGAACATCCAGAACGCCGCCGCAAGACTGGTCCTCAACCTGCCAAAACACTGCCACATCTCCCAGCACCTGCGCACACTCCACTGGCTCCCCGTCGAGGCGAGAATCAAGATGCCTATCCACGCACACAAGGCCCTCCACGGCACCGGACCAGCATACCTGAACAGCCGACTCAAATTCCACGCACTCCAAAGGACCCTACGATCAGCCCAGCTCTCCTACGTCGTGGTCCCCCGCACCAGAAAGACCAGATCGGGAGGCCGGTCCTTCTCCTTCCTCGCTGCCAAAGCATGGAACGCCCTTCCGCTCCACCTCAGACAGACAACATCGCTCCCCATCTTCGCAAGAAACCTCAAAACCTGGCTCTTCAACAGACCCCCTCCTTGATGGAATGGAACCTGCACCCCCCCACCCCTAGCGCCTTGAGACCCTTACGGGTGAGTAGTCGCGCTTTAAAAAACCCTGATTGATTGATTGATTGATGTGTGGAGTTCCTTTTACTCCTTGCGCGTTCCTGCGCAGTGCTGTTCTGTCCTGATGTGTGGAGTTCCTTCCCTCCTTGCGCGTTCCTGCGCAGTGCTGTTCTGTCCTGGGGTGTGGAGTTCCTTCACTCCTTGTGCCGTCCTGCACAGTGCTATGCTGTCTGGGTACCTGTGTAGAGTCCTTGCACTGTCTTTTGCCGCCTGCCTTTCACGATGCTATTGCATGCTACCCTGTCTTGGTAGGCCTCTCTTGCAGACCCTGCGTTGCTGCAGGCATCCCCTTGACACTTCCTATGGCTGCTGTGACCTGTGAACTTCCTTCATGTGTCCCCGTCGTGCCGTATGCTGGCGTCCCTTCCCTTGACTTGCTAGGGCTTGTTTATTCGCTTTTCTTGCAGTTCGGGGAACTGGCCACTAGGTGGCAACGGAGCTCTTTTGCAGGCACCAGCAATCTTTTCTCTCAGCTTGCCGGTTCCTGCCTGATGTGGGCCTCGTGAATTGCCGCAGGGACTCCACCACTTTACTCCCTGTCCTCCTGTCAGGATTGCCAGGGAGCTGGCTATGTCGTTCCTGGTAAGTCTCTTTCCTTGTACTATAGACAGCCCTGCCTCCTTATGGGCATTGCAGGCCCAGCATCTCTGTGGCCTTTGTGTGCGCAGGGCTATTGTGACTTGTCCCTGCCCCCACCGCAGCCACTTCTTCCTCACTGTGCACGGGGCCTCGCAGTTTTCTCACTTGTTCCACACCGCCGCAGCAAAGCTCCCATTCCTCGTGCTGTGTGGCGGTAGAGAAGTGTTGGCACGGGCACTTTACTGATCTGCTCACGGCGCTGTAGGCGGTGGCGGCTGGAGCTGCTTTTACCGGCTGTGGGCCGGGAGCTGTATTTCTCGCTTCCCCACCCCGCCGCTGCAGCCTTGTACATCACACGCTGCGCGGGGTGGGGGTGTTGCCGCTTTGCGGGTGGGCTCCGCTTTGATTGTCAGGGCGCTGGTTGCTTACTCCTCTCCACCCCGCCGTCGCAGCTCCACACTTCACACGCTGCGTGGGGTGGGGGTGTCAGCGCTGCTCGGTGCAATCGCGGGTGGGCTCCGCTTCATTCATTCGGCGCCCGGCAGCACCCCTCACGCTGCGGGCGCTCTCCGGTAAAGTTTATTCACCCCGCCGCGGCACTTTACACACGCGGCGGGGGGACGCTGCAGGCAGGCCGCGGGTGGGCTCCGCGAGTCTTGCCTCATTAACGGGCGCACTTTTGGGGCACAGTATATGTTTGTAGCGGGTAGGCTCCGCTTTATAGTGTGTTCTCGGGCGGCGCTGGCAAGCGGCCGCCATTTCCACTGTTGTGACCATTGCGGGTGGGCTCCGCTTTCGGTGCTGGTCACGGCATGGGCCTACCTTCGGCCAACGGGCCACTCTTGATCCACGGGTGGGCTCCGCTTCAGTCACCACATGGTGGGGCCTCATTTGCGGCCGACGCGGGTGGGCTCCGGTCGGTCCGCTGACTCCCGGGCACTTCTTGCCACGCCTCCACGTGGCGCTCAGTTGCGGCCGGCACAGGTGGGTTCTGGTCGGTCCGCTGCACCTTCACGTCACGCCGGGAGGCTCACGCTGGGCATGGAGGTGCGGGTTGGGCTCCTGGTCACCTCCTCCTGGATGCCTAGGCCCGGGGCTCGGCACACGCCCCTCGGGCCTCTCGGCGGCCGGCGCCGCTTCCACGGAGGGGTGCCCTGCCCACGGGCACTTCCCTTCTTCTTTCCCGGGGTTTTCAGCTGCGGCACGCGTGGCTAGCGTCCGCCCTCCTCGTCGCCAATGTAATGTTGGGGGCCCTCATGCCGGAAAGGACTGACGCAGACACAGTGAGCCAAAATGTCAGTAAAGTTTCCCCTTTGGGTGAACTTTCAAATAAGCCGGAGTTTACCACTAAGTGTCTATAAACTACACACATTCACATAAACTAGGAGCAGATAATGATCAACATGAAACAGTCATACAAAAATGTACATTTTATTTTGGTAAGTTTAAAAACAAGAGGTTAAAAACATTCTTGACACATCAAATTATCACATTACATGTTGCAACTGTCTGTGGTGGAGAAACACTAAACCACTATGAAATGATACTCCTGCAACTATGAAATCAAGTATATAATTTGGAGCAGGAATTATCAATCAATCTGTTCTAGTGATTTCTTCCTCACATTTTAATTGGAATCATTTTCCATTTGTGTTGTCCCTTGCTTTGTAATGTGATAATTTGATGTGTCAAGAATGTTTTTAACCTCTTGTTTTTAAACTTACCAAAATAAAATGTACATTTTTGTATGACTGTTTCATGTTGATCATTATCTGCTCCTAGTTTATGTGAATGTGTGTAGTTTATAGACACTTAGTGGTAAACTGCGGCTTATTTGAAAGTTCACCCAAAGGGGAAACTTTACTGACATTTTGTCTTCCGGTACCCTACCCCTTTGGGTTTAATAGGGTCCCTCTCTTTTATTAGAGACAGACACAGTGAGCTACATGGTACAACTGGCCCAGAGCACGTGGGCTCGGCCTCTTTTCTTAAGGCTGTGTCACGGTCACCTGACCAGTGACATCAGTGGTGGGTGTTTAGTGTAGGGCATACAGAAAACGCTAGACTGCTGACTGTGACTCTGGGTCACTACACTAAGGAGGTGAAGGGTGCCCCGAAGGATGCCGCACAGGATCTGACCTCAGACGCTGCCCAGATGCGGCGAGGTGGCGCTCAAAAGAAGAGTGAGGAAAACACTCTGAAAATAAAAGATATTGGTGTGGCTGGGGGTACTAGGTTGCGCTCCGCGGCCGCTGCTGCTGGGGAACCTGCTATGCGACAGCCTTCGGTCTTGGAGGCATTTGCAGGCAAAACGGCTACAGCTATAGTAACTGTGCCCCCAAGCATTGCTGACTCCTCTGCTCCTGTCCTCGCAGCGCCGGAGTGCGATGGTAGCCCGCTCCCTGCAGCAGACGATTCAGTGATTCACCCTCAGGGCAGTGATACTTTGCTAACCGCCCAGGTGGATTCTGGGCTTGGTGGTTCTTTGCCTCAGTCTCAGCCTGCAGATAATACAGATACAAATTCCGGGCAGGCAGGAGCGAGGCATTTAGGCATAAGCTCAGTGGGTGGCCTTTCATCTGCTGCACTTACCAATGAGATTGTCGAGGAGGCTGACTCTGATCGTCGCAAATGGAGCAATGGTACATGACTCACCAAACGATAGCGCTGTTGAAAATGGTAATGAGGATGGTATTAGCGGGGCTGGTGTAGATACAACCTCTGTCAATGTAAGCTGTCAACCAGCTCATATTCAGCCTCACACTTTAACGCAAGCCCAGGCACCACCAGACATGCTGGAGATTGATGGAGGCAACATTAGTAGTGCTTCAGGAGATCGGAACAGGCATGGTGTAATTGCTTCTTGGGTAAGCGCGTCCCTGCTCTCCCCAGAAGGAGATATATTTTTATCGCTAACTGATGACTCAGGAATATCCGAGATCAGTGAGGTGATTCAAACAACTTTGACAATGTGGACTGGGTGATTACTGTACATTTTCTCGGTTGTTGGCAGGGCCATTAACGGTAGGACAAGCATTGTGAAAAAATACTTCTAAAGCATATGAATCTGGAAAGGATACATATGCTAAAAAGCAATCATTTTATGTAAGCGACTTTATTTTTCAGCAGCTCTCTTTTGTTCTTAGAGTGGTCCAAAAGTAAAAGCGAGAATCACTAAATGATCCTCAATGCACCAACGGATCACTTGCATTTTTCACAGTCGCTTACCAAGTTCTAGGATTTTCATGCATATTGTCTGATTTAGAGGTGGGCAGAGAAGGTATTCATCACAATGGCGATGGAGTAACCTTACCGCCACACTGAAGATCAGACGGAACTTTGGTATGTCAACAGCTGAGCCTTCTCCATCTCCGCTGCAGGCATAAACCTCTTACGGCCCGACAGGGTAAGGGCTTTCGGATGTTTGGCCATGTGTCTGCTCAGCCAATTTAGAGTGGGCAAACATGGCCAGTTTTCACTGTCCATCACGTCCAAGTAATATCTGGCAGTAAAGGGCAGTGCAAACTGCAAAATGCCCCACTCACCAGGGGAAAAAAACTCTCATGGTGAAAGGGACATTGTACTTTTCTTATTTTCCCCCAAAAATCCAACTTTGGTTTTTGTTTTGGATTTTTTTTTTAAGTGTACGTTTTCCATGCGTCTCCATCCTGTGGATTTAGCCTTCCCTCAAACTTACAATGTATTGACGGGAACTGCCATAATGACGGTTCCTGCAAATGCTAGAGATGTCTGCTGTGCAGGTGGACATCTCACAATTTGGCATGCGGGGACTTTGTTAGGGCGGCTGAGTTTTTATACTCTGTCTCCCTGATTAAGTTAAACTCTGTCTGCCAAAATCTAAATAATGTCCAAACTCATATAATACAAGGAGTCTTGCATCCCAACCATTCCTTTCTCAGCCTCAAAACTTTGCTTTTGATATCATTTGGATATCTTCATTTACAAGAGCAAATTGAATGTGTAAGTAGGGCTTTTTCGGGTATTCTTAGATAAAACAGTGGAACAGATTTAACATGTGGTGCATTTCTCAGAAACCTACCTCTATCTGCTAAAACAGTAATTTTGATAACCAAATTATCATACAACTGAAAGCATTTACCTTTTTACATAGGTACCTATTCCTGCAACAGAGGGCTTGGACCCGCTGTCTCTTTTAACTGAAGATGCAACCATTGCTGCCTGGAACAACCAGGGCCTTCCAAGTGATCGCATGTCCACAGAGAATGCCACAATCCTGTGCAACACAGAGCGATGGCCCCTGATTGTTGATGCTCAGTTACAAGGAATCAAATGGATAAAACATAAATATGGAAAAAGCTTAAAAGTCATCAGGCTCGGCCAGAGAGGGTATGTAATTTTTACATTTCTAAGCTCCCATAAACAGTGTGTACTTAATAGTCTACATGCAGCTCATAAATATCAGCTTTTTCTAATTAATACTTGTACCAACAGACATTATCCACAGGAGAGGTGTCCAGTATAGGTCCAGAAGGGCAGAATCCATGACATATTTTCAGGATTTCCACATAAATTATGTAAGAAAGCAGGTTAAAAGTTGCAAAGGATATCAGTACTTCACCTCACAAGTAATAGGTCTGCAACTTCTTCTTTATTGGGAATCAAGCACCCTTTTGTAGAACTTGAATCACTCAGGGTAGCAAAGCAGTCCATGGCCCACAAAGGAGATATGGTCTGGGCTAGTAACCCCAATTAGTTGGTTTGAATTGACAACAATTAAGAAGTCATTGTCGAGTCAGTGTTTTTTCTTGTAAAAAAGAAAATTACTTTATTACCCACACACTGCTAAATACTATGCATTAATTTACAAATACGTATAATCAGGAACATGGAAGTTCATTTAATGACATGCTTAGGACATTTGGCATGACCAGCAAGCCCATCATCATAATCACATAGATGTAGTATCAGAATATAAAGGGGTGTCATTATCGTTCAGTTAGGCCTAGTGGCTTGTCATGGACCAAGAGCGTTACGTCTACCTTTACATTGTTGCCAGTGCAGCCATAGAGCCCACTAGCAAGGACCCCTGGCCTTCAGAACCGATGTACGAAGTACACAAGTAGAAACTCCACAATGCATTGAAACCAGTGGAAACATCTCCCAGGGGCAGAAAAGCAACTCACTAGCAGATAGGGGCCTCTGAGAAAACTCCTGGTGGGGGCTGTGGCTCATCCTGCAGCCTAATATGATGTTTAAAAAGATTGATGGTGTCCTTGCCCACTCTTGGAGCATCACAAGTACAATTATGTAAATTTTTTAAGCACCACAAAGGATACTGGGGTGCTACTTCACTGAAGCCATGCATAATAGATGAGTGACTTTAATTTTTCATTTTTTCGTACACTGTCTCATACCTCATCATTTTCTAGATGCTAGCTGCACGTGCTCATTTGGGCACCCCGTGTCACCATTGTTGCCGGGGTCACAGAGGGAGCCCCAAAGAACAACCTCCTTGGTTCTCTCCCCACTTCAGCACACAGCTCCGAGGAACCTGATATGAAGCTAGCTCTGCTCTTCAATGGCGTTGGGAACAGCTGACTGGTGTACTCGCCCCCATTCAGACATTTTACAGGAAACAAGTAGTCCTAGACAATATTTTTAGTGATCAATAAATGAAAACATTCTATTCAATCATCATATGCGGTTACGACCTGTAGGATAAAATGAAAGAGAACAAGCCAAATGCATTCATAAACATAAAACAGTACCCACTGATAAGTTTCAGGCCAAAAGCGCACAGTATTAGCCTAATGGCAGTTTATTCTTGGTTATTTCACAAAAAAAAAATACAACTCCCAGTTTGATTACGATAGGAGTTTTTTTTTTTGGTTACTGCCAAGTGGTGAGTGAAAAAGTGCAAAGAGTAGTGCTCGTGTGGAGAAGCAAGAGGGGTAGAGAAAATAAATTCAAGATTGATAATTTCAAATCATTTGTCGTACCAAGGTTGATTATCCTTAGCAATGGAAAGAGCCTGCCCCTGACGTCATTTAGGACATAGTTACTACTTCATCAAAACACAGTGATATCTTCATCTGTGAAGGTTTCCAAAATAGCAGGGGGTGGGGCGGGGGACAAGAGGGTGCAGGCCCAAGGTAGGGGGTTGTCATCGACGTTTCGACCCTGATGCAACGGAGGTAGTTATACTCCTCAGCTATGGGTCTTCTTCAGGATGGGGGAGGGCAGGAAACCTAGAGAGTAACCATGACATTAAAAATCCAACTCCACTACCATGTGATACATCTAAGTACTTTCATACATGGGTACTAACCTAAGTAGAAGCATGGAGAGCCCCCAGCAGAACGGTGGGCCACCTGAAATGGAAGAATGAATGCATAAGGCTTAATGCCCGCCTAAGTCAGACAATATAGGAACAACATTGGTTCCATCAGAGACAACACTCACCGTTTAGTGGTGTGCCGTGGACATGAACTAGTCCCAACTGACAAATCCATAATGAAAACTTCCATGTGTGGCGATCAATCCAATATTAACTACAACGACAAACAAACATGAACATGACATTACAAATATGATCACCAAGATCATTGGAAACACTAGACATAATTATCGTTATGGGCACGGTGGGGGTGGGAGATACACTAATTGCGCTCCAGGGGATCCCGGGAACCTCTGTGCCCTGGTGTTTGGTCCCCAGGAAACTCCCGGGACAAGGGAGGTCTGTGCACTGCAGTGCCCTCTGGTTTTGTTCTGCCCCAGCGAATTGTGTCCCCAGGGGCAGTCTGGTTGTTTTGGGCCCATGATGATGGGGACCCTGGGGCCAAGGATTACTCTGGGAGGGGCAGCCATGGCACCCCAGAGGATTTTTAGTATTCTCTCAGAATGCTATGCACTCTGCTTTCTGACTGGTACCGTAGGGGACCAGGTTTAAGATTCCTTTTTCCCCAGCCCCATAGGTCCCATTGCCTTCATTTGGGAGTTGTTTTGCTCCTGGTGGTAAGTTTGAGCCACCAGGAGCATTTTTCGTCAAGCCTTCTCGGTTTTGGGTTGGATTTTTGTTGCGCAACTACATTTTTGATGCTCCCTAGCCAGACCTGACGTCTAATTGTATGTTTACCCTAAGATTGATACCTCACTGGATCCAGTTAGCCTAAGTGGGGTGAAACTACTTTATTACAGATTTCATCATTAATATGTAATTCAATTATGCATCACAGATTTTCAGTAAGCAATACATACCTACACTATTACCCTATGAATGCCTACTAGAATTATAAGGCCTATCCAAGGTCCACACAAGTTGTTTAAGGGTCCCTTCTGTGACAAGCTATCTGTGTGCAGATACTGGGCTGCACTTGACGGTAGTCTCACACATGCAGCCTAGATGTGTGTGCACACATGTGCTTATGTGGAACCAGCTCAGAGCCTCTTACCATATCTGCACAGCCGCTACCTTATCTTAAAAGGCGGTGTAGGAAGCTGGATCTTTATGTGATGTAACAATAACTTGATATACTGTGTAAAGAGTCCAGTGGTTTCCTTTAAAAGTGGACAGGGACTTGCTATGCAATCCCAAAGTGCTCTGTTAGGGATAGTGTGGTCTAGCAACCTTAGGCTTAACACAGCGGAGTGTAAGACATGTGCATATGCACACAATGATTAATAAATGATAAGACGACTCAAGAAGGAGATCCACACCAATTTATAAAAATAATCAGTATCTTTATATATGTTTAGGCACCAGAGAAAGGTTACTTAACGACTTACGGGACCCTTCCCCATGACTTGAGGTGAGTATGGGGCAAAGTCCAAGGCAGCACCAATGAGTCACCTTGGGAGGCACTGGGGAGTATGGGTGCAGAGGTGTGTTTTCGACATCGGGAGATTTTAATTGATTTTTGATACTTTAAATCGGATTTGAAAGTCTTCCACTTAATGTTAAGCTATAGAGGAAAAACTCATGCAGCATCAAGGTTCTTAGCAGCAAATTACGGGGCCATTCTTCTAGTCTTAAGGTGAGTATGAGACACGGTCCAATGCAGCACCAACAGCTCTGGTCCCAGGAGATACCCGGCACCTCGTCGAGACGCTTGACTGACAACATCACAACGTGGCCCTTATCAAGGTGGCACACGCTTCTGAAACATTATTCTGCTCGGCGATGCTCAAGGCATGACCGGTCCAGGCGATTACCGCTCAACTTTACTGATTGCCCTGACGAAGTTCTAAGAACGAAATGCGTTGGCTGTTGCTTTTACATTTATACTTTGGATTTATATAATTAAAGACTTTTGCAACGAATGAACTGATTGAGCTTCTTTATTAATGCTTGGACATTCTGGTAGTGCACGACTCCATTATCGTCAGTTACATTTTTCCCAGTTCCTTGGGTTGTACCCCGCAACGGTGGGTGCAGGAGTTGCGTTTGCACACCAACAGCATATAAGCCTCCAAGGTAACTTTGCCACCTTTCACAGCTAATTTTAACTTTTGCTTGCCTGAGTAAGAGCGCGCTGCGCGGTAGCGCATTTGATCCTCTGGGCAGTATTTAATATTTTATTTGCGCCGTAGTTCTGGGTTTGTTTTTAGTGAGACCACTTACCTGCATTTAAAAAAGGAATTTCACCGCTGTTTGGCGGGTCCCGGGTCCTGGGAGACTAATCTGGGTGGGTGACATCTTGGGGGAGGAAGGGTCGTGTTTGGCCGCCATCTTGGTCAGCACTCTAGCTCTAGCGGATCTCGCCTGACGCTTCACCGCTATATAAGATGGAATAGAGGAGGGCTTTTCCCTCCAAGGTAACTTTGCCACCTTTCACAGCTAATTTTAACTTTTGCTTGCCTGAGTAAGAGCGCGCTGCGCGGTAGCGCATTTGATCCTCTGGGCAGTATTTAATATTTTATTTGCGCCGTAGTTCTGGGTTTGTTTTTAGTGAGACCACTTACCTGCATTTAAAAAAGGAATTTCACCGCTGTTTGGCGGGTCCCGGGTCCTGGGAGACTAATCTGGGTGGGTGACATCTTGGGGGAGGAAGGGTCGTGTTTGGCCGCCATCTTGGTCAGCACTCTAGCTCTAGCGGGTCTCGCCTGACGCTTCACCGCTATATAAAGCTGCCAATGCTTACGCGCAGCGTTTGCGCGCAGCGTGCGCGCCATAGGCGCAGCGTGCGCGCCATAGGCGCACCGGAGGCTCGCCAGAGGCGAGCCCATATACGCCCATCCGCGACCAGCCGGGGCCTGGGGCCAGGACCCCTGGCTCTCGCAACCTGTACACTAGAGGTGAGCTGCTGGACTTAAATCAGGGGTATCTATACCCTAGCCTGATATGTATAGACGTACTTAGCCAGGAAGGTCTGCTGAAACAGCATGGTGTTAACATAGCTCCTAACACAGATCGCCTGGCGCAAGATTTACGTTATGGGCTCCTAAATACGCTTTCCCTACAGAGGCATAATTTGGAAGTGTCCTCCCTACTACAGGAGGGAGAGCTAGACTTCCTGGGTATCACGGAAACGTGGCTAGAGGACTCGTCAGGGCCAGATTTGGTAGCCTCCATGCCGTCGAATTTTGCATCATTCTGCCTTAACCGAGCAGATACTAAGAGAGGGGGCGGAGTTGCCCTTCTCTATAGTACACGCCTGAGGGGCGAAAGACTGTTTGCAGAGAATATGGGAGGGGCAGAGGTTCTGGGCGTAAAGCTCAGGCTAGGGATGATCTGCTGGATAGTTATACTGGTTTACCGACCCCCCTGGGCGTTGCCGGCTTTCCCAGATCTTTTCCTGGAACTGGCCCAGGATGTTCGATCCCGATATAATAACATAATCATTATGGGCGATCTAAACTTTCATTGGGATAAGTCCCCAATGGAAGGACAAGCGAACCAGATAGATGTAGCGCTTAGGTCCTTTGGATTGGCCCAGAAGGTAGTGGGCCCTACGCATGAGAAGGGCCACACCTTGGATCTTGTCTGGATTACAATCCCAGAACAGGGTGGGGATCATGGACTAGCGGAGGCACAACCTTGTGCCTGGTCAGACCATTATTTGGTAAAAGGCAGGATATCGGTTGTTGAACAGAAGGGGAAGCCCGGAGTAGGATGGAAGGTCGTGAGGAAATGGAAGCATATAGATGGGGATGATATGGTAGCTCATCTCCTCGCTTGTCCTCTATCCAATAAGAGGGATCAGAATCCAGATACTATCTATAAAGATCTAACAGACAAACTAAACTGGGTCGTGGACCTTGTGGCACCGGCTCGACGAATGAAGCTGGTAGGTAGAGGAGCAGGGGCCCCGTGGTACACTGAATCCCTCAGGGGGAAAAAGAGGGTACTGCGGAAAGCGGAGAGAGCATGGCGGAAGGGCCACAGCCTCAATGCACGGACTACGTACGTGCAGGAGCTTGCCTCGTACAAACAGGCGATCTTGATAAGAAAAGCTGAGTTTTACGAGGATAGGATCTCTAGGGCCTCAGACCCACAGAGAGAAATTTTTAAGGTCCTTAACGAACTTAGGAAAAACAAGGAGCAGAGTCCGGAGTTTAAGCAAGAAGATTGCCAAAAATTTCAGGACTATTTCTCCAAAAAGATTGAAGATATCCTATCGGAAATTGCCATCACTCCGATTCTAGACTGCCCCTTACAGATAGTCCCAGTCATCCATTCGGTTGATGACCCTTTGGCTATCGTGCCCTTGATTACAAAAAACAGATTGACTAATCTGGTGGGGCGGGTTAAATCTGGTTCTCGGGCCGACCCTTGTCCCCCGGAGGTCTTCAAATTAGCCATGCCATGCATTGAGGAAGAGGTCTTAACTCTTCTTAATAGCTCCCTGCAATCAGGTCAGGTCCCCCCCTCCTTTAAGGAGGCCCGGTTGATCCCCCTGCTGAAGAAGCCAGGGGCAGACGCAAAGAACCTGAAGAACTTCAGGCTGATTTCTCAGCTTCCATTCTTGGCCAAGGTTTTGGAGCAGCACGTCCTTACGACTCTCACTGACCATATGGAGAAAAACGGCCTTCTTGAGCAAAATCAGGCTGGGTTCCGTGCACATCACAGCACAGAGCTAGTGATGTTATCCATCTTAGATGAGCTACGGAACAGAGCTGACAAGAAACTTCCTGGGGCCCTGGTGCTATTGGACCTCTCCGCGGCTTTTGATACCGTATGCCACAGCCAATTGCTGTTGCGGTTGAGGGTCTCTGGTATCCAGGGCTCAGTACTTGTCTGGCTATCCTCTTTTCTCCAGGGGAGAACTCAGAGAGTTCAATTGGCAGATTTGTCTTCTACCACATTGCCAATTACCTGGGGTGTCCCACAGGGCTCTGCCCTTTCCCCCATTTTATTTAATGTTTATTTGCAACCTTTGATATCGGCCCTTAATCAGATGGACTGCCAAGTCTATAACTATGCCGACGATACCCAGATCGTTATACAAATGGAGGATTGTCCGGACGCATATGCAAGAATGCAGAACATCCTAAGATACACCACGAATTGGATGTCTCTGAATTCTTTGAAAATCAATCCGGACAAGACAGAGGTGTTGCCAATTACAACTGCAGGCAACCCATGGAGCGACCGGTTCTGGCCAGAAGATCTAGGTACACCTCCAGAACCCGCAGTAGTTGTAAAAAGTCTGGGTATCTCCCTTGACGGCAGTTTGTCGCTGCAAAGACAAGTGTCTGGGGTGGTGGGCACTTGTGTAGGCTTGCTGCGACAACTCAGGAAAATATCTCCACTCTTGTCCTTTACCACCTTAGGACGTGCCGTCTCTGCCATGATCCTAGGGAGGATGGACTATGGATATTCATTGTATGCAGGGCTCCCTCAAAAGCAGCTGAGCCGTCTTCAGATCGTTATGAACGATGCGGCTAGGCTGATTTTTAGGAAGCCTCGGAGATCACACGCCTCCCCGCTATTGCGTGAACTCCATTGGCTTCCGGTCAAACAGAGGGTCCTGTTCAAAGGGCTTTGTATCACGCATAAAGCCCTGTACGGGAAAGCACCAGGTTATATCAAAGCTCGTTTGGCCTTATACAAACCCGGCAGACAGCTGCGCTCCACAGATGCCTCTCTGTTAGTTCAACCGCGCTACAAACTATCTACCCTTGGGGGTCGCGCCTTCTCCAACATCTTCCCAGCTGTTTGGAACAACTTACCCACTGAATTGCGCAAAGAATCCAACTTGCTGCCGTTTCGAAAGAAATTAAAAACAGTGCTTTTCCAGCAAGCATGGGGTGCGATGTAAATCTTGATGATTGGCTGTGGAATTTGGGTGGTATTATGCACCTGGAAAGCACTTAGAGACCCCTGGGTGATTATGCGCTATATAAATTTAATAAATAAATAAATAAATAAATAAGTACTTTTGGATACCTACGGAAATAACTAGGGGTTGGTGCGGCGCCTGGAGTCCATCATTGGCCTTCTGCATCTAGTACTAAGTATCTTTATATATGTTTAGGCACCAGAGAAAGGTTACTTAACGACTTACGGGACCCTTCCCCATGACTTGAGGTGAGTATGGGGCAAGGTCCAAGGCAGCACCAATGAGTCACCTTGGGAGGCACTGGGGAGTATGGGTGCAGAGGTGTGTCTTCGACATCGGGAGATTTTAATTGATTTTTGATACTTTAAATCGGATTTGAAAGTCTTCCACTTAATGTTAAGCTATAGAGGAAAAACTCATGCAGCATCAAGGTTCTTAGCAGCAAATTACGGGGCCATTCTTCTGGACTTAATGTGAGTATGAGACACGGTCCAATGCAGCACCAACAGCTCACTTCGGGAGGCTCTGGGCATCCAGGTACAGAGTTGCATTACAACACCAGGTGCCCCATTCACTTCAATGGAGGATCGGTCTGGTCACAAAAAGGCTTGCAGGCTTGGACTGGGTGACCAGTCGAACTGAAACAGCAAGAGGGCTCAACTCTTGTAAAGTCCAGGGATGTTGGGCACACCGTCCGTTCTCTTCTCCAGGGCCACGGGATGATGAGTGCAGAGGTATCCTTAGGCTTTGGGTCTTTGTCACTGGGAGTGGTTGCAGTGGAGTGGGCCTGCACAAAGACGCTGTAGGGGGTTTCGGAAAGTCTACAGTGGACAAGTCCAAGGTGGGCTTTGTCTCTGCTGGGCTGGGGGACAATGCAGGCATCGTTGGCCCACTTCAACTCGGGGTTGGGGCGTCAGGTGCAGTGGTGCTTTCCACTGTCAGGTTTTTGGCAGTCAGGAGGCCTCACGCTGGTTCTTGGGGGCCTGCAGGATGCAGGGGAGCAGCTCCGCTACTCCATGGGAGACTCTTGGTTCTATTTTGAAGGCAGTCAGTCCTCCCAGGCTTTTAGAGTCACAGCTGCAGGATGAGTTGACTTTGGTGCTGTTCTCGATTCGGGATGCCAACAGGCGGGCGGGGCTGGAGTCAAGCCATCTGCTTCTTCTCTTCACTGCTTTTGCAGCTCTTTCGTGCTTCTTCTTATAAGGTTGGCAGGCATCTGCATCTCTGGTGCCAAGGCCTCCCCTAAATTCTGAATTATGGGGTGTTAGAGGGGGTGCCAGGTAGTAGCTAATAGGCTACTTACTTTTAGGGTGACTACAAACTCATATTACCACATTTGTTGAGAAGTGGGCAGAACCCTGACCCTGGCTGGTAAATTCTCTTCAAGATAATAAGGAGGAATCCGACAACAGGGATCCACATCTCCTGCCCCACCCTAGAAGTGGTGCAGGCTGAATGTGGGCACCCCTCCTAATCTAACTAATTTGTCTGCCTGTCCTCCTGCCAAAAGTGAAGCAGTTCAGCGGGGTTGGCATCCTCTCCTATGGGAGAAGCCAGTCACATACTAAAGGCAGAGGGGCTGCTTTAAAGCTCACTTACCTTGGCAGGCTTATCTGCAGGTCATCTTGTGTGTGGGGGTGGAAAACACCACCTGCCAGAACTGGCCTGGTTCTGGTCTCCTGAGCGCAAAGACCCTCACCATTGGGGGTCAGAAATTCATCTCTGGTGTTAGGCTGGCTAAAACCAGTCAGTCAGCCCACAAGCAGTTGGTGCTGTTTCAGGGGGCCCCTCATCAATATCAGATGTTTGATATCAAAGATCCCTATTTTCATTGAAGCCATCATGTAGCTGGGGAATTCTTTTTTACCAGTACCCAGCACATGTTTTAGCATGGCTTCCCTGTTCAGTTGCACTGGCAATAATTTAACTGCCCAGTACAGCGACATATCTGCTCATGCAATTAGGTCCTCACATGTAGTAAGATGCACCTTGCCGTAGGGCTGGAAGGCCTACAGTAAGGGTGTCTTACCTATACTGCATGCAGTGTCTTCAGGCATGGCACTCTGGGATGTGTACCCTGTTGACTCTTCAGTTTTCCCTGCAGCAAGACACGCAGCCTGCAGTTGCAGTTGGCATGGTCTTGGTGAGGGGTCCCTAGAGTGGCACAATTTGTGCTGCAGTCCTAGTGGACCCTCTTCAGTCCCAATACCCAAGGTACCAGGGGTACCATTTACTAGGACTAACAGGGGTTGCTGAAGCTGTGCCAATTGTGGTACAGTTTTAGGAAAAGAACATTGGTACTGGGAACCTGGTTAGCAGTGACTCAATACACCTTAGTCAAAGTTGCATCATAAAACCAGGCAAAAAGTGGAGGGTAATTTAACAAGTACCCAGTTCCCTACAGTCGGACACTGCAGGTTAGCACTCTCAATCCATTTCCACAGAATTTACCTTGAGAGAGAATCAGTTGGTGAGACTCATTCACAGTAAAAGTGCAAAAACCAGGTAGTCAAAAGTGAAAAATCCAGGCAGATTTAATTGGCAGAACCCACTTTGCTACAAGTTACATTAAAGTGTGGTGAATCTAAAATGAAGTTGATTACATAGTGTGGGAACTTATAATGCATCTCAGGGCAGACAGAGGTTATTGTGCCTGCATTTTACCAAGGGTATTCTGGGTTTTACCCTACTGTTGAGCTTAAAACTGAGCACCAAGTTCACCCCTTTAACACTTGACCCTCAGTGTAGCGAGGCCAAGCAGTCCAAGGCTTAATGAGGGAGATTGTGTGTCAAAAACTGATAGAAGGCTCTAAGAAACGAAATAGGGACCCACCGAAAATTCCACTCTTCCACATCCATCCCAGAGTAAATAACAAAGGAAAATATCTCAATTAGTAGTCCGGGGAAAGTTAATGTAGGGAGAGATAACAGACACCATTGCCTTGTTAAGAACAGGCACCAGATATTAGTTCAGGACATTCACAGAGCCATTGCTCTGTACTCTTTGAAAAAGAACACAACATATGTAATCAGTAAGATCATAACGCACACATAATGTGTGCGATTCTATGCTTTCAGTGATAAATGCATCCCTTTCTCTGCGTGAAGAAAGGATGATGAGTTTGGCATCCAAAACAAGGACTAGAGCCCCTGAATTCCAAGGAAGAGTTGATAAAGCTTAAATCCACAAGTAAAAGTAAGTTCACAGTTAAGAAAACAAGTCTGTGTAAATGGAAAATCAAGGTAAGTTCAGGAGGGACGATGAGATGAACTGAGAAGAAGAAACACAACAAAAGTTGATGGACAAGAAAACCAGTGGCAAACCATTGTATTGAAGAAGTAAAAAAATGTGGGATGTTGCAGTATTTTTTGTACAGCTACTTTTATTCTTGTCAGGGAAGTACCTCCCTCAGAAGCCAGAAATTATGGGACGCGGCATCTTGGAGCACCGAGTGAGGGTGAACTACACCTAACGACAAACCTTGCTGCAACACCCACCATGAGGTGGTCGGGCAGCACCTCCGGTTCCCGTAGCTCTCTTATGGGGCAGACTTAATATCGCAGAGCGGGACAGGTCATCTTGGGGCACTGAGTGAGGGGGGACTACACCCAGGGCTTTAAGTGGGACGGGTCTCACCTGTGCTGAGCTCCGGCAGTTCTTTAAAGGAGGCCTCAAAACGGGTCTCTATCGGGCTCTGTTTAGTGCCCTGGCACAGGCGGTCCATTTCTTTCCGGACTGCAGTGAAAGCAGGCACCTAGATGTGCGCAGCTCACACTGCTCACTTCTAACTAGTGGAGAAGTTACGGCATGACTTCATGCCAGGTGAGCACATCATGTGCCTGTGCTCACACTGCTCACTTCTCACTAGTGGAGAAATTACGGCATGACGTCATGCCAGGTGAGCACATCATGTGCGCATGCTCACACTGCTCACTTCTCACTAGTGGAGAAGTTACGGCATGACGTCATGCCAGGTGAGTGTTGTAGGGAAGGAAAATCCTTTAAAGAGCAGCAACATTGCAGTGGTGTCACCATGGCTTTAGGTGGAAGCCTTTTATTATATTATATTTAACAAGACATAGTTGCTCCTTATTTATCTTATGCAACTAACAACCATTGACAAAGCCAATAGTCCTCACTTGTTGTAGGTATAATCTTACTTGTTGTATCATATATCTGGATGCACTGACAGATACAGAAAAATACAAGTCAGGTGCTAATGTATGTAATGTAACTTCTAAAGCGAGACCTCATGCCCTAGGGCATCTTGGTGCTATCGAAATCTGATTAGGCTGAGACAGTAACGGAGCTGGGATAAAGGTAGATGTGCTGAAAAGCTTCTACTCCTGTATGAAAAGCCAGGTATTTAAGGCTTTTCTAAAGGAGAGTAAGGAAGAAGCAGTTTTGTAATGTTAGTGGGAGACTGTTCCAGAGCATGGCAGTGGCTCTAAAAAAGCTCTTTCCACCCCAGGTGGCTTTTCTAAATGGGGGGACAATCAGGTTTCTAGCATAGCCCGATTGAAGTGTCCTGGCTGGGACATACCATTTTTTTTTGTTTTTTTAAAGTTTTTTTATTGAGACCAAATCACAGTTACACAGCGTCTTGCCGACAACCCTGAGGCAGGCCGCTATCTGACAAGCAATGAGTGTTGAGGATAAACATTCAGTTCACAGCAGTCATTGGGTAGACAGCAGCTACAACCCAGAATCCTCAACAGTTGGCATATGTCGCAGCAAAAATCAGAGATGATTACAATGTTCGGTAGATAGGCATGCAACAGGCCGCCGGCAATAAAAATGAATACAGCTTATGTGCAAGTATGGGATTGTCCAAAGATCAGAAAGCAGCATGTTTCGATACAATGAACGTCTATCTACCTAAGTCTCCTTACCTCCCCCCTCTCCCACCCACCCCAACAGACCAAAAAAAGGAACCATTGGTCAAACTAAACTCTGTTGCATAGGATAAATTCACTAAACGGGCATCAGGCCAGGTGCACGAAATTATTAATGACTGTGGGCGGGACAACATGTAGGGAACATCCCGGCATAATCAGTAGACCGAACTGTAAAGGGGACCATGGAAGCGCAGGGGGGGGAGAGGAGGTGGCCATTCGCAGAGGGGAGGGGGGGGGAAGGGGGGAAGACACGTTGCTTATGAGGTGCCAAACATACCTCGGGCACGCAGGTTCAAATCACACTAAGTGCACCCACAGAAATCGCAGCCACCCACCAGGGCGCGTTCCCTCAGGGGAGTGTAGCTGTAGGGAAAGCAAGGTCACCCCATATCGTCGGATATCGCTCCAGTGGGCGACCGCGCAGAGGCTGGAGAGGATGCACGCTCTCGCGTCCACTGTGCGAAGGGCTCCCATATGTCTCTAGGTCTGGAAGCGGAGGGCATCAATTCCCAGTATCTCTCAAGTTGTGTGTTTCCGTATGTCACATCTCGAATCCATGCAGCAAATGTAGGAGTTGCCCGCCTACCCCAGTTCACCGCCACCTGTCGCTTAGCATAAAGAAGCAGTATCGCATGCAGTTTTCTATGCGCGGGTAATGTTTCATGAACCCAGCCCAGTAGCCCCAAGAGTGGAGTCGGTGAGTCAGATCTATGAAGTATCTGGTTAATAGCAGCAAATATGTCTAGCCAGTATTGCTCCAGTTTTGGGCAACTCCATGCAACATGAATAAAGGAGGCATCTACGCAGCCGCATTTCCAACAGTCAGAGCCTTCTCTAATACCCATGCGGTGTAGCGATATTGGCGTGCGGTAATATCTGTGCAAAAACTTGAAATGTATTAATCGCAGCCTGTAATTGGGCGATAACATCGTAAGTTGGCCACAACAGAATTCCCACTGTTCTTCCGTAAGTGGCTCCTCCAGGTCCGCAGTCCAAGCCTGCTGTGAAGAAGGCACTACAATGGGTGATTGGTCCTGCATACAGTTGTACAGTCGGGACACAAGTTTTCTGGGTGAGGGTGTAGAAAGCAGATTCTGAAGGGCCATAAGTTGTGGCGGTTCTTCGGGGAACTTGGGCCACAGCTTTTTGCAGGACGCCTTCAACGAGTGGTATAAGAGCAAGTCAGAAAATGACTCCCGGTGCTCCCCCTCGCATGTGTCTAGGTCGCGGAAGATGCCTTTAGGGTACAGATCCGCAAACGTGTGCAGCGACTGGCCTTTAATCTTAATTGCGCCACCACTCTCACGTAAGCAAGGTAACATAGGGTTGCCACGGAGTGGAATCGCCGGCGCATATAGCAATGACAGTTTAGCTCTGTTTCGCAATTCGCGCCATGTCCAGCGAAGTAATTCAACTGTGTCCACGTCCTTCGAGGGGCGAGATACCGCGCCATATAGCGCCACACTTAGGGGGGAAGGGGCCACTGCGGCCATCTCCACAGCAACATGCGGCTGGTAAGGGGTGGGGAACGCCCAGAAGTGCAAAAACTGTGCCTGTGCACACAGTGAGTATAGTTTCATGTCAGGAGCCCCCAGCCCACCTTGTCGCAGCGGGAGTGTAAGTAGTGCCCAAGATGTCCTCGCCTGGCCACCAGCCCATACAAGGGTTAGAAGCAGCGAGCGCACTCTCGCATGGAAATGTGCCGTCAGCGGTATGGGAAGATTTACAAATAAGTAAAGGAACTTGGGAAGGACCACCATCTTCGCCAGTGCTATCCTTGCGACCAGCGATAAGGGCAGTTTGTTCCATATCACCACCTTGCCTTCCAGCCAGTCCACCGCTCTTCCAAAATTAAGGGACCACAGTTCCTGCAAATCTCGGCTTATCCAAACCCCAAGGTATTTCACAGCCTCGAGCTCCCAGCGTAGCGGGTAGTCAGAGGGCGTCTCCCGCGTAGTATCTGTGAGAGGGAAAACCACAGACTTTGACCAGTTTATGGATATCCCAGCCAAACCTTCAAATCTGACGAATTCCCTCAGAAGGGGGTTTAAGTTCTCCGAGGGATTGAGAACATACAGCGTGACATCGTCTGCGTATAGAGATATAAGCAGACTCCTGGAGCAGAATCCTATCCCTCTTGCCGTGTGGTGTTGACGAATCCTAGCGGCAAGGGGCTCCATCGCGATCGCAAATAATAGCGGGGATAGGGGACAGCCCTGTCTGGTTCCGCGGGATATTGCAAATGACTCCGATACAAGTCCATTAATGTGTACTCTAGCTGTGGGCGCGATGTACAGCACTTTAATTAAATTTATGAAGAGGGGACTAAATCCCATTCGTCCAAGGATTCGAAATAGGAATGGCCATTCTAGGGAATCAAATGCTTTAGTAGCATCTAAGAACGCGACCGCCGCCTGCGTAGAGGGATGTAAATAGTGAAGAACAGAGAAAATTGTCCTTAGGTTATGTGACGTAGCTCTACCCGGTATAAAGCCAGATTGATCAGGGAGTGCCACCATCGGTAGTAGAGGTTGTAGCCTGTCCGCAATGATTTTGGCATATATTTTCGCATCTACATTGATTAGGGAAAGAGGACGGTAAGAATCTAGGAGCAGGTGGTCTTTATCTCGTTTGGGCAGCGCTATAATTAGTGCTTCTCGCATTGACTCGGGTAGTGTGCCCAGCTCTAGGGCTTCAACAAAGACTGCATGCAGTTTGGGCGCCAATTCCTCGGAGTATGCCTTATAGAAGGCCGTGGTCAAGCCGTCTGGGCCTGGGGCCTTGCTCGCATGCATGCTTTGTATCACCTGGGCTATATCCCGAACAGTGATGGGGACGTCCATGTACTGGCGGTGGTGGTCATTGAACCAGACGAGGGCGATGGAGTCTAAAAAAAATTCCAGAGATTCCGGAACCGTGGGCTGCCTGGAGGTGTACAGAGACTCGTAGAATTCAGCAAAGGCTGCCAGCACTTCCTCCTGCCCCACAATCATGGTTCCTGCGCTATTTCGAATGGAGTGTATGTAGTTGGGTTGAGTGCGGGGAGCGATCACTCTCGCAAGCGTCCTACTCGGCCTGTCCCCCTCCCCGTATCTTCGGGCCTCAGCATGCTTACCCAGGAAGGCAGTCTCACGTTGAGCCTCCTCATCAAATGCAAGCAATTTTGCTTTCATTTGGCCCGCCGCTTCCGGGGACGGATCCCGGCAGAACGCCAGGTCTAGGTCGCGCAGCTCTGATTCTAGTGTGGTCAGCGAGGTGCGGATAGAGCGCAACACCCCAGCTTGTCTAGCGATGCATTGTCCGCGGATCACCGCCTTGAAAGCGTCCCACACCGTAGCCACCGTGGAAGTCGATCCCTCATTTTCTGCAAAATAATGTACAATATCTGCTCGGATTTCCTCCGTGAAAACTGTATCAGTTAGGGCATGGGGGGGCAGTTGCCAAGTAAACGCTCTTTTAGGGACCCCAGGTATCTTTAACTCTAGTTGGCAGGGGGCATGGTCAGAGAGGGATCTAGCCTGTATGGATGTGTCCATCGTCCACGTTGCCACGACTGGTGACACCAGCCAGTAGTCCAGTCTGGACCAGGCGGCATGGTGGCTGGTAATGCATGTACCTACAGTATCAACTGGATGTCTAGCCCTCCATACATCAGTTAATGTCCCCTCCGTCATCACATCAAGAATAGCCTGCCGAGCTCCAGTGTGTGTAGGTCTACCCACTCCCCTTCGGTCTAATTCATCATTCAGTGGAACATTAAAATCTCTGCCCAAGACTACATGTGAGCAATCTAACATCTCTATCTTGGCCCAGACATTTCTAAAAAACTCCGGGTCGTCTACATTTGGACCATAAAGTGCGGCAAGTATTAATGGTCTGCCGTGTAGAGAACCATGTACAACAACATACCTGCCCTCTCCATCAAGTAAAACATCATGTTCCCGCCAGTCTAGGCCTCTACGTATGAGTATCGCTACACCTCTAGCATAGTTCGAATAGATCGCAGAATACCCCTGTGCCCATCTTGAGTGCTTCAACCTGGACGACGGGGCAGAATTTACGTGAGTCTCCTGCAAAAAACATATGTCAACCTTATGTCTTGCCAGTATGCCGTGCATCAACCTCGCCTTTTTATAATCCCCCAGACCCCTGATGTTCCAGGTCCACAGCTTAACTTCTCCCATAACGCCCTACATGTAGAACACGAATTAACAGTCCGGTATTCTCCCATTTGTCATCAAGCCCCTTGGCCCATCTCGAGTGCAAATATACTATACATGTTTCAGCAATCAGAGTGCATCCCCTAAAACAAAAACTTTGAACATTCAGCAAACAATTGAACTCCCCCCTCCTCCCTCCTCCCTCACCAACCCCCCAATCAGGTCGTGACAAAGCCCCACTATCCATACCCATTTCGTGTCACAAACCAGACACTCGAACAAAGGGAGACACCCCGTGAGGCGTGGTGCTCCAGGCTTACATCCCTGTTTACACAGGGTGGCTACATTCAAGTATACATTTCCATGCCCCCAGTTGCTGTCAGGTAACAGGGTCACAACCAGTCTATACAGCGGAACAATGACAAATCTGGTGACCCAGCAGTAACTACAGTGTGACAGGGCAGTAAATTGCATTATGATCATCACATCTAGGCCAAGCAAGTAGCGCAATAGGGTGAAGAATGTGACCTAGAGCAGACAAACATTACTGTAGTGTTAAAATGGAAAGCACAATAGTGTATCTATATTAGTGCTTTTAGTCATTATCACTAAGACGATCAGAGTCAGTTTCTAGTCTCGGTGACTTACGCCTCGCCTCGGGCCACTAATATGTTTCGCAAATTTCAGTGCTGATTTTGCGTCCGTAAAGAAATGCGGGGTGTGTTCATGGATGACCCTTAGCTTAGCTGGATACAAAAGTGCGTATTTGATGTTAGTTTGCAAAAGGATTTTCTTGGCTGGCAGGAATTCTTTTCACGCTGCTTGGACCAGGGGGGTAAAGTCAGGGTAGAAGGAAATGTTATTACCTTTATGTGTAATCTTACCCTTCTCCCTAGCGAGGCGTAGTATGAGGTCTCTGTCCTGGAAATTAATCAGTTTAGCAAGAATGGGTCGAGGCGGTGTGCCCGGAGCTGGTACCTTCCCAAGCGATCTATGCGCTTGTTCGACCGTGAACACTGGAGATAGGTGCGGGTCGAAGAGCTCATGGAGAAGATTCGCCACGAACACTTCCATCTTTCCGGTGTTGTCCGATTCCGGAATTCCAGTGATGCGGATGTTCGACCTTCTGGAGCGTGCCTCCAAATCATCTGTCTTGGCTCGCAGGGATTCCAATTCTTTTTCTATGTTGGTGATGTGCTGCTTCGTGTGTTGCTGAAATTCGCGGCACTCGGTTTGCCTATTTTCCAAGCAGTCTAGCCGTGTTTCGTGGGCATCCACCTTGGTTTTAACTGATTCTAATTGTGTGGACATTGCATCTAGTTTAGTGTCAATACTCTTGAGGCTCTCTCGGACCTCCATCATCAGAGCCCCGAAATCCACATCCGCACCTGCCCCCTGTGCCATCGATGCGCCTGCAGTCTGGTCCGCTGAGTTCGTTTTGTCCAGGCGTTTTTGCTCGAATGTGATCTTGGGTTGTCTTGCATCAGCCTTTCCCATCTTGCAAAGAAGGGAGCAGCGCGGTAGGAGCCGGACCGCTGAGCGGGTCTGTCTGTGGTTCACACAGCGAAGAACAGGGTAACAGCAGGCGTTTGGTCACTTCGGGATCCGTGTGCACCCAGCTCCGGTGGTATCTCTAGACCATGTACAAGCGTCCGCTGCGCAGCCCAGGCAGGTATGGGAGACGAGTCTCACAGAGTGGACCCAGCTAGGCGTTGCAGGGTCACAAAATGGCGGCAATCCAAAAGTAAATTTTCCTACTGGTGAACCTCAGTTTCAGGAAACGGTCTCATCCGCCCGGTATCCCACCTGCCGATCCGCAGTGTCAGGGAGCCCTCCCGGCCACAGGGATATGGAGCCGGCCAATATTGTTAGATCCTAGCTGCAGCAGAGTTCGAAAAATAAAAGTGCAGATGACGACTCCGATCAAGGCCCCTCCAGGAGCAGGTAGGTCGCAGCTGTAGAAGTGGTGCTAAACGCACAGCATGGGGGCAGGTTTGGATTCTATGCAGTCTAAGGTGCGGCAGCTTGGGGGCCCCTCCACACGTCAGAAATACACGTCTTTTCAGTAGAGCCTCTCCATGTTGGAAAGAGAGCAGTGCAGCTAGCAGTCTCAGGGAGCTCGCCTCTTAGCAGGGAACGGGGCCCACGTGGTTATAGCAGGTGCCAAGTGCAGCAGGACACCCGTCAGGTAAGGTCAGGCGGCTTCGATTGTGGGGCCCTTCCCAGTGTCGGGTAGATCGGAGCGCTGTGGACCCTCGAGTGCAAGAATCTTTAGTATCTGCCGCCCCTCCGAATGCACCGATAGGTTTCCCTCAAGATGGCGGTTACATTACCGGGCCGTCCCCAAGGGCTCCCCCTGGCTCTGCAGCAGCCCACAGAATAGCGCGGGCCGATTGCTCAGACTCACAGTCAGGTCGATTTCAATTGCGACTCGCCAGCAGAGGGGTCCGGTGCAGGCACTAACCTTCCGCGGGTCTCGCAGCCGTCTCGCCAGGCTCCGGACGGCCCACCAATCCCCGACCTCAATTTCACAGTGCCGCCCGGCGGCAGCTCCTCTCCAGCTGGGTCGCGGACGAAGGGTGGAGCGCCAAAGGCAAGGGAGGTGTCACCTGTGTCCCGCGGCCATTCTCAGCCCCCAAAGTCAGGTCGGAGGTAGCGGCTGACGTCTTCTGCCTCTGCGCTAAGTTATTGCAGCACTAATGGGTTCTGGAACAGGATCTTGTAAGGATTTATTGTTGTAGCCGGTGGAGCGCGCTCACAGAGCGGCCATTTCGCTGCCTGGTTGGCCACGCCCCCTCGGGACATACCATTTAAGTTTCTTTTTTTAAATGGTCTGGCCCAAGTCCATGCAAAGATTTATAGGCCATACAGAGAGCTTTGAAACTACATTGATGCTTGACTGGCAGCCTGTTTAATTTCCTAATGGCTCCTCTGGCTGACTCATACTTCAGAATTTTACAAAGGAAATGAGCTGCCATGTTTTGCAGTATCTGAAGCCTCTTTACGAGTCCCATTGCAAGTGTGAGATACAGACTGTTGAAGTAATCAATCCTCGTAAGAATGAGTGCCATTGTTACTGTTTTAAGTAGTTCGGGGGCAGACATTTTTCTATCTTTATTAACCTTAGGGAACAGAAGGTGGCCGAAGTTATTTGGTTTACTTGGTTCCTAAACTTTAGTTTCTTGTCTACCAAGAATCCTAAGTTTCTAACTTTGTTTGAGGGTTCAGGTAAAGAGTCCATCTCAGATGGCCACCATTCCGGTGTCCAGAAGGAAGGGTTGTTACCAAAAATGATAACCTCTATTTTATTGAGGAAAAAATCCCAGATGTCTGTCTGGGAATACCCAGTGCACTACAAAGGTGTCACTAAAAGTATTACATCAAAATTATCCCATAATCTGCCTAATGTTACAAATAACAACTTATAGACTATCAACCAAAATCATCTTCATTTATCGCTGAATCCAATGAATCCAATATTCCAATCTTCCAGTAAGAAATGTTGTAAATAGGTTTATTCACAAAAATTGCAGAAGAAGTTCACAAAATCAAAATGGAAATGCTTTACATCAGCATGAGTGATCATTAAAAATCTCAATGCATTTCAGGCTATATAGGAAAGCCCTTCATCAGGGCAATCTGCAAAATGTTAATACATAATATAAGTAGATGTTATTTACACAATACAATAGGCTTAATCAAAACATAGGACAGAACGAACGTTTAAGGTTATCATGCCTAATGAGTCAGTCTGGGTTTGGTGAAAGTGAAGGGTTGAAGAAACAACAAGAAAATGGTACCATGCACAAACGAAAAACAAGTGAATGTACAGGAGTGCGCATCAGCATATTTAAAACCATCACCACCATGAGTGTCAGCCATGTGAAAAAACACCAAACAACAAAAATACTGTAAACATACCAAACCCGAGGTAAACAATCGCCTGAAAAGGCCAAAAACCCAACCGACTTCCGAATAAATGTCTGAAAAACGATAACAAGTGATGTGGTTAAAATGATGTAGCAAAAAATACAAAGCTGCCCAAGCAAAAAACAATTACAAGCAGCCTTCTTACCACTTGACTGTTATCGCGGTGACAAAGTTAGCAAGCGTCAAAGGTAACCGCATGGACCTATGGATTAAAAGCTTAAATGAGACCAAATGTTGAAACAGACGCGAACAAACACCAAACGGTGTATAACAAACGTACAAGATACACTCACTGAAAGACGTGAATCCTCTTTGCAGTGGAAACACGTGTATCCGATCGCATGAACTTAATGAACAAAAATGCCGGTAGCAGCAGTAGCCGCCCCAACGTGTGTGCTATATGAACCTCCTCGTAATAGAAATCGAAATGGGACCGGACATGAACAAGAAGAACGGCGGCCATATTGCGATGTCTAAAATTCAACAATACCCGGCGAAAAAGTGAAAAATAATGGAAAACCTTGTGGGACAGAACAAAAACAGCCAAAGATGGTGAACGCAGAGAATTAAATTTGATAGCGGTGTGGCATACCTACACTTAAAAGACGATAAAAGTGTGAATGAACGAAAAAATGAATACATGTAGAAATAAACCAGACAAAATACAACATAGAAATAAACGGTGAGACAAGACATTATGAGTAAACCCAGACTCACAAGATAAAAAATAGGCAAGACAAAATCACTAACAAGAAATATAGTGACATGTAATTTGCATTACAAACATACACATGAGAAAACAGCCAAGCAATATACCAGAGTAAAACTAACCTCTTATGTATAATTGTTTCAACCAGACATAACAAGAGTAGACAGCTCAAAAAACAACATGGCAAAAACTATGAACCTATAATTGGTGAAACAAAACACAGCAAATATACATTGCTGACATCCATTCAATGTACATACAGTAAAAAGACAATTGTCAAAACACAAATCAAATTATTACAGAAAACAAGAAAGTTCAAATTTATCATTTAGCCCAGTAGGGGACAGTGTTTGCATGTACCAAATCCAGTGAGCTTCACGTTTCGATAAACATTTCGACATGTCTCTGTCTGGTCGATTTTCTAACAGCTCCAGAACCCCGAATCTTAACTGGGCAATACTATGTTTTGCGGCATGCCAATGTTGTGCAATAGGTGAACTGGCATTGTTGGTTCTAATGCGGCTCTTATGCTCAGTGATATGAGTACGGAGAATTCTCTCCGTCTTGCCTACATAGTACAAGTCACATGGGCAATTAATTAAGTAAATGACATGATGACTATTACAATTGGCATTAAAGTGTAAAGCAATCTTTTTGCCTGATCGGGGATGTGATAGCATGTTGCCTGTAATGACATTGTTACAATGGGAACAATTCATACATTTTGTCATCCCTTTGAAGGAAACTGAAGGTTTAACTACGGGTTTGTTCAAAATCTCTCTAAGATGGCTTGACCTTTATATATGCAAAAAGCGGGGAATCAGAAAACATGCCTTTAAAGTCAGGCTCTGTTTGAAGCAGAGCCCATCTGTCAAGTATCCTGGATTTCACAAGATCTGAATGAGTATAATATGTAGAAACAAAAACTTCCCTCGTTGAGCTGGTTTGTTTAACTTTTTTTTTAACAGATCATCCCGGCGTAGTGCCAGTGACCTGGTGGCTGCCTGGTCTACAACTGATTGAGGATAGCCTCTGTGCAGGAACTTTGCTTTTGAATTTTCAATCGTCTGTATGCCAACCTCAGGGTTTGACCAAATGCGCTTAATTCTCAGAAATTGAGAAAAAGGCAAATGGCGTTTCAGTGGCCAAGGGTGGAAGCTTTGGTATAGGAGGGCATTGTTACGATCTGTAGGTTTATCAAAAATGGTGGTTGTTATGGTGTTCTGAGATAGAGTGAGCAAAACATCCAAAAAAGCAATACTGTTTGAATCAATTTGATGGGTGAATTGAATCCAAGGATTGATGTCGTTAAGCCCATGGACCAAAAGCTCAAGGTCACATCGTGGCCCATGCCAAATGATCAATATATCGTCAATATATCGACTATATACAATGAGATTAGTACACAATTGTGGATTCGAAAGAATATGCTCAGTTTCAAATTTTAGCATGTAGATATTAGCATAGCTGGGGGCTCCAGAAAAGCCCATCGACGTACCATTACATTGCAAAAAGAATCGTCCCTTCCATGAAAAATAGCTATGGAATAGACAAAAAGTCAGGATTTCCAAAAGAAACACTTTGTAAGCCCTAATGGTATCTTGTCTGAGCAAAGCCCATTCAATCGCTTCAATGCCTTCAGTATGGGTCATTGAAGTGTACAAAGACACTACATCAACCGTACATAACCAGATTTCACCACTATCGGGGATACAGATATCCCGGAGAATGTTCAGCAGGTAAAAAACATCTAATCCTCCTCCCCTTTTTTTTTGATTGTATATGTAGATGATGTACTGTGTAACCAGGGGGGGTGGCAGTAACAATGCCTGGGCCTGAGCTGGCGTCGGCCCATGTCTCTGTGATAACTGCCACGTCTGCACTTTGTGTTTGTATTAAATCACAGAACTCCAGTTGATGTTTAACCAGAGACCTGGTGTTTAGTAGCATACAGGATTTATTTGCTCCATTGTAACTGGCGCCGTTTTTGTGTAGCTGGGCAGTTTTCCTTGTGGCCGTTGGTTTGCTAGCCAGAAATAGAGTCTAGGACCCCCTGTGTGGTTAGAGTCTGGTATCTGGCAGGAAATCGTGGAAGGGACAGTGTATCTCAGGTCCAATAATGCCGCCCGCGACTATCTGATGGTGTCTAGGGTATTTTGTGCGTATGGGCCAGGGGGACTTGTACAGGGCAATTCCAGGCACGGACTGGCACAGATTGGCTTGCCTTTGGCGTGCCCGCTGCGCGTCGGCACCATCAGCCTTGTTTATATCCGTAACTGTGACTGGATGGAGGGAGACTAGAGCGTACACTATGCTAAGCACAGATTTTTTGCTTACTTGTTTTTAAGCCATGCCACTCCCCTTTGAGAGACCCCCCCATATTTTTTCATCCCACTTAAAGCCCTGACTACACCTACCGGAAATCCTTGCTGCAACACCTGCCAGGAGGTGACCAGGCAGCAACTCCGGCCCTCTCAGCCCTCTTAAGGGCAGACTTAATCCTGTAGTGCGGGACGGGCCATCTTGGAGCACCGAGTAAGGGGGTACTACTCCTAACGCAGTCCTCGCTGCAACACCTGTCAGGAGGTGGTCAGTTAGCTTTTCAGGCCCCGTAGCCCTCTTCAGGGCAAACTTAGTCCCGAAGCATTGGGCACAGTATTTTGGAGCACCAAGTGAGGCGACCTACCAGCAACCTTGCTGCAACATCCAACAGGAGGCGGCCAGGCAACACTTCCAACCCTCCATAGGCCTGTTAAGGGCAACTTAATCCTGCAGTGAGGGACGCTGCATCTTGGAGCACCGAGTGAGGAGGGACTACACATCCCACAACCTTCATAGCAACACCCGCAATTGAGGCGGTTGGGCAGCTCTTCTGTCCCCTGTAGCCCTCTTAAGGGTAGAGTTAATCCCCAGTGCCCGGGCTAAAGCCAGGCCAAGGGCAGGCCCGTCAGAGCCCAAAGGCGGCTGGGTCACCCCATAACGGGTACATTTAAAATCCTAAAAGGTACTCTTTTATGCCTGACCCTAGACTGTTTTGATGTGATCAGCTTTGTTATTGCATCCCCAGGGGGCCTTAGTGTGGTATTTGGCATCATATAACTTCACTAGGTTCATGTTAAATTTAATATCAGTGCATTCTTGTTCGAATAGGGAAAAGGGAGGGTTTGGAAGGGTGGTGGGTTTGGGCAAAAAGAAAAACACCAAATGCAGCTAAGAATTGCATGCTAGATCATATTGATGATTTACTGGGTGTGCAGTGATTCTTGCTCCAGCTTTCTCGTCCCCTCTCCTCACTAGCACCCTAACCCCTATCACAGACTTCGTCCCAAGGCATTAGGACCGGTGCTTAAGGGTGTTGCAGAGATTCTGCACAAATACAGAACAACACGCAGGAAATGGGACCTTGGTGTATAGGGACTGAGTCTTCCCACCACCTTAGTACCCACAAACCCAGGAACGACTAGCTATAGTGCACTTCCTCTCCTACTCACTCACAGGGAAACAAATGATTAGGCACACCAGAACACAACACTCCCAGATCTCTCAGGAATCACAGTAACAAGACACACTCTCTTGTACTCATCCACAATAAGATCTGACGGAGACACGAAACAGTTTAAAATATTTATTTTAACTTACATGCCCTAACATGCAGTATATGTGCCACAACAAACAGGAAAATACATAGGACAAAGATTGTCAGCATAGCAGTCAGTCCATAAATCATGAAGGGAGATGTCTTCATAAAGGACCCTGGAGAAAGGATTACAGTGCCTAACCTCCCTCCCCTTGCTAAGAAGAAGGAATATTATATAATAGAAGATCTCTAGGCTTTGTCAGCAGACCCCATACCTTAGCCTATAGATGGTAGGTCTACATCATAGTTGCTTTTCTCTCTGGAACGGTCCATCTCCAAGTGTGTGTCACCTATTTGTGCACCCCACTAAAAACCCAAGTACGCTGTCCAAACAACAGCTACATCTATATGTTTTGTCTGAGGGCTAAGGACTGCCCAGAACAAAATAACAAGGGGTATATAATGTTCAGTTAAAATCCCAGGAACATGCAGAGAGTGAACACAGCAATGAGTTCTCATGTGAAAGCAGTCTTTGAAATTATTGCAAAAAATAAAGACGTGTGCAAAGCAGCAGGCAAGCTGCAATGTGTTCATGCTAAGTAAGTGAAAAATGACAATGTCCCTGTGGGCCACGTGACACCCTGCCCTTGAACAGGGCGTTAGCCTTAAGCAAAAAACAAAATCAAAGGTAAGCAGAGACAAAGCTTCTCTGTCGAAGGCCAAATTCGTGTAATTTTGAAGTCCCAATTTTTTTTTTTGTACTGACTGGTTGAAATGTTTCAAAACGTTGCCAATTGGGTGCTCAAAAAATTGCTAACCATTCATCGTTAGTTCTCAAAGTCAAAAATGTTGCCGGAAAAGCGGAAAGCCATGAACTGCAGATGGTTGTCTGTTCCTTCCATCTTAAAAATGTATGCCAATCCAGTTTAGTACATCGAACGAACACACATGCTCCTCATATCCAGAAGCCATTTTGAGCATTTCAGGGCAGCCTGCGTTAACTTCGATGAAACTGAGGTATATGAGGAGCCGCGCAAAAGCACAGGTACTCAAGTCTGCCGTTGGTCCGAGTAGAGGTTTGCACACCAAACGTCTACCCCTGGCTCATACCTGGTCATGGGCCTTCAATGGACCCATTAGCAGATCGTAATCTAGGGCAGCGTGTGTGGTATTGGACAGGCAGACATCCATGGCCCATTGAAAAGGGCACCGAAGGCAGTGAATCGCAGTTTGCACGCAATCAAGTCAACATAACGGAGGGTCAGCAGTAGTCGATGACACAAGACTCCACTGGCATATATATCACCAAGAAGCTGCCACATTGGAATATCACTGTAAGCACCATCCCGATATATGTCCATAGTGGGACCAAGTAAGTCTTTTTGAACCAGGAGATAAAAGCACTGGTATGGGTAGGGGTCTCCTGCACAGACGTTTATGAGGAAGACGTGCCAGAGGAGAAGCTATTACGATCCATATAATAACCCACTGGACCACAGATGAAACAAAGGTTGATGTGCTGCATCAGATGTTTCAGGTATGATATTCTCAGGAATGTTAATTATGACTTCAACTAGAGGAGAATCATACTCCATATCCATGGATGGAGAAGGAAAAACAGGTAATACATCAATTGAAGTTTCCATCTCCCCTTGTAATTGCTGGGGTGTAGCCAAAGAAACAGAAGCCATCGGATTCAGTGAAAGTTCTCGACCTGAAATGCTTTGAGGCATACTATACAGTATCGGCCTTATGGTGTAACTTGACATGTTCTATTGAAATGTAAAGATTCTCCTTACGACCAGGTAAAAGAGGCAGGATCACAGTGCGGGTGCCTTTCAAACCAAGGACTCTAACCGGTGCATGGTAGGATGGACCAAATTCTTTTTTGTTCTCCACCTTTTTACAGACCAGATCTCCAACTTTAGGAAGCCGGCCAGAAACAGGAATCAGCACTGCTGGAACGGCGGAAGAGGGCAACTGGGCTCTTGCTTGTGAAACACAAGCTTTTGTAGATCCTGTAACATAGCACAATGATTATCTACATCAAAGGTTGTGGCAGCCGCCACTTCTAGACCATGAAGGTCTGGCACAAACATTTTAATGCCAAAGAGCATTTCATATGGGTTCCGCCCACCCAGAGATCTTCTAGGGAGATTATTTAGTGCACGTTGGACTCTATACAAATGAGTCAGCCAACCCCTGCCAGTACCTAAGACTCTAGCCGTCAAAGATTGCTTTAAGTCACGGTTCATCCTCTCTACAACAGAATTGCCCTTGGGCCAGTATGGAGAGGAATATTGCCCCTGCACCCCCCAGAGACTTCATCGCATCCCGGTAAGCCTAGAGGCAAATGCAGGACCTTGGTCTGAATGGAAGTTGCCACAAGCAAACGTCCTGACAAAGACACACAAATCATTATTAACTGTTAAAACTTCAGCACGTTGAGGCCAAACCCAAAGGAATCCAGTGCACAAATCCACTGCAACTAAGATATGTTTAAAAGCAGTGTCAGAAGTCAAAGGACCTCAGTGATCAAGATAAATACAGCCAAACGGCTGAAAAGAGATGTAAAGCTGAGTATGTGGTAGGCGTGCAACAGTAGTAGTCTTAATTTGTTGACAAATGTCACCAGAAAGAACATATTTACATGCCTGTTGGTATAAACCACGCTACCAAAAATGCTGCTGCAAAAGGGAAACAGTCGCATTCCCACCAGCATGTGCCGAAGGCACGCCTTCATGTGCGGCAATGATCAAAGAAAGTCTGTAGTCCTCGTTGGAAATCACCAGATCCCCAATGGACGGAATAGTAGCAAATGGAATTTTATAAGACGACAAGTGGTATGTGTAACATGAAGGGAACCCTTGGAGATACTCTGTACCCTCCTTCGTAGCAGCAACAGCCACTAAAACGTCATCATCAATTTAGTCATGGACCTTGTGACTGCTGCTACAGAACAAGTGGCACCTCCAGATTTGGCTTCCTTATCAGCCAGTAAATTACCAACAGCATGAGCTTCTGCACGTTGATGGCCCAAAGTATGGATAACATGTGAGTGGCAAGCGTTCTTTAATTGTGGCCACTCGAACCCAAAGCGTTTTATACTTATTTGCGCTACCTTTAGAATCACGGAAATCATTTTGTTTCCAAAAGAATAAGCTGTCATTGAAAGATTGTACACAGTAAAAAGAATCTCAAACTATAAGTGTAGGAACCTCTGGATCAGCAAATTCAAGAACCAAAACCAAAGCACTTAGCTCCGCCAATTGAGCAGTGCAGTCACCAAGAGACTGTGTGACCAGTAAGGAGGATTTAAAATCCCCATGTACAATTTTTCCAGCCACAATCGTGCATGCTGTTTAGAATCAGCGGCTGGCTGCGCAGATCCATCAGTGTAAATAATGCATTAGTATTGATCAAGAGGGAACAATGACTGAGGTGGCAGGTGAACTTGTTCATATTATAAAAATTCCTGTGTCTGCAAAGTCGTGTCAAAGAAAAAATTTACATCAGCCGACGTCAAAGAACTAGCCCATTGAATCGAACTTGGATGCAAGGCTTTAGAATTCTGGACACTAGCCTTTGTAACTGCTTCTAAAGCGGGTACTGGCGAGACCTTGAAAATGCATTTACCCATGAGCCAGAGAGTGTTCTTTCAGAATCGCCATCTGGACAGCGGTCAAACTTTTTCTGTAGAAGAGAAAGGCATCTCAGCCGCAGTGTACAAATGTGATTTATAGGCAATGGGGACTTCAGACCCCTCATTAAACATCAAGTAAGTGAAACCCAACATGCCTGGTACAATCCTTATGACCAAATTTGTAGAATTGTTAAATATTAGCAAGAAGTTGGTATACCGTAAAATTGCAGTATGTTCCGGAAGCCAACAGGAAGCAGAGAAAGAAGGTTGTATCACAGAGTAAAGTAGTTTGATACACACATTTCTCCAGATAGGGGGGCCAACCCCCTACCTTCATTGGTGAGTTTGTAACCCAGAAAAAAAACTGCCAAACAGGCAATAGGCTACTTGGCAAAGTTGAATTTGTATCCCAAGCCTGCAAAAGACGTTATAATGCGGTCCACACTCACAATATGTGGTATCAATTCATCATCCGTCAAATAGATTTCCTCGACGTACGAGAAATCATCGGGTCAATTTCATGTAGAACAGACACTATGTATGTCGCAAAAGCACCGGGACTATTCATATACCCCATAGACAAACAAGTATAACTTTTTTGATTGCCAAGGGCGCTGAATGCGGTCAGGTCACGGCTCGCAGGGGCCAAATTGTGAGTGTAAAATCTATTTGAAATATAATTTGTTTTATATTATTTACGAACAATGGTATCGACTAACGCAGAGCTTTGGGTGTTCTGCACCGCAAAGGTACGAACATGGCTGTACAAATGATAGTAATCCAAAACAATACGATATGAACTGTTCGGTTTCAATATCGGAAAATGAGGATTATTCATGGATGAAACACAGGGTTCAATTACATCCTGATATTCCAATTGGGCCAATATCTCACTTACAGATGCTTTCGCGTCACACTTAATGGGATATTGTGGTTGGGGTTGTGGCATTGATCACATACGATCACATCTCCCCTGTTCTCAAAAACCTCAAATGGCTTCCAATCGAAGGCAGATCCACCTACAAGATTGCCTGCATCACACACAAAGCCCTTCACCAAAATACCCCTTCTTACCTCTCTCACAAGCTCCAAAAAGCTGGGTGTACTAGAACATTGAGGAGCACTAACGCTCTTGTCCTAGTCCCTCCTCAGCTAAAAAAGAAAGCAACTCAATCTTGCTCATTCTATGGTAACGCCCCTTCTATCTGGAATACTCTTCCCAAAGATCTACGTTGTAACCGTTCCTACCCCTGCTTAAAAAAACTCAAGCTGCTCCTTCTTAACAAATATTGGGGTTCTTAATTATACTTATTGTCTCTGGCCATGAACTCCACCTCTATTCACTACTTATACAGGCCCCCCTCTACCTATAATTAACCTCATCCCTCCCTGCCACAATTGTACCTAAATCTCTCACCTTTTCCCATCTACTGACATACTATATAATTATTTTCTGTCTTCCTGATCTACTATCTTCAATTTGCTACATGATTTTGAACTTCCTAACTTACATCATCCTTAAAGTTCAACTGCCTTACCTCTTATTTTAGCAATTGTACTTAGTTTGGTCTGTCTTTATGTTTAACCAAATCCTGTAAAGCCCTCTGATACTCTTGGGTCCAGCTAGTGCTATATAAAACCTTTAAAATGAAATAAATAAATAAATAATTTAAACAAAAATTATCGCAAAGGAATTTCATGTGCCGGGGACTCCATATCCCAACACACTTGATTACAGAAACACAGTTGGGGCAAGTGCCAGCGCCCACTCCCCACTCCGACGCGTAAGCTTATTCAGACTCCTCCGAGACATAGAGCGAAAAACTCAGGAGAATAACCTCTTCCAATTTAGAAGAAGCCAGAACAAATGGGGAGGCCAATCAACCTCCGCCAACAAAATATCATAGGAAGAAGTAAGGTTGTCCCAAAAGCCCACATTAATTGTGCGTTTAATATCACCTTCAATTTGGAAACCTATCTCGTAAAGCCTATAACGGAGTGCAACTCGTGTATCAGCTGTTTCTACTCGAATGACCGTGTCAGTTGCTTTCGCCCCCCACTAGTGTAGTGACTCCCACACTATGATAACTTCAACCGCGCTGTCGAGGAGTGTTACTGCCCATCTCCAATCGAGTCGCAGGGTTATCACCATCTGAGGCATACTTCGCGGTCAAAGTGGGAACTTTTTTCTTCTGAAATGGGTCACGATATTGAGGTGGTCCCTCCGGTTTGACTTTTACGTCAAATTGTCGCTGCATGTCACGTCTTGGTTGCGCAGACTTGCCTTCTCTGCGTTCCTTACGTCCTTCCCCGCCAAACTGTTGATTAAAGGAACGAGGAGACCGAGGATCAGGAACCTGAAACCTCTTGGGTGTTTTAATTTTAGAGTGGTCGTGCAAATCATATCTACGTTCAGAAGCGTCAGGTGGTGGCAAGCCAACACAAGAACCAGGCTTCTGCTGTTGCTGCCACTGATTTGTACTCCAAGCCTTTTTTAGGAACGACCGGACGATTCTCCTTATCCGGAGGGGGTTTACTTTATACCTGAGGTAATGGTCTTACTCCCAAACTATTGCTACCCAATGATGTATATACAGCTGCAATAATGATCGGCAACTGCCACTGCCGGTCAACGTCTGCCACAGCTGATAGGCATTGAGGAACTTGTAAGCTAACTGCCTCACCCTTGACATTGGCCAGAATCATATTGGAGACAATAGGGAACATGCCCACTAATCTCATCCCCAATTCCAGGCCTGGACCAGCCCCGTGTTTATCTTGAACCTTCTTTATAACGCTCGGTAGAACGCTCATGGTGGGGGTGCCAAAGCACATTGTGTACACCGAAGCAAACACCTTCCCCCAGGTGGTGCAATCAGCTAAAGTGGGAACAATACCACTCAATAAACTCATTGTGAGGATCCTGTGTTTCTCAATAGGTGTACTATGGGGTAAAACAGCTTTGTTTTGCTCAAATTTTTCTGCAAGCCAGTTAGGGAAATCCTCCCCTATTCTGGGGATGTTTACCCATCACTGAATTAATCATGACAAGACCACCACCATGTCCAGGAGGTTGAGGAGCTGTTCCAGCCGGAGCCACTTGAATATCACGTGACATAAGCTGTATAACAGCTCCATGTTTATGAATCAACGTCCTATGTAATTGGCGTAGCTCCTCGAGAGGAACATTAAGATAATTTGGATGTGGTGGAAAACCTGCCAAAATGGGCCACTTGGCCCCATCAACTGATAAGGGACCTAAACGGACCACAGAAACAGGGTGAGGAAGGGCGCCATTAAACTACATGGCATGCTCCCAGGCTCAATGGAACTTCAAGTAATCGATAAGGATGATAATTCTACGGAACCGCAGCCGCAGTATATTCATGAAACAAATTATCATTCCCATCAACTGCTGGAAATGGAACCCAAGAATAGAAAACATCGAAACGGTAAGCTGCATTCGCCTCAACAACAAAGATAATATCAGCCCCCGCATTAGGGATTCCATGTTGAGTTAAATGGGCTGTGACCAAAGCGCGGATAGGATTTGCAATAGCGGCCGCCATTAGAAATGCCGATTAAATCAAATGAACGGTAGCACAAAACCGGATCAGTAGAGAAAGTAAACCTTTTAAATTTCAAGCTTGAAAAACCTATGAAACATAAATACAGGAGGTTAAGCCCTCACACCAAGGACGTCTCCTGAAACCTGTGTGAGGGGATTGTGGACAAGCACAAGCACTACTCGGGTCTCGCAATGTCGGTGGTGCCTGTTAGACCTGACATCATTGGCGTGAGTCTCCCTTCCATTTTTTGATGGATTGCCTACTCTGTTTTGATATGTTTTTTGCTAAATTTATGCTTTGGTCACTGTACAACTGCAAATTAGTGCCATAGTGCAAGTGCTCCCTATGTTAAATTGATATACTGATTGGATTCCATGATTGGGTTATTTGATTTATCTGTCAGCCCCTAGTACAGTGCACCATGTGTGCCCAGGGCTTGTAAATCAAATGCTGCTGCTGGGCTTGCAGCATTGGTTGTGCCACCCGCAGTAGCAGCTTGTAAAGTGTGTCTCAGGCCTGCCATTGCAAGGCCTGTGTGCAGTCTAGCACTGCCATGTCGACTTGGCCAAGTGCACCCACTTGCCAGTCCCTAAACCTTCCCTTTGCTTCATATTAGACACCCCTATGGTAGGCCCAAGGGCAGGGTGCATTGTAAGTATAAGGTAGGACATGCTCTGATGTGTGTAGCAGGTTCTAATAGTGAATTACAGCCATTTTTGTTTTTTACTATTGAAGGCTACCTGTTCTCATAGGCTAGAATGGGCAGTTAGATTATTACATTCTTATAATCCTAACTGACTCAGGGAACATGGTAGAAATTCAAATTTAGTATGCCTGAACTCAGAATAATAAAGTAAATCTTTTAGTAAAGTTTTTTTTAATATTCTGTGTTTGCAAATACCACTTTTAGAAAGCAGGTATTTGCTTGCCAAACCATTTGAGCCGGCCTCTGCTGGGTTGTGTATTCCTTGTCTGGGTTTGTGTGTGACAGGGCTGGGGAATTCCATGAGACAGGCTGGGGCAGCCCAGTGGTGAATAGAGAGATCTGCATCTACATGGGAGGGAGAAGTTACTCCTGGGACCTGAATAGGGCTGGGCCTTCCCTCTACAATGCTGGCTCCACCCCCTGTGGCTTGTCTGATGTTTCTGCCCTGCACTGTGAAAGGAGAGGAGGAATCATATCAAAAGAGTGCTCCAGAGCTCTATCTTCCCTCCCCTGTGCTGGCTCCACCTCCTGTGGGGCGGCTGATGTCTCTGCCAAGCACAGTGAAAGGAAGAAGAGAGTCATGTCAACAAAGTGCTCAGGAACTGGTTTGAACTAGGCAGAGGCCTCTCTGCCTTCAGAGAACAAAGGATTTTGGGGTATAAATATTGGGACTCTGATCCCAAGAAATTATATCATTTCTGAAACAAGAAATCTTTCTGCCAAGGAGAAGAACCAAGGAAGCTGCAGGAGTTTGGACTGCCCCTCTGACAATGTGCTGTTTGCTGGGTTGGCCTGCAGTGGTTGCTTCATTGCCAAGGGAAAGGAGAAGGAACTTTGTAAGGACTTTCATCCACAGAATATTCTCCAAGAGCTTGAACTGTGCTTGCCTCCTGCTGAAGTCTCAGGGACAAAAGACTTCACCTCCAGCTCCCTCCTGAATTTCCTTGCTGGGGATTTTGACTCCAGTCACTTGCGTGCCGCTGGGAGCCGGAAGCGCGACGCATCGAGAAGAAGCGTATCGCTATCGCAGCTGAAATCATCGCAACGCCGGAGAAGCGAGCCTTCGCCGCATCTCCCTGGAAGCGTGTGTTCATCGAAGCTGCCTGCTGTCGCATCACCGGAGAAGTGTGATGCCATCGAGTCGCCATCGCATCACCGGAGAAGCGCGTCGCAGGGCCTGTCGCGGCTCTAAAGTACAGAGTCGTCGCAAGGCTGCCAGGGCATCCTTGCATCGCCATCGCATCGCCGCATCAAGGGCGCCATCTTCTCGCATCGCAACTGGATCGACGCATTGCATCAAGGCGCCATCTTGCGCACCGCAACGGGCCTGCAGGCTGAGAATCTACGCATCACCTCTGCACCTGTAAGGCTCACAATGAGCCCCCTACTCTGCGCAAGCATTGAGGAAGGGCGCAACCATTCCCCTGGGTCACGGAACCGACACATCTCCCCTTTTGCGAGCCTTTTGTTCACTTTGCGTTACGCATCCAGGTACTTTGTTGAGAACTTTGTCGCATTTCCCAACAACTGGAACTAAGAGACTTTAATCATCTTTTAAGTAATCTTAAGTGTAGTATTGTGGATTTTTGTCGTTTGTCGTCTTGTGTTTAAGTCTACATAAAGAATACTTATTTTTATAAAACCTGCGTTGTGGCCATCTGTAGTGTTATCACTGTATTACTGTGTATATTCACAAATGCTTAACACACTGCCTCTGAGATAAGCCTGTCTACTCGTGCCAAGCTACCAAGGGGGTGAGCAGGGGTTATTAAGCAGTGTAATCCCCTTATCCTGACTTAGAAGTAAGGGTCCCTATTTGGACAAACGTGATAACCATTGCCAACTAGAGGCCCCCAGATCTAACATTGGGGGTCAGCGGTGAGGATTTCGACTTTGCATTTGTGTGTCATATACAGTGATTGGTGTACACTACTAGTGAGTGCAGACCAAACGCGACCACATACTTTTTTTTAGAACCTTTGTCCTTGGACTGTTAGTTTTTCCTGAAAACTCCCAATTCTTACTACCATGAGTAAACCAGCAACTGTTGCATCTATGGATCTTGATTTTGAGGAAGAGAGGTTGGAAACCTACACTGTGAAACAGCTCAAGTATCTCTGCAGGAAATTGAAATTTGCTACACCAGGCATTTCTTAAAAGGAAGACTACCAGAAGGCGCTGAGGGCCTGGGTAGAAGCAAGAAATGCCCCATATCTTGTGGTGGAGCCAGTGGGGGATGCAAATTGGCAAATTGATGGGCCAGAGTTTCCAGACAGGGGTGGGGTGCTGTCCCCACCTGGCAGCAGCATCTCTTCCAAAGACCTGTCCCCCAGAGATTTGGAAGACAGGGAGAGAAATAGGGAACACAAGCTGGAGATGGCTAAGCTTAAGACGGAGAGTCAGAGGAAAACAGAGAATAACAGATTGTCTTTGGAAAGGGAGAGAATGAGAATGGAGCATTCGAGAATGTTGGGGGAGTTAGAGATGAAGGCCACGGGCTTAGAAATCAATCCCTCTGGTGGCAGCGCACCATCTGTGCCTTCAGAAGGCAGAGTACCTATTCCCAAGGATGTCATCAAAGATTTTCACAAGGGTGAAGATATTGGTCAGTGGTTTGCAGCCTATGAGATAGCAATGTTGTCCCACCGGGTCCCTGAGAAGGATTGGGCAGCGGGGTTGTGTGGCTGCTTTCTGACTGAGGGGAGGGATACTTTGTTAGACCTACCAGTGAGCGTAGGATGTCTTATCACCACATGAAGGAAGCATTGATGACAAGGTATGGGTTAACTCCAGAGCTCTCTAGACAGAGGTTCAGGAATTGTAAGAAACTGGAGGGAACCACTTGGGTAAAATATGTGTCTTTCTTTTGAAGGATGGTTGGGTGAGGGGTAGCAATGTTGATAATTTTCAAGCGCTCTATGATTTTATTGCTAGGGAGCACTTGCCTGCTAATTGTTTTCCAGAGCTACACCAGCACCTTATTGATTGCAAGTTGACTAACCCTAGAAAGCTTGTTGAAGAGGCGGACCACTGGGTCAGTACCAGGGTCCACAAGGGTCTTGTGGGAGACTCTGCCAAAGGTGGGCAGGGTCCCCAGCAGAAGAGTGGGGGGACAAGGGTAAACAGAGGGAGTTCCAAAAAGGTCCCCAAAGTAATTCCCAAGGGAACCAAGTTAAGGGTTCCCAGCCTCCCCCTGAAAAGAATTCAGGACCCCTGACAGGTAAACCTGTTCATAGGGGGCCTGTTACCTGCTTTCAGTATAAGCAGGTGAGACACAGTGGGTATGATACCCAGTGTCCTCAGAAAGGACAGTATGTGTCACCTCGTGCTCCACCCCGTCAGATGGCCAGTGCCACCCTGGGTGGGGAGGAGATAGGTGCCCAAGGTTGGTGGGGTCCCGCAGAAATGTCCCTTGTCTCATTAGGAGACATTGAGATGGTCCCTAAAACTCAGATGCCTGAGAACACTAAAAAATACAAGCAGTGGGTGACCATCAATGGCCATAGAGTGGAGGCTCTCAGAGACACAGGAGCAAGTGTGACAGCTGTCAAGTGTCACTTGGTCTCTAAAGAGCAGGTAGTCCCCAATGAATTCTTCCCAGTTGTTGCCGCTGACAATACAGAGAGCCATTGCACGGTGGCTCAAGTTCCCTTTGAGTGGGGGGGTCTCTGGTACTCTTAAAGTAGCTGTGAGGCCATCCATGCCTGTTGATTGTCTGTCAGGCAATGATTTAGGAAGCTCCCCTTGGGTTAAGGTGGAGAGGAAGGCGCATTTAGAGATGTTGGGTCTGCCTGAGTGGGCATGTGTGACCACTCGGTCTATGGCAGCTAAGGGTGTTCAAGAGACCCTGGAGCCTGAAAGTGTTGCCCAGGGACCTGCCTTAAAGAGAAGAGGTAGGGGGCGCGAGAAACCAGCCACCATTGTTCCCACGGTCCAGGAGGAGGTAGACCTTGAGGGGGATGCCCTGGAACCCACTGGTAAGCAAGTTTCTGAACTGGGAAACCTTCCTGAGCTGACCCATTGGTAGCAAGAAGGGGGTCCCTCCAGGGAGGAATTTTGTGAAGAGCAGAAGAAGTGCCCTTCTCTTGTAGGTTTGAGGCAACAGGCCATAAACCAGGCAGCAGGTGATCAGTCTGGATCACATTGGATCTACTGGGAGAATGGTCTCCTGTATAGCGAGCCTAAGGTTCCTGAGCCTTGGTAGGCCGTGTGCTGGTGGTACCCCAGCGCTTCGGAGCCTTCCTACTGGGTTTGGCTCATGATGTTCCTTTAGCTGGTCATCTGGGGCAGAACAAGACCTTTGAAAGGTTTGTCTCCCACTTTTATTGGCCCCAGATGAGGAAAAGTTCAGATACTCATTGTAGAACTTGTCAAACTTGCCAGGCAAGTGGGAAGAGTGGGAGGAGGCACAAGGCTCCTCTCTAACCTTTCCCTGTAGTCAGTACCCCCTTTGAACAGGTAGTCATTGACATTGTGGGGCCACTGGACCCAAGACTGCCATGGGCAACAGGTTTATCCTGGTCTTCGTGGACCATGCTACCCGGTACCCGGAAGCCATTCCGCTCAGGACAGTGACTGCCCACATGGTGGGACGTGCACTGATAGGGATCTTCTCCCGTGTGGCGTTCCCCAGAGAGGTTCTGTCTGACCGAAGTACAAACTTCATTTCCAATTATATGAAGTGTCTGTGGAAGGAGTGTGGTGTTACCTACAAGTTCACCACTCCTTACCACCCACAAGGAAATTAGCTGGTTGAAAGATTCAACCGGACCCTTAAAGGCCTGATCATGGGTCTTGAAGAACCAATGAGGCGTAGTTGGAACGTCCTCTTGCCATGCCTTCTGTTTGCCTACCGTGAGGTGCCACATAAGTCTCTAGGGTTCAGACCCTTTGAGCTTTTGTATGGTCACCCGGTAATAGGACCTTTGAGTTTGGTCAAGGAAGGCTGGGAGCAATCTCCCAGGAAACCTCCTCAGGATGTATATAGCTACATGCTGGCCTTCAGGAACCAGACTCGGTGTTTCAGGGATCTCACTCAGGCGAATCTGGAAGCCAGCCAGGAGGAAATGAAGCGGTGGTACGATCAGAATGCCACTCTGATTGAGCTTCAACCTGGACAGAAAGTTTGGGTCATGGGCCCTGTGGAGTCTTGTGCGCTCCAGGACAGGTGGACCGGTCCATATGAGTTGGTGGAGCGCAAGAGTGATGTCACTTATCTGGTGAACTTGTGGTCTCCCAGGAACCCCTTGCGGGTCCTGCATGTTAACCGCCTAAAGCCCCACTTAGAAAGGTACGAAGTGGGCAGGCTCCTAGCGACAGATGATGGAATGGAGGAGGAGACCGAGCCTCTTCCTGACCTCTTGTCTGCAACAGAGCAAGATGGGTCAGTGGATGGTGTCAGCCTCTCTGCCACATTGACCCCTGATCAGCAGCAAGATTGTCGCCAACTGTTGGGGCAGTTCTCTGATCTATTTTCCTTGGTTCCTGGTGTCACAGAGTGGTGCGTCCATGATGTGGACACTGGTGACAGCCCTCCTGTCAAGCACAAGGCTTACAGAGTGACTGACAAGGTTAGGGCTTACATTAAGGAGGAAACCTCGAAGATGTTTGCTTTAGGGGTCATTGAGTCCTCCAACAGTCCTTGGGCCAGCCCAGTGGTCTTGGTCCCAAAGGCTGCCTCGCCGGGTGCCACACCCGAACTCCAGTTCTGTGTGGACTACAGAGGGCTCAATTTAGTCACCAGGACTGATGCACACCCCATCCCCAGAGCTGATTAGCTCATTGTTCGGTTGGGGGCTGCACGGTACCTCAGCACGTTTGATTTGACGTCTGGGTACTGGCAGATCGCCTTAACTGATGGGGGCTAAGGAGAGGTCAGCATTCTCCACACCAGATGGGCACTGCCAATTCCGGGTTATTCCCTTTGGGATGAAGAATGCACCTGTCACCTTTCAGAGGTTGATCAACCAGGTGTTGGCTGGACTGGAGGATTTCAGTGCCGCCTACCTGGATGACATTGCAGTGTTCAGCGCCAGTTGGGAAGAACACTTGCAGCACCTCTGGGAAGTGTTGATGGCACTGCGCAAGGCAGGCCTCATGATCAATGTAAGTAAGTGTCAGATCGGGCAGGGCTCCGTTGTGTACTTGGGTCACCAGGTAGGAAGCGGCCAGGTGGTGCCCCTACAACTCAAGATTGATATCATCCTGGCATGGGAACCCCCAAAGACTCAGACACAGGTGGGAGCCTTTTTAGGACTCACGGGGCACTACAGGAGGTTTGTCAAGGGGTATGGCAACATTGTTGCACCCTTGACTGAGCTGACTTCCAGAAAGCAGTCCAAGAATGTGAACTGGACTGACACCTGTCAGAAGGCTTTTGATGCCCTGAAGACTGCCATGTGCACAGCACCCGTGCTTCAGGCGCCCAACTTCTCCAAAGAATTCATTGTACATACAGAGCATGGTGTGGGGGCTGTTCTATCACAGATTAATGTAGAGGGCCTAGACCAACCTGTAGCCTTCATCAGTAGGAGGTTACTTCCACGGGAGTTCAATTGAGCGTGAGGCATTTGCTGTGGTCTGGACACTGAAGAAGTTGAGACCATACTTCAGTCAGTCAGTCAAAATACTTTATTTCGATAATTAAATATCATAAAAAGACGGTGATGCATACTATACAATCAAATACACTGTAAAAACAATACAATTCATATGTTTAAAAAAATCCCACAAATTTCATAAAATTGTTAAAAGAATGATATTTACAATAGATTTAGCTGCCATTTTTCGTTACTCTGTTAAAAGACCAATATATACAATGCAAAAAATCCAAAAATACAATCATTTACAGTTTATCATTCTCTTGTTCCTAACCCTAACAGCACCCACCAGGTAACTGGCAACGTGGAAAATAACCCTAGGGCTGTTTAATAATTGTAAATATAGGAGAGCGGGTTTGACTTGAAAGAACCCTGCCTCCTTAAGGATAGGAACAAGAAACTTAGTCCTTACTGCCGTGTAGTGGCCACAAAACATCAAAAAATGCATTGTGTCCTGGGTCGAAAAATTATCGCAAGAACACGGTGGTGCCTGTTCGGGAGTGCACCATTCAGAAAAGTGACCTAAGTTCAAATGGATCATATTTAAACGAAAACGTGTTAAAAGAAACCTGTGGTAAGAACGATTAACTAAAACAAGGTAAAGATCAGGTCCTGGGGGATTGGCAGCAATAAGGTTGGCCTTTACAGTGGGTTTTCTAAGCTCAATTTCCTCTCTATTTAAGGACAATATCTGTAAAATAGCCCCCTTTGTTAATGCTATGTCCTTACGAGTTATTTTGTCTGGTGAGAAAAAGAGCTCCGGTCTCCCTAATTTATGAAACCAATGATTAACATAAGATAACCACTTAATTTTATTTACATTATCTAGTGAGAGGCAATCTTTAAGAATGACATGATTCATGGAGAGTTCATCATTCAACCAGGTCTTCAGCCAGGATATTAAGGGGGCCACTCTTATCATGTCCGTAATAAAACCGGCCCCTAGCTCAGAATGAATCGTGTAAGATGGGGTAGACTGTGGCACTGATAAGATTGATCGCATGAATTTATTTTCAGTGACTTGTAAACAGTCTATAGCGCTATACCCCCATAATGAGCAACCATAAGTGGCTATCGTCAAACATTTCGCTTTATAAATGTTCAACAATGCCTTTATGGGCCTAGCCCCCAGTTTTCTGCTAAAGCCCATGATTGCTGAGGAGGTTCTAGCGAAGGCCGCATTTCTGTTTTTAATCTGCGGTCCCCAATTCCCCTTCTCCTCAAAGGTAATCCCCAGGTACAGGAATGTTGGGACTCTGCTGAGTACCTCCTCACAACAAAAAAAGTTTTCAAGTTTTTCTTTCTAGAACCCCTTCCCATAATCATGGTTTGAGATTTCTTTACATTTATTTTGAGGTCCAGAGAAGTCATAAAAAGGCCAAAAGCATCCAACAAACGTTGAAGCCCGACCCTGGTCCGTGCTAAAAGGACGGCATCATCCGCATACAGGAGAACCGGTATGCTGAGTTCCCCTATATGCGGTATGTCAAGCGTGGCCTCCCTAAGCGCGGGTTCAAGGGCGTTTATATAAACAGTAAACAGAAGGGGGGCCATAATACACCCCTGCCTGACCCCTATTTCTGATTTAAAGTGGCTAGTACAACGCCCCTCTGCATTCACCCTGACAGAGGCCAAGAGACCAGAGTGTAGGTCAGCTAAAAAGTTTACCAGGGCAGGATCAAGACCTAAATCAATTAAGATCTGCCAGAGTTTTGTACGATTTACAAGGTCGAAGGCCGAGGACAGGTCCATAAACCCCAGGTATAGTGACCCATCCTTGGCCTTCGTGTATTTATCCACCAGCAGTTGTAAATTAAGGCACTGATCCAAAGTGTCTCTTTTGGATCTGAATCCATATTGCACGTTTGACAATATCCCTTTGTCGTCCAGCCACTCCTGTAATTTGTACAAAATGACCCGCCCCAGGATTTTAACGGTCGAGTCTATTAAGGAAATTGGTCGGTAACAGGCTGGATCTACCCTGTTACCCTTCTTGAAAACTGGTACGATAATGGATTCTTTCCAAGATGCTGGGATATTATTTGATTTAGTGCATTAAAACCACTTGGATGCTAATGACAAGGGTAACTCGTCATGGAGTGCCCATTCATTTCAATGGAAATTACATGAAGTCGTTGGACATGCCATAGCATCCAAGTGGTTAAAAACCTTGCATAGAATCTTCGACCACAATTTTGGGGCATATTTACAAATATCGGCAGGTACCCCATCTGGACCAGGTGCCTTATTTGTCAAGGTCTGATCTATCGCCCTTTCCACTTCTTGCACATCAAAGGTAACACAGGAACCCTCCTTTCTATAGGTGTAATCGTTTAATAGATCCTGATGGGCATCATTAGAGTATATATTCCCAAAATGTTTAATCCATGCATCATCAGGAATATTGGACTGAAGGGGGCGATTCTCCTCATTTGAGAAAAGTGGCTGGTTAACTACTTCCCAGAACTGACTACTATTTTTTAATGTTTCTGGTTCAAGTAGCTTTAACCAGGCTTTTTCTTTAAGCTTGTTCTTCCTAGTTTGCACGGTATTTTTATTACATACTCTTAACCTAGCTATCTGGGCACGGTCTTTTGGGCGGGTCTTCAATGCCCTAAGTAGGTCGGCGTGAGCCCTTGAGCACGAATGGTCAAACCATTTATTTACGTGGTGTTTGAGGGGCCCCTTTGCCCCAGTTAAACTTTGGTTAATCTGTTTGCAGATGTTATCAAACGCCACAACTACTTGAGTACTTAGTGCCCCTGTGTCTAGGCAGATAGCTATGTCATCCTCCGCCCTAATCAAGACCTCCTGTGCAGTAGTTTCAGGATTAATATTCGACCACTTTAACCTAAGACCTTGGTCTTTAGTAATCACATTTTGGCCTCCCTTGTGTGACACTAATTTCATAGTTAAAAAGTCTCTGCACAATACCTCTACTAAAACTGGGTTATGGTCACTAAAGACTGAGACCACTGTTTTATACCTTAACACTTTACCTAATATATAACAAGACATAAAAATAAAATCAATATTTGTACCATCACCGAGTCCTTTAAAAGTAGGGACCTTATTTTCACCCTCACCGCATCCAGATTCATACAGATTCCACACCGCCAAGAAATCCTCAAGTGCCTCCCCTCTTTTTGAATGTTCAAAATGCGTAACGTTAGAACAGGGTGGACCCTCTTCTACAGAGTTGGCACAAGGGTGATTACAGGGGTGAATATTAAAGTCACCTAAGATAATTATCTCAAAACAATTTACTTTAGTTCTGTAAGCTGACAAAAAATTATCCAGATAGTCCAGATTATGTCTGGTACTTTCATTTGCATTTGAATTATAAAAGTTGATAAACAAAATGTTTGATGAATCGGGGGAATTCAATTCTACAATTAAACAATTTTGACAACCTGAGTCAAGCTGTGTTAACACTCCTTTTAGGTCCAGTTTGAACAAACTCAATAAACCTCCTTTTGCTCTGCCTGCCACACTACTTGTGGCCGGAATAAAAAAATGTCTATATCCATCTAAGGAGAAGCTATTTAGTATGTCCCAGGTCTCCTGAAATGCCAAGATATCAAAAGATTTCAAGAAATCAATCCATATTTCGTTTTCACCTTTACCCCTGATCCCGGCAAGGTTCCAGGTCATAATTCTGCAGGACTGTGTGTTAATCCTTGAATTATTTGCCAGTCAATCATTTTCCTCCAGAGATGCCAAAGGCGCAAACCGATTACACAATGGGAGGATTTGTTCAGCTTGAAAATTTGGCCTACACAAACTATAACAGTAGGAATCCGATGACAAGGAGTTTTAGTAACCAGGATGAGGACAATGCCCAATGCCCTGCATGGACGGAGATGTTATTATATTTTGTTGGACAGCATGGGGTTTGGAGATGTTACTAAGGTGATTGTAGAAAAACCCAAGGGGGCGCGCACATATAAAATCATCTGTAATTGGTAAGGAAGCCGCTCTCAGTTGGGAAGAACACTTGCAGCACCTCTGGGAAGTGTTGATGGCACTGCGCAAGGCAGGCCTCATGATCAATGTAAGTAAGTGTCAGATCGGGCAGGGCTCCGTTGTGTACTTGGGTCACCAGGTAGGAAGCGGCCAGGTGGTGCCCCTACAACTCAAGATTGATATCATCCTGGCATGGGAACCCCCAAGACTCAGACACAGGTGAGAGCCTTTTTAGGACTCACGGGGCACTACAGGAGGTTTGTCAAGGGGTATGGCAACATTGTTGCACCCTTGACTGAGCTGACTTCCAGAAAGCAGTCCAAGAATGTGAACTGGACTGACACCTGTCAGAAGGCTTTTGATGCCCTGAAGACTGCCATGTGCACAGCACCCGTGCTTCAGGCGCCCAACTTCTCCAAAGAATTCATTGTACATACAGAGCATGGTGTGGGGGCTGTTCTATCACAGATTAATGTAGAGGGCCTAGACCAACCTGTAGCCTTCATCAGTAGGAGGTTACTTCCACGGGAGTTCAATTGAGCGTGAGGCATTTGCTGTGGTCTGGACACTGAAGAAGTTGAGACCATACTTCAGTCAGTCAGTCAAAATACTTTATTTCGATAATTAAATATCATAAAAAGACGGTGATGCATACTATACAATCAAATACACTGTAAAAACAATACAATTCATATGTTTAAAAAAATCCCACAAATTTCATAAAATTGTTAAAAGAATGATATTTACAATAGATTTAGCTGCCATTTTTCGTTACTCTGTTAAAAGACCAATATATACAATGCAAAAAATCCAAAAATACAATCATTTACAGTTTATCATTCTCTTGTTCCTAACCCTAACAGCACCCACCAGGTAACTGGCAACGTGGAAAATAACCCTAGGGCTGTTTAATAATTGTAAATATAGGAGAGCGGGTTTGACTTGAAAGAACCCTGCCTCCTTAAGGATAGGAACAAGAAACTTAGTCCTTACTGCCGTGTAGTGGCCACAAAACATCAAAAAATGCATTGTGTCCTGGGTCGAAAAATTATCGCAAGAACACGGTGGTGCCTGTTCGGGAGTGCACCATTCAGAAAAGTGACCTAAGTTCAAATGGATCATATTTAAACGAAAACGTGTTAAAAGAAACCTGTGGTAAGAACGATTAACTAAAACAAGGTAAAGATCAGGTCCTGGGGGATTGGCAGCAATAAGGTTGGCCTTTACAGTGGGTTTTCTAAGCTCAATTTCCTCTCTATTTAAGGACAATATCTGTAACATAGCCCCCTTTGTTAATGCTATGTCCTTACGAGTTATTTTGTCTGGTGAGAAAAAGAGCTCCGGTCTCCCTAATTTATGAAACCAATGATTAACATAAGATAACCCCTTAATTTTATTTACATTATCTAGTGAGAGGCAATCTTTAAGAATGACATGATTCATGGAGAGTTCATCATTCAACCAGGTCTTCAGCCAGGATATTAAGGGGGCCACTCTTATCATGTCCGTAATAAAACCGGCCCCTAGCTCAGAATGAATCGTGTAAGATGGGGTAGACTGTGGCACTGATAAGATTGATCGCATGAATTTATTTTCAGTGACTTGTAAACAGTCTATAGCGCTATACCCCCATAATGAGCAACCATAAGTGGCTATCGTCAAACATTTCGCTTTATAAATGTTCAACAATGCCTTTATGGGCCTAGCCCCCAGTTTTCTGCTAAAGCCCATGATTGCTGAGGAGGTTCTAGCGAAGGCCGCATTTCTGTTTTTAATCTGCGGTCCCCAATTCCCCTTCTCCTCAAAGGTAATCCCCAGGTACAGGAATGTTGGGACTCTGCTGAGTACCTCCTCACAACAAAAAAAGTTTTCAAGTTTTTCTTTCTAGAACCCCTTCCCATAATCATGGTTTGAGATTTCTTTACATTTATTTTGAGGTCCAGAGAAGTCATAAAAAGGCCAAAAGCATCCAACAAACGTTGAAGCCCGACCCTGGTCCGTGCTAAAAGGACGGCATCATCCGCATACAGGAGAACCGGTATGCTGAGTTCCCCTATATGCGGTATGTCAAGCGTGGCCTCCCTAAGCGCGGGTTCAAGGGCGTTTATATAAACAGTAAACAGAAGGGGGGCCATAATACACCCCTGCCTGACCCCTCTTTCTGATTTAAAGTGGCTAGTACAACGCCCCTCTGCATTCACCCTGACAGAGGCCAAGAGACCAGAGTGTAGGTCAGCTAAAAAGTTTACCAGGGCAGGATCAAGACCTAAATCAATTAAGATCTGCCAGAGTTTTGTACGATTTACAAGGTCGAAGGCCGAGGACAGGTCCATAAACCCCAGGTATAGTGACCCATCCTTGGCCTTCGTGTATTTATCCACCAGCAGTTGTAAATTAAGGCACTGATCCAAAGTGTCTCTTTTGGATCTGAATCCATATTGCACGTTTGACAATATCCCTTTGTCGTCCAGCCACTCCTGTAATTTGTACAAAATGACCCGCCCCAGGATTTTAACGGTCGAGTCTATTAAGGAAATTGGTCGGTAACAGGCTGGATCTACCCTGTTACCCTTCTTGAAAACTGGTACGATAATGGATTCTTTCCAAGATGCTGGGATATTATTTGATTTAGTGCATTAAAACCACTTGGATGCTAATGACAAGGGTAACTCGTCATGGAGTGCCCATTCATTTCAATGGAAATTACATGAAGTCGTTGGACATGCCATAGCATCCAAGTGGTTAAAAACCTTGCATAGAATCTTCGACCACAATTTTGGGGCATATTTACAAATATCGGCAGGTACCCCATCTGGACCAGGTGCCTTATTTGTCAAGGTCTGATCTATCGCCCTTTCCACTTCTTGCACATCAAAGGTAACACAGGAACCCTCCTTTCTATAGGTGTAATCGTTTAATAGATCCTGATGGGCATCATTAGAGTATATATTCCCAAAATGTTTAATCCATGCATCATCAGGAATATTGGACTGAAGGGGGCGATTCTCCTCATTTGAGAAAAGTGGCTGGTTAACTACTTCCCAGAACTGACTACTATTTTTTAATGTTTCTGGTTCAAGTAGCTTTAACCAGGCTTTTTCTTTAAGCTTGTTCTTCCTAGTTTGCACGGTATTTTTATTACATACTCTTAACCTAGCTATCTGGGCACGGTCTTTTGGGCGGGTCTTCAATGCCCTAAGTAGGTCGGCGTGAGCCCTTGAGCACGAATGGTCAAACCATTTATTTACGTGGTGTTTGAGGGGCCCCTTTGCCCCAGTTAAACTTTGGTTAATCTGTTTGCAGATGTTATCAAACGCCACAACTACTTGAGTACTTAGTGCCCCTGTGTCTAGGCAGATAGCTATGTCATCCTCCGCCCTAATCAAGACCTCCTGTGCAGTAGTTTCAGGATTAATATTCGACCATTTTAACCTAAGACCTTGGTCTTTAGTAATCACATTTTGGCCTCCCTTGTGTGACACTAATTTCATAGTTAAAAAGTCTCTGCACAATACCTCTACTAAAACTGGGTTATGGTCACTAAAGACTGAGACCACTGTTTTATACCTTAACACTTTACCTAATATATAACAAGACATAAAAATAAAATCAATATTTGTACCATCACCGAGTCCTTTAAAAGTAGGGACCTTATTTTCACCCTCACCGCATCCAGATTCATACAGATTCCACACCGCCAAGAAATCCTCAAGTGCCTCCCCTCTTTTTGAATGTTCAAAATGCGTAACGTTAGAACAGGGTGGACCCTCTTCTACAGAGTTGGCACAAGGGTGATTAAATGTAAATGTAAATGTAAATGTAAATGTAAATGTAAATGTAGTTGAGCTTATATAGCGCACAGCTACCCGCAGTGGGTGTCCCGGCGCTTGCTTAGGGAACCCTTCCTGGTATTCCCCTGTGAGATAGCAGGGTATCCACAAGGTGAAAGTCAGGCATCCCGCCGCGAGGGGCCGTTGTGGAGATTAAGCAAGCTATTGCCCAGAGTCACAGAGTGTGAACCCGTGAGTCGAGGAGGCACAGGAGCGAGAATTATCGAGTCCGTGGAATTTTTAGCCCAAGACCCGCCGAGGCGGGGAATTGAACCCTGGTCCAGGACCGATCTCAGCTTCCGGGTCTGCTGCCTCTAACCCCTGAGCCACACTTCTCCATTACAGGGGTGAATATTAAAGTCACCTAAGATAATTATCTCAAAACAATTTACTTTAGTTCTGTAAGCTGACAAAAAATTATCCAGATAGTCCAGATTATGTCTGGTACTTTCATTTGCATTTGAATTATAAAAGTTGATAAACAAAATGTTTGATGAATCGGGGGAATTCAATTCTACAATTAAACAATTTTGACAACCTGAGTCAAGCTGTGTTAACACTCCTTTTAGGTCCAGTTTGAACAAACTCAATAAACCTCCTTTTGCTCTGCCTGCCACACTACTTGTGGCCGGAATAAAAAAATGTCTATATCCATCTAAGGAGAAGCTATTTAGTATGTCCCAGGTCTCCTGAAATGCCAAGATATCAAAAGATTTCAAGAAATCAATCCATATTTCGTTTTCACCTTTACCCCTGATCCCGGCAATGTTCCAGGTCATAATTCTGCAGGACTGTGTGTTAATCCTTGAATTATTTGCCAGTCAATCATTTTCCTCCAGAGATGCCAAAGGCGCAAACCGATTACACAATGGGAGGATTTGTTCAGCTTGAAAATTTGGCCTACACAAACTATAACAGTAGGAATCCGATGACAAGGAGTTTTAGTAACCAGGATGAGGACAATGCCCAATGCCCTGCATGGACGGAGATGTTATTATATTTTGTTGGACAGCATGGGGTTTGGAGATGTTACTAAGGTGATTGTAGAAAAACCCAAGGGGGCGCGCACATATAAAATCATCTGTAATTGGTAAGGAAGCCGCTCTCAGCAGAACAGTGGCTACATGCTGAGGGTGCCTGAAGTTTACGATGATGCAGTCCCCCTTAGTCGTTTTTCTTGAACTGCCTATCCAGCCCACTCTGCGTGTTGATATAATGTCTTTACAAAATGTAACAGGAAAACCACAGTATTTACTCAGCCATGCTACTACTTTATAGTTCAGGGAATCCATTGTTTCCCCCCTGGCGTCATTTAGTCGTGAGTCTGCCCCAGGGACATTAGTTAGCACTACTATATATGGAGCACAATCAGGCGGTAGATTAACTAGGGGTCTTTGTTTGCCTTCCCTCAACCCTAAATTGCTCCCTCCAACAATGGGGTGCGGGTTAGCCCTCGAGGTGAGAGGGGGAATAGTTTGATTGCTCGGGGGCTGTGCAGGTGTTACAGCGTGATGTATATTGCCTTGTTGCCCCCGCTGCAAGAACTTGTGGCCCCCTCATTTGCCGCAGTGCCCATATTAGTGTTCCTAGCTACTTTGGTTGACGACAAATGTGTGGATAGGAGAACACCCAACCTAGGAACCTCCTTTGAGACCTGGTCCATTTTGTCCCCAACCCCTTTACTGGGAACAACTGGGCCCTTAGCTTCTTTAGTGCTATCATTCGTTTTTTGGGAATTTTCTGAGGTGGCCAAGTGGGAAGCTAGAAGAGTGCCCAGTCTAGATACTTCTTTTGTGACCTGTTCGACTCTGTCTGCCAGAGGTCTAAACATAGTCTCCATTTTCGATACAAACATGTTAATCAAGGATTCAAGTTGATCACTATCTAGTTTAGTCATATCCAGCTCATTTGGATTATCAGGGAGAACTCCCACTTCTTCATCCGGTGTGATAGCTGCCTTCTTAACTCTCGTATGCCTTCCCCGTTTACTTTGTGACCCTCTACAGGCTCTCACTTTCCTTCGTGCCTGCATCGGTACCGGAGAGGGTTCCGGGGACGATGTTGGTAAAGGTCGAGTTATAGAATGCAGGGAGTTGTCTAATAACGCCATAGTGGGTGCTGAGATGACAGATGTATCTATGTCCTCTGGTGTTTGAGTGCTTGGAGTACCCCCTGGAGCTAGATCACAGAACTCTGTTAGGGCTGGGTTATTTGTAGGTGAAGCAGGCGGGCTGAAACGACCTAAAGACATGCGGCATGCTGTATTAATTTTGCTCACCACCTTTACCATATAGTTATCTATCGGCCCAGCTAATGATGGCGTTTTGGAAGAACGCAATTTAGCCATGACAGATCGACTCAGTTAACAGCCTATCAAACACAATCAACAATTAACACTCATGGTTCTCAAATGTCCCGGAAAATTGACCCAAAGTCCGTGGCCCGGCCCGGCCTCCTCTGGCCGCAGACGGCCCCGCCCTTGTCCCGGGCTTCTCCCGGCACGTGCCCGCACGCGTCCCGCGGGACGAGGGACTGGCACAGCCTTTATGCGCTGGTGCTGCAGTACTGAGGCGGAGCAAAGCCTGGCCATGAAGAACGCTGGAACCGTTGGTTAGTGAACCCCACAGGACTCAGCACTGGCGCAGCCTTTATGCACCTCCTGGCGCTGCTGAGGGCGTCGCTGGTGGGGGGAGGGACCCGGCGGAGCCAATCCCGGCCGGGGAGTAGGCGGAGCAAGGCCCGGCCCGAAGCTGCTGGTGCTGCGGTACTGAGGCGGAGCAAAGCCCGGCCACGAAGAACGCTGGAACCGTTAGTTAGTGAACCCCACAGGACTCAGCACTGGCGCAGCCTTTATGCGCCTCCTGGCGCTGCTGAGGGCGTCGCTGGTGGTGGGAGAGACCCGGCGGAGCCAAGCCCGGCCGGGGAGCAGGCGGAGCAAGGCCCGGCCCTTAGCTGCTGGTGCTGCGGTACTGAGGCGGAGCAAAGCCCGGCCACGAAGAACGCTGGAACCGTTGGTTAGTGAACCATACTTGTTTGGGACTCACTTCCCAGTTCAGACCGACCACAAGTCCCTCAGATGGCTGAAGGTGAGAACCCAAAGTTGTTGAGGTGGTCCATTTCCTTACAGGGTATGGATTTTACGGTGGGACACCGCCCTGGTACAGAACACGCCAACGCTGATGGTCTGTCCATATTTTTCCGCCTTAGTGAAGATAACTCCCAAGGGGGAGGGTAGTTCTCCCCACATTTCAGCTGGAGGGGACACGTGTTAGTCCTGACATCATTGGCGTGAGTCTCCTTTCCATTTTCTGACGGATTGCCTCCTCTGTTTTGATATGTTTTTGATGGATTTATGCTTTGGGTACTGTTCCACTGCTAATCAGTACCACAGTGCAAGTGCTCCGTATGTTAAATTGATATACTGATTGGATTCCATGATTGGGTTATTTGATTTATCTGTCAGCCCCTAGTACAGTGCACCATGTGTGCCCAGGGCTTGTAAATTAAATGCTGCTGGTGGGCTTGCAGCACTGGTTGTGCCACCCACAGAAGCAGCTTGTAAAGTGTGTCTCAGGCCCGCCATTGCAAGGCCTGTGTGCAGTCTAGCACTGCCATGTCGATTTGGCCCAGTGCACCCACTTGCCAGTCCTACTCCCTAAACCTTCCCTTTGCTTCATATTAGGCACCCCTATGGTAGGCCCAAGGGCAGGGTGCATTGTAAGTATAAGGTAGGACATGCTCTGATGTGTGTAGCATGTTCTAATAGTGAATTACAGCCATTTTAGTTTTTTACTATTGAAGGCTACCTGTTCTCATAGGCTAGAATGGGCAGTTAGAATATTACATTCTTATATTCCTAATTGACTCAGGGAACATGGTAGAAATTCGAATTTAGTATGCATGAACTCAGAATAATAAAGTACATTTTTTAGTAAAGTTTATTTTAATATTTTGTGTTTGCAAATACCACTTTTAGAAAACAGGTATTTGCTTGCCTAACCATTTGAGCCTGCCTCTGCTGGGTTGTGTATTCCTTGTCTGGGTTTGTGTGTGGCAGGGCTGTGGAATTCCAGGAGACAGGCAGGGGCAGCCCAGTGGTGAATAGAGAGATCTGCATCTAGATGGGAGGGAGGAGTTACACCTGGGACCTGAGTAGGGCTGGGCCTTCCCTCTACAATGCTGTCTCCACCCCCTGTGGCTTGTCTGATGTTTCCGCCCTGCACTGTGAATGGAGAGGCGAAATCATGTCAACAGAGTGCTCCAGAGCTCTATCTTCCCTCCCCTGTGTTGGCTCTACCTCCTGTGGGGCGGCTGATGTCTCTGCCCTGCACAGTGAAAGGAAGAAGAGAGTCATGTCAACAATGTGCTCAGGAACTGGTTTGAACTAGGCAGAGGCCTCTCTGCCTTCAGAGAACAAAGGATTTTGGGGTATAAATATTGGGACCCTGATCCCAAGAAATTAGATGACTTCTGGAACAAGAAACCTGTCTGCCAAGGAGAAGAACCAAGGAAGCTGCAGGAGTTTGGACTGCCCCTCTGCCAGTGTGTTGTTTGCTGGGTTGGCCTGCAGTGGTTTCTTCATTGCCAAGGGAAAGGACAAGGAACTTTGTAAGGACTTTCATCTACAGAATATTCTCCAAGGGCTTGAACTGTGCTTGCGTCTTGCTGAAGTCTCAGGGACAAAAGACTTCACCTCCAGCTCCCTCCTGAATGTCCTCGCTGGGAATTCTGACTCCAGTCACTTGCGTGCCGCTGGGAGCTGGAAGCGTGCCGCATCGAGAAGAAGCGTGTCGCCGCCGCAGCTGAAATCGTCGCAACGCTGGAGAAGCGAGCCTTCGCCGCATCTCCCTGGAAGCGTGTGTTCATCGAAGCTGCCTGCTGTCGCATCACTGGAGAAGCATGACGCCATAAAGAGAGTCGCCATCGCATCACCGGAGAAGCGCGTCGCAGGGCCTGTCACGGCTCCAAAGTACAGAGTCGTTGCAAGGCTGCCAGGGCGTCATCGCATCGCCGCTTCAAGGGCGCCATCTTCTCGCATCGCAACCGGATCGTCGCATCACATCAAGGCGCCATCTTGCGCTCCGCAATGTGCCCGCAGGCTGGGAACCTATGCATCACCTCCGCACCGGTAAGGCTCACGACGAGTCCCCTAGTCTGCGCAAGCATTGAGGAAGGACGCACCCGTTCCCCCGGGTCACGGAACCAACGCATCTTCCCTTTTGCGAGCCTTTTGTTCACTTTGCGTTACGCATCCAGGTACTTTGTTGAGAACTTTGTTGCATTTACCAACAACTGGAACTAAGAGACTTTAATCATCTTTTAAGTAATCTTAAGTGTAGTATTGTGGATTTTTGTCGTTTGTGGTCTTGTGTTTAAGTCTATATAAAGAATACTTATTTTTATAAAACCTGTGTTGTGTCCTTCTGTAGTGTTATCACTGTATTACTGTGTATATTCACAAATGCTTAACACACTGCCTCTGAGATAAGCCTGTCTGCTCGTGCCAAGCTACCAAGGGGGTTAGCAGGGGTTATTAAGGAGTGTAATCCCCTTATCCTGACTTAGAAGTAAGGGTCCCTATTTGGACAAAGGTTATAACCATTGCCAACTAGAGACCCCCAGATCTAACAGTGCCATGTTGCAGGGATTCTGCACAAATACAGAACTATGCACAGGAAATAGGACTTTGTTGTATAGGGAATGAGTCTTACCACCACGTTAGTACCCACAAACCCAGGACCGACTAGCTATAGTGTTGCACTTGCCTTCTTACTCACTCACAGAGAAACAAATGATTGGACACCCCAGAATACAACACTCCCAGATCTCTGAGGAATCGCGGTAACAAGATACACCCTTTCGCTGACTCTCTTGTACACATCCACAATAAGATCTGACGGAGACACAAAACAGTTTAAAATATTTATTTTAACTAACGTGCCCTAACATGTAGTGTATGTGCCACAACAAGCAGGAAAATGCATAGTAGAAAGATTGCCAGCATAGCAATCAGTCCATAAATCATGAAGAGAGATGTCATCATACAAGGACAATGACGAAGGGATTATAATGCCTAACCTCCCTCCCCTTGCTAAGAAGTATTATTATATAATAGAAGATTTCTGGTGTTTGTCATCAGACCTCATACCTTAGCCTATAGATGGTAAGTCTCCATCATGGGTGCTCTTCTCCCTTGAAATGTCCCTCTCTAAGTGTTTTTTCTTTCTTTTTTTTTGCAAAGTTTTATAAAGCACGAACTTGACACAAATCGGGTATCAGAGCGCTTTACATAGCACCAGTTACGTTACATGAGGACACACATTCGTTTTTGTTAGGCATGGGGAGATTAAGTGATTTGCCCAGAAACACAGGACGTTTGTTAGCGCCATTACCGAGACTCGAACCCAGTTCCCCAGGTCCGAGATCGAGCGCCCTAGCTGTTAGACCAACTCCTCTTCAAGTGTGTGTCACCTATTTGTGCACCCACCTATAAAACCAAGTACGTTGTCCAAACAACAGCTGCATTGGTATGTTTTACCTAAGAGCTAAGGACTGACCTTGCAATTAATGTTCAGTCAAAATCCCCAAAACATCAAGAGAGTGAATACAGCGATGAGTTCTCAGGAGAAAGCAGTCTTTGAAAATATTGCAAAAAATAAAGAAGTGCAGTAATGTGTGAAAAGCAGCAGGCAAGCTGCAACGTGCTCATGCTAAGTTAGTGAAAAACGACAATGTCCCTATGGACCATGTGAAAAGGGCCCTTCTCTACCTGTGGGTAAACTTGTGACTACTAACTATAAGCAGTGCCTTCCAAAACTCCTGGCCTAAAAAAAAAATCATCATTTAAACCCTGTTACATCTTTTTCTCTGGGTCGCTAATTTTGGAGAGGCCAGGAAAAACTTATTTCTGCGATCATCCCCTTTTTCCCCTTCCAGTCAGGGTTATTTTAGTTCTACCTCTATTATTAACGCTCCCAACTTGTAAAGTGGGATCCCAAGAGCTAATAGTATTTGAATGATAAACATCCCTAAGTTGACTATGACAGGGAGATACGAAGTGGAAGAATCATTGAAGTACAAAGTGACCCACTGGATATGCCACGTTAGAGCCGGCGCTCCTTTATTTGTGCTGACATCCATATTATTAGAAGATCCACGTCTCCTACTTCGAACTATAATACTCTAGAACTAATTCTTACTTCAAAGATCTTAGTTGACAACTTGGTGGCCCTGGACGTTAGGAATAGTCCCCTCTGGCTACTTCAGTATTCAATATAAATATCCTGGCCATGTCACAGTGTGACTAAAGTTACTAGCATGAGACACAAGGCTTAACAACATAGATTGACTTGGCAAGATGACTGTCTCCCCTAGCTGTCCACCTTCCATGCAGCCAACAAGTTCTATTGTAACAGGTCCTTCAATGGATATAGTTTTTGCAGGTGAGGGGAATGAGGTCCTAATCCCTTACTCGCCAGAGAATGAGCATGACTTTCTTTGTATTGATTCTTGCCTTTGACAGGGGGAGTGCCCCTAGCCCCCTAAAGTAAGCAGGATTTTTGCAGGTTTGTCTGGGCAAGATTTGTTATGTCTCAGGTATCCTGGAAAAAATTCCAATTCCGCAATGGGTTTTTTAATTTGTTGATAGTGAGTTTTTTTGTACTCTATTCATAAGAGTCGGTGAGAGAGAAACAGCCAACACGCGTTTCACCCCCTTACATGGCCATCTGGCCTGGGGCTTCCTCAGGGCTGTGCATGCGAGAATGGGTGAAATTTTGCAGAGATCAAAGGGTTAGTGTTGTATATTAATAGAGGAGTGGGTTGGGGTGGGCAGGGAAGTTAGAGTTGAGGAAAGGGGATAGAGAAGGTGGAGAGAGGTCAGATAGAGTATAGGGGAGAGTGCATTCAGAAAGAACAGGTGTGTTAGTATAGGGGATTGTTAGTATATGTTACATATGATTATTTTGGGGGAATAGATTATTGGTAGGAAGAAAGAGGGGATTAAGTGAAAGTACCTCAGTGGTGTGGATGGAGAGTAGAGTGTTGATTGGGTAGAGGAGAGTTAAAGTCGTACAGGTATGGAAAAATACAATCCAACATTTTATACATATTCGAGCATAATATATGTGGTAGAGAGACATTATAATTGTGGAGGTATAACCAAACCCAGATAATCAACCGTGGTGATAAGAAACCAAAAATCCTATGTCGCATAAGCAGGGGATGTACAATGGCCGGTTATAAGGTGGTTTCAGTCAGGAGTAATCACATATCGGAGCACACATTAGAGCAATAGTACATTGTTTTAGCAGGTATAGATTTGCGTGAAAAAACATTCATCATGAACTATAATTGTAAAACAGGATGGGAGGAAGAGGCATAGTTACAACACAACATGTTAAGACTGCATGGCAAATGTTCATATTCTATGGTGTTATTGCGCCGGTTGCACAATTTAAAACGTTTCAAGGAATAAGACATGTCATTCAAGTAGGAGCAATTAGTTAATTGTAAAAGATATTGAGGTCATTTTTTAAGTCAGATATGCAGAAATATCAGGTACACAGGTACGACATTCGGTGAGGCGACGAATATTTACATGAAAATGCCCCAATGAGGATGAGCCATAGTGAATGGTTATTGACGTGTGTGCCGGTAATTTTAAGAGAAGAGGTTAAATTGTGTGTATAGGTATCCGGCGCACAGTATTAGTATTGGACGAAGCAAGGTTTGTTAAGAAAGATTGCCGTATGGACAGATATAGTCGAAAATTGCAATTGAGTTCCGGAAAGAAGTTTGGTACATGAATGGCATAGGTGGTGGTATAATGATACACGCATTAAAGTGACAAATCAAGGATATAATGGGAGCATAAGAGGTATATCGACATTCAAATATATAATATGAAAGGAAAGAGAAAGGCATATTTACAATGTATTGATCCGGGCGTCCGATTCAGCAGGGTCCTGCATAATTTGGAGAAAGAGGGAAACAAGAGTTTTTTTGTGAAATGTACATGGGGATGGGGAGGCATCGTGATCAGAGTTGTGGTTGTGAAAGTGTTAGGGAAAAAGCAAAAAACATTGCCAAACTTGGTAATTATTAACACCTTCAATGCTAAAGGTATTTTTCTCCTGTGCTGACATTTATTGAATCCCATTGTTCATGACGAGCTCACCTTGTCATTAGCACAGATCCAGTGTGCCTCATGACGAGAAGCATGGAAGGGATTAAAGTGCGATATGTGTTGTTGGTGGTTTCAAAAAAGGGGGAGTGAAAGACTATTTCCGGTGGTCATGCCGATTTACACTTGGCTAAAATAAATCGCAATTGAGAATGCTTCCGGTGTCATGCTTTATGAAAGTTTATATGAAACTAGAAAGTGCTCTGAGGCTGCTTGGTGTCTTTTGGTACAGATATCACTATACGGACATATGGTGAGTAAGAAGTGTCTCGAAAGGTCGCAAGTGATTTTGCGTCCGATGTCGTGCTTTGAGATAGTATTCCGTGACTGGAAGGTGCTCTGAGGCTTCTTTGCGTACCCCTTCAGTGCGTAATTGGTGTATTAAAAGTTACCGCTATTCGGTCACGGGGTATGGGGCATGCTAGAAGTTCTGTAGGACCTTTTAGTGGGGGCAGTGGTCGGTAGGTTTAGCAAGGCAGTCTCGTACCGGGTGATTTTTAATTACATTTTATCAGCGTCGTCAGTCATTTGAAAAAAAGCTCGGAGATTCTGTTGGGGGGAAAAAATGCGGGCAAACCATAAGTCATCGGGCCGGGAAGGCGCGTTTCTATCGAGGAAGGTGTGTTTCCACGACGGAAAGCTTACCTCAAAATTTAAGCATAATGTCAGGGCGGAAGCGGCGGTCTGGTCACGTCAGTGTAGAGTCGGGCACTGTACGGCCATTCAATATGTATACCCTACGGTAATCACATCCGGGTGGCGGCCCGGAAGTGAAAAGGACGTAATCACGGGCGCCATCTTGGAAGGGTGTCGAAAGGGATTAGATAATTGGTTATAGGAATGGAGTGTAGGACTGATATGAGCTGGGTAGGTGTGAACGTATTAGGTTAATAAGTTTAGGGATTCATCGAGATATGAATGTGAGATACCAGGTGGAAGAGAAGCTCAGGCATTTATCATTAAAACTAGTAATCAGAGGTAATGAACCAGGGATACCTGGGTAGATGTGACCGAATTCAATTATTATGTTTAGGGTTTCATAAAAGATGAATGTGAGGTTTCAGTTCGATGAGAAGCTCAGGGATCAGTCATTTAAACTACTAATCAGAGGTAATGAACCAGGGATACATTAGAAATGAGGGGGGTGTTTAGAGCATTTTTCTAGTACATGGTTGGGGTCCATATGATCAAGTAAGGAGAGAGATCAGCTTTCTTATACTCATTTTTTAGGTCGAGCCTATCCGATTCCGCAGGAATGGATAGGGGAGAATTTTAGTGTTGCATCAGGAAAGCTAAACCAGCCGGCGGATTTCCACAAGTGCATGTGGTCTCGTGAACGCGCTCCCATCCGCCTGCTGGTTTAGCTTTCCTGATGCTCTCCACATCCTATCCACCTGCCTGCCTGCCTCACATCACCACATCAAAGCCCGCCATCTGTTGCTTCCCCAGTGTGGTGCCGCCAGCAGCTTCACTTCAAAGGGATCCGCTCCGCCCCCTGCTGCATCAAAGGCTTTCATTTCGTGTAAGTGATTCTGGGTTACGATAAAAAAAAATAGCCCAAGTATTGCCATGGACATAGAGCTCACATGTATAAACGACTCCAGTGCCATTTTGAAAAAAACATGCCCTTTGCTGTTAATATTCTATAGGTATGTCTGTGTGTTTGCAGTGCAAACATTGGCAGCGATCGATATTGTCACTGCAGCAGTGAGAATGCTGCCTATTAGTCAGCAGGGTGGGTGCCGAGGGGCACCCTGGACGCGCTCTGTTAATGAGGCCCCTGCTACATGCTTTCTCCCCTTGAAGTGGTCGCTGTAGCACAGAAGCGGGGAAGGTTCACCAACTGACTGCAGAGCTCATAATAACCTTTATTTTTCCAGGTTACTTGTATACTGGCAAAGGAAGCTCGGAGTAACATAGGGTTATTGCATTTTCACTCCCAAATGAAAGTACGCGCCCGATGGAAGCCTTGACTGTGGGAAGTGAATTGCAAATATGCAATTCTATCTTGCGCAAGTTGTAGAGCAGTTAGGGCGAGAGAACCAGACCCCTACCCACAGGTTTCGGCCCAATAACACTTCAGAGCCAGAGCAGATTGCCCAATGCATCGTGGAACGTTTTATTGGTATCTGGAGCATGGCCTGCAGGCTGTGTATCCACACAGAAAACGGCAAAATAAAGCTGTCCAGCTGGGTGTCATTGTGCCCACTGACTACGCCTGCTTTGTGACATGGTGTAAAGCTGTCTTGCACAAATCGGGCCTTGTCGTTTACCTGCTGCTACGTGGGCGACCCTGCCGGTTGTGTGGCTTCTCACCTAACACAGGGGGTAACATCAACACTGGCTTATGTGAGTTTAACGAACCAACGGTGCTTGCAAACTATTTCAGGTGAAATCTGCAAGCAGTCGAGTTTCCCCATCATTATAAATTCTTCAACTCTGGCTACTGCAAATTATGCTTGCCACTCAAGCCCTTGTTTTATTTTGGGGGAGGGGCAGCAGTAAAAAGCCTTACTGGAAGCTATATAGAAACGAGTTGTTGTGATTGCTGGGGCGGTAGCGCTCCTAAAAAAGCAATGTAGTTTTAGTGTTTGCAGCAGTTTCTCGTTAGAAAACGTTTTGACTAAAAGCACTCCTCTCGAACTGTTCGAAATCCAGTGTTCCGAATACACATTTCAGCGCGGCCGCCGACCACTTACACCTTACACATGTGTATACATCCCCCAAGGAAGTGTATGCACAAACACAGCGTCTTGGTCAATGCACTAGAAGTTTACACTACGGTAAAGTTAGACCTGACGGCTGTGAAAGTGATTCTATATATTATTCTCGTGCCACATTCGTGGTACTTGGTGGGCCCATAAATAACAAGGACTTGTTCTGTTTATCTCTTAGGGATTAAAGCGGCTAGAAGCAGCAACCGCGGGGGGGTCTCAGGTGACTCTGGCAGACGCATGAACCCTCTGCTCTTTTTCGTTGCCTCTCTCACGTCTCGTTAGCCCCCTCCTCACATTCCACCCATTGCCCCCTCCTCTCTGCAGCTCGGCCGGACTCCGCCTCACATTGTCCCTTCAGTCGGTGACTGGGCCTCAGCGTGAGAAACCCCTCCGTCTATTCAAGCGCAGACTGATGGGTGCAGGGATGGGGTCCGTGGTTTATTGTGTGACCACGTGAGAAGGTAGCACGACTTGTCACTGATGTATGTCTGCGGACTTGAGTGGCTTGTGTTGTGTGTGCACATTTCACTAGTGCTGTGCCCCACTGTGTGCATGAACAGGTCTCTGAATATTGTTCATTCAGCCTCATATGGGGTGAAAAGAAGTCCGCATTACGGTAAAGTGTTGGAGGGAAATAGTTATCATACTGTTTAATGCGAACGAATCGTAATAGAGGATGTGAGTGGATGTGGCCTAGCGGGCGGAGCTGCCAACTTTGGAGCTGGGAAAACCAGCTTCGAGTGTGGGCGTCGTCTCCACATCCTGTGATTCTGAGCAAATCCCTTATTCTCCCTGTGCCAACAAAAGATGAATGTGTCCTTGTGTAATGTAACTGGTGCTCATGTACCGCCTGAGTTCGAGGCTTCAAGCTATATAAAACTGTGAAAAAACAGCCACATGGCTGCAGCTCGGAGCATCACCAAAGCACCCCCGTCCTCCGATTAATCCGAATTCACTGGTGTGTGAAATCCGAGCTTCAGAGAACCTTCAAGAGGTGTCAGCTGTGAGGAGGAGTCACAGAAGGGGGGAGGGGGGCATAGGAGTCAATGCAGTGCCAATTTACACCCGAAGTTAATTTATAAGGAAGAGTCAGACCTGTGTACCGGCCCTGTTTATTAACAGGGTGAATGTTGTACAATAGCTATGCATGTAAATAAAACAAGCATTGGAAATTCAATAGGTCTCGGATTTATTTGAGTTAGAGCTAATGGCATTGTAAATGGCAATGTCTTTTAGCCATGTGTTATGGAGTGTATGCATGTGGTGTGTAATGGAATTATGTGGTTTGGATTGGAATTGTTCACCCTGCACACTTACAAACTGTTCACCTTGCACGCTCACATACTGTTCACCCTGCACACTCACACAATGTTCACCTTGCACGCTCACACACTGCTCACCCTACATGCTCACACACTGCTCACCCTACACGCTCACACAATGTTCACCCGGCACGCTCACAGACTGTTCACCCTGCACGCTCACACACTGCTCCCCCTACACACTCACACACTTCACACTCTGCACTCACACTGTGCACTCACAACTCTGCACTCGCACTCTGCACTCTGCACACTCACTCTCCCCACTCACTCTGCACACTCACTCTGCACACTCACTCTGCACACTCACTCTGCACACTCACTCTGCACTCACTACTCTGCACTCACTACTCTGCACTCACTACTCTGCACTCACTACTCTGCAATCACTACTCTGCACCCACTACTCTGCACCCACTACTCTGCACTCACTACTCTGCACTCACTACTCTGTACTCACTACTCTGCACTCTGCACTCACTACTCTGCACTCACTACTCTGCACTCACTACTCTGCACTCACCACTCTGCACACACTACTCTGCACTCTGCACTCTGCACTCACTACTCTGCACTCACTACTCTGCACTCACTACTCACTACTCTGCACTCACTACTCTGCACTCACTACTCACTACTCTGCACTCACTACTCACTACTCTGCACTCACTACTCTGCACTCACTACTCTGCACTCTGCACTCACTACTCTGCACTCTGCACTCACTACTCTGCACTCACTACTCTGCACTCACTACTCACTACTCTGCACTTACTACTCTGCACTCACCACTCTGCACTCACCACTCTGCACTCACCACTCTGCACTCACCACTCTGCACTCACCACTCTGCACTCACCAGTCTACACTCACCACTCACTCATGTCCATGCAATTAGAGGACATAATATTCTGAACAAGCACCTACCTCTCAGTGCCCTCACTGCCATGCGAAACTTCTCGATACCGGCCAGGAAGAGAGCAGTGATCGGCGCGCGGCAGGGGCGCTGGCGCCGTGAGCGTGCGCGCAACTGAATCCACGCGTGGCCAGCACTTGTCGCTCCCTCTCCCATTAGGATTGCTGGGCCGTGCCCAGCTCTTGTCTCCTTTTGTCGGCTTTGGCGGCTGACATGATTACAATAGTTCTCTGCCGAGGCCTAAAAAAGTGTTGCTTGCAGCACCTCGAACCCGAAGCATGCCCATGCACACTGTGCCACCCACACTTTCACCAGCCCTCACCCTGATCAGTGCCCCGCCCTCCTCTCTGTGGTGTCAGACCTCACTCTTGTATGAGAGTATCCTGCAGGAGTGCGTCAGATCCCCCATCTGTGTGTGGGGCACACTCACACTCTCACACGAGACAACAATCAGCTTAACTCGGACACCTGGCCCCCAAGGAGTGAAGCAAACTTTCACACATTGTGCGTGGAGCTCTCTCAGCACATATTAATAATATCAGCAATGTGCTTTCTTATAGCGCTTAATACCGTGTTTCTGCAGATTGTATGTGCTTTAACTAACAAGTGGTGGTATTTTTATTCCCTCACTGTACCCCCGTGGTGAAAAAAAAATAGAACAGGAAAAAAAAGCACTTTGTCATACACACTTTAAAGAGATATTTCAGGTACTGCTGATGAATGTACACAAATACACTGGGACTGCGCAGAAGGCAGACATTTTACTCATAGGTTTTCAATTGAAAATAGAGTTACACCAGCACTAATATTTAAACAAGCATTTGCAATGCAATAGGTTTCGCATTTATGCGAGTTTAAGCTATTGGCATTGTAAATGACAATGCCTTTTATTTATTTTTTAATAACAAAAACTAAAATAAAAGACATTGTTATTTGCAATGTCAATAGCTCAAACTCGTTATTCTATCCTTTCACATGTAGCCTTCCCTATGTCCTTATCTGATGCTGCTGTGAAGGATTCCATCGAAAATAGTTTTGGCCTCTTGGTCAAAAGTTGTCCTGGTGTTCGTTTTATTTTATTAATGTGACATAGTTACAGCTCACAGTGTCCTTACAACTTTGAAACAAGCATTTTTTGATTCATAGTTACCAAAATCCTCGGGTGCAGAAGTAACATTAGGCACCATTTTACTCCCATCATCACGTCATTATAACATTGCCACCTTGCCTTTGCTTTAACCCATCACACACAAGCAAACACACACACACACACGCACACACACCCAAACACACACACACACACAAACACACACACACACACAAACACACACACACACACACAACCCCACACACAACCACACAATCACACACACAACCACACCATCAGTGCACACTTTCACCAGGCACAGACATCATCAGTCGTCAGTGCGCGCTTTCACCGGGCACAAACACCATCAGCCGTCAGTGCACACTACCACCAGGCACACACCACCAGCCGTCAGTGCACGCTTTCACCATGCACACACACACCCCACCAGCCGTCAGTGCATGCTTTTACCAGGCACACACACACACCACCGGCCGTCAGTGCACGCTTTCACCAGGCACACACCACCAGCCGTCAGTGCACGCTTTCACCAGGCACACGCACCACCAGCCGCCAGTGCACGCTTCCACCAGGCACACACACCACCAGCTGGCAGTGCTTACTTCCACCAGACACACACACCTCTAGCCATCCGTGCACAATTTCTACAGGCACACACACCACCAGCGCACACATCAATTGTTAACGCATCCACAAATAACTATTGTAGCAATTGCAGTATCGCGCACTTTACTTTTAAACATATTCATCTAAAGCACAGCATGCCACCATTGCTACAAAAATAAATACACATTTTCTTGGCCTACAATTTATAGACTTTTGTTGCAATTGGTGTTGCAATATTTAGCAATGCCAATAGCTCAAACTTAATTAACGCGAGACCTATTGCATTGCAAATGCTTGTCTTCTTAAGTGATCTGGATGAAGGAGGTGGGGGCATAGGAGAAGTGGTTCAGAGGGAGTAGTTCCCATATCAATTCAAATAATCTTTATTTCGATCGTAAAAGATCATAAAAGATGTACAAGTGATTTTCATCATTTCTACGGTTAAGAACATTATAAAATGTACTATACATTTTTAAAACAATTTCCCAACTCATGGATGCAATCTAATTACTAAGGTGCACTTTACTTAAAATAAGAGCAAATCTATATGAAGACTAATGTGCAAGGCAGTTGAAAGGTAAAATATTCATGCAGCTATAGTGTCCTTGATTATTTTTGTGCGTATTCGCCACATTGCCGTCAGGAATTTTGCCATTACGAACACTGTTGGTGCCGATAGGTCTGTCTTAAGGATTCTGTAGGCCGGAGCATAGGTTCGGAAGCCCAAGTTCTTTAAATAAGGGACCAGCCAAACACTCCTAATCCTGCTGTAGGCTCTACAGAACAGAACCACGTGAAGATCACTTTCCAGTTTATAGTTGCAGGCTGGACAGACCCCTGAGTCCAGATGGCCTGCCCAAGATTTAGTAAGGGACCTCAAGGGGAGAGATCCATACCTCCATTGCATATAGATCTTCCGTACGAACACAGGTGTCATGTCATCTAGTACATATTCAGAGCTATATGAGTCTTTTACCTTGATGAATGTGTCGGTTAAGGATCCTTCCCGGATAGAAATCAGACTTTTCTGATAGATACATCTGCCTGTGGATTCCTCACCTTGTGAATACCCCTTGCGTCAGCAACATTCGGAAATTCTTTTTTCGTAGCCTCGCGCCGACGTGGACTCCTGACGTCATAGAGACACGACCTCGCTCGCGACTCCGCTGACGTCACCGACGCCTATAATAGGCCCACGCCGGCGTGATGACATCAGTTCCCTTTTTTCCGCGTCGTCGACGCTAACGGTTTCGGGATACTCTGTAGCCTTAGTGCATTGTTACTTCGTTTCTTCGATTCTCCATTCTCAGATATTGTCATGTCGACAAAGAAGACCGGTTTTAAGCCTTGCAGAGAATGCGGGAAGATGATGTCCGTTACGGACCCTCACCAAGACTGTATCTGGTGTTTAAGCTCGGATCATGACGTCGATGATTGTTCATCATGTCAAAAGATGAATCCGAAGGCTCTTCGTGAGAGGGAATCGAAACTTCTTGTTGCCAAACTTAAAGCAAGTAAGGTTAAAAGATCCTCAAAGCATCCGAAGAAGTCGAGGTCGAGATCCAGGTCAAGAAAGGAAGAGCGGTCCATAAAAGAACTTTATCGAGATGGATCGTCCTCTGCATAAAGATCTGCTACTCTTTGGCCGGTAAGGAACCACCAGAGGGTATAAGGGCTCATTCAACTAGAGCTAAATCTTCGACCTCAGCATTGGCTAGAGGCGTGCCTGTAGAAGATATTTGTAGAGCGGCAACTTGGTCTTCCCTCCACACTTTCGCGAAGCATTACTGCTTGGATTCCGAAGTGAGGAGGGACGGTCACTTTGCACGCTCTGTCCTTCAGGATTTCCTGGTCTAGAAGAGTGGACACCCTCCTCCGGGAGTGGGGACTGCTGTGGGACTCTATTCACAAGGTGAGGAATCCACACGGCAGATGTATCTATCAGAAGAACAAGTTACTTACCTTCGGTAACGCTTTTTCTGGTAGATACTATATCTGCCTGTGGATTCCTCACTGACCCACCCGCTTCCCCGTTGTCCACTCTTCTTTGCCCGAGTTACTGTAATGTAATGTATATATATTTTGTTGTCAAGGAAATGTTCCAATTTCTTTCCTGCTTTTGCTTAACACTGTGTGTTTTGCCTTGATTATTGTGTACTATGTATACTTGTATATTTCTACTGTCATTGGTCCGTCCGTGTGCCTCGATGGCACGGAAAAAAGGGCGGAACTGATGTCATCACGCCGGCGTGGGCCTATTATAGGCGTCGGTGACGTCAGCGGAGTCGCGAGCGAGGTCGTGTCTCTATGACGTCAGGAGTCCACGTCGGCGCGAGGCTACGAAAAAAGAATTTCCGAATGTTGCTGACGCAAGGGGTATTCACAAGGTGAGGAATCCACAGGCAGATATAGTATCTACCAGAAAAAGCGTTACCGAAGGTAAGTAACTTGTTCTTCTGGAGCATAACACTATAGAATAAGTTTGAAAGTTATTTTCTAGAGATCCTTACGGACACTATTTCCGGTTTGGACCATAGCTCTGGGACTCCGAGGGTCGAACACATATCCCTAATGTACTTTATCCACGGGATTTTGGTGGCGTAGGTTGATCTTAGGAGTTCCTGCAGTTCATTTCTGTAATGTACCAGATCCTGACTGCTCCACAAGCGCCTCCAGTAGGTCAAGGGTTTAAGGCCCAATTCCTCCGTGATTGGTCGTAATGCTAAATCCATTCTTAGGGGGAGAAGAGGAGTGCTCGGGGGAAGTGCAGCTAATTGTCTTATAAAGTTATTTTCTGCAACTTGTATGGTGTCTAACAAGATGTGTCCCCAGAGCTCACCCCCATAAGTGATACCCCCCCGGGCTTGAGCTTTGTAAATGTGGATGGCGGGTGCCAATGGACGGAGAGGAGATTTTTTGGCAATTCTTGTAATGGCACCTGCCCTCTGGACTAATTTTGTGGTTGCTTTTGTTTTATGTGGCAGCCATGTCAGGTTCTGGTTGAGGGTTATACCAAGGTATTCTATTACATGAACCCTTTCATGGGATGTAGTTCCTAGGCGGGGATTTGGGCAGCTTTTGGGTTTGGGGTTGAGGATCATAAATTTTGTCTTAGAGGGGTTTATTTCCAAGCCCCTTCCGTTACAGAACCCCAAAAACCCATTCAGGATCCTCTGAAGCCCCATTGGTGTTTTTGACAGCAACAGGGTGTCATCTGCGAACATAATCGCTGGCACCCTGCTGCTGTTCAATTGTGGAGCATCGATGTTAGGGATCCTTTTCAAGTGCTCTATCACCCCGTTCACGAATAAGCAAAACAGGGTCGGCGCCAGTACGCAGCCCTGCCTTACCCCTCCGTGAACGGGGAATCTGTCCGTCAGCCTTCCTCCCTTTCCATATCTAACTCCGGCATAGTTGTCAGTGTGCAACCTGCTTAAGATATATAGAATATCTCCTGGGACACCCAGCTCAGCCAGCACCACCCACAGTTTAGCCCGCGGGACTAAATCGAAGGCGGCACGGAGGTCTACAAAGACCGCGTACAGAGTCCCACCTTCGATAAGTACCGTCTTCCAGTAGATAATATTCAGTCTAAGTATTTGGTCGACTGTGGAGACTCCTTTTCTAAATCCCGCCTGGAGAGGGCTCAGGATGTCAGTCTCCTCCATCCAACTTTGCAGCCTGTTGAGTATTAATCTTCCAAATAACTTCTGGGAGACATCAATGAGGCTGATTGGGCGATAGTTGGCTGGGAGCAGGGGCGACCCCTTTTTAAAAATTGGGACCACCTCTGCCCCCAGCCAAGTATCTGGTATTTTCATTCCCCCCAGCACTGCATTGAATAACACCATGAGGTAGGGTGCCCAGATTCCAGGTTCGTGCTTATATAGGTCACCCGGCACCCCATCCAGGCCTGGTGCCTTACCCGAGGACAGCCCTGATATCGCCGTCCTGATCTCCTTTACAGTAAAGGGATCAGGGGTCTGACTATCAGAAATGATGGGTGGTGATGGTTCTGTCCCCCCCATTCTCTAGGGAGTATAACAACTGGAAATGTTTTTGCCAGACACATGCGGCAATGTTAGGTTCAATTGCCGGGGGAAGATCTCCACATCCATGATTAATTATTCTCCAGAATCTACGGGAGTGTCTTATTGCTAAGGACTCCGATAGATTCTCCCAGTGCTGCACATCCCACTCTTTCTTGGAGTTGGCTATAAGTGTTTTGTATGCCCTCCTTCTGGAGCAGATCTCTTCCCTCGGGCCTCCTGCTTTTATAATAGATAGGAGGTCACGTTTCGCAACACGGCATGCGGTGTTAAACCAAGTGCCTTTGTTCAATCCCTGAGTTCTAAGAGGTCTGGTGCAGAAGAGGTCAGCTTCAAGTTTTCTAATTAAGTGCTCATGTACATGTACGAGATCCTCGCTAGTTTCCTTTAAGGAGTCTAGGTTCCATAGCTCAAAAGCCTCCTCCAGGATTGGGATGATTCCTGCATAAAGGGCAGCTAGCTTGTCTTCGCTGGAAGCAAGATTTTCCCATCTTATCCTCTTCCTATTGTTATCTAGGAGGTATCCCTCTCTGGGCTTTTGCTCATTTAGCGCCCTCTCCTCCAAGCAAGGGATGACATAGTCTAGTTCAAGGGTATTGTGATCACTGTCCTCTCTAGGTGTTACTCTAAAATCCACCACCCTTTCCCAGGCATGCAACTGTACCAAGAAGTAATCTAGTCTAGATTCCCTCCCTACTTTATTGTACGTACATTTGCTCGGGATATCAGACCTAGTGCGGCCGTTACAAGCTCTCAGTCCGTGAGTGAGAGTAAATGTATTTATCTGTACGGCTAGCGGTGTCCATGCTCTGGGAGGGGGAGCCTCTGTTTGCGGGACCTGCCAACTTGAATCCTCCTCTAGGGAGGGTCCATCAAGTAAACCAGGTAGCGGTTCAAAATGCGAGTTAAAGTCACCCCCTATTAGGTATGGTATGCCTTCTGGGATGGTTTCTAGAAGCCGGGACAGTGCCTCAATGGTTTTGGAGGTGGCAGCTATTGGAACTGGCCTGGAGTATATATTTATTACAAGTAATTTGTGAAGACTTGGCCATTCGAGGAGAACAGCCAGTATGTCTTCCGAGTCCACGGTATATCGTGAAGCTAAACAGCCTAGATCCGAAGCCACCCAGATTGCCAAACCTCCAGATGGTCGGCCTCTCCCTCCCCATTTAGCTTGTATCGAGAATATCTCAAAACCCCTATAAGTGAACTCCTCCCTTGCCCAGGTCTCTTGGAAGAGACAGGCACTTTTGGAATTGATTAATTCAGCCCAGGAGTCCGAATCTATTTTATTGGCCAGGCCTGCCAGATTCCATGATAGCAGTTTTAGTATTTGGGGGACATGGAGCATAATCCCCTTCGTGGTTTGGTTAGTCATTTGGTTTATGTGGGCTGGTGGGGATAACCTCTGAGTCAGCCCTTGTCCCATGGATGTACCCTCTAAGTTATTTCCCCTTTCTTCTCTCCGTTGAAAAGTTCCAGAAGTTCCAATAACAGAGTTCTCCTCCCCGTAGATAGAGTTGGGGGGATTTTGACCGCCATCATCGGTAGATTGAAATATATCATGCCCTGGTGTTAGCCTAGGTGCCCTTTCTTCAGAGGCCAGCTGTCAATCCACCGTTTCAAGGCAGTCATATCGGTTAGAGGTCGGTATAAACAGTGGCTGGTAATATCTAGGGGGCCAGGGTACTTCTCTTTCGAATCCACCCCTTCCCATTCCTCTTCTCTTTACAGTCTCCCAACCTTGGGGGTCATCATAAGTTAGCGGGTAGTCAAAAGGTGTTCACGTTTGATTATAGGGGATTCTCCTCCCTCCCTGGTTTCCCCCCCAATTTCCCAGTGAATCGTGGTAGTATCCCCGTCTCTGGTCAGTGGGTATGTGAGTATTTGTTGGATAGAAGAACGAAAGAGGGAGTGGATGAATGTTATTTCCCTCATCCTCTGAGAAGGAACCACAGATATAAGAGACTGTTCCTGGTTCTTTAAAGCTCACCAATATGCAGTCGCCACTGATTATTTTAGGTCTCTTGCCTACCCACGAGACTCTTCTTACCATGCGAATGTCGCTGGTCATACCTCTGGGAAGTGGTCTGTATGTGGATAGCCAGTTGATTACTTTGTTTTTTAGTGAGGCCCCTGTCTCGCTTGCAGCCGGTTTTAGTTCGGGTGCCCCAGCTAAAATAACGGTGTATGGAGCTACCTCTGGCGGGAGATTAACAGTTACTGTTTTTTGTGATTTTGGCACCGTGTTATTAAAATCCTGGGAATTTTGATTGGTACTTGATGTAGGTTTTGGTGCACTTGTATGTTGTAACTGCGAATGCGCAGTATTAATGACTGGAGATGTTTGCTGTACACTAGGGGGTTGCTTGTGGGAGACACCTACTGGGGACGCTGGTAGAAGTGGTTTGGCTTTTAGGTTGGATAAATGATCACTGGCTGGTTTAGAGTTTTTGGTACCAATTAATGTTATTGCGGCCTCATTGCTTTTGGCAAGTTTCTGAAGCTCAGGGTTCTTTTTCTGCTTCGGGTCTACGTTGGAGGCTATAGGACAAGGAACCCCAGGTTTCCTGCTATCCATAAGCTGTAAGGCAGTTTTTTCAATTTTAATTAGCCTCGCTTCAATTTTAATCAGGCGTGCTTCTAGGGGACTTATGATTGATTTAAGGAGGTTTCCTATGTCTGCTAATGTTATGTCCTCTTCAGCTGACTCGGTGTTGTGTTCTAATGCAGGAGGTGGCAGTTCAGTGATGGTGTTACTAGCTAATTCCAGGAGAGGACCCTTCATTATCGCTAATGGAGATCTATCATGTATGGTATTGTCGATGCTGGATTTATTGTATGTTGCCCCTGACTTTGATTTTTTCGATTTCCTTTCCTTATGGCTCTGTTTCCCCATTTTCCTTTTTTGTATTACACCCTCCCTTTGACCCCGACCTGAATTTGGCAACCCTGTTAAGTTTGGGGTGTTTGTTTCAAGTGGAGAATCTCCCCTCGGTGAAATAGGGCTTTGTGCCGTTAGTTCAATGTCTTCTCCCATATTTGTAAAGATTGGCGGTTGTGTGGTTTGTGTCAATGGGACTGAGAGAAGACTCATATCTTCGAGGTCACTTAGGGTTCCCTCTGGGAGATCTATGCTGATAGATGGCTGGACCCCTCCACAAGCTCCAAGCTGCGAGCTGTCTGTATTCCGCCTGTCCTCGGGGGTTTTTGCCATTGCTAGAGTACCCATCGACGATCTCCGGACCCACTCGATTTCTTGGGAAATACGTCTTTCTAAAAGAGTTATGTCATCGATCAACAAAGATCCAGCCTTTAAAAAGTAATTGTCAATTTTACCATGGGCAGCAGCGGGCGTCGTGGGTCCTGTAACAGCCAAGTTGGCTTTGCTCCTCGTCTCCATTTTACTCATGGTTAACGATATGTCTTTGGGATGCAGGAAGAGGCCAAATGATGGGATGAGGAGGGAGAGGCAGGAGAGGCAGAAAGGAACAACCAAAATTTACAGGGGTAGCCCGGTCCGGTCTCTTACGTTCTCGAACGGCCTCAAACGGCCCGCTCTTCGCCCGGATCTCCGCCCCGCGCGCGTCCCGCGTCGCGGTGGAGTTCTGTTCTCCTATGACCGTGTAGGCGGTGGGCGTGGCCACCGGGGGAAGAGGCACCAGCTGCGCTAGCTGTGGAATGCTGGTCCTCGCAGTCCCCCGGTCGGTAGCCTGTTCCTCTGATTCCCCGCTGGCCTCTACCCACGAAGCACACAGCTGGAAGCGATATCTACTTCTGCCGATTGCAGAAGACGCTCTCACCAGCGAGTGCAGGTTAGTGGGGAGGCGTGGTGATCCTTAATGCGGCGGTTGAAGGTCAATGACAGTCCCAGGGTTCTGTGGCAAAAGCTGCGTGTGAGCGGCCGAGTTCAAAGATCAAAACATGACGCTAATCGTCTCCTAGCCACACATGCATTTCTGCGTCTTTGTTAAGTCCCAGGTCTGTTGTTTTGTATTTAAGGATGAGTTTCCTTTCTCGTCTTCGTAGTCTCAGCTCGCTGTTGCCCCTTTTCTGGTTTGCTGGATGATCTCCAGACCAAAGAAGAGGAAATCCTTTTTGTGTTGATGTTTGTCGTGGAAGTGTTCTGTTAGTGGATGACCAGAGTTATGTTTGTGTATGTTACGGTAATGTTCTTGGATCCAGGTGCGCAGTGGTCGAATCGTGCTACCAATGTATGGAAGATTGCAAGGACAGATGATAACATAGATGGTAAATTTACTATTGCAATCTATCCATTCCTTGTAGGTGAATTCATTTTCTTGTGTCATAGATACTTTTGTTGTTTTGCTGCGGCTCAGTTTGCAAATGCTACAGTTTTTGCATTTGTGAAATCCTGGTGGTCTGTCAAGGAACGTGCTGGTTTTATTCCTCTTGTCCTAGAATTCTGATTTGCATGGGAGGTTTTTAAGATTAGGCGCTTTTCTGAAGGTCATTTTGGGATATGTTTGCAGGTGTCCAGTAAGGCTCTGTGTTTGTTGTAGCAGGTGCCAGTGTCTTTTCAGGCTTTGTCTAATTTGATGGTGACCATTGTTATAGTCTGTAAAGAAGCGTTTAGCTTTGTTGTCATTTTTTTTTTTTTTGGAGTAAGAACATCTGTTTGCGTTTTATTTGGGACACTGTTGTCATGGTGTTTTTGACTGTGGAATGTTCATATCCTCTTTGGTTCAGTCTTGTCACAATCTCTTCCCCTTTTTCCTTGAAAATGTTGTCCTCGCTACAGTTTCTGCGTGTCCTTAGAAATTCTTCTTTTGGGATGTGTTCGATGTTATGACGTGGGTGAAAGCTGTCGGCTCGTAGAATGGAATTTGCTGCTGTGTCTTTCCTATATAGTTTGCTTTGTAGGGTGTTTTCTTTGACATAAAGTGTAACGTCTAGGGAGTTGATCTCCTCCTTGGAGAATGTGTATAATGTGCATGTTGTTTTTATCCCCCATGGGTTTTTGTCTAGCTGTTCTAGGAACTTTGTTAGTAATGTTTCCTCTCCTTGCCAAATGCACAGGATGTCGTCAATGTAACGCTGCTATTGTACTATATGGGAGGTAAATTGAGAGAAATCTTGATCCCACAGCCTGAATTTTTCAACCTGGCTCATAAAGATGCAAGCGTACGGCGGCGCAAATTTGGCTCCCATGGCGGTTCCGCGTCTTTGCCTGTAGATTTTACCATTGAAGCAGAAGACGTTGTTTTCAAGACAGAAATTAAAAAATTTGAGCCATTTTGTTGCATTCTAGTAGGTTGGCTGATTGTGTCCATAATGCTATTTGCGCTGCAGTTAATCCATCGCGATGTTCAATGGATGTGTATAGACTGACAATGTCAATGCAGACTAGTCTGAAGTCTGATTCCCAGGTTATGTCTTGGAGTTTTTGTCGAATGTCTTTTGTGTCCCGGATGTAGGACGGAATTTCCTTCATTAGTCCTTGCAGTTTCTTATCAATATATTCTCCTATTCTCGAGCATGGTGAATTGATTCCTGCTATGATTGGTCTCCCCGGTGGGGGGTATGTTCCTTTGTGTATTTTAGGGAGAAGGTAGAGGGTTGGCATGGTGGGGTGTGAGATGTAGAGGAATGATTTTTCTGTTTGTGATAAGAGGCCCATACTATACCATTTATCTATCTTTCTTTTGATGGATTTCAGGATGTCTTGGGTTGGATCATGTGTTAAGAGTTCGTAACCAGGCCCGGACTGGCCGTTGCGGGCACCGGGCAATCCTCCAGTGCGCCGAAAGGGTGGGGGCTGGTTTTGGGCCCCTGAGGGCCGTTTTTGTTACAGGGCCGTTTATGCCCTGTAACAAAATCGGTCGAAAACCGGCCCCGCCAAAGAGCTCGGTCCCACCCCCAACCTCCACTTGGGGGGCCGGCCAAGCACTTTGCCGGGCCGGTTTTGGTTCCCAGTCCGGCCCTGTTCGTAACAGGTGTTGTCTCCCAATTGTCGGTTTGCTTCAAGGATGTAGTCGTCTATGTGTATTGTTACCTGGTTACCTCCTTTGTCTGCCTCCTTCAGGATCAGATCTTTTCTGTCTTTCAATTGTTTGATTGGCCTCCTCTCTTCTTGACTAGTGTTTTTTGGTAGGTATTTGGATTTTCTTTGGTATTTTGTATATTCGTGTTCCAGATCCAGTGTGACTGCTTGATGAAAAGCATCTATACTGTTACCTGCCGGTAATTGCGGGATGAATGTAGATTTGTTTGAAAGTCTGTCTATGGAGATGTTGGTTTCCATTCCAAGTTCCAATGCTGTTGTCGTGAGTGTGTCTGCGACATCCCGCCATCGCAAGCCCTGTGCTACTCCCTCACCACCTTCTTTCACCGCAAGATCACCGACATCCATGACAGCTTCAACCCCTGGACAACCCCTACAGACCTCGACACGCTGGACCCACCGCACCCCACCAACCACGACTCCCTGACAACCTGGGCCAACGTGAGCATCGAGGACACAATCAAGACCATGGGCACAATCCACTCTGGATCCCCGTCTGACCCTCTCCCAAACCACATCTTCAACAAAACCGGCAGGTCCATCGCACCCCACCTGCGCAACATCATCAACCTCTCCTTCAAGACCGCTACCTTCCCTGCGAACTGGAAGCACTCAGAGATCATCGCTCTACTGAAGAAACCGAAGGCGGATCCGAGCGACCTCAAGAACGTCCGTCCCATTTCCATGCTTCCGTTTCCAGCAGAGAAGATAGTTAACATCCAGCTCTCCCGTCACCTTGAAGACAACAGCATCCTGGACCCCTCCCAATCAGGATTCCGCAGCAACCACAGCACCGAGACCGCCTTCATCGCCGCCACAGACGACATCAGGATCCTACTAGACAACAGTGAGAAGGCGGCCCACATCCTCCTAGATCTCTCCGCTGCCTTCGACACCGTCTGCCACCGCACACTACGCACGCGCCTCCATGACGCAGGGATCCTTGACAAGGCTCTGGACTGGACCAACTCCTTCCTCACCGGCAAAACTCAGAAAGTCCGCCTCCCCCCGTTCTGATCCGAAGCCTCCGAGATCATCTGCGGCATCCCACAAGGATCCTCCCTCAGCCCGACGCTGTTCAACGTCTACATGGCACCACTAGCAGGCATCGTCCGACAGCACGACCTCAACAAAATCTCCTACGCCGACGACATGCAGCTGATCCTCTCCCTCACCAAGGACCCTCTCACCGCCAAATCCAACCTCCACCAGGGAATGAAGGCCATCGCCGACTGGATGAAGGAAAGCCATCTTAAGCTGAACTCAGACAAGACGGAGATCCTCATCCTCGGGCCCAACTCCTCAGCGTGGGACAACTCCTGGTGGCCCGCATCACTGGGGACACCCCCGGCCCCTACCAACCACGCACGCAACCTGGGAGTCATCCTCGATTCAAAACTCACCAGCACCAAACAAGTCAATGCAGTCTCCTCCACCTGCTTCAACACCCTCTGCATGCTCCGCAAGATCTATGGATGGATCCCGACAAACATGAGGAAAACAGTCACCCAGGCCCTAGTCAGCAGCAGACTCGACTACGGAAACGCCCTCTACGCCGGAGCCTCGTCCAAGCTCATCAACAGACTGCAAAGAATCCAGAACGCATCTGCACGCCTTATCCTCGACGTCCCGCGCCGCGACCACATCACTCCCCACCTGAGGAACCTGCACTGGCTCCCCGTCAACAAAAGAATCTCAATCAAGATCCTGGTCCACGCACACAAGGCACTCCACAAAACCGGCCCAGCCTATCTCAACAGCCGACTCTCCTTCTACGTACCCAACAGGAAACTCCGCTCCGCTGACCACGCCCTGGCAACGGTCCCACGCATCTGCAGAACCACATCCGGAGCCAGGTCCTTCTCTCACCGCGCCGTCAAGACCTGGAACACCCTCCCCCTCAACCTACAACAAACCGAAGACCTGCTGACCTTCAGAAGACGGCTCTTCGACCAGTAGCAGCAGCACCCCGTCCCCCCCACCCCCCTCAGCTCCTTGAAACCCTCACAGGTAAGTAGTGCGCTTCACAAATGACTTGATTGATTGATTGATTGCATTGTTATCTTCCTCGCTAAGATTGGTCAGTAGGTCCACATGTTCCAAATCCTGAATTGAAAGTACCGAGGTTGTGTTGTTGAGAGGATGCTTGTCTTCTATTTCGATCAGCGAAGAAGGCTTTAAGTTTTAATTTGCGAGTAAATTTGAACAAGTCGATTTGTGTTCTTGTCAGATTCCAAGAAGCAGTGGGACAGAACGAAAGGCCTTTGTTGAGGACACTGGTTTCTTGGCTTGATAGTTGAATATGGGATAGGTTCTTAACCAAGTTTACTGTTGTTGAGTTCTTCGTTCCATCTCCTTTTTTTCTTGATCTCATAGTTATGCCTACTGTTGGGGTCTGATTGCATCCCCCTCTGATGCAGGTGCCGGTGAATCGATTTCTGAGCTGGATGAGGCCCATTATTGCTGTCCTGCAAGCTCTGTGTTAGATGTATCCTGTGGTTTTGCGTCGTATTTTTTAGCAAATGTGTATACTCTTGCTATACCAAAGTTAGCATTTAACCGCGAGGATTATAATGCACTTAAGAGTATATGGTATAGCGTTATCATGGAACAGGTATTAGGACTTGATTCCGCAAGCTGCAGACGGGCTCAGCTCATGCCAGAGCACCATCTCACGTAATTCTAAGCACTCTGCCTTCAGGATTGATACGGCCTGCCATAGGAGTGACTGATAGGAATATATATGTCCATTTTAGGGTTAGATATAGGTATACTATATCTACAGCAAAGGGTGATTACACCACCTTGCCCCAGCTGTCGTGCAGCCAGTTGTGTCTGTTTAGATGGCCAGCCAGGGGTGGCATAATACATGCTTCAGCCCCTGGTAGGCCCTGGGTACACCTATGCCCTGGGTACCTATGGTACACTGTACCGGGACTGATAAGGTGGCCCAGTACCAATTGGTAAATGCACCTAAGGTACATGGTTGTCAATTTAGAGAGAGAACAGCTAGGCTGGGGGTCTGATTAGCAGGCCCACAGCCAGGGAAAGTCATAAACCAGTGAAGCAAAAAGCAAAAATCTTGGGTGACCATAGGATTGCAGACCCTACTCTACTACATAACCCCCCCCCCCCCCAAACGTAGGGACATTAAACTAACCTTGACCAGGTGAGTCTTCCTGTTCTAAGTGGAAATACCTGGAGAGACCATCTGCATTGCCATGGTCAGTCCCTGGTCTGTGCTCCACTGTAAAGTCCATCCCCTGTAGGGAAATAAACCACCTGAGAAGTTTGGGGTTTTCACCCTTCATTTGATTTAGCCATAGGAGGGGCTTATGGTCGGTCTGAATCTTGAAGTGAGTTCCAAACAAGTAGGGCCTCAACTTCTTCAGGGCCCAAACCACAGCAAAGGCCTCCCTCTCTATAGCTGACCAATGTTTCTCTCTAGGGGTCAGCCTTCTGCTTATAAAAGCAATGGGCTGGTCATGACCATCAATATTCAGTTGAGATAGAACAGCTCCCACATCCAACTCAGATGCATCTGTTTGGACAATGAAGGTTTTGGAGTAGTCAGGACTCTTGAGAATAGGTGCAGTACACCCGGCCTGCTTTAGGTCATCGAATGCCTTCTGACAGCTAACTGTCCACTGAACTTTCTTTGGCATTTTCTTGCTTGTCAGGTCATTAAGTGGTGTCACAATGGACCCATAATTTTTGACAAACTTCCTATAGTAACCAGACAGACCCAAGAAAGCTCTGACCTGTGTCTGGGTGGTTGGAGGAGCCCAGTCCTTTATGGCCTGTATCTTGCTCTCCAATGGTTGAACCTGGCCTCCACCTACAAGGTGACCCAGGTACACAACCTGACTCTGCCCTATCTGGCACTTGGTGGCCTTGATAGTGAGGCCTGCCTTTTGCAGGGCCTCCAAAACTTTCCTCAGGTGGATCAGGTGATCCTCCCAGGTGGAGCTAAAGACAGCAATATCATCTAGATATGCTCCACAAAAGTCATCCAACCCAGTGAGAACTTGGTTCACCAACCTTTGAAAAGTGGCAGGTGCATTTTTCAAACCAAAGGGCATCACCACAAACTGGTAATGACATCCTGAGGTAGAAAATGCTGTCTTGGCCTTGGCATCCTCAGCTAACCTGATCAGCCAATAACCAGCTGTTAGCTCAAATGTACTCAAGAAGGTTGCAGAAGCCAACTTGTCTATGAGTTCATCTGCCCTAGGTATTGGATGGGCATCTGTCTTAGTGACGGCATTGAGACCCCTGTAGTCTCCACAAAACCTCATCTCTCTCTTACCATCCTGGGTGTGAGGTTTTGGCACTAGAACTACAGGACTAGCCCAAGGGCTCTCTGAGGGTTCAATGACTCCCAACTCCAACATCTTTTGTACTTCTTTCTTTATGCAGTCCCTGACGTGGTCAGGTTGCCTGTAGATTTTACTCTTTATAGGCAGACTGTCACCAGTGTCCACCTCATGGATGCACCAGTTGGTCTGACTGGGGGTCAGTGAGAACATTTGTCTAAAGGATTGAAGAAACTGTTTACAATCCTTTTGTTGATACTCAGAGAGGCTGTCTGAAAAAACTACACCATCTACTGACCCATCATCAGGGTTCTGAGTGAGCAGGTCTGGGAGAGGGTCACTCTCTTCCTCCTGTCCCTCATCTGTGGCCATGAGCAAGCCCATGTCCTCCCTGCAGACAAATGCCTTGAGCCTGTTCACATGACGTACTCTGTGAGGGCTCCTGGGAGTTCCAAGGCCCACCAGGTAGGTGACCTCTCCCTTCTGTTCAATGATGGTATGGGGTCCAGACCATTTGTCTTGGAGAGCTGCTGGGGCCACTGGCTCCAACACCCACACCTTCTGTCCAGGCTGGTAAACAGTAAGGACAGCCTTTTGGTCATGCCAAGCTTTTTGAAGTTCTTGGCTGGCCTCCAGGTTTTTAGATGCCTTCTCCATGTACTCTGCCATCCTGGAGCGGAGACCAAGTACATAGTCCACTATGTCAAGTTTAGGCTTTTTGAGAGGTAACTCCCATCCTTCCTTCACAAGACATAGGGGTCCTCTTACAGGATGCCCAAATAGAAGCTCAAAAGGGCTGTAACCAACCCCCTTCTGTGGGACCTCTCTGTAAGCAAACAGAAGGCAGGGTAAAAGGATGTCCCATCTTCGCCTAAGCTTGTCTGGTAACCCTTTTATCATCCCTTTGAGGGTCTTGTTGAATCTCTCCACAAGCCCATTGCACTGTGGGTGATAGGGTGTGGTAAATTTGTAATTCACACCACACTCCTTCCACATTGCAGTCAAGTATCCTGACATGACGTTTGCACCTCTGTCAGAGACAACCTCCTTAGGAAACCCCTCTCTAGTAAAAACTGTAGTGGTCCTAAGGGGAATAGCCTCTGGGTACCTGGTGGCATGATCCACTATCACCAGTATAAATCTGTGCCCAGATGCTGTTGGGGGGTCCATTGGTCCAACAATGTCAATCCCTACTCTTTCAAAGGGAACCCCCATCACAGGTAGTGGTATAAGGGGGGCCTTTGTTGTGCCACCTGATTTGCCACTGGCTTGACAGGTGACACATGAGCGACAAAACTCTTTTGTGTCTTCAGACATATGAGGCCAGTGAAAGTGTGGAACAAGTCTGTCCCAAGTCTTGTTCTGGCCTAAGTGACCTGCAAGGGGAATCTCATGGGCTAAGGTAAGAAGGAAGCCTCTAAGAGACAAGGGGATGACCAGCCTCCTTGTAGCACCAGGTTTGGGGTCTCTTGCCTCAGAGTATAGGAGTCCATCATCCCAGTACACCGTGTGGGTACCTATAGCATTCCCTGCAGCCTCAGCAGCAGCCTGCTGTCTGAGGGGTTCAAGGGAGGAACAGTCTAACTGTGCCTGCCTCAAGTCTGCCCTGGAAGGTCCCCATGTCCCAAGAAACTCAACCTGTTCAGGTTCAAGCTCTGCTAGGACAGTTCCTTCTGGGGTCTTTGGGTCAGCCTCCTGAGAGGGCTGATCCTCAACCTGAGGCAGGGGGGAAGGCTCAGCTTACCCCTTCTGCTCTTCCTCTTGGGTAGTGTCTGGTCTATTCTTCCAGGATCTAGCACTTGTTCAGCTGGGCATTTCTTGGCCTGTGACCTGGTCACAGCAAGGACATGTGAGGAGAGACCTAGCATTTCTACATGAGTCCTGTACTCCACATCTGACCACAGTGAGGATTCCAAATCATTGCCCAAAAGACAATCTACTAGGAGGTCTGAACTAACTACAACCCTTTTGAGGCCAGTTACCCCTCCCCAGGAGAAATTAACAACTGCCATACTGTGATTGGTAGTGACATTGCTAGCATTGGTCACTAGGTAGTCTGAACCTAGCATGATCTGGTCAGGGTCCACAAATGTTGGTGTCACCATAGTGACACTGGCACATGTGTCCCTGTAGGCCTGAGCCATTTTTCCATTGATTAAAGGCTTTGCCTGTATTTGCCCAGAGTACTAGGACTTACAGTAGGGGTCATGCCCATGTCCCCAGTACAAACAAGAACTGCCTAAGTAGGTATTCTGACTAGGTCAGAATCCACCTCAGTTCCCAGGGTTAACCCAACTATAGCCTTGGGAGGTACACTACCAGTACTAACTGTACTAGGGGGTGCAGGTGTCTTAGGGACAGTAGTGGTAGGAGTTTGGCCTTTCTTGGTGCACTCACTAAACTAGTGAGTCTTACTTTTACAGTATTGGCACCATGGGTTCTTAGGACCATCATTCTTCTTCTTTTGGGAATTTTGGGACCCATCCTCCTTAGGTTGTTGGGGCCCTGTTGAAGACTTCTGGTCATTTTGCTTATTCTCATTATTACCCTTCTGGTCTGCTTTCTTTTGGCCACCACCTTGGTTCTGGTTCTGCTGCTTAACCCTGGTTCTGACCCATCTGTCTGCCTTCTTTCCCAATTCTTGGGGAGAGGTCAGATCTGAGTCAATCAGGTGCTGATGCAACAACTGTTTCTGACAATTATTTAAGATTTGCTCTCTCATAATTAGATTATACAATCCTGTGTAATCAGTAACTTTACTTCCCAGTAACCAGCCTTCCAAAGCATTAGTGGCACAATCAACAAAGTCAGTCCAATCCTGAGCCTGAGTTTTCTGGGTATCTCTGAACATTAACCTGTACTGTTCAGTTGTTAAGCCAAACCCACCAATCAGTGCAGTTTTCAGGACTTTCTAATCATTAGCATCCTCATCTCTAACAGTGAGGAGCTTGTCTCTTCCTTTACCTTCAAAGGAGAGCCACAATATAGCTGCCCACTGACTCTGGGGTACCTGCTGTACTTTGCAGGCCCTCTCCAGAGCAGTTATCCACTTGTGGATATCATCTCCTGTCTTATAGGAGGGCACTATTTTACTTAGGTTTCTAGTATCAAAACCCCTTTCTTTATCCCTAGGGATATTGCTGCCACCAGTGGGGACTAGCCCACTCAACTGTTGCTCTCTAGCATAGGCAAGCTTCTCTTTGTCAAGGGCAAGTTCTTCCTTTTGGATCCTCAGATTAGCCTCCTTCATCTTTGCTTCATGCTCTCTCCTCTGAGGGGAAGTCATCCTCCTCTGAGCAGATGCATGAGAGGCACAAGAGTGCACAGATCTATTGGAGTCCCTAGAAAGAGATCTATCTCTTCTAACCCCAAAGTTAGGCCTGCTCATGGACAGCACCGGGGGTCCCCTAGTACTATCCATATGTAGGTCTAAGTTGGCCCTTGTAAATCTACTGACTAAAGGTTGCCCATTTTCTGCCTCATCCTCAGATAAGTCTTCCTCTTCCCCACCATCTACATTCTCTTTTTCAGGGAGGTTAGAGTCTGGATCACCAGGTGTACATTCTAAGGGGGGCATGCTCCCATCTGGATTAGAGGGGCCTGTGTTAGAAGCCCTTCTTGCATCATATGTCTCTAAAAGGCCTAGCAGAAAAGGAGTGGTAGGGTTAGAACCCTGTTTCAATTTCCTGGAGGTACATAATTTTCTCATCTTCTGGAAACTGAGAGCTGCATATCTGGAAAGGACCTGTGGAAGGTCACTAACCACTAGGGGAGTCTCTGAAGTCTCTCCATGGGTAGACATGCTTTCTAGTGAGGTGTAAGTGATGCACCTACCTACACTATGGGTTTTCCTACTGATCCCTTGCTAAGAGTTGTAGTCAGGGTGTGCTAGGCCCTTTCTACTACAACAGCTGGTTCAGTAGAACTCAGAGTATTTCTAAGCTTGTTATGTGTACCTATAGTACCTTATGTGATCTTTCAAATGATATCTCAAGATTATATTTGATAAAAACAACAGCAAGCTCAAATCCCAACTGCTGCACAACAATGTGAGAAGTTGGCCTGATATATTATGTTCACTAGTTCTAGTGACCACCTTGTATCAGTCCAAACAACCCTTATGGTGATTGGTTGTAAGTCAACCTTATAGACCAGCTATCCTAATGGTAGCATGGACAAAGCAGTCTTAGGCTAAACTCTTTTGGCATGTGAAGCCAGCTGTTTTACCACATATAACCCCTTGAGTACCAGATGAAAGGACACCACACAGGTTGTTATGAAAATAAACAGTATATTTATTAATAACAAACACCTCTGAACTCTTTATGAGGTCAGAGGGCTAAGCACATGACAATCTCTTAAGAAAAATACGATAAGTTGCACAAAATTACAATGGTGCCCTAGGGGCACGACAAACTATATACTAAGTAAATGGTATAAGGAAATCGATAGAAGGAATGGAGCTGTCCAGAGGCTGTAGGATCGCTGGGACTACGCTATCTTAACTTTAGGTAAGTAATAGGAGGCCCACGGGACACGTGTGCAGAGTGTGAACTCACACGCGAGATGCGTAACAACGTCTATGGACAGTACAGTTCAAGAAAAAGGTGAGTACGGACAATCCTGCCTGGTTAGGACTAAAAACGACTGTGAATCTGGACACTAGGAGAGTTAATCTACCCTTGAGCACTGAAATGCTCTCGTTACCTCACCCACGGGCTGCGGGTGCATAGGTGCGAAGTCGTGTCGGGTTTCTGCGTTGGGCACGACAAACTATATACTAAGTAAATGGTATAGGGAAATCGATAGAAGGAATGGAGCTGTCCAGAGGCTGTAGGATCGCTGGGACTACGCTATCTTAACTTTAGGTAAGTAATCGGAGGCCCACGGAAACACGTGTGCAGAGTGTGAACTCACACACGAGATGCGTAACAACGTCTATGGACAGTACAGTTCAAGAAAAAGGTGAGTACGGACAATCCTGACTAGTTAAGACCAAAACGACTGTGAATCTGGACACTAGGAGAGTCAATCTACCCTTGAGCACCGAAATACTCTTGTTACCTCAGCCACGGGCTGCGGGTGCGTAGGTGCGAAGTCGTGTCGGGTTTCTGCGTTGAAGTCTATGGGGCCTGAAAGAAAAGATGCTGCAGGCGACCAGGAGGAAGATGTCCGGTGCGAACCACGAGTGGATCGAGGAAGAAGAGGACCTGAAAGCAGAGGGGACAGTGTTCAAAGTCACTAGCCAGTGACCGGAGTGGAACCAGGAGGGAACCAGATGCTGTTGTCGCGATCAGGTGAAGAGTGGACGCTTGTGTCTGCAGCCACGTGGACAAGGAGGTGTCTTCTACGACCAGGATGGAGGCACGAGCTGTCCCACGCAGGCTCTCGCTGTCGGCGGTGTCGGATCCGGATTTGGAGTCAACAGGCCTTGGCAAAGGCAACCCACGCGGTGAGTGGAAACGGCATCTGGTGCGGACCAGGAGGGTCTGGGAATCTGGGTCTTGTCGGGCTCTGAAGTCTGGATCCTCGAGGGAAGACGACAAAGTGAAGCCGCTTGACGCTTGATGGTGCCTGCAGTTGCAGGGTGGACACTCCTTGCCCACAAGGGTGATTCTTCAGTCTTCTGTGGAGCAGAACTTCGAAGTCCAGAGTTTCTTCTTGTAAAGTTGTTCAGGATAATCTAATCTGGAATGGGACCAGCTCTTACCTTTATTCTCCTAAAGGGGGCTGCACTAGCGACTAGGTCCCTCCCACGGGTGGGACCAGTAAGGGGGGTGGTTACACCCCCTATCCTTTGTTTGGTTTCGCGCCAGAGCAGGGGCAGGGATGCCCCAGTGTAGGAGAGTAGGGTCTGCAATCCTATGGTCACCCCAGATTTTTGCTTTTTGCTTCACTGGTTTACGACTTTCCCTGGCAGTGGGCCTGCTAATCAGACCCCCAGCCTAGAAGAGGATTTTAGGCTAGTAAATAATTCAGAGAATATTGCAGCTCTAGATTGGTCACGACACACAACTCACAATAGATTTCAGGTCTTCACTATGGAGGATGACGGATTGCTGGTGCAAGTAGCTGGCACGGACAATCAAGATAAGTTAATACAGTCAAGCGTTGTTTCAGCAGCGGATAGAATTGATACCTCACCACAGTTAACTGTTGGAGTAAGCTCACGGGGTGAGACAGGTGAGGCAGCGGGAGGAGGTGTTGACTTAACCCACACAGATTCAGAGAAGAGGCATGTGGATCCTGAACTTGATACTTCGGATCTCTCGGTAGTGGCGCTTCTTAGGAAGTTGGAGAAGGATATTCATGAGGGGTTTGAGGCGTCGAATAGAAGTTTTGAAGACTCTAAGAAAAACCAGGAGAGTATTAGAGCCTCTTGCAGCCAGCTTGAGACTAAGTTTGATATTCTGAGTGCCCGCACAGAAGTCCTGGAGTCAGAAGTAAAAGTGATGCGGGAGAGGGTCTTTGATAATCATAAGGAGATTGTTGCAATTTAGTCTAGAGAGTGTGAGTTAGAAGAAAGGGTCGAAAGGTTAGAAAATATGCAGAGGAGAAATAATCTGAAAATGTTAAAATTACCCGAAGGAAAGGAGGGGACGGATATCAAGACATATATAGTACACCTGTTAAAAACAGAGTTAGAGCTGGAAGAGTCAGAAGAAATTCTACTTAAAGACATACAGAGGATTCATCGAGATCCCTTCCGTTTGAACCCGAACCGCTCCAAACCTAGGAAGATCTTGGTAACTTTTTTGACCTACAACTTGAAGGAAAAGATCTTAGCATTGGCTCTAAAAAAGAAAAGTATAACAATAGATGGAATCTCTGTAGATATCAGATCAGACCTATCTCCTGCTACAGCAAACAGACAATGGGAGCTGGGAAAACGTATGGAACCGCTCAGAGCACTAGGGGCTACAGTTCAATTGAAGTTTCCAGCTTTCCTGAAAGCTATGTGGCAGAATAAAATGTTTACATTTCGGAGTACTGAGGAGGTGGATGAGTTTTTGGAGCAGTGCAAGGAGAATAGTAAGCTCAGCACTAATGTTTTACTAAAAATATAGTTGGTGACGCACCGCCACTCGAGGGCATCCAATGGGCCTATTGGCCACGGATGTCTTGGTCGGGTTTTTCCAGGGGAGGGGTTAGGCTTTGGGTCAGGGAGGGAGAGAGGGTTGGGGGTTGGGGGTGGGGGTTGGGAGGGGGGGGAGAGGGCGGGGTGGGGGAAAAACGAAAATACATCCTCAGGAGCACTCTGGCCACCAGTCTAAGGAAAAGATGGGATAGCAGGGATGAATGGGGTTAAGCCCATGGAGGTAAGGTTCCTTACATGGAACGTTAAAGGCTTGCGAGTGAAGTCTAGGAGGCAGCTGATTTTGAAATATCTTGAAGACTCCCCAGCACAGGTGATAATTTTACAGGAGACGCACCTATCTGCAAGTGAGAGTAAGGATATCTTTTCTTCTCAGCCATGGATTGACAATGTTTTTTATACCCCTCAAGAGATAGTGACTAAAGGTGTTGCAATACTGGTTAGAAAGGGAGTTAATATTTCTATGAAAGATAAAGTGGCGGATAAGAGTGGAAGATGGGCAATTGTGAAATTGAGGGGGGCTGGGGAACAGCTAGTAGTGGTTGGTTACTATGGGCCAAATGTAGATGATGAAACACCCCTGGATGAGTTAGCTGCAGAACTGCTGGATTTCTCTGGTAAAGTAATCATGGCGGGAGATTTCAATGTTGTGTTAGATCACAAACTAGACAGATCAAATAATAGCAGGGCAGTAGTAAATAGCAAGATGGCAGCCAGGATAAAACTCCTTACTGCTCAGCAGGGTCTGTGTGATATCTGGAGAATAAAAGCAGGGCAGAAGGTAGGGTACACTTTTCACAACAAGAAATATAACCATAAGTCTCGTGTAGACTATTTCTTGGTAGATGTAAGATTGAAGGATGAGGTTGTGGATGTGGAGCATCTGGGGGCGCATCTTTCTGACCATTCGGCTGTGGCCTTGAAGTTAATACTAGGAGCGGAGGGTTCGACTTCAACTTGGAGGATGGATCGTACAGTCCTCTTAGATATGGAATATATAGGTATCTTGAGGAGTGAGATGCAAGCATTTTTTTAGGTTAATGAGGGTTCGGCTAAAGCGGAAGTCGTTTGGGACACCTGTAAGGCTTTTCTGAGAGGGAGGTTGGGAGCACAGGGCGCCAAGAAAAGAAGATTATACCGGAGGAAAGTTTTGGATTTGGAGATGGAAATTTGCACATGGGAGGAGGCAGGTGTAGGTTCAGGGGGGGGACACTGGGTGAGGAGGAGGTAAAGAACAAGCTGTTTGAGTTAAAACTAGAACTAACAACTATATTGTCACAAAGAGTTAAGGAAAAATGGGAGGCAAGTCAGCTAGCGCATTTCTCTTATGGTGAAGGGTGCAGCAAATTGCTGGCTTGGAAAGCCAAAAAGGACTTGCTTCGGAATTAAATTAAGGGGGTTAAGACTTCAGTCACGGGGTCTCTGATAACTAAGAGTAAAGGGATAGCAGAAGCCTTCCATACCTTTTTTGAGGATATATACAGGGAGGATTTTACCCAAGCATAGAAGAGATAGAGGGATGGCTGTTGGAGGTGGAGCCCCTTGTTGAAGATCTGAAGGTGGTGCTAAATAACGACATAACGGTGGAAGAGGTGGTCAAGGTTATTAAGGAGAGTAAAAGGGGGAAGGCATCAGGACCAGACGGCCTCCCTTCTGAAGTCTATAAGACGTTAGTAGAAGAATTGGCTCTGGTATTGTGTAACTTATTTAATCAAATTTTTATGGGTGGAGCAGCTATACCGTGTACATGGAATGAGGCCATTATTACTTTGCTACTTAAACCTGGCAAATCCCCTAGATCATTAGATTCGTATAGACCAATATCACTGCTTAACTGTGATTATACGTTTTTTACAAAGATTCTCGCAGATAGGTTAAGTTTAGTGATTCCTAAGTTGATAGATCAAGATCAAAAAGGCTTCATTAGGGGTCGTTATTTAAAAGAACTGACTTTTACTCTTATTGGCAGTATAGATATGGCAGCCACAAACGATCTTCCCTTGGCGGTAATCGCTTTAGATGCCGCCAAGGCTTTTGATCGAGTTAATTTTGTTTTCTTAAAAACTCTTTTACAACATCTTAATTTGGGAAAGAGGTTTACTGACTCTATCTTTTCTCTCTATGATCTCCCGACATCCAGGGTTCTGGTTAACGGATTATTAACTCCACCCGTGCAAATTATGCGCGGTACGAGACAAGGGTGTCCTTTGTCACCATTATTGTTCAACTTATATATAGAACCACTGGCTTGCAGAATAAGGAGCTCAAACAGGATTCTACCTTTTGAGGTGGCAAATTGGTCAAAAAAAATAGGCCTCTATGCAGATGACATTGTTATTTTCTCTGCAAATTTGCATGTCTCTTTGGATGCACTGACAGATATTACTAAGGACTTTGGAGCTGTCTCTGGTTATAAGATCAATCAAGAAAAAACGGAGATCATGGCTTGGAACTTACCCACAGAGGGGTTAGACACTAAGGCGGATATGAGATACCTGGGGGTAAGGGTTACTCATAACATTGCGGATTTGGCAAAAACAAATTTCTTTAGAGTCAAACAAGAAGTTTCAGCCATGCTTAAAGGATGGATGAATCTACCTTTGTCGTTATATGGCAGATCCAATTTAGTGAAGATGATGATCCTGCCAAAGGTAACTTTTTTGTTTGAAGTTATTCCGCTTGGATTTCGAAAGGAGTGGTTAGCCAAGCTCCAGAGTGAGATAGCTTCTTTCATTTGGGCATCAAAGGGGTCACGACTATCGTGGAAAAAAATAAGAAGGAGGCTTTGTAAAGGAGGATTGGCTGCCCCGGACTTGCAAATTTATGCATGGGCCTTTGGGTTGAAAAATTGTAGGATGCTGTTGGGTACCCGCTTTCAGTCACCAATAGGGGATTTATTTGGTGTGATGTTAAAGAATGGTGGTTATACAGATTTTGGCTTTTTGTATAAGTTCTCAGATCCTAAGTTTTTTAAAAAGATCAGGTTGAAAGTTCTATATGATTTGGCGGAGATGTGGTATAAGATTAGGAAATTCCTAAAGATACCTTATTTCAGTTGTATGGCTCCAATATGGGACTCACCAGGTTCTCCGCCCTGGACAAAGGACTTATTGGCAATTTCATTGAAGAGAGAGGGTTCAGTTCGGAGATGGAATGACTTGTTTCAGGAGGGCAATTTGTTGGCATGGAGTGAATGCCAACAAAGGTGGGGGCAAGTCCTCTCAAGGTATAAATACCTACAGATTCAGAGCTGGGCGAAGGGCGTCGACATTCGAATTGGGATACAGAATGACTTTGAGGCAAAACTGGCGATGGAGGGGTCTTTTAAGAAGGAGGTGGCCTTGTGGTATTGGTCAATGTTGGAGATGGAAGATGGCCCCTTCTTACTTCCGGAGGTCCTGTGGAAGCAAAGCTTGCCAAAGATTGCAACAGAAAACCAATGGCAAGTATCTATGGCTATACTATACAGAGTGGTTAAACCCGCGAATTTAAGAAGAAACCTTCTGTTCACAATCCACAGGGCCTACTGGACTCCGCGCAGATTGACGAAACTTAAATTAAGTGGAGTGGTGGAGTGCGCAAAATGTAAGACCCCCAACGTCGATGACCTCCACATGTTTGTCTTTTGCTCGGAAATAAGAAGCTTCTGGCAAGATGTGAGTAACTGTCTATCTCAAGCTCTGAATCTACAAATAGAGGTAAGCCCCGAACGTATTATTACTGGGAGGAATGACCTAGAGGAAGATAGAATCAATGACAATGTGAAATTGATTTTTTATGCTATACTACTGGCACGCAGAGAACTTTGTAAGTTGTGGGTCTCTCCCCTCTCTCCAAATGTTTTGGACTGGATAAAGTCAATGAGATATACAGCTAAATTAGATATGTTGAATCACACCAGCAAAATGAAACTAGCATTTTGGGTACCGTTTCTTCTACATTATGGGTGATTGGCATGTGGGGAAAAAATTTTGAATTTGAATTTGAAGTGTTTATTGAACAAAGCAACATCAATCCTATGATTAAGCCCTACGCCTATCTCGCTAGTATTTGGGTTGACACTCAGGCTCCAGGAATGAGGATTAGATGGGCACACCGGACGGGTCAAATGGCATTAAGGGCTTGGATAATACGCTGGCCAGACTCCGTAGAGATGAGCCTGATGTCTCTTCCTCTATATACTAGCGCATGAGATACAAAAAAACCCAGCAGGTGGAACAGTTAGTAAACTGGGTGGCGAGTTGGCAAATGAGGATTAAAAAAAAAAAATAAGGTTGACTTACAACCAATCACCATAAGGGTTGTTTGGACTGACACAAGGTGATCACTAGAATTAGTGAGCATCATATATCAGGCCAACTTCTCACACATTATAAATTAGCGTTTTTTTCTTTTACTGATATCTTTATCGTATTCGACGATAATTTGGTTAAGGATCTCGTAGTTTTTCTTGGTGAGTTCTCCCCAGTTTTAATTAGATTTTGAGGTAAGCCTTCCATCGTGGAAACACACCTTCCTCGATAGAAAGGCACCTTCCTGGCCCAATGACTTATGGTTTGCCCGCATTTGTTCCCCAACAGGATCTCCAAGCTTTTTTTCAAATGACCGACGACGCTGATAGAATTTAATTAAAAATCACCCAGTAAGAGATTGCCTTGCTAAACCTACCGACCACTGCCCCCAATAGAAGGCCCTACAGAACTTCTAGCATGCCCCATACCCCTGTCTGAATAGCGGTAACCTTTAATACACCAATTGCGCACTGAAGGTGTACACAAAGAAGCCTCAGAGCACCTTCCAGTCACAGAATACTATCTCAAAGCACAACATTGGACGCAAAATCACTTGCGACCTTTTGAGCCACTTCTAACTCACCACATGTCTGTATAGTGGTATCTGTACCAAAAGACACCACGCAGCCCCAGAGCACTTTCTAGTTTCATATAAACTTTCATAACTCATAACACCGGACGCGTTCTCAATTGCGATTTATTTTAGCCACGTGTAAATCGGCATGACCACCGGAAATAGTCTTTCACTCCCCCTTTTTTTAAACCACCAACAAGCCATTATCGCACTTTAATAATTACCAAGTTTGGCAATATTTTTTGCTTTTTCCCTAACACTTTCACAACTACGACTCTGATCACGATGCCTCCACATCCCCATGTACCTTTCACTAAAAAACCCTTGTTTCCCTCTTTCTCCAAATTACGCGGGACCCTGCTGAATCGGACGCCCGACTCAATACATTGTAAATATGCCTTTCTCTTTCCTTTCATATTATATATTTGAATGTCGATATACCTCTTATGCTCCCATTATATCCTTGATTTGTCACTTTAGTGCATGTATCGTTATACCACCACCTATGCCATTCATGTACCAAACTTCTTTACGGAACTCAATTGCAATTTTCGACTATACCTGATCAATACGGCACTCTTTCTTAGCCAACCTGGCTTCGTCCAATACTAATACTGTGCGCTGGATACCTATACCCACAATTTAACCTCTTCTCTTAAAATTACCGGCACACACTCCATTAACCATTCACTATGGCTCATCCTCATTGGGGCTCATGTGAATATTCGTCACCTCACCGAATGTCGTACCTGTGTACCTGATATTTCTGCATATATGACTCTTAAAAAACGGCCTCAATATCTTTTACGTTTCACTAATTGCTCCTACTTGAATGACATGTCGCATTCCTTGAAACATTTTAAATTGCGCAACCGTCGCAATAACGCCATCGAATATGAACATTTACCATGCTGTCTTAACATGTTGTGTTGGAACTATGCCTCTTCCTCCCACCCTGTTTTACAATTATCGTTCATGATGAATGTTTTTTCACGCAGATCTATACCTGCTAAAACAATGTACTAATGCTCTAATGTATTCTCTGATATGTGATTACTCCTGACTGAAACCACCTTATGACCGGCCATTGTACATCCCCTGCTTACGCGACATGCACATTTTGGTTTCTTATCACCACAGTTGATTATCTGGGTATGGTTATACCTCCACAATTATAATGTCTCTCTACCACATATATTATGCTCGAATATGTATAACATGTTGGATAGTAGTTTCCATACCTCTACGACTTTAACTATCCTCCACCCAATCAACACTCTTCTCTCCATCACGCCACTGAGGTACTTTCACTTGTTTTGTTATGTTATGTTATGTTACAGTGGATTTATAGAGCGTGTTATCACCCAGAGGTCTCTAAGCGCTATCAGCGGACGTCCAGACTGGTTGAGAATGAAGTGAGCTGTTCAGAGTGATCCCCTTGCCTCTAAGAACAGTACAGTGTTCAAAATCTTCCTAAAGCGGAGGAAATTCGTTTCCTTATGAAGTTCTATGGGGAGATGGTTCCATGCCTGAGGGGCAATGGTCGAGAAGGCTCGCCCACCCAAGGACGAGCGATTGTACCGGGGGCAGGCCAGGTAGCAGGCATCAGCCGACCGGAGGGCCCTACTCGGGCAGTAATTAGTCAATCGGCCCTTGATGTAACTAGGGGCTGAGCCATGAACAGCCTTGTGCACAATACAGAGACATTTGAATTTGGTTCTCTGTAAGATCGGGAACCACTGTAGGTTCTGCAGTAAGGGCATGACCTGTGTATTTCTGTTTTTTTTAAAAATTAGTCTCGCCTCGTCATTCATTACCACCTGAAGCTTGGCCAAAAGATTTTTTGGCCGACCAAGATATAGAGCATTCCCATAATTGAGACGTGATAGGATCAGAGCAGAAACTGTCAATCTAAGGGTGCTGAATGACAGAAGTGGAGACAGTTTCCGGAGCTGACGCATTAAGCCCACAGTGGTTCCAACCCCCGCCGATACTTGCTGTGTCATGGATAGCAAGGCATCAATCTTGATACCCAGGCTTCTTACAGCCACGGCCGATTCGGGGAAAGGCCCCAGTTCTGCAGGCCAGAACAGGTCATTCCAAGGGTTTGAGGTTGTAGTAACCGCTAAAACCTCAGTTTTCTCAGGCTTGATTTTTTGCAAGTTTGCCGACATCCAGTTGATGGTGAACTTGAGAATATCTTTCATTCTCAGGTAGGCCCTAGGTGAATGGTCGATCTGGATCAAAATTTGGGTGTCGTCGGCATAATTATAAACCCTGCAATCCAACTGGTTCAATGCAGCAATTAAAGGCTGCAGATAGACATTGAAAAGAAGGGGAGATAACGCTGAGCCCTGGGGTTCTCCACACACCAGTGTAGCTGGATGGGACACCAGATCTCCTAATTGTACTCGCTGGAAACGATCCCTAATAAAAGAGGTCAGCCAAGCCAGAGCTGTGCCCTGGATCCCTAGATCACTAATCCATGTTAGAAGTTGGTGATGATCAACAGTGTCAAATGCCGCGGATAGGTCTAGTAGTACCAGAGCACACTGCACTTTTTTGTCTGCCCTAAGTCTCAGATCGTCCAGTACGGAAAGCATGACCAATTTCATGCTGTGATGGGCTCTGAACCCTGCCTGATTAGGCTCAAGAAGCTGATTGGACTCCAGGTGGCGAGTAAAAGATTGTAATACATGTTGTTCGATGATTTTTGCCAGAAAAGGTAGCTGTGAAATTGGCCCGAAGTTCTTAAAGTTTTTTGGATCGGCACCAGGTTTCTTTAAAAGTGGAATCACCCGAGCTTCCTTAAAATTGGAGGGGACCAGCCCTGTTTCCAAGGAACGATTCAGGAGAGAGAGCACTTTGTCCTCAATGCCCGGCCAAGCCATTTTAAAGATTTTAGGGGGGCAGGGATCAGCTGGGGAGCCAGATTTCACCCATCCCGCTAAGATAGACAGAAGTTCCTTAGTAAGTAAGGGTAGGGTGGCCAATAGATTCGTCGGCCTGGGGCAGGGGTAAGGGGGCTCCATTGAGCAGTGCAAAGTCGGGATGTGCTGAATTTCTGTCATCAAATCGTTAATCTTATCCAGAAAAAAGGATTGAAAATCATAGCAATCCTTTTGACTGAAGGTGGCTTCTTGCAACTTAGCCTTCCTTAACTCATTTAGGATCCTAAAGACCTCTTTCTGGGGGTTGGCCGCCTGGATGATGGCAGCCTCATAAAATTCAGCTTTCCGTACTTGAATGGCTTTTTTGTAAGCGGCAAACTTCAATACATATGCTGAGCGGGCACAGGGGTCCTGAGATTTGTGCCAAGCCCTCTCACACTGACGTAATGCTTGTTTTAATTCCCTGAGTGCCTGGTTGAACCAGGGTGACCCCTTACCCTTATCAACCAATCTGATCTTCCGCGCCGGTGCCACAAACTCAATGGCTTCCCCGAGTATAGACAATAGGGTGGAGCACTTAGACTCCAAGCTAGCCTTCTCGGATGGAAGATTATCTGCCTGCAGTAAGATAGCTGTCAGGTCGGTCGCGTTGACCTGCTTCCAGCTGCACAGTGTTTTCCACTCAGGCAAAGCAATAATCTTTTTAGTAGAGAGAGGGTACTGGCCAGTAATTAGATTGTGGTTCGACCAGGAGCACGGAGAGATAACTATAGGGCCAGTCAGCGGGCAGGAGGTCCAGATCTAATATGTGGCCTTTTTCATGTGTGGGCCCACCCACCATTTGGCATAGTCCTATAGAAGTTAAAACCTCTTCTAGCTGCTTTGCCTGGCCGTCCTTTGGGATTGTGTCCCAGTGAAGATTAAAATCTCCAAACACCACCAAACCTTGATAGTGTGTACGGAGGTCTTGGACTAGTTCCAGGAAGGGCTCCATGAACCTAGCTGGAGTGTGTGGTGGGCGGTATACTTAGAGAAACACAACACAGTCTGTAGGGGAGCAGAATTTCACACCCAGTACATCGGCGCCTTCTATGCTTTCAGAGCACAGACATTCCGATTTCAATTCATTGTTAAAAAGAAACGCTATGCCCTCCCCCCTTCTTGTCATCAGATCGATTCAAGTAACTAGCTGCAAAATTAGGGGGCATAGCCGCAACCAAATCCGGCATAGCCGACTCGTTCAGCCACGTTTCTGTGACACAAAGGAGGTCCAGGCTATTTTCCTGGAGAAGTGAGAAGACCTCCATACAGTGCCTCTGTAGCGAGCGAGTGTTTAGCAAGGCGAACCTGCACCCGTAAATGCTCACCTGCTTGGCCATTTTTACCGTTGGTGGGGCATTGTTTAACTTCTTTAGGTTTACTTGAGCTTTCGACAAGCCCTCACGACCAAGTTTTGCTAGTAACTTATCGGGAAGTGAGTAAGCTGCATTCCTCAGAGAGATCAATTCCAGCTTTGAATAGACAACATGGGGGCCAGGGGTTGTGGCCCATGGTCCCGGGCGGACGGGCGCAGACGGGCTTGCCTTTGGCGCGTCTTCCGTGTGCCCGCGGCGCTCCCGTTGCGCGTGTCCGCTGCGCGTCAGAGCCGGCATTCCACTAAAATAGATGGTGCGGAAGTGCGTCACACCCAGGGAGGCCCCAGGCTAATGGTCAACGAGCCCTCCATTCAAACGGCACAGGCCGTGGTGGACCGGGGCCCACTTCTTCCACTCTTTCTTCCTACCAATAATCTCTTCCCTCTAAATAATCATATGTAACAGATACTAACAATCCCCTATTCTAACACACCCGTTCTTTCTGAATGCACTCTCCCCCTATACTCCATCTGACCTCTCTCCACCCTCTCTCTCCCCTTTCCTCAACTCTAACTTCCCCGCCCAACCCAACCCACGCCTCTATTAATATACAACACTAACCCTTTGCTCTCTCTGGCCATGTAAGGGGGCGAAACACGTGTTGGCTGTTTCTCTCTCACCGACTCTTATGAATAGAGCAAAAATAAACTCACTATCAACAAATTAAAAAAACATTGCGGAATTGGAATTTTTTCTAGGATACCTGAGGCATAACAAATCTTGCCCAGACAAACCTGCAAAAACCCTTCAATGGATATAGGAGGGCCCAATCATTCATCACATCTCGGGTCCACTGGGAGCTACTACTGAAATGTTTGTTTTAATTGTTTGCCTGATAACTACCTTACTTCTACTGCTGGCAATACTTTGCTTTTTCTGTGGCGCCCAGTAGTACATCGCCTCCTTCGTTTTAATCCACTACCTCTCTCTAGGGTCACATATCTCCTGACCTACTAAAATGTATTTTATTTCATTGAATATAGCTGGCTTTGGATCCAAAATACACCTCCCAGATTGGAACATTGTAATGGACAAATATGACATATGCCTCCTTCAAGAAACTTGGATCCTATCCATAGACCTGATTAACTTAATTTCTTTGTCCCTGCTATTCCGAGCCGAAGGAGATAGCTGCTGGGAGTTTGATCATTTGGACTCATACCTCACTAAGCTGAAAAGTCTCCCTGCCCACAATTGACTCCCCTGACATATTAGATAGCCAGTTGGACATTGGTAGCACTTACCAAATAATAATCCTTAATTTTGATGTAATAGCGGGAAGGAATGGATCGGTTTCATGTACTCTACAAGCACTTCAGAATTTACTCAATCAACATTTTCATCAATTCTTCCTTATTCTAACAGGCAACTTCAACCTCACAATTGTGCCACTGGATGCTGAGGACTTTCATCTAACTGAGGACGAGGGGGAAGCATGGTTATGTCCTCTCCTAGACATTTCACGAGCCCATAGCTGGACTCTTTCAGCAGTTTGTTTAAAGGCAGTCACGGTTGAGTATGGTTAGAGGGCTCTCAATCGCTGTACCAAATCTGACTCTAATGGCGCCCACACTTTTAACCAGCCTCTCCACAAAAGTTGCATAGATTATATTCTTGGTGATTTGAGAATATGACCAGCATTCATCGACATGACCGTGTTAGACAGAACTGAAGGCAACCACAATCCTATATCTGCAACCTTTCAAGCTTTTTGTGAGACTATCCCCTCAGATCTTTGCCTTCCTTCTTATTCTAGGGAAGTCGCTCTGTCCACAGACAAACCCCATCTGAAGTGGCGGCAGATTGTTGTGCGCCCAGAACTTTTAGTTGCCGTTCACGGGGACCTTAATGCAGTTCTTACCCACATTGTGGAGGTCCAAGACAGTTCATCTGATCAATTGGTGCTTTTGCATAGGGCATTCTTTGAGCTAATTCTATTTTGTTTACCATTTCAAATGTATATATTCTGAATAACATAGGTAAACGTCAATCTTGGTGCAATAAAGAATGCAGTACAAAAAACTGATCTTCTGTTAAAGCTATAAAAAAAAAAACATTTGGCAAGTATTTCGGCCCTAAGGAAGGAATACAAAATGGCCATCTCTCAAGCTAAAAGAAGACTAGGACGAAAAAAGGTGGGTGGCTCTTCTGAATGCATGTTAAGCCAGTGATTTTTCAAAATGTTGTTTATTGGTCTCACTGGGATGTCACACAGCCTCAATGAATTCTACTTATATGTTGCTGCTACTGACTGGGTCAACTGCTTTCACAATCTTTATTCTGATGATTCCATCGATACAACAGAGACAGTAGTTACTACTGTCTCCCAGACAAACACTAAAGATGTGCCTCTGTTTGAAATGATTGATATTGTACAGCCCGTTAATGATGTCACGGGTGGCCGTGCGGCTGGCCCAGATGGTATTCCAGCAAACCTATTTTTATCTGATATAGAGGTCTGGTTATTCTACATTTTAGCTTTGGCCAATGCAGGAGCACCTATCCTGGACCCTTGAAAAGGCGCCTTTGTAAAACCTGTACACAAAAAAGGCGACCGTTCTTTTCCTTCTAATTACAGGTCAAAAACCTCATAGATTGCATTCAAGAAACCTTTGGTTGTTGTCTCCTCAATAAAATGCAAGCCTCAATGGGGCAAAGTGACTTTCTCAGTCCATTTCAAGAAGGCTTTCCTCATAGGATCTCAACTATTTACCAGATCTTCTGCTTTTTGTTAAACTATTGGAGTATGGTTTTGATCTGCAAAGGCAGTGTTTATGTTGGTTTTGTTAATTTAAAATCGTCCTTTGACTTGATTCCTCGATTCGGTCTTTGGAGCGTGTTTGCTGACCTGGCAATACCACCACACATTGTATCCATTTTAATTAATCTGCATGACAACAACTATGCGCATATTTGTTGGGGTGGAGATCAGGCCCAGCTGACGGAAAATATCTTACTTTTTGTTAAATATATTGTTTCCTTTCTGTTCAAAGTGGAAGTGGATGCCCCATCTCTGGCGGTTACCAAGTCTCCGATTCTACTTCTTGCAGATGACACCTTGCTAATCTCCAAGACTCTTTGTAGGTTTCAGAAACTATTGACTCGATTTTACACGCTTTGTGTCACACGTGGCTTGGAGATCAGCACCCTTAAAACCAAGGTGATGTTTTCTAACTAACATAGATCTTTCAAGGGCAGCCTAAGTCTGAGGGGAGTGCCCCTTGAGAGGGTTGATTCTTTTGCATACTTAGGGGTCACATTTGCAGAGGGTATGTCCTGGCACCTCAACATCAACAAGGCATCTACCAAACTCAAACAGATTTTGAGTGTGATACTCAAGGAACTCATTTCACCCACACTTACAATCTGTGAGCCAAAGGCCTTGGGTTCAGCTCTATACGGAGCTGAACTATGGGGGATCTCTAAACAGGAGGATCTTATAAAAGCTGAGAACAATCTCCCGCCCAACATTCCATTATATCCATTACTTAGTGATTTGGGAGTTACACGGGTGGCAAAAAAATCCATTTATGCCCCCTGTTTTGGAGACGCCTGTGGACAACCCTTGCGCTTGACCACTATGTGGAAAGTGTAAAAGATATTATAAAGGCCGACTAAGTTAGTAAAATTCCTTGGTTTATGAATTTGAAGTCATTACTGTACTCGCTGGGGCTGCATGATCAGTGGGATCACCTGGCTGCCACTGTCTTTCCATTTAAGGCCGTGTTGGATTGTGTGATCATTTCTCTACATAGGAAATTCCAGTTTCGTATAGGCACCCTACCATTAAGAGTGTTTACATATGGACAGATTGGCAAAGGATACACCTGTTGTCCTACTTGTAACCTTGCAAAAGAGACCATTTTCCATGTATTGTTTGCCTACCTGGGCTATATATCATGCCGTCATACCTGGCTTGCACCGGTATACTAGCTATTGGGAGTACGCACTCATCAGGAAGCTCTATGTATCCTTAGATTGGATCCACGCCCAGTACCCACTATTTCCATTTCTACGTTTTTGGGTGCTATGTGGGTGCTCCGTAGCAAAGCTTTATCTCCCCATGTCACTTGATTTTTTATTAAGTTTATTGTTATCTTGCACTTTCTTAGCTCCCCTGCTAACAGCTCGACAGAGTGTCACTTCTTTTTACAAATAACTATACATCTTATTACAACTTTTTAGATAACCTATGAATTTAATTATGAATGAATGTATTACTTTTATACTTTTTATATATAATTTGTGTATTAAAGCATGTATTTTATCCCTGGAAGCCTAGCTTTACCTACTGGAATAACTTCCAGCTATCCATCTTCCTCAACTTCCATTCCTGACCGCTGCTAAATTTGAAGGGTGCCCTTTCCAAAATCACAAATGAGAGAATTGTATTTCCGTTGCCATATTTCCTGTGAGCCTGAGTTCCACACAGAGAGGTGGGTTTGAGTTTTTGCCAGAGGAAGTTCCAGTAATGAAGATTTGATTTTTCAGCTTTGAGCATTGTGGGCCATGGCCAATATAGCTCTATGATCTTTCCGCCCCTCTTCTTCATATCTAGAAACCCTCAGCTGTGCACCACTCTCGACCTTGGAGTGTGCCAGTGGAGACAACAGGCTTTGGGCTGGATGGGCACAACTATTCCCCCAAGTCCATAAGCGCGTGTGCATACCAGCGGGAGTGGCAAATCCTCTCAGCATACTCAAGTGCAGTAGGATCATGCTGTGTTGCATCTGTACAAGGTCCTGGGCAAAATATCTACTGTTGGGAACACAATGATTTTATCTAACAAGGGGGCAACTTCACGGGCAGCCTAGGAACAACAGTACCTTACCCGTTGAAGAAAGTGTATGTATCCGTATACAGTTTGGTTTACTAGGAAAATGCTAATGCTCGCATTTACCTTAACAAGCACTTTTACATATGGTTAATCACTTATAATCAGGGCTTTAAGTGGGCCGGGTGCTGAGCATCAGCAGTTTTTAGGTCTCGCCTGATCCAGAGCATGCGCTGGTCTGGCGGAGACATTTAGTCAGTGGCTTTTCGAAGTGCTACCAAAGGCTGCTTTTTCCGACCACCAGCTTGCGATTACGCACACCGCCTCTCCAATGCAACGCGCCTCGCTCCACCCCTCCCCGACCACAGAGCACGTCCCCGCGATCATGATCGCTTTCACGGACGCGTCACATTGTTTAGCCGTCTTCCTCGTGCACTTCTCTCCCATGTGTTTTTCGCTCGTCTGTATGCTTCACCCCATTGCCTCCGATCCTCCCGCGCTGTTTCAAGATATTTGCCTTCTGCCAAGATTTCCCTTTGGGCAGCTTTACTTTCTTCCGGGCGTCCTCACTTCGTTACTTCCTGAAGTCTTTCCTACAAGCATGAGTACAGATTACAATATCGTGCCCAGTGCCAGTTTTCAATGTACTCTGAATACCAGTACGTCCAGGGTGCCAGCTCACAAAGAGCCCCCTACTCGACCATTATTTTTCTTCGTTGTGAGAAGTTGGCCTGATATGTGATGTCCACTATTCTAGTGGGCACCCTGTATCAGTCCAAACAACCCTTATGGTGATGGTTGTAAAGTCAACCTTATAGACCAGCTAGCCTAGTGGTAGCATGGACAAAGCAGTCTTAGGCTAAAACTTCAGAGAGCATGTGAAGCCAGCTGTTTTACCATATGTAACCCCTTGAATACCAAATGAAAGGACACCACATAGGTTATATATAAAATATATATGTATTTATTATAAACACAACCCCTCTGAACTCTTTATGAGTTACTCAATTATCATACAATAAGTTGCACAAAATACAGTCGAGCCCTAGGGGCGTTGCAAACCATATACTAAAATAGTGGTATAAGAACCATGTCACGAACAGTGAATAGGCCTAGGGCCTAGGGAATCGCTGGGGCTACACTGAGCAGTGTCTTTACACACACGTGAGTTACCATAGGGATACAATGGGAACGTAAGAGTTAGAAACTAGTTGATTTAGGACACTTTCGGATGGACTAGGAGAAAGCTACTTAAAACTAGATCACTTGGATAGTCAATACCCACAGGAGCACCGAAATACTCCCGTTACCTCACCCACAGGAGCCGGGTGCATAGTAAGTATGGGCCGAAAATTCGTTCCGCTCGCGGAATTTGCGGATTTTCCGCAATTTCGCGATCCACGAATCTCGTGAAATTGCGGCAAAATCCACGAATCCGCAAGCGGGACGAATTTTGTTCAGGAAGCACTTACAGGGTTGCAGCAGGTGCCCAAGTTGAAGCTAATTTCTTTGTAACCATATGTAGGAGAGTGGGGTCTGCAATCCCATGGCCACCCCAGATTTTTGCTTTTTGCTTCACTGGTTTACGACTTTCCCTGGCTGTGGGCCTGCTAATCAGACCCACAGCCTAGCTGTTCTCTCTCTAAAATTACAACCATGTACCCTAGGTGCATTTACCAATTGGATACTGAGTCACCTTATCAGCCCCTGTACAGTGTACCTTAGGTACCCAGGGCATAGGTGCACACAGGGCCTACCAGGGGCTGCAGCATGTATTATGCCACCCCTGGATGGCCATCCAAAACAGACACAACTGGCTGCTTGACAGCTGGGGCAAGGTGGTGTAATCACCCTTGCTTTAGGTATAGTATACCTATATCTAAACCTAAAATGGGCACACAGATCTCCTATCAGTCATTCCTATGGCAGGCCTTAACAATCCTGAAGGCAGAGTGCTTGGAATCGTGTGAGATGGTGCTCTGGCATGAGCTGAGCCTGTCTGCGGCCTTCGGGATCTATCCCTTAGCCGTTTCCATCATAGCGTCAGACCATATACTTTTAAGTGCCTTATAATCCTCGCGGTTATGGTAACTTTGGTCTGACATTATCTAAACATGTCGTGTAAGGTGTCATACGCTTTGGAATACTACCCCCTTGCCAGTTCTGGCGACGGGGGTAGCCTTCCACCCATCTAGAGGGAGAAGACATGTTGGTAGCTGTAACCCCAGTTAAAGTTAAATGCAGCCTCAGCTCCACAAAATGGATGCTGCCACTGAGACACGAGTCTGACCTCCTGCTGCTGGGAGTCCTTCCAGCGAGGGAGGCCTGGACAAAGGGTTTCCTGTCAGGGGCGGTGCCAGCACCATCCCAGACAGGATTTTGTGTATCCCAGGTAGGCAGGGCTGAGAGGAAGGTGACTGCAAGTGGCACCCCGGTGCTCATTGTGCATATGCCGGCTCAAACCAGTTCCAGGGGCACACCAGCCCCTAAGCTGGGGAGAGACCGGACAAAGGAGAGGGGTGTAACCACCCCCCTCCTGGTCCCACCCATGGGCAGGACCTAGTCGCGTGCCAGCCCCTTTTCTTAGAATAAAGGTAGGAGCGGGCACCCTTCCCAAATGGGATAATCTTGAAACTTGAACTACTTTCCACGAAAGGAACTCTTGTCAATCTCTGAAGACTCTCCCTTTTGGCTAAGGAGTAGCCACCCTGCACCAGCAGGCACCATCTAAGCGCTTGCGGTTTGCTGCACGTCCATCCTCCGGATCAAGACTGCCCAGCTCGACGAGACCCGGATTCCCTGCCATCTCTGACCTCTACCTGCATCATCAGCCCAGCTGAGATTAGTGGGTGCGACGAGACCCGTGGGACCGGCTATCTTCAAGACCTGCACGACGCTTAAACAGCACGACCGCCGAGGGATCCTCGAGTGGGTGCACTGGGGTTTGAGAAGCCCCAACCCTGAGCAGCTCCAGCACCGAAGTCCAGCCCCCCAGCATCCACGAGATCTGCGTGAGGCCCTTCTGCTGCCTTGCTGTTTGCCACGTTGTCCGGTCACTTGCCCGTCGGCTAGTGGCCCTCCTGACGACGTACCACGACGTTTTCACCGCTGGTCTAGGTCCTCTATACTGGCCCTTGCTCCTTGTTCAACAAGAAGTGCCCTGGACCCTTCCTGGTCCACTCCAGACGCCATTTTGATTCAACCGCGTGGGCTTGCCTTTGCCAAGGCTTGTTGCTCCAATCCTGGATCCAGCATCGCCGACAGCAGACACCATCGTGGGACAGCTCGCACCTCCAGTCTGTACGCCGACAACGCCTCCTGGCCCGTGTGGCTGCAGAGTCCAGCGTCACCCACTCACCTGATCGCGGTGACTTCATCCGGTGCCATCCTGGTGCCCACACAATCACTGGCTAGTGATTGAGAACTGAGTCCCCTCTGCTTTCAGGTCGTCTTCTTCACTGATCCAGCCTTGGATCACACCGAACATCTTCACTGGTCGCCTGCCAGCAACATCTTCTTTCAGGCTCCATAGACTAAAACGAGGATTCCCGACGTCAGTTGAACCCTATGCAGCCGCAGCCCCTGGGCTAGGTAACCCGAGCATTTCGGTGCTCCAGCACAGGTTCACTATCCTAGTGTCCAGATCCTTTTTCGTTTTTAGTCTACCTAGTCGGATTCGTCCGGAAACAGTAACTTTAGAATTACTAGCATCCATAGACTTTGTCCCGCATCCCGCGTAAGAGTTCCCACTCTGCACCCGGGTTCCCTAGGCCTCTTGCTCCTAACCTGAGGGTTCAGTAAGGTAGTCCTAGCGGTCCTGAAGCCTCTGGATCGTGTTACTTACCTGCTAGTATTTCGCATTCCACTTGTAGAGTATATGGTTTTTCGTGCCCCTCGGGCATTTGCGTTATTTGTGCAACTTGCAGTATTTTCTTAAGAGTTTTGTATTGTGCTTAGCTCCCTGACTCATAAAGAGTTCAGGGTAGTCTTGTTATTAATAAATATCCTTTATTTTTTATAACAACTTGTGTGGTGTCCTTTCACTTGGTGTTCAAGGGGTATATGTGATGGTAAAACAGCTGGCTTAACACGCCCTCCAGAGTTTAGCCTAAAGACTGCTCTTGTCCACGCTACTAGGATAGCTGGTCTATAAGGATAAGGTTGACTTACAACCAATCATCAATAAGGGTTGTTTGGAATGATACAGAGTGATCACTAGAATAGTGAACACTATATATCAGGCCAACTTCTCACACCATTTACAAAAGGGTTACAAAGAAATTAACTTCAATCTGGGCACCTGCTGTAACCCTGTAAGTGCTTCCTGAGTGGCGCCTCCAGAGTTCGTTGCCTACTTGCAACTATTCTCTGACCCTGCTCTGACCCTCGAAGCAGGGTCAGAGAATAGTTACAATTAGGCAACGAGGGTCCTGTCACAAAAATTAAACCTCAGCAGGAAGCACTTACAGATATAAATAAAGCAGGTGCCCGAGTTGAAGCTCAAATTCAGTAACGCATTTATAATCAGCCCAAGAATCTAGTGAGCACGGTCGATGCTGGGCAGGTGTGCTTTCTCCCCAAATCTACAGTCTACAAATAGCTGTAATCGTGATGGAGGTCTAGGCATCCACGAGTTTCTTGAGCGCAACCCCTCTGTACTTCCAGTGACTAGGAGGCTGCTTTCTCCTCATCTGCTGCGCTGATCGGTCTCTGACCTTTATAAACAAGAGGCATGTGAACTCGCACAGAAGCCCGGCCCCACACACACTAGGCTATGCAACCTCTTCCCGCCCTTTACCCCACTGTGATGGACAGCTCACTCGAGGGACCTCGGCGCCTATGGGCATGGTGGCAAAGTTACAGTCACACGAAGTCACTGGAGACAACTCTTCTGGGCCTTTACGCAGCTGTAGTGTAGGAAAAGCACGATACATTTTATTTACCCAACGAGGTAGCACTTACTGCTTTCTCCTCATCTGCTGCGCTGATCAGTCTCTGACCTTTATAAACAAGAGGCATGTGAACTCGCACAGAAGCCCGGCCCCACACACACTAGGCTATGCAACCTCTTCCCGCCCTTTCCCCCCACTGTGATGAACAGCTCACTCGAGGGACCTCGGCGCCTATGGGCGCGGTGGCAAAGTTACAGACACACGGGGTCACTGGAGACAACTCTTCTGGGCCTTTACGCAGCTGTAGTGTAGGAAAAGCACGATACATTTACCCAACGAGGTAGCACTTACTGTTTGGCAGTGGAAAGTACTCCTGTTGAGTATAGTACAATTGCCAAAAAATCTGCGATTTTGTGGGGAAATCCGCAAATTCTCTGAATTTTTTGCAAATTCGTGCCAATTTGCAAAATTCGCCCATACTTAGTGCATAGGTGTCAAGTTGTGTCGAGTTTCGTCGCTGAATCCTATGGAGACCTGTAAAAAGATGCTGCAGGCGACCAGGAGAGAAATGTCCAGTTGGATCCAAGAGCGGATCGAGGATGAAGAGTACCTGAAAGCAGAGGGGACAGAGTCGGGGTCACTAGCTAGTGACCAGGAAGGAACGAGGAAGGAACCAGGCGATGTCGCGAAGCAATCAGGTGATGTCGTGAAGCTTGACTCTGCAGCCACGTGGACCAGGAGGTGTCGACGATAACCAGGAGCTGGATACGGACTGTCCCACGAAGGATCTCCCTGTTGGCGGCGTCGGCTTCCGGATTGGAGTCAACAGGCCTTGGCAAATGCAACCCACGCAGGAATCGAATATTCGCTTCGGGTTAGACCAGCAAGGTCTAGGGGGCTTCTCCTTTTCAGGAAAGCAGGGGCCACCCTGGAGCAACCAGGCAGGTGGTTTAAATTCAAAGGTTCATTGTCACAGAGGCCACTAGCCAATGGCTAGTGACCGGACAGACGCGTCGAGCACAAAAGTACCAACAGGCCCCACGCAGCACTCGGTGAGTGTGGAGGGCTGTGCGTTGGTGCAAAAGTTGCTCGGGGCTGGGGCTTCTCAATCCCAAATGCACAACCTCGAGGGTGCCTCAGAAGCTGCCCAAGTAGCAATGAACAGGTTTTTCAAGATGTCCGGTCTCAAGTCTCTCATCGCCTCCACGGGTCTCAGCTTTGCTGTGGCTGTGGATCGGGCTCAAGGAAGTCTGGACGTCTAGTTCTTGTCAGGCTCTGTGCTCAGGCTCCAGCGGGAGCGTCGACAAAGCAAACCGCAGATCGCTGGATGGTGCCTGTTTGCACAGGGAGGTCACTCCTTGACCACAAGGGAGATTCTTCAGTCTTCTAGTTGCAATAGAATGTCGAAGGTCCAGAGTTTTGTTTCAAGTTTCAGTTCAGGATAAATCTAAAGTCTCTTGACTCAGCTCCTACCTTTATACCAATCAAAGGGGCTGGATTACCTGCTAGGCCCCTCCTATGGGTGGGACCAGGGAAGGGGGTGGTTACACCCCTTTCCCTTTGTCCAGTTTCGTGCCAGAGCTGGGGCTGGAGTGCCCCAGCAACTGGTTTGAACCGGACTATGCATGGAGCACCTTGTGTGCCCCAGGCAGTGTCTCATTTCATTCAGCCATCCCTGCCCCAATACACTAAGGCCTGTCTGTGGTGGTGCTAGCACCCTCCAAGGCAGGAAATCTATTGTCCAAGCCTCCCTCGCTGGAAGGACTCCCAGCAGCAGGATGTCAGACTTGTGTCTGTGGCAGCAACATCCATTTTGTGATGCTGAGGCTCTGGTTAACTTTAACCGGGATTAACAGGAACAACATGTCTTCTCCCTCTACAAGGGTGGAATGCTACCCCCGTCGCCAGAACTGGCGAGGGGGTAGTATTCCAAAGCATATGACACCCTACACGACATGCTTTGATTAAGCCAAACCAAAGTTAGCATTCAACCGCGAGGATTATAATGCACTTAAGAGTATATGGTATGGCTATATCATAGAACAGCTATAAGGACATGGTTCCGAAAGCTGCAGACAGGCTCAGCTCATGCTAGAGCCTCATCTCACATAAAACCAAGCACTCTGCCTTCAGGATTATTAAGGCCTGCCATGGGAGTGACTTATAGGTATTTATGTGTCTATATATAATGGTAGGTATAGGAATACTATGCCTAAGCAAGGGGTGATTACACAAGCTTGCCCCAGCTGAGTGATCAGCCAGTTGTGTTAGTTTGGATGGCCGGCCAGGGGTGGCATAAGATATGCTGCAGCCCCTGGTAGGCCTTGGACGCACCTATGCCTTGGGTACCTACGGTACACTATACAGGGGCTCACAAGGGTGACCCAATTCCCAATTGGTGATGTACCTAAAGTACATGGTATGAATTTAGAGAGAGAACAGCTGGGCTGTGGGTCTTATTAGCAGGCCCACAGCCTCATTAAAGTCGAAAAGCAGTAAAGCAAAAAGCAAAAAGTGGGGTGACCATAGGAAAGCAGACCCTACTCTCCTACATAACCCCTCCCCCCCAAACGCAGGGACATTAAACTAACCATGACCAGTTGAGTCTTCATGTCCTAAGAGGAAATATCTGGAGAGGCCATCTGCATTGCCATGGTCAGTCCCAGGCCTATGTTCCACTGTAAAGTCCATCCCCTGTAGGGAAATGGACCACCTGAGCAGTTTGGGATTTTCACCCTTCATCTGATTTAGCCACAAGAGGGGCTTATGGTCTGTCTGAATTTTGAAGTGAGTGCCAAACAAGTATGGCCTCAGCTTCTTCTTGTCCCAAACCACAGCAAAGGCCTCCCTCTCAATAGCTGACCAACGTTTCTCTCTAGGGGTTAGCCTTCTGCGAATAAAAGCAATGGGCTGGTCTTGACCATCTACATTCAGTTGTGAAAGTACAGCTCCCACCCCCAACTCAGAAGCACCTGTTTAGACAATGAATTCTTTGGAATAATCAGGACTCTTGCAGAGCACATGGCCTTCTTCAGGTAATCAACTGCCTTCTGACAGCTTACTTTCCACTGAACTTTCTTTAGCATCTTCTTTGAGGTCAAGGCATTAAGTGGTGTCACAATGGACCCATAATTCTTAACAAACTTTCTGTAATAACCAATCTGAAAGAGACGCGTTAGTGATAGATTCCTTACCTTAGAATATCCCCAGGCGTCAGACTGGATCCGGAATTTTTTTGCGTAGCAGTACCCATGCGCGTCGGTAGGCATCGTCCGCGTCCGGTGTCGGCGCCTTGATGACGTCGTCAGAGTACTTAGACGCCGCCTCCGCGTGCTGACGTCAGTTTTTCTTTTTTCCACGCCAGCTAGCGCAGATCTGGAAAAAGTTGTACCCTAGTCACTTTTTGACTAACCTTTTGAGATCCTTTTTGATCCCTTTTTGAAGTTTATTCGACTCCATCTGAAAGAGACACGTTAGTATTAGATTCCTTACCTTAGAATATCCCCAGGCGTCAGACTGGATCCGGAAATTTTTGCGTAGCAGTACCCTTGCGCGTCGGTAGGCGTCGTGTGCGGCTCCGCGTCCGTCGTCGGCGTCGTGGGCGCCGTGATGACGTCGTCAGAGTACTTAGACGCTGCCTCCGCGTGCTGACGTCAGTTCTTCTTTTTTCCGCGCCAGCAAGCGCAGATCTGGAAAAAGCAGTAACCCTAGTCACTTTTGACTATACTTTTTGATCATTTTTGATTACTATTTCGAGTCTCTCGACTCCGAAACGGTGCCATAGGGATGCCCGGCTTCAAGCCCTGTGATGATTGCGACCGGCTGATGTCGGTCACGGATCCTCACCGCGTGTGTTTGTCGTGTTTGGGCGTCGACCACGACGACAAGGCCTGCTCCGACTGCCGGGCCCTCTCTTCGAAAGCCAGGCGGGAGCGGTCCCGTAGGCGACTCGAACTCCGGCAGTCGGTCCCGCGCCGCGAGAGGTCCCGATCCCATGGGAGGTCGAGGGACAGGTCGCGGGCCCGGAGCCACCACAGCTCCGAGAGTAGGCCACACTCCTCCGGGTCGAAGTCGTCGTCAGGTAAGAGGCACAAGAAGTCCAAGCGGCGTCATCGCTCCTCGGACTCCCCCCCCACGCTCGCGCGATGCGGCCGGGGGTTCGGGTGACACCGCCCACGCGGCTCCGTCGGAGTCGCGGGCACCGCGTCCAGCCCCATACCCTCCGGTCCCTGGGCTCAACGCGACGCCGGAGGAGGTCGAGCGCTTCCTCATGGCCATGAGGAAACTCTCTCCTCCGACGGGCTCCGCGGCGCCTCCGGGCCCAGCGGACCCGTCTGGGAGTCCTAGCGGGTCGGCGGCTCCGGCCCCGACGCCGTCGGGTGCTTCGGCCCCGACGCCGCCGATGCCTTCGGGCCCGGTGCCGCAGGCTCCTGTTATCCCGACGCCGCCGGCGCCTTCGGGCCCGGCGCCGAGGGGTCCAGTTGTTCCGACGCCGCCGGCGCCTTCGGGCCCGGCACCGCAGGACGCTGCTGGTCCTCCTTCGGGATCTGGTTCGTCGCCGGTGGATCTGACGACCTCCCCGGCGTCGGACCCTCAGGTGTCGCCTCCCGTGCCGGCCTCGGGCGGCGCCGACCCCGGTTCTACTTCCGTTCCTGTTCGGCCGTCGGGGCGGCCCCGTTGGGCGCCGCTCCTGACGCCGTTTGGTGATTTTCACTTTTATGAACAGGCCCCATTGATTGAGGACCCTGAATTTCAGGAGATGGGTGAAGGAGAGGACTGGGAGGGGTCTGAGGACCCTCTGACCAGGGAGTGTCAGTCTCGGGAGGACTGGACGGAAGACCTTGGGGAGGCCAGTGGTCTGGACACCTCTCCAGACCCTGGGTTTGTCTCCCCTCCTACCGTGGCTTCGGAGGAGGGGGCAACATATAGTGTGGTGCTAATGAGGGCTGCCAAGGCCTTAAACCTTGAGTTCCCCGTCGCGGCCGTGAGGACTAACCTCCTCACTGAGGTCCTTAAACCGCAGTCAAGCTCGGCCGAGCCTCTGCTGCCCTTTAATGAGGCCTTGACTGACGTTCTTCTGGGCACTTGGTCCAAGCCCGCTACGGGTTCGCCCGTAGATAGGAACGTGGCCAGACGCCACCGCCCCGCCCCGGGGACCCATGTTTTCTGTCCTCCCACCCTACCCCCGAGAGCCTGGTTATCCAGGCCTCCAATTCCCAAACCGCATTCCCGTCGGCCCCGCCGGATCGGGAATCCAAGAGGTATGACCAGTATGGTAAGAAGATTTTCTCATCCATTAGTTTGGGCCTGCGGTCTTCCAACACCGCCTGCCTCTTGGGACGTTACACCCACTCTGTGTGGGATAAGGTCGCGGAAGTGCTGCCAGAGTGTCCGTTGGAGGTACGGGCCAAACTCGGCCAAGCCCTGGTGGAGGGCCGGGATGCAGCCAAGTATTCCATCCGGTGTGGGTTGGATACCACTGACTCGCTGGGTAGAGCGATGGCAACGACGGTGGCGGTCAGACGCCACGCCTGGCTGAGGTCCGCCAACTTCTCGGCAGATGTCCAGAGCACGCTCATGGACATGCCGTTCGATGGCCGTCGCCTCTTTGGCGACAAGGCAGACCATGCGCTTGAGCGTTTTAAGGACTCCAGGGCTACGGCCAAGTCCTTAGGCCTCTCGGGCCAACGCCAGCAACCGGCTGCCTATCACTCCTTTCGTGGCCACAGAAGGGGTGCGCCCGCACGTGCCGCCAGCCACGCGCCGCAGGGCAATACCCAACGCGGTGGCGGCCGTGGGAACCGCCGTCCGGGCGGTCGTGGGCAGCGGCGAGGTCAGTCCACACCTTCCCCCGCAGCATCCGCCTCAAAACCTTCCTAGTCCGTGCTTTCAGGCCCATGTGACGCCAGTGGGGGGTAGGGTTCGCCATCACCACCTCCACTGGCGCACTGTCACGTCGGACAGGTGGGTGCTGCAGATCGTCCGAAGGGGCTACTCCCTCCCCTTCGAGGCGACTCCTCCATCCATGCCACCGCAGAACCACCGTGTATCGGGGGATCACTTGCGACTTCTGCAGGAGGAAGTTACGGCCCTCTTGGCCAAAGAGGCCATCGAGCGCGTCCCTGGGCCAGAAGTAGGGTGTGGTTGCTACTCCCACTACTTTCTGGTACCCAAAAAGGGCATAGGGGGCCTGCGCCCTATCTTGGGCCTACGGAACGTCAACGGCTTCCTCCGGAAGGAGAAGTTCAAGATGCTGACACTGGCTCAGGTCTTAGCTGCCCTGGATCCCGGAGACTGGATGGTAGCGTTGGACTTGCAGGACGCTTATTTCCACATCCCCGTCCTGCCGGCCCACCGGCGCTACCTGCGGTTCATGGTTGGCCATGAGCACTTTCAGTTTACCGTGCTCCCCTTCGGCCTTACCAGCGCCCCACGGGTGTTCACAAAGGTGATGGCGATGGTCGCAGCTCATCTGCGCAGGTTGGGGATTTCAGTCTTCCCCTACCTCGACGACTGGCTGTTGAAGGCGGGCTCGCCCCTGACAGTCGTCAGCCACCTCCAGACTACGGCAGACCTCCTGCATCAGCTGGGGTTCTCGATCAATGTGCCAAAGTCACACCTGTGCCCCTCTCAGAAGCTCCTCTTCATCGGAGCGGTTCTAGACTCGGCGCAGTTTCGGGTTTATCCACCCGAGCAGCGGGTCCGGGATATTCAGGCTCTGATTCCCATCTTTCAGCTGTTATCCCGGGTTTCGGTCAGGTTGACGCTGCGGCTTCTGGGGCTGATGGCCTCCTGCATCCTGCTGGTGCATCACGCCAGGTGGCGGATGCGGGCTCCGCAGTGGGACCTGAAGTCCGGGGGAGTGTAGTGCAGGTGTTCACGGACAACACCACCGCCATGTGGTACTGCAACAAACAAGGCGGTGTGGGGTCGTGGATCCTTTGTCAAGAGGCTCTTCGCCTTTGGCAATGGCTGGAACGCCAGGGCGTGACCCTGGTGGCTCAACACCTGGCGGGTTCTCTGAACGCCAGGGCGGACGAGCTCAGCCGTCGGTGCAAGATGGATCACGAATGGCGTCTGAACTCGGAAGTGGCGCAAGGCCTCTTTCCGCAATGGGGAGAGCCTTGGTTAGATCTATTCGCCACCGAAGAGAACGCGCAATGTCATCAGTTCTGCGCGTTGGAATTTCCAAGGCAGCACTCGCTCGGAGACGCTTTTCGTCGCGAGTGGAGTTGCGGTCTGTTGTACGCCTTTCCGCCTATACCACTTCTGCCCAGAGTGCTGAAGAAGATCAGGCGCGACCGGGCCCATGTCATCCTTGTGGCTCCGGGCTGGGCTCGAAGGTACTGGTATCCCGAGCTACTCAGTATGTCAGTCGATCCCCCGGTTCGTCTGCCTCTTCAGGAGGACCTTCTGTCGCAGCAGCAGGGGACGGTCCTCCACCCGAACCTGTCCAGTCTCCACCTCCATGCTTGGAGATTGAGCGGCGACAGTTGAGGCCATTTGACTTGCCTCCTGAAGTCTGTAACGTCATTCTGGCAGCCAGGCGTCCCTCCACTAAGTCGGTATACGCCTGCAGGTGGAACAGATTTGTGGCATGGTGCACAGCAAAGGCTGTGGATCCTCTTGCTGCCCCTCTTTCAGAGGTTCTTCTCTTCCTTCTTTCTCTTGCCCAGCAGGGCTCCGCTCTGGGCACTCTCAAGGGCTACCTTTCTGCCCTTTCAGCCTTTCTCAGGCTGCCTGATCAGCCTTCTTTGTTCAAGTCCCCTATTGTGAACAGATTTCTTAAAGGCATCACTCACACATTTCCCCCTGTTCCGTTTGTGATGCCTCAGTGGGACTTGAACCTGGTTCTAACTTTTCTGATGTGCGCTCCCTTTGAGCCACTTCACAATTGCCCTCTTCGCCTTCTGACTCTGAAGACTGCTTTCCTGGTTGCCATCACCTCTGCCAGGAGGGTGAGTGAGCTCCAGGCTCTTTCTTGTACTCCACCTTTCCTTTCTGTCCATCCGGACAAAGTGGTGCTTCGTACCAAACCATCTTTCCTGCCCAAGGTTGTCACGGCCTTCCACATTGGGCAGTCTATCACCTTGCCTACCTTCTTTCCGCCTCCGCATCCCTCTAAAGAGGAAGAGCGGCTCCATCGTCTGGACCCAAAACGTGCGCTCTCGTTTTATCTGGATCGCACACGCCAGTTCCGGGTGGATGACCAACTCTTTGTTGGTTACGTGGGCGCCAAGAAGGGAAAAGCGGTGCACAAGAGGACCATCTCCCGGTGGATCATCTTGTGTATCTAGGCATGCTACTCTTTGGCTAGGAAGGAGCCTCCTGCTGGATTGCGGGCTCATTCTACCCGAGCCACGGCGACTACCACTGCCCTGGGCAGGGGTGTACCCTTACAAGACATCTGTCAGGCAGCTACGTGGGCATCGCTGCACACGTTTGCAAGACACTACTGCCTGGACAGCCAAGTCCAGAGGGATGGCTTCTTTGGCCGTTCCGTCCTCCAGGACTTTCTGGTGTAAGTATTGGTTCGCAGACCCACCACCGGGGTTGGTATTGCTGGGGTATCTATTCTAAGGTAAGGAATCTAATACTAACGTGTCTCTTTCAGATGCACAAGTTACTACTTGTGTAACGATATATCTGTAAGAGACATTAGTTAGTATTAGATTCCTTACCGACCCACCCATCCTCCCCGTTCTGCGAACCAATATCTAGGGTTAGGGTTGTCCCCTTCAGGGCCCTAGTTTCAATGGCACCAGTGTTGGTTTTTAACATGGCTCTGCGTTTCTGGCGCGGAAAAGCTGTGTCTAAGAACTGACCTCAGCACGCGGAGGCGGCGTCTAAGTACTCCGACGACGTCATCACGGCGCCCACGACGCCGACGACGGACGCGGAGCCGCAGACGACGCCTACCGACGCGCAAGGGTACTGCTACGCAAAAATTTCCGGATCCAGTCTGACGCCTGGGGATATTCTAAGGTAAGGAATCTAATACTAACTAATGTCTCTTACAGATATATCGTTACACAAGTAGTAACTTGTGCGACGGTGCCGGTAGGGATACCCGTGTTCAAGCCCTGTGCCGACTGCAACCGAATGTTGTCGGTTAACGACCCCCATCGCCGGTGCCTGCACTGTTAGACCTGGACCACGACGACAAGTCCTGCTCCGACTGCTGGGCCCTGACGTCTAAGGCTAGACGGGAGCGGTCCCGTAAGCAACTCGAGCTTCGGCAGTCCGCCCCGCGCCACTCGAGGTCCCGGTCCGAAAGGAGGTTGAGGGACCGGTCGCGGGGCCAGAGCCACCACAGTACCGGGAGTCGTAATCGGTCTTTCGGGCTCGAAGTCCTCAGGTAAGAGGCACAAGAAGTCGAAGAGACATCATCGCTCTTCTGACTCCCCCTGACGCAGGTGTCACGGCCTGCTCCACACCCGCCGGTCCCTGGGCAGGACGCGACGCCGGTGGAGATTGCAGACTTCCTCATGGCCATGAGGTCGCTTGCTCCTCCCTCGGGTTCCGCGGCGCCTTCGGGCCAAGCGGCTCCGACTGGGTCCCCACGCGGGCCGGGTGCTCCGGCCCCGGCGCCGTCGGGTGCTTCGACCCTGGCGCCGTCGGGTGCTTTGGCCCCGGCGCCGTCGGGTGCTTCGGCCCCGGCGCCGTCGGCAACTTCGGTCCCGACGCCGCAGGGTCCCTCTCGGTCCGGTTCCGGATCGGGGTCGCCGCCGGACGACCTCACGACCTCGCCGGCGTCGGCCCCACGGGTGTCGCCCACGGCGTCGTCCCAGGACGACGTTGTCCCTGACCTCGATTCGGGTCGGGCGCCGGAGGGGTGCAGCTCGGTGCCGCTCTCGACGCCGACGGAGATTTTTATTTCTATGACCTGACCCCATCTTTTGAGCATGAGTACCAGGCGGTGGGTGATGAGGAGGATTGGGAGGGGTCTGAGGACCCTCTGGCATGTGAGTGTCAGTCTTCTGCGGACTGGGCAGGAGAGCTTGGGGAGGCCAGTGGTCTGGACACTTCGCCCGACACTGGTTTTGTCTCCCCTCCTAGCGTGGCTACGGAGGAGGGGGCTGCTTATAGCGTGGTGCTGATGAGGATGGCCAAGGCCCTGGACCTTGAGCTCCTCGTCACGGCCGTGAGGACTAACCTCCTCACTGAGGTCCTTAAACCGCAGTCAAGCTTGGCCGAGCCTCTGCTGCCGTTTAATGAGGCCTTGTCAGACGTTCTTTTGGGCACTTGGTCCAGGCCCGCCACAGGGCAGACTGTTATGTTATGTTATGCTATGTTAAAATATTTTATACCGCGCACGTTCACCGAAACGGTTTCTTGGCGCTCATAACAGATGCGGAGGGCAAGGGCAGAAGTTTACTCAAATGCCAACTGAAAGAGAAACGTCTTCAGTGTCCTACGAAAGCATTCGTAGGTAGGGCAGTGGCGAAAAGAAAACGGGAGGGAGTTCCAAAGTGTGGGGGCTAGAAAAGAGAAGCGAAGACCGCCATGTTTTTTGCGGCGAATTTGAGGGATAAGCAGAAGGTTATCGCCGGAAGAGCAAAGATCTCTCGTGGGTATGTACCGCTTCAGGCTAGAAGAGATGAAGGCAGGCGCGAAATTGTTAAGGACTTTGAATATTGTACAGCCAAGCTTGAAAGTGCAGCGTTTGGCCACCGGGAGCCAGTGCAGGCTCCGTAATAGCGGTGAAACGTGCTGATGCTTAGGCTGATGGTATACTAAGAGAGCAGCCTGGTTTTGTATCAGCTGCAGCCTATGGAGCTGGTAGGCGGGGATCCCTGCATATAGGGTGTTAGCAAAGTCAATTCTAGACATTACAAGAGCCAAGATGACAAGGATAAGTGCATCTCTGGTGAGAAATCTACAGATTTTGTGTATCCTACGCAGGTGGAAGAAGCAGGATGATGTTACAGCGCTAATCTGAGGCTTCATAGAAAGGTCACCAGAGATGACTACACCGAGGCTTTTCACAGAATTGACAGGACGGGGAGGGATCCCAAGTGAATGGGGCCAGAAGCTGTCATTCCATGGATTGGCGGATCCACCCACCAGCACCAGCTCAGTCTTTGTGGGATTTAGTTTGAGCTGGCTGTGAGACATCCAATCTGAGATGTCTAACATGGTGGTTTGAAAACTGATACGGGAGGAAAGGGAGGTGTCTATGGGAAAGATCAACTGCAGATCATCCGCATTGTTGAAAATTGTCGCAGGGGATTTGCGAAGAGAAACTATAAGGGGCTGCATATACAGATTGAAAAGCAAAGGGGATAGGGCGGAGCCTTGAGGGACTCCGCAGAACAGAGAAGAATAAGAAGCAGAAAAAGTGGAGAGATGTACGACTTGGGAACGTTTGTCAAGGAAAGATCTGACCCAATCGAGGGCTACGCCCTGGATGCCGGCATTGTTGACACGGTCGATCAGTATAGTATGATCGACCGTGTCAAAAGCCGCCGACAGATCCAGCAGGACGAGGGCTTGAAAGATGTTATTATCAGCACCTGTTCTTAAAGTGTCCATAACAGCCACGATGACCGCCTCCGTGGAGTGAAGAGGACGGAAACCGGCCTGTTGGGGATCTAAAAAGGACGAGCTCTCGATAAAGGTGCATAGGCAGCGCGTGACGTAGGTCTCCAAGATCTTTCCTAGATAGGGGAGAAGGGAAATGGGTCTGTAATTACTTAGGACCGTAGGGTCAGCATTAGATTTCTTTAAGATTGGTATTACGACTGCCTGTTTAAAGGAGTCCGGAACTACTCCAGTAGACAGCGAGTTGTTAAGTAATGACAAGGCAGGGTCGGGACAGGCCAGGTAGATTTCTTTGAGAATATGGGGAGGGCAGCAATCATTGGGGGAACCAGAACTAACTTTGTGCAGTAACCTATGAAACTCAGTAATAGAGATGGGGGGGAAGGCATCTAGATAGTGCAGGTTATTGGGTGGTAAGGGAAAAGAAGAGGAGGAAGAGGGCATGGGAATATTGTTTTTAATAGTGGTGATTTTATCTAGAAAGTAAGTATTTAATGAATCGCACAGAGCCTGAGTAGGTAGGGGTGGAGGAGTGACCCGGTCTGGAAGGGAGAGCTCATTCACTATGGAGAATATGTCTTTTGCTTTGGAGGCAAACTCCATAATTTTATGAGAGAAGTAAGTTGTCTTGGCCGAAAGAATGGAAGATTTGTAGGCTTTTAAGCGGTTCACAAATTCAAGTTTGAGTTGTGGATCATAGTTGCGTCACCATCGTCGTTCGGCCTGGCGAAGAGCAAGTTTATCTAGTTTTAGTTGATCGGTGAACCACCGCTGGGCGTCATGAGGGCGCATGGATTTTATAGTTTTCAGAGGTGCCACAGAGTTACATGCAGACAATGTTCAAGGGTAGAGGCCTGATGAGCTACTGAGCCAGAGGGCAGAGGTACTGTAGATGCCAAAATAGAGTGAAGTTCTGTCAGATTAGCTTTCTTCCAGTTACGGGCTAGAACATTAGTCGTAGGGGGGGGGCGACAGGGGATAGATAGATTTAGAGAAAAAGAGATGAAATAATGGTCTGACCAGGAGCAGGGAGTCACTGAAGGGGGCGAGATTTCAAGGTTAGCCGTCCAAACCTGGTCCAGAATGTGACCCTTGCAATGAGTGGGTGTCCTGATAAATTGACGGCAGTTCATGCTTAAAAGGAGGTCCGAGAATTCCTCCGATAAGCGACTTTCCCGAGGGTCAGAAGGCCAGTAATTAAAATCACCAATGATGATAACTTTGGCGTTGTTAATGATTAGTTGGGAAATAAGGACACCGAACTGTTGTGGAAAGGAGGGCATGTAATCCGGGGGTCTATACACAAGGACACATATGAAGGAAGACCTAATGGAGGTAAATTTGATAATGAGACTTTCTGTTTTAGGGATTGTAGGAGAGTGGGGTCTGCAATCCCATGGCCACCCCAGATTTTTGCTTTTTGCTTCACTGGTTTACGACTTTCCCTGGTTGTGGGCCTGTCAATCAGACCCACAGCCTAGCTGTTCTCTCTCTAAATTGACAAGCATGTACCTTAGGTGCATTTACCAATTGGTACTGGGCCACCTTATCAGTCCCTGTACAGTATACCTTAGGTATCCAGGGCATAGGTGTACCCAGGGCCTACCAGGGCTGCAGCATGTATTATGCCACCCCTGGCTGGCCACCCAAATCTGACACAACTGGCTGCACGACAGCTGGGGCAAGGTGGTGTAAACACCCTTTTGCTTTAGATATAGTATTCCTATATCTAACCCTAAAATGGACACATATATTCCTATCAGTCACTCCTATGGCAGGCCTTATCAATCCTGAAGGCAGAGTGCTTGGAATTATGTGAAATGGTGCTCTAGCATGAGCTGAGCCCGTTTGCAGCTTGCGGAACCAAGTCCTAATAGCTGTTCCATGATAACGCTATACCATATACTCTTAAGTGCATTATGAACCTCGCGGTCAAATGCTAACTTTGGCATAGCAATATCAAAACATGTCGAGTAAGGTGTCATACGAATTGGAATACTAACCCCTCGCCAATTCTGGCGATGGGGTTAGCATTCCACCCTTCTAGAGGGACATGACATGTATGTAACTGTAAACCCGGTTAAAGTTAACTCGAGCCTCAGCATCACAAAATGGATGCTGCCACCACAGACACAAGTCTGACCTCCTGCTGCTGGGAGTCCTTCCAGCGAGGGTAGCTTGGACAAAGGGTTTCCTGCCTTGGGAGGTGCCAGCACCACCCCAGACAGGATTTTGTGTATTAGGTAGGGCCAGGCTGAAAGGAATGAGACATGCCTGGGGCACACAAGGTGCCCTGTGCATACACCGGTTCCAACCAGTTGCTGGGGCACTCCAGCCCCAGCTCTGGCGGGAAACTGGACAAAGGAAAGGGGGTGTAGCCACCCCCCTTCCTGGTCCCACCCAGGGGAGGGACCTAGTCGTAGTGCAGCCCCCTTTAGCCGGATAAAGGTAGGAGCTGGTCCCATTCCAAGTTAGATTACTCTTGACAACTTCCACGAAGAACTCTTGACCTTCGACCTCCTGAACATCAGAAGACTGAAGAATCTCCCCTATGGTCAGGGAGTGACCATCCTGCTTCGCAGGCACCATCAAGCTCCTGTGCGGTTTGCTGCAAAGTCCTTCCATCCCGGAATCCGACGACCCAGCTCGACAAGACCCGGACCTCCAGACCTCTCTGACCTCTACCCACATCCACAGCACAGCTGGGACCCGTGGGTGCGACGAGCAATGTGGAGACGGCCATCTTGAAGAAACCTGCACAGTGCTTCCTGCATGACCCCTGAGGGTTCCTCAAGTGAGTGCACTGGGGACTGAGAAGCCCCACACGGACGCAGCTCCTGCACCAAAGACCAGCCCCCCAGCATCCCCGTGATCTGCGTGGGGCCCCTTTTGCCTGGTTGCTGCCCTTCCTGTTGTCTGGTCACTTGCCGGCTGGCTTGTGCCCTCAGACGACAACCCGAAGATTTCAACACTGCTAGTCTGGTCCCCCAGACTGGCCCTTGCTTCCTTGTAAAAGAGGAGCACCCCGGACCCTCCTGGTTCACTCAAGACGCCATCTTTGTTTCACCGCGTGGCTTGCATTAGCCAAGGCCTGTTGCCCAGATCGACGATCCGACACCGCCAACAGCAGCAGACTACGTGGGACAGCTCGTGCCTCCAGCCTGGTCATGAAAAACAGCTCCTGGTCCGCGCAGCTACAGAGAGAAGCGACCCTTACTTCACCTGAACGCGGCAACAGCATCTGGTTCCCTCCTGGTTCCAGCACCGTCACGGGCTAGTGACCAAGACTCTGTCCCCTTCCTTTTCAGGACTTCCTTCTTCCTAGTTCCATCCTTGGAACCACCGGACTCCTCCATCTGGCTGTCTGCCAGCAACTTCTTGTTTCAGGCATCACCGGGATCAACACAGCAAACCCGACGCAACTTCAGCCCTATGCACCTGCAGCCTGTGGGTTAGGTAACTAAAGCTTCTAGGTGCTGAAGTCTGAGTCCACTATCCTAGTGTCCAGGTCCACTGTTGTTTTCCCTCCATCCAGCCGGTTTCGTCCGGAATCCGTAACTTTGCAAACTGTAGCATCCATAGACGTTGGTACGCATCCCGTGTGAGAGTTTCCACTCTGCACGTGAGTCCCGTGGGCCTCCTGCTCCTTACTTACCTAGTTTGTAGCGTAGTCCCACCGATCCTCCAGCCTCTGGATCTCCTTACAGTACTTTCTTTCCTCGCATTCCATTGTTTTGAGTATATGGTTTGTCGTGCCCCTAAGGCACTTGTGTAAATATTGTGCGAACTCATATTTCCTTTTTAGTATTGTCATGTGCTTAGCCCTCTGATCTCATAAAGAGTTCAGAGGTGTTGTTATTAATAAATAAACAGTTTATTTTCATAACAACCGGTGTGGTGTCCTTTCATTTGGTATTCAAGGGGTTATACTATGGTAAAACAGCTGGCTTCACATGCCAAAAGAGATTAGCCTAAAAGACTGCTTTTGTCCACGCTAATAGGATAGCTGGTCTATACGGTTGACTTTACAACCAATCACCATAAGGGTTGTTTGGACTGATACAAGGTGATCACTAGAACTAGTGAGCATCATATATCAGGCCAACTTCCCACATTGGTGTGCAGCGGTTGGGATTTGAGCTTGCTGTTGTTTTACCACGTATAATCTTGAGATATCATTTGAAAGATCACATAAGGTACCTAGGTACATATAACAAGCTTAGAAATACTCTGAGTTCTACTGAACCAGCTGTTGTAGTGTAACAGGGCTTAGCACACCCTGACTACAACTCTAGCAAGGGATCAGTAGGTAAACCCATAGTGTAGGTAGGTGCATCACTTACACCACACTAGAAGCATGTCTACCCATGGAGAGTCTTCAGAGACTCCCCTTGTGGTTGTTGACCCTCCACAGGTCACTTCCAGATATGCAGCCCTTAGCTTCCAGGAGATGAGACAATTGTGTACCTCCAGGAAACTAAAACAGGGTTCTAACCCTACCACTCCTTTTCTGTTAGGTCTCTTAGAGACTTATCATGCTAGAAAAGCTACTCATACAGATGGGAGCATGCCAGCTTTAGAAGGTACCCTTGGTGATCCTGACCTCCCTGAAACTGAGGAAGTAGAGGAGGAAGAGGAGGAAGAGGTTATTTCTGGGGATGAGGCAGACAATGGTCCTGAGCTAGTCAGAAGACTTACTAGGGCCAACTTAGACCTACATAGGGAAGGATCTGGGGGACCCCCAGTACTGACCCTAAGCAGGCCTAACTTTGGAGTTAGAAGAGATAGGTCTCATTCTAGGGACTCCAATAGATCTGTGCACTCTCATGCCTCTGCTCAGAGGAGAATGACTTCTCCCCAGAGGAGAATGACTTCCCCTCAGAGAAGAGAACATGAAGCAAGGATGAAACAGGCTAATCTGAGGATTCAGAGGGAAGAACTTGCCCTTGCCAAGGAGAAGCTTGCCTTTGCTAGAGAGCAACAGTTAAGTGGGGTAGTCCCCACTGGTGGCAGCAATATCCCTAAGGATAAAGACAGGAGTTTTGATACTAGACACCTGAGTAAAATAGTGCCCCCCTTTAAACAAGGGGATGACATCCACAAATGGATGACTGCTTTGGAGAGGGCCTGCACTGTCCAGTGCATCCCCCAGAGTCAGTGGGTAGCTATATTGTGGCTCTCCTTTGAAGGTAAAGGTAGAGATAAGCTCCGCACTACTAGAGCTGAGGATGCTAACAATTACCAAGTCTTGAAGAATACACTGATTGATGGGTTTGGCTTAACCACTGAGCAGTACAGGTTGCTGTTCAGAGACACCCAGAAAATTCAGTCTCAAGATTGGGCTGACTTTGTTGATTGTGCCACTAAGGCTTTTGAAGGCTGGTTACTGGAAAGTAAAGTTACTGATTACACAGGATTGTATAATCTAATTATGAGAGAACAAATCTTAAGTAATTGTCAAAATCAGTTGTTGCATCAGCACCTTATTGACTCAGATCTGACCTCTCCCCAAGAATTGGGAAAGAAGGCAGACAGATGGGTCAGGACAAGGGTCAAGCAGCAGAACCAGAACCAGGGTGGTGGCCAGAAGAAAGCAGATCCCTAGGGTAATGAGAATAAACAAAATGACCAGAAGTCTTCAACAGGGCCCCAACAATCTAAAGAGGGTGGGTCCCAGAATTCCCAAAAGAAGAAGAATAATGGTCAGAAGAAACCATGGTGCCAATACTGTAAAAGTAATACTCACTGGTTTAGTGAGTGCACCAAGAAAGGCCCAACTCCTACCACTACTGCCCCTAACCCATCTGCACCCCCTAGTACAGTTAGTAGTGGTAGTAATCCTCCTAAGGCTATAGTGGGGTTAACCCTGGGAACTGAGGCGGGTTCTGACTTAGTCAGAACACCTACTCAGGCTGTTCTTGTTTGTACTGGGGACATGGATATGACCCCTACAATAAGTCCCAGTACTCTGGGCAAGTACAGGCAAACGCCTTTGATCAATGGAAAAATGGCTCAGGCCTACAGAGACACTTGTGCCAGTGTCACTATGGTGACACCAAACTTTGTGGACCCTGACCAGGTAATACTGGGTTCAGACTACCTGGTGACCAATGCTAGCAATGCCACTACCTCCCATAGTATGGCACTTGTTAATTTCTCCTGGGGAGGGGTAAATGGCCTCAAAAGGGTTGTTGTTAGTTCAGACCTCCCAGTGGACTGTCTTTTGGGCAATGATTTGGAATCCTCCTTATGGTCAGATGTGGAGTATAGGACTCATGTGGAAATGTTAGGTTTGTCAGCACATGTCCTTGCTGTGACTAGGTCACAGGCCAAGAAATGCCCAGCTGAACTAGTGCTGGATCCTGGAAGAATGGACCAGACACTAACCAAGAGAAAGTGCAGTAGGGGTAAGGTTGACTTTTCCCCCCTGCCTCAGGTGGAGGATCAGCTCTCTCAGAGACTGATCCCAAGACCCCAGAAGGAACTGTCCTAGAAGAGCTTGAGCCTGAACAGGTTGAGTTTCTTGGGACAGGGGGACCTTCCAGGGCAGACTTGAGACAGGCACAGTTAGACTGCCCATCTCTTGAACCCCTCAGACAGCAGGCTGCTGCTGAGGCTGCAGGGAATGCTACAGGTGCCCATAAGGTGTATTAGGACGATGGTCTCCTATACTCTGAGGCAAGAGACCCCAAGCCTGATGCTACCAGGAGGATGGTCATCCCCTTGTCTCTTAGAGGTTTCCTTCTCACCTTAGCCCATGAAATTCCCCTTGCAGGTCACTAAGGACTTTTGTCGTTCATGTATCACCTGCCAAGCCAGTGGCAAATCAGGTGGGACAACACTACCTGTGGTGGGGGTTCCCTTTGAGAGAGTGGGGATTGACATTGTTGGACCAATGGACCCCCCAACAGCATCTGGGCACAGATTTATACTGGTGGTAGTGGATCATGCCACCAGGTATCCAGAAGCTATTCCCCTTAGAACCACTACAGCTCCTGTTGTGGCAAGGGCCCTGGTTGGAGTTTTCTCCAGAGTGGGGTTCCCTAAGGAGGTGATCTCTGACAGAGGTGCAAACTTCATGTCAGGATACTTGACTGCTATGTGGAAGGAATGTGGTGTCAATTACAAATTCACCACACCCTATCACCCACAATGCAATGGGCTTGTTGAAAGGTTCAACAAGACCCTCAAAGGGATGATAAAAGGGTTACCTGAAAAGCTTAGGCGAAGATGGGACATCCTTTTACCCTGCCTTCTGTTTGCTTACAGAGAGATCCCACAGAAGGGGGTTGGTTACAGCCCTTTTGAGATTTTGTTTGGACATCCTGTAAGAGGACCCCTATGTCTTGTGAAGGAAGGATGGGAGTTACCTCTCAAAAAGCCTAAACTTGACATAGTGGACTATGTACTTGGTCTCCGCTCCAGGATGGCAGAGTACATGGAGAAGGCATCTAAAAACCTGGAGGCCAGACAAGAACTTCAAAAAGCTTGGCATGACCAAAAGGCTGTCCTAACTGTTTACCATGCAGGACAGAAGGTGTGGGTGTTGGAGCCAGAGGCCCCAGCAGCTCTCCAAGACAAATGGTCTGGACCCCACATCATCATTGAACAAAAGGGAGAAGTCACCTATTTGGTGGACATGGGAACTCCCAGGATCCCTCACAGAGTACTTCATGTGAATAGGCTCAAAGCATTTGTTGACAGGGAGGACATGGGCTTGCTCATGGCCACAGATGAGGGACAGGAGGAAGAGAGTGACCCTCTCCCAGACCTGCTCACTCAGAACCCTGATGATGGGTCAGTAGATGGTGTAGTCTTTTCTGACAGCCTCTCTGAGCATCAGCAAAAGGATTGTAAGCAAGTCCTTCAATCCTTCAGACAAATGTTTTCTCTGACCCCCAGTCAGACAAACTGGTGCACACATGAGGTGGACACTGGAGACAGTCTGCCTATAAAGAGTAAAATCTACAGGCAACCTGACCACGTCAGGGACTGCATAAAAACTGAAGTACAAAAGATGTTGGAATTGGGAGTCATTGAACCCTCAGAGAGCCCTTGGGCTAGTCCTGTAGTTCTAGTGCCTAAACCTCACACCCAGGATGGTAAGAGAGAGATGAGGTTTTGTGTAGACTACAGGGGTCTCAATGCTGTCACTAAGACAGATGCCCATCCAATACCAAGAGCAGATGAACTCATTGACAGATTGGCTTCTGCCAAGTTCTTGAGTACATTTGACCTGACAGCTGGCTATTGGCAAATCAGGTTAGCTGAGGATGCCAAGGCCAACACAGCATTTTCTACCCTAGGAGGTCATTACCAATTTGTGGTGATGCCCTTTGGTTTGAAAAATGCCCCTGCCACTTTTCAAAGGTTGGTGAACCAAGTTCTCACTGGGTTGGATGACTTTTGTGCAGCATATCTAGATGATATTGCTGTCTTTAGCTCCACCTGGGAGGATCACCTGATCCACCTGAGGAAAGTTTTAGAGGCCCTGCAAAAGGCAGGCCTCACTATCAAGGCTACTAAGTGCCAGATAGGGCAGAGTCAAGTTGTATACTTGGGCCACCTTGTAGGTGGAGGCCAAGTTCAACCTGTGGAGAGCAAGATACAGGCCATAAAGTACTGGGATCCTCCAACCACCCAGACACAGGTCAGAGCTTTCTTGGGCCTGTCTGGTTATTACAGGAAATTTGTCAGAAATTATGGAACCATTGTGACTCCACTTAATGACCTGACAAGTAAGAAAATGCCAAAGAAAGTTCAGTGGACAGTTAGCTGTCAGAAGGCATTCGATGACCTAAAGCAGGCCATGTGCACTGCACCTATTCTCAAGAGTCCAGACTACTCCAAACCTTTCATTGTCCAAACAGATGCTTCTGAGTTGGGTGTGGGAGCTGTTCTATCTCAGCTGAATATTGATGGTCATGACCAGCCCATTGCTTTTATAAGTAGAAGGCTGACCCCTAGAGAGAAACGTTGGTCAACTATTGAGAGGGAGGCCTTTGCTGTGGTTTGGGCCCTGAAGAAGTTGATACAAAAGGGGATGATGGATGGAGCGTTTGAGCAAATCAAACACTCACCCCCAGTCAACTGATTTGGGTTTAATCCATCACCATTCTTTAGCTCACTCGGCCACCCCAGTTCACACATGGCTATATGCAAATCAGTCTGACCCTGTGCCTCATGGGAACAGCCCAGCCCGAACTGCCAAGCCATGTCTTCCCTGGACCGGAAACAAGCATCCTGGGACCGGTTTCCGATTCATAATCCTCATCAGCCAGGCTATCTTGAATCCAGGGGCCAAGTGAGCAAGGGACTCACGTCTGAGCATACCCTGCCACACTTAGGGCGAACAAAGCGATACAAAAGGGGATGATCAGCCTGGCTGATGAGGATTATGAATCCGAAACCGGTCCCAGGATGCTTGTTTCCGGTCCATGGAAGACATGGCTTGGCAGTTCGGGCTGGACTGTTCCCATGAGGCACAGGGTCAGACTGATTTGCATATAGCCATGTCTGAAATGGGGTGGCTGAGTGGGCTAAAGAATGGTGATGGATTAAACCCAGATCAGTTGACTGGGGGTGAGTGTTTGATTTGCTCAAACGCTCCGTCCATCATCCCCTTTTGTATCGCTTTGTTCGCCCTAAGTGTGGCAGGGTATGCTCAGACGTGAGTCCCTTGCTCACTTGGCCACTGGATTCAAGATAGCCTGGCTGATGAGGATAATGAATCCGAAACCGGTCCCAGGATGCTTGTTTCCGGTCCATGGAAGACATGGCTTGGCAGTTCGGGCTGGACTGTTCCCATGAGGCACAGGGTCAGACTGATTTGCATATAGCCATGTCTGAAATTGGGTGGCTGAGTGGGCTAAAGAATGGTTATGGATTAAACCCAGATCAGTTGACTGGGGGTGAGTGTTTGATTCGCTCAAACGCTCCGTCCATCATCCCCTTTTGTATCGCTTTGTTCGCCCTAAGTGTGGCAGGGTATGCTGATACGTGAGTCCCTTGCTCACTTGGCCACTGGATTCAAGATAGCCTGGCTGATGAGGATTATGAATCCGAAACCGGTCCCAGGATGCTTGTTTCCGGTCCATGGAAGACATGGCTTGGCAGTTCGGGCTGGACTGTTCCCATGAGGCACAGGGTCAGACTGATTTGCATATAGCCATGTCTGAAATGGGGTGGCTGAGTGGGCTAAAGAATGGTGATGGATTAAACCCAGATCAGTTGACTGGGGGTGAGTGTTTGATTTGCTCAAACGCTCCGTCCATCATCCCCTTTTGTATCGCTTTGTTCGCCCTAAGTGTGGCAGGGTATGCTCAGACGTGAGTCCCTTGCTCACTTGGCCACTGGATTCAAGATAGCCTGGCTGATGAGGATTATGAATCCGAAACCGGTCCCAGGATGCTTGTTTCCGGTCCATGGAAGACATGGCTTGGCAGTTCGGGCTGGACTGTTCCCATGAGGCACAGGGTCAGACTGATTTGCATATAGCCATGTCTGAAATGGGGTGGCTGAGTGGGCTAAAGAATGGTGATGGATTAAACCCAGATCAGTTGACTGGGGGTGAGTGTTTGATTTGCTCAAACGCTCTGTCCATCATCCCCTTTTGTATCGCTTTGTTTGCCCTAAGTGTGGCAGGGTATGCTCAGACGTGAGTCCCTTGCTCACTTGGCCACTGGATTCAAGATAGCCTGGCTGATGAGGATTATGAATCCGAAACCGGTCCCAGGATGCTTGTTTCCAGTCCATGGAAGACATGGCTTGGCAGTTCGGGCTGGACTGTTCCCATGAGGCACAGGGTCAGACTGATTTGCATATAGCCATGTCTGAAATGGGGTGGCTGAGTGGGCTAAAGAATGGTAATGGATTAAACCCAGATCAGTTGACTGGGGGTGAGTGTTTGATTTGCTCAAACGCTCCGTCCATCATCCCCTTTTGTATCGCTGAAGAAGTTGAGGCCATACTTGTTTGGTACTCACTTCAAAGTTCAGACCGACCATAAGCCCCTCTTATGGCTAAATCAAATGAAGGGTGAAAACCCCAAACTTCTTAGGTGGTCCATTTCCCTACAGGGGATGGACTTAACAGTGGAGCACCGCCCAGGGACTGACCATGGTAATGCAGATGGTCTCTCCAGGTACTTCCACTTAGAGCAAGAAGACTCACCTGGTCAAGGTTAGTTTAATGTCCCTAAGTTTGGGGGGGGGGGGGGTTATGTAGGAGAGTGGGGTCTGCAATCCCATGGCCACCCCAGATTTTTGCTTTTTGCTTCACTGGTTTACGACTTTCCCTGGCTGTGGGCCTGCCAATCAGACCCACAGCCTAGCTGTTCTCTCTCTAAATTGACAAGCATGTACCTTAGGTGCATTTACCAATTGGTACTGGGCCACCTTATCAGTCCCTGTACAGTATACCTTAGGTATCCAGGGCATAGGTGTACTCAGGGCCTACCAGGGGCTGCAGCATGTATTATGCCACCCCTGGCTGGCCACCCAAATCTGACACAACTGGCTGCACGACAGCTGGGACAAGGTGGTGTAAACACCCTTTTGCTTTAGATATAGTATTCCTATATCTAACCCTAAAATGGACACATATATTCCTATCAGTCACTCCTATGGCAGGCCTTATCAATCCTGAAGGCAGAATGCTTGGAATTATGTGAAATGGTGCTCTAGCATGAGCTGAGCCCGTTTGCAGCTTGCGGAACCAAGTCCTAATAGCTGTTCCATGATAAAGCTATACCATATACTCTTAAGTGCATTATGAACCTCGCGGTCAAATGCTAACTTTGGCATAGCATTATCATAACATGTCGAGTAAGGTGTCATACGAATTGGAATACTAACCCCTCGCCAATTCTGGCGACGGGGTTTGCATTCCACCCTTCTAGAGGGACACGACATGTATGTAACTGTAAACCCTGGTTAAAGTTAACTCGAGCCTCAGCATCACAAAATGGATGCTGCCACCACAGACACAAGTCTGACCTCCTGCTGCTGGGAGTCCTTCCAGCGAGGGTGGCTTGGACAAAGGGTTTCCTGCCTTGGGAGGTGCTAGCACCACCCCAGACAGGATTTTGTGTATTAGGTAGGGCGAGGCTGAAAGGAATGAGACATGCCTGCGGCACACAAGGTGCCCTGTGCATACACCGGTTCCAACCAGTTGCTGGGGCACTCCAGCCCCAGCTCTGGCGGGAAACTGGACAAAGGAAAGGGGGTGTAGCCACCCCCCTTCCTGGTCCCACCCAGGGGAGGGACCTAGTCGTAGTGCAGCCCCTTTTAGCCGGATAAAGGTAGGAGCTGGTCCCATTCCAAGTTAGATTACTCTTGACAACTTCCACGAAGAACTCTTGACCTTCGACCTCCTGAACATCAGAAGACTGAAGAATCTCCCCTATGGTCAGGGAGTGACCATCCTGCTTCGCAGGCACCATCAAGCTCCTGTGCGGTTTGCTGCAAAGTCCTTCCATCCCGGAATCCGACGACCCAGCTCGACAAGACCCGGACCGCCAGACCTCTCTGACCTCTACCCACATCCACAGCACAGCTGGGACCCGTGGGTGCGACGAGCAATGTGGAGACGGCCATCTTGAAGAAACCTGCACAGCGCTTCCTGCACGACCCCTGAGGGTTCCTCAAGTGAGTGCACTGGGGACTGAGAAGCCCCACACCGAAGCAGCTCCTGCACCAAAGACCAGCCCCCCAGCATCCCTGTGATCTGCGTGGGGCCCCTTTTGCCTGGTTGCTGCCCTTCCTGTTGTCTGGTCACTTGCCGGCTGGCTTGTGCCCTCTGAGATGACGACCCGAAGATTTCAACACTGCTAGTTTGGTCCCCCAGACTGGCCCTTGCTTCCTTGTAAAAGAGGAGCACCCCGGACCCTCCTGGTCCACTCAAGACGCCATCTTTGTTTCACCGCGTGGCTTGCATTAGCCAAGGCCTGTTGCCCAGATCGACGATCCGACACCGCCAACAGCAGCAGACTACGTGGGACAGCTCGTGCCTCCAGCCTGGTCGCGAAGAACAGCTCCTGGTCCGCGCAGCTACAGAGAGAAGCGACCCTTACTTCACCTGAACGCTGCAACAGCATCTGGTTCCCTCCTGGTTCCAGCACCGTCACGGGCTAGTGACCAAGACTCTGTCCCCTTCCTTTTCAGGACTTCCTTCTTCCTAGTTCTATCCTTGGAACCACTGGACTCCTCCATCTGGCTGCCTGCCAGCAACTTCTTGTTTCAGGCATCACCGGGATCAACACAAAAACCCGACGCAACTTCAGCCCTATGCACCCGCAGCCTGTGGGTTAGGTAACTAAAGCTTCTAGGTGCTGAAGTCTGAGTCCACTATCCTAGTGTCCAGGTCCACTGTTGTTTTCCCTCCATCCAGCCGGGTTCGTCCGGAATCCGTAACTTTGTAAACTGTAACATCCATAGACGTTGGTACGCATCCCGCGTGAGAGTTTCCACTCTGCACGTGAGTCCCGTGGGCCTCCTGCTCCTTACTTACCTAGTTTGTAGCGTAGTCCCACCGATCCTCCAGCCTCTGGATCTCCTTACAGTACTTTCTTTCCTCGAATTCCATTGTTTTGAGTATATGGTTTGTCGTGCCCCTAAGGCACTTGTGTAAATATTGTGCGAACTCGTATTTCCTTTTTAGTATTGTCATGTGCTTAGCCCTCTGATCTCATAAAGAGTTCAGAGGTGTTGTTATTAATAAATAGACTGTTTATTTTCATAACAACCTGTGTGGTGTTCTTTCATTTGGTATTCAAGGGGTTATAGTATGGTAAAACAGCTGGCTTCACATGCCAAAAGAGATTAGCCTAAAAGACTGCTTTTGTCCACGCTACTAGGATAGCTGGTCTATACGGTTGACTTTACAACCAATCACCATAAGGGTTGTTTGGACTGATACAAGGTGATCACTAGAACTAGTGAGCATCATATATCAGGCCAACTTCTCACAGGGATCGCTGTACAAGCCAAGGTGGTAAAGGTGTACTGTGTACGGATAATAGCTGCAACCCCCCCTCCGGCTTGTCCAGTAGGGCGGTTAGTTTGCAAAATATAATAACCGGTAGGAATGGCCGCAAGAATATCAGGGATTGAATCATCGGTCAACCAGGTTTCGGATAGGAGTAAAATATCCACGGCACTGTCATCTAATAGCTGAAAAATTTCAAGCTGATATTTTGCCATAGACCGGGTGTTAAGATACAGCACGGTCAAGGGAAGAGTCCCTGGCGTTAGTGTGGAATGATGAGATGATACAGGCTTAGGACATAAAGGGGGAGTTGTAAAAACCGATGAGTCAGGGAAGACAAAAATACCACAACCCTGGGCAGCCCTGACAGCACGAGGCGGTAGGGACACAGGATGTCGGAGTGTTAGAATATCGGCGGAAGAATATGAGATGATTTGGGCAGAGTGAATGGCCGCTGGACGCGACCGGCCGCGGACGTGCGCAGACGGGCTTGACTTAAGCGCGACTTAAGCGCGACTTACGCGCGAAGTCGGCGCTCCCGCTGCGCTCGTCCGCTGCGCTTCTGCCAGGTCACCATAATATGTTAATCTGAGGTGAGCCACTAGACCGCTAACCTGCGATGTAGAGGTGCAGGGCGGAAGTGGTACTAGGAGCCGGAAATGGCGCTAGAGAAAACGGCCCTCCGCACAAACGGCACTATGCCGGGGCGGAACGGGGCCAGGAGCGATATAAAACAGGTAGGAAGCTCTAAGGATAAGTACAATTTTATCAGAGCAAATAATACATCACACACTCAATTTACAAAGAAGCTTTTAAAATCAGCTATTAAAAAAAGATGGTTAGCAAGACCAGCATACATCCGCAGCCTCAGTCGCCGCGTCTGTCAAGCGAATGGTGGTGTATTCGCGCCTAAAATAGGAGACCAAATCAGCAGCCACTAGACCGCTAACCTGCGATGTAGAGGTGCAGGGCAGAAGTGGTACTAGGAGCTGGAAATGGCGCTCGAGAAAACAGCCCTCCGCACAAACGGCACTATGCCGGGGCGGAACGGGGCCAGGAGCGATATAAAACAGGTAGGAAGCTCTAAGGATAAGTACAATTTTATCAGAGCAAATAATACATCACACACTCAAGTTACAAAGAAGCTTTTAAAATCAGCTATTAAAAAAAGATGGTTAGCAAGACCGGCATGCATCCGCAGCCTCAGTCGCCGCGTCTGTCAAGCGAATGGTGGTGTATTCGCGCCTAAAATAGGAGACCAAATCAGCAGCCACTAGACTGCTAACCTGCGATGTAGAGGTGCAGGGCGGAAGTGGTACTAGGAGCCGGAAATGGCGCTCGAGGAAACGGCCCTCCGCACAAACAGCCTGTGGATAGGAACGTGGCCAGACGCCACTGCCTGGCTCCGGGTGGCCCTTGCTTTCTGTCTACCCGCCCACCCCTGAGAGCCTGGTTATCCAGGCCTCCAATTCCCAGACCGCATTCCCGTCGGCTCTCCCCGACCGGGAATCCAAGAGGTACAAGACTTACGGGAAAAAGGTATTCTCCTCCCTGAGTTTGGGGTTGCGGTCAGTCAATACCGCGTGCCTCTTGGGCCGCTACACCCATTCTCTGTGGGACACGGTCGCAGCCGTGCTGCCAGAATGTCCGATGGAGGTTCGGGCTAAACTCGGCCAGGCCCTTGTGGAAGGCCGAGATGCGGCACGGTATTACATCCGGTGTGGGCTGGACACTACCGACTCTCTAGGCAGAGCGATGGCAACGACGGTGGCAATTCGTCGTCACGCCAATTTCTCGGCCAATGTCCAAAACACACTTATGGACATGCCGTTCGATGACAGTTGCCTCTTTGGCGACAAGGCAGACCAAGCGCTTGAGCGCTTTAAGGACTCCAGAGCTACGGCCAAGTCCTTGGGCCTCTCGTCCCCGCGCCAGCAAACGGCTGTTTTTCGCCCCTTTCGTGGCCAAGGAAGGGGTGCCCCCACACGTTCTGCCAGCCTTGTGCCGCAAACTACCATCCAGCACGGTGGCGGACGTGGAAACTGCCGTGGCGGCGGTTGGGGACAACGGCGAGGCCAGTCCACACCTGCCCCTGCTGCATCTGCCTCAAAACCCTCCTAGTCCGTGCTTTCAGGCCCATGTGACACCAGTGGGGGCAGGGTTCGCCATCACCATCTCCACTGGCGCACTGTCACATCGGACAGGTGGGTGCTGCAAATCGTCCGAAGGGGCTACTCCCTCCCCTTCGAGGCGACCCCTCCAGCCATGCCACCGCAATACCACCGCGTGTCGGGGGATCACTTGCAACTTCTGCAAGAGGAAGTTACGGCCCTCTTGGGGGCTATCGAGCGCGTTCCTGGGCCAAAAGTAAGGTGTGGTGTTTACTCCTACTACTTTCTGGTACCCAAGAAGGGCAAAGGGGGCCTACGCCCTATCTTGGACCTACGGAACGTCAACGGCTTCCTCCGGAAGGAGAAGTTCAAGATGCTGACATTGGCTCAGGTTTTGGCTGCCCTAGACCCTGATGACTGGATGGTAGCGTTGGAGTTGCAGGACGCTTATTTTCACATCCCCGTCCTGCCGGCCCACCGACGTTACCTGCGGTTCATGGTAGGCCACGAGCATTATTAGTTTACCGTGCTCCCCTTCGGCCTTACCAGTGCACCACGGGTGTTCACGAAAGTGATGGCGGTGGTCTCAGCTCATCTGCGCAGGTTAGGGGTTTCAGTCTTCCCCTACCTCGACGACTGGTTGTTGAAGGCGGGCTCGCCCCAGACAGTCGTCAGCCACCTCCAGACTACGGCCGACCTCCTGCACCTGCTGGGGTTCTCCATCAATGTGCCGAAGTCACACCTGTGTCCCTCTCAGAAGCTCCTCTTCATCGGAGTGGTTCTAGACTCGGCGCAGTTTCGGGTTTATCCTCCCGAACAGCGGGTTCGGGATATTCAGGCTCTGAATCCAATCTTTCAGCCTTTATCCCGGGTCTCGGTCAGGTTGACGCTGCGGCTTCTGGGGCTGATGGCCTCCTGCATCCTTCTGGTGCATCACGCCTGATCGTGGATGCGGGCTCTGCAGTGGGACCTGAAGTTTCAGTGGGCCCAGCATCAGGGCAACTTGTCCGACCATGTCTTGATCTCAGAGGGCACTGCAATACAGTTGCAGTTGTTGCTCAAGGACCGCGATTGGGTCAGTGGCAGATCCCTCTCCCTACCCCAACCGGAGCACGTAGTTGTGACGGATGAGTCCCTACAGGGCTGGGGGGGCCACATGGGAGAGGCGGAGATCAGAGGCCTGTGGTCTCCGGCGGAGTCCCAGCTCCACATCAACCTTCTGGAGCTGCGGGCGATCCGTCTTGCACTGAAGGCATTCCTCCCCTCTGTCCGGGGGAGTGTAGTGCAGGTGTTCACGCACAACACCACCGCCATGTGGTACTGCAACAAACAGGGCGGGGTGGGGTCGTGGACCCTATGGCAGGAGGCTCTGCACCTCTGGCAGTGGCTGGAACATCAGGGCGTGACCCTGGTGGTTCAACACCTGGCAGGTTCTCTGAACGACGTGGCGCAAGGTCTCTTTCAGCCGTGGGGATAGCCTTGGTTAGATCTATTCGCCACAGAAGAGAACGCGCAATGTCAACAGTTCTGCGTGTTGGAATTTCCAAGGCGGCACTCGCCCGGAGACGCTTTTCATCGCGAATGGAGTTGCGGTCTATTGTACGCCTTTCCGCCTATACCACTTCTGCCCAGAGTGCTGAAGAAGATCAGGCGCGACCGGTCCCAGGTTATCCTTGTGGTTCCGGACTGGGCACGAAGATATTGGTATCCAGAGCCCCCAATTTGTCTGCCTCTTCAGGAGGACCTTCTGTCGCAGCAGCAGGGGACGGTCCTCCACCCGAACCTGTCCAGTCTCCACTACAAGCTTGGAGATTGAGCGGCGACAGTTGAGGCCATTTGACTTGCCTCCTGAACTCTGTAATGTCATTCTGGCAGCCAGGCGTCCCTCCACAAAGTCGGTATACGCCTGCAGGTGGAACAGATTTGTGGCATGATGCACAGCAAAGGCTGTGGATCCACTCTCTGCCCCTCTTTCTGAGGTTCTCCTCTTCCTTCTTTCTCTTGCCCAGCAGGGCTCTGCTCTGGGCACTCTCAAGGGCTACCTTTCTGCCCTTTCCGCCTTCTTGAGGCTACCTGATCAGCCATCTTTGTTCAAGTCCCCAATTGTAAATAGGTTTTTGAAGGGCATCACACACATGTTCCCTCCTGTTCCATTCGTGATGCCTCAGTGGGACTTGAACCTTGTACTTACCTATCTCATGTGTGCTCCCTTTGAGCCGCTCCATAACTGTCCTCTCCGTCTTCCTACCTTGAAGACTGCTTTCCTGGTTGCCATCACCTGACCTCAGGACACCCCCCACGCCGCACGGCTCGCCAGCGGTGCCCCCTCGCTGCTGCTCGTTCTCCCTGCTCCTTTTTGGCCCGATTTTAATGCTCACTGTATTTTGTTCCTTTACTTGTGTTTGAACTTCTGCCATTGTATTTACTTGTGCTTTTAGATTAGCGTGCCTCGCTATTCCCTCTGGTGCCCCCACCTGCTCCCCGCTTCCCGCCGCTGCTCCATCGCGGCCCCGGCCCCTTTTCCTTTTTGTACCCGACTGGCCGCCCTGCTCCCGCCTCCCAGCTGCTCCGCCCTCCCACTTGGCCTCATATGGAGCCCGCGCGGCGCAGGTGAGTGTGACCTGACCTCAGGACACCCCCCACGCCGCACGGCTCGCCAGCGGTGCCCCCTCGCTGCTGCTCGTTCTCCCTGCTCTTTTTTGGCCCAATTTTCGTGCTCACTGTATTTTGTTCCTGTACTTGTGTTTGAACTTCTGCCTTTGTATTTACTTGTGCTTTTAGATTAGCGTGTCTCGCTATTCCCTCTGGTGCCCCCACCCGCTCCCCGCTTCCCGCCGCTGCCCCATCGCTGCCCCGCCCCCTTTTCCTTTTTGTACCCGATTGGCCGCCCCGCTCCCGCCTCCCAGCTGCTCCGCCCTCCCACTTGGCCTCATATGGAGCCCGCGCGTACGCGCAGCGGGTGCGCCGATTGTGCGCCAAAGGCACGCCAAACGCAAGCCCGTCTACGCCCGTCTGCGCCTGGACCGCGCCCAGCGCCAGGACCCCTGGCCTCCGACGACGCCAGACCACACGACGGACCTACGACGCCGCCCCCCTCAACGCACTCAACGCCGGCCGAACCCCCGCCTGCTACCGAGCTACCCCGAAACGCACCCACGGACCCTTCACCTGCCAAGCCTGCAAGTTCACCTGCCTCCGGACCTGCACCGCACCCGACAAGCCGAGCACCAGCAGCAACCACCTCAAGTGCATCCTGCTCAACACCCGCTCCATCCACAGACACGGCGTCGAACTCTGGAACCTGCTCGACACAACATCACCAGACGTCGCCTTCCTCACAGAAACCTGGATGAATGCCTCCTCAGCGCCTGACATCGCTATAGCCATCCCGGACGGATACAAGATCACCCGGAAGGACCGCGTCAACCAGACTGGAGGAGGCATCGCCATCGTACACAAGAACACCATCCGCATAACGACCAATCCCGACGACACCTTCACTGCCGCCGAACACCTCCACTTCCAGATACACACCGACCCCAAGACCACCCTCAGAGGCACCCTCATCTACAGACCCCCGGGACCACGCACACAATTCAGGGAAGACATCGCCGACTTCATCAGCCCGCACGCCCTACCCTCCGCTGACTACATCCTCCTAGGGGACCTCAACTTCCACCTGGAGAACAACAAGGACAGCAACACCACCACCCTGCTGGACAACCTCGCTAACCTCGGACTCGGGCAACTGGTGAACACCCCCACCCACTACGCCGGCCACACGCTTGACCCCGTCTTCTGCTCCAGCAAGCACATCTCCTTCAGCCACTCCACCGGACTCCATTGGACTGACCACAGCTGCATCCACTTCAGCTTCAGAAGAACCACGACCCACCACCTCCCGCAACAGATTCCTTGCAGGAGCTGGAGCAAGATCACCGCCGAGCAGCTCACCAATTCCCTCCTCCAGAACCCTCCCGCCAGCACAACGGACCCCAACGAAGCAGCCAGCAACCTCACACAGTGGCTCACCAACTGCGCAGATGACCTCGCACCACTGAAGAACCCTCCCAGCAGACCCAGCAGCAAGAAAGCCTCCTGGTTCACCGACGAACTCAAGATCTCCAAGAAGAACTGCCGCACCCTCGAGAAAGCCTGGCGCCACGACCAGAACACAGACAACATGACGGCCCTCAAGCACGCCACCCGCAAACACCACCAGCTGATCCGCACCACCAAGAAGACAGCATTCAAAGAACGACTGGACAACAACGCCCACTACAGCAAGGAACTCTTCAGCATCGTCAAAGAGTTCTCCAACCCCAGCACCAGAAACAACGACATCACTCCCTCGCAAGACCTCTGCGACTCACTCGCCTCGTTCTTCCACCGCAAGATCGCCGATATACACAACAGCTTTGACGCACCAACCACGGACCCAATCACCGAACCAATGCCCCCCACCACCACCCTCTGCGTCTGGACCCCGGTCAGCACCGAAGACACCACCCGCACGATGAACACCATCCACTCCAGATCACCAACCGACCCCTGCCCCCACCACGTCTTCAACGAGGCCGACTCCATCATCGCACCCCAACTCCGGGACATCATCAACACCTCCTTCAACACCGCCACCTTCCCGGAGATCTGGAAGCACGCCGAGCTCAGCGCCCTCCTGAAGAAACCAACAGCGGACCCCACTGACCTCAAGAACTACCGCCCCATCTCGCTCCTCCCTTTTCCTGCCAAAGTCATCGAGAAGACCGTCAACAGACAGCTTGGCGCCTTCCTCGAGACGAACGGATCCCTTGACCCCTCGCAGTCCGGTTTCCGAGCCAACCACAGCACCGAGACCGCCCTCATCGCAGCCACTGACGACATCAGATCCCTGCTCGACAACGGGGAAATAGTGGCCCTCATCCTCCTGGACCTCTCTGCAGCGTTCGACACAGTCTGCCACCGCACCCTAGTGCAGCACCTCAGCAACATCGGAATGCAAGAGAAGGCACTGGAGTGGATCATCTCGTTCCTCGTCGGAAGAACCCAGAGAGTCCGCCTCCCCCCGTTCAGATCCGAGGCCACCGAAGTCATCTGCGGCGTACCACAAGGATCATCACTCAGCCCAACCCTCTTCAACGTCTACATGAGCCCTCTCGCAGCCATCGCACGCAAACACAACCTCAACATCATCTCATACGCCGACGACACCCAGCTAATCCTCTCCCTCACCAACGACCCCGCCACCGCCAGAACCAGCCTACACGAAGGGATGAAAGACGTCGCCGAATGGATGAAGAACAGCCGCCTGAAACTGAACTCAGACAAGACGGAAATCCTCATCCTGGGATCATCGCCCTCCGCCTGGGCGACTCCTGGTGGCCCCCTGCCCTGGGCACCACTCCAAAACCTACGGACCACTCACGCAACCTGGGCTTCATCCTGGACTCCTCCCTCTCGATGACCAGACAAGTCAACGCCGTCTCATCATCATGCTTCAACACCCTGCTCATGCTCCGTAAGATCTTCCGATGGATCCCAACCGAAACCAGAAAGACGGTCACCCAGGCACTCGTCACCAGCCGATTGGACTATGGAAACACCCTCTACGCCGGAACCACAGCCAAACTTCAGAAAAGACTCCAGCGCATCCAGAACGCCTCCGCACGACTCGTCCTGGACATCCCCCGACACAGCCACATCTCCGGCCACCTGAGAGACCTGCACTGGCTCCCCGTCAGCAAGAGGATCACGTTCAGGCTCCTCACTCACGCACACAAGGCCCTCCATGACCTGGGCCCCAAGTACCTCAACAACCGCCTGACCTTCTACGCGCCACCCGTCAGCTACGATCGACCAGCCTCGCCCTCGCCGCCGTACCACGCATCCGCAAAGCCACCGCCGGGGGAAGATCCTTCTCCTACCTGGCAGCCAAGACATGAAACTCCCTCCCGATCCACCTCCGGCTGACACAGGATCATTTTTCCTTCAGGAAGCTCCTCAAGACCTGGCTCTTCGAGCAGTAACGGACCCCTCCCCCCCAGCGCCTTGAGACCCTTCCGGGTGAGTAGCACGCTATACAAATGTCCATGATTGATTGATTGATTGATTGATTGATTGATTGATCACCTCTGCCAGGAGAGTGAGGGAGCTCCAGGGTCTTTCTTCCACACCTCCTTTCCTTTCTGTCCATCCGGACAAGGTTGTGTTGCGGACAAGACCCTCTTTCTTGCCCAAGGTTGTCACGGCCTTCCACATCGGGCAGTCCATCACCTTGCCCACCTTCTTTCTGCCTCCGCACCCCTCTAAAGAGGAAGATCGGCTCCACCGTCTGGACCCAAAACGTGCACTCTCTTACTATCTGGATCGCACACGCCAGTTCCGGGTGGATGACCAACTCTTTGTTGGTTACGTGGGCGCGAAGAAGGGACGGGCGGTGCACAAGCGGACCATCTCTCGGTGGATCATCTTGTGCATCCAGGCGTGTTACTCCTTGGCTAAGAAGGAACTTCCTGTTGGGCTGAGGGCTCATTCCACTCGGGCCACGGCGACTACAACTGCCCTGGGCCGAGGTGTTCCCTTGCAGGACATTTGTCAGGCAGCTACGTGGGCCTCGCTGCACACGTTCGCAAGACACTACTGCCTGGACAGCCAAGTCCGGAGGGATGGCTTCTTTGGCCGTTCCGTCCTCCAGGACTTTCTGGTGTGATTTTTGGTTCGCAGACCCACCACCGGGGTTGGTATTGCTGGGGTATCTATTCTTAGGTAAGGAATCTATCACTAACGTGTCTCTTTCAGATGCACAAGTTACTACTTGTGTAACGATATATCTGTAAGAGACATTAGTTAGTGATAGATTCCTTATCGACCCACCATCCTCCCCGTTCTGCGAACCAATATCTAGGGTTAAGGTCATCCCCTTTCAGGTCCCTAGTTTCATGGCACCAGTGTTGGTTCTATCATGGCTCTGCGTATCTGGCGTGAAAAAGCTGTGTATAAGAACTGACGTCAGCATGCGGAGGCGGCGTCTAAGTGCTCCGACGACGTCATCGCGGCGCCACGGCACCAACGACGGACGCAGAGCCGCGGACAACACCTACCGACATGCATGGGTTCTGCTACGCAAAAATTTCCGGATCCAGTCTGACGCCTGGGGATATTCTAAGGTAAGGAATCTATCACTAACTAATGTCTCTTACAGATATATCGTTACACAAGTAGTAACTTGTGAGACAGGCCCAAGAATGCTCTGGCCTGTGTCTGGGTGGTTCGAGGAGCCCAGTCCTTTATGGTCTGGATCTTACTCTCCAGTGGTTGAACCTGACCCCCACCTACAAGGTGGCTCAGGTACACAACCTTACTCTGCCCTATCTGACACTTAGTTGCCTTGATAGTTAGGCCTGCCTTCTGCAGGGCCTCCAAAACCTTCTTCAGGTGGATCAGGTGATCCTCCCAGGTGGAGCCGAAGACAGCAATATCATCTAGATAAGCTGCACAAAAGTCATCCATCCCAGTGAGGACTTGGTTCACCAACCTTTGGAAAGTGGCAGGTGCATGCTTCAAGCCAAAGGGCATCATCACAACTTGGTAATGACCTCCTGGGGTTGAGAAAGCAGTTTTGGCTTTTGCATCCTCAGCTAATCTGATATGCCAGTAGCCTGCTGTCAGGTCAAATGTGCTCAAAAACTTGGCAGAAGCCAATCTGTCTATGAGCTCATCTACCCTTGGAATTGGGTGGGCATCTGTCCTAGTGACAGCATTGAGACCTCTGTAGTCCATGTAGGAAGGTAGATCCCTGACTATGGTTGCCCCCAACTTTTTGCCTGGTGTTTTGCTGGTTTTCTGACTTAGTTGACCTGGGGCCCTGCTATTCAGGACCCCATGCCTACTGCTCTCTCTGTATAATGGATTCCATGTACCCTAGGTACATATCTAATTGGATACTGAGTCACCTTATCAGTCCCTGTACAGTGTACCTTAAGTACCCAGGGCATAGGTGTAACCAGGGCCTACCAGGGGCTGCAGCATGTATTATGCCACCCCTGGCTGGCCATCCAGATCTGACACAACTGGCTGCACGACAGCTGGGGCAAGGTGGTGTAATCACCCTTTGCTTTAGATATAGTATACCTATATCTAACCCTAAAATGGACACACAGATCTCCTATCAGTCACTCCTATGGCAGGCCTTAACAATCCTGAAGGCAGAGTGCTTGGAATCGTGTGAGATGGTGCTCTGGCATGAGCTGAGCCTGTCTGCGGCTTTCGGGATCCATCCCTTAGCCGTTTCCATGATATCGCATACCATATACTCTTAAGTGCATTATAATCCTCGCGGTTATGTGCCAACTCTGGTATCGCTTTATCAAAACATGTCGAGTAAGGTGTCATACGAATTGGAATACTAACCCCTCGCCAATTCTGGCGACGGGGTTAGCATTCCACCCTTCTAGAGGGACACGACATGTATGTAACCTGTAACCCCGGTTAAAGTTAGACAGAGCCTTAGCTCCACAAAATGGATGCTGCCACCGAGACACAAGTCTGCCCTCCTGCTGCTGGGAGTCCTCCCAGCCCAGGAGGCAAGGACAAAGGGTTTCCTGCCAGGGGCGGTGCCAGCACCGTCCCAGACAGGATTTTGTGTATTCTAGGTAGGCAGGGCTTTAGAGGAAGGTGACTGCAAGTGGCACCCCGGTGCTCACTGTGCATAGGCCGGCTGGAACCAGTTCCAGGGGCACTCCAGCCCCTGGCCTGGGGAAAGCCCGCCAAAGGAGAGGGGTGTAACCACCCCCCTCCTAGTCCCACCCATAGGGCAGGACTTAGTCGCATGCCAGCCCCTTTTTGCAGGATAAAGGTAGGAACTGGCCCCCTTCCAAATCAGATCATCTTTGAATCCTGAAACTACTTTCTACAAGAAGGAACTCAAGACTCTTCTCAAGATTTCTCCCTTGTGACTAAGGAGTAGTCACCCTGCAGCAGCAGGCACCAACCAAGCATCGCGGTTTGTTGCCAGTCTCTCCTTCGGATCAAGACTGCTCCAGCACGACGAGAACCGGCTTCCCTGGCACCTCTGACCTCAACCTACATCATCAGCCCAGCTGTGATCCGTGGGTGTGACGAGACCTCGAGGGACCGGCCATCTTCAGAACTGCACAACGCTTGTCCAGCACGACTCCCGAGTGACCCTCGACTGAGTGCTTTGGGGTAAGAGAAGCCCCGACCCTGAGCAGCTCCAGCACCGAAGTTCAGCCCCCCTGCATCCACGAGATCTGCGTGGGGCCCTTCTGCTCTTTGCTGCCAACCGCGTTGTCCAGGTCGGTTGGCTAGTGGCCCCCTCACGACGCTCCACGACGACAACTACTGCTGGTCTGGTTGCTCCAGACTAGCCCTTGCTCCCCTCCAAAAGAGGAGCACCCTGGACCCTCCTGGTCCACTCAAGACGCCATTTTAGGTCCACCGCGTGGGCCTTGCATTTGCCAAGACTTGTTGCCCAATCCTGGGTCCAGCAACGTCGACAGCAAGAACCTTCGTGGGACAGCTCGCACCTCCATCCTGGTCGCCGACAACGCCTCCTGGTCCGAGAGACTGCAGAGCCCAGCAGCGCCCACTCACCTGGCTGAGGTGACTTCGTCCGGTGCCATCCTGGTGCCCACTCAAATCACTGGCTAGTGATTCAGAACTTGGTCCCCTCTGCTTACAGGTTTCTTCTTCCTTGATCCAGGCTTGGATCACTCCGAACTTTCTTCACTGGCCGCCTGCCAGCAACTCTTTCTTCAGGCTCCTGGATCTTCAACGTGGGTTTCCGACGCAACTTCATCCCTATGCAGCCGCAGCCCCTGGGCTAGGTAACCTGAGTACTCCGGTGCTCCAGCATAGTCCAACACCCTAAGTGTTCGGATCCACTCCCGTTTTTGATCCACCTAGTCGGGTTCGCCCAAGAACAGTAACTTTGCAACTGCTAGCCTCCATAGACTTTTTCCCGCCTTACGCGTGAGAGTTCCCACTCTGCACACGACGTCCACAGGCCTCTTGCATCTAATCCCAGTGTTTAGAATTGTAGGCCTAGCGATTCCTAAGTCTAGAAAAGTATTACTTACCTGCTAGCAAGTTCGCATTCCACTTACTGTGTATATGGTTTTTCGTGCCCCTAGGGCATCTGTGTAAATTGTGCGACTTAAAGTATTTTCGTAAGAGTTTTGTTGTGTGCTTAGCTCCCTGACTCATAAAGAGTTCAGGGTAGTCTTGTTATAAATAAATATCTGTTTATTTTCATAACAACTTATGTGGTGTCCTTTCACTTGGTGTTCAAGGGGTAATGTGATGGTAAAACAGCTGGCTTAACACGCCCTCTAGAGTCTTAGCCTTAGACTGCTCGTATCCATGCTACTAGGCTAGCTGGTCTATAAGGTTGACTTACAACCAATCATCAATAAGGGTTGTTTGGACTGATACATAGTGATCACTAGAATAGTGAGCACTGCATATCAGGCCAACTTCTCACATTGGTGGCAGCGGTGGGATTTGAGCTTGCTGTTTGTTTTACCACACATATCCTAAGAATATCTTGTGAAAGATCACATAAGTACTAAGGTACATATAACTTAGCTTAGAATACTCTGAGTTCTCTTGAACCAGCTGTTGTAGCTCCTAGGGCATAGCACACCCTAAACTACAACTCTAGCAAGGGATCAGTAGGCAAACATATAGTGTAGGTAAGTGCACCACTTACACCTCACTAGAAAAGCATGTCTACCCAAGGAGAATCTACTGAGACTCCCCTTGTGGATCTTGACCCTCCACAGGTCAAATCAAGATATGCAGCTCTCAGTTTCCAGGAGATGAGACAGGTGTGTACCTCCAGGAAACTGAAACAGGGGTCTAACCCCACCATTCCCTTTCTGATAGGTCTCTTAGAGACATATGATGCGAGAAAGATTTCTCAGCTAGATGGGAATATGCCAGCCTTAGAGGGTACCACTGGGGATCCAGACCTCCACAACACTGTAAATACAGTTGAGGAGGAGGATCTTGAGGAACTCTCTGAGGGTGAGGCAAACAAGGGTCCTGAGTTAGTCAGCAGACTCACTAGGGCCAACTTAGACCTACTTGGGCCAGGATCTGGGGGACCCCCAGTACTGACCCTGATGAGGCCTAACCTTGGAGTTAGGAGAGATAGATCTCTTTGTAGGGACTCCATTAGATCTCTGCACTCTAATGCCTCTTCTCAGGGGAGAAGGAACTCTCCCCAGAGGAGATTGACTTCCCCTCAGAGAAGAGAGCATGAAGCAAGGATGAGACAAGCTAAACTGAGGATTGAAAGGGAAGAACTTGCCCTGGCCAAAGAGAAGCTTGCCTTTGCTAGAGAGCAGCAGATGAGTGGGATAGTTCCCACTGGTGGCAGCAATCTCCCAAGAGAAAAAGAGAAGGGTTTAGATACTAAACACCTGACCAAAATAGTGCCCCCCTTTAAACAAGGGGATGACATCCAGAAATGGATGGCTGCTTTGGAGAGGGCCTGCACTGTGCAGTGCATTCCCCAGAGTCAGTGGGCAGCTATACTGTGGCTCTCCTTTGATGGCAAAGGTAGAGATAAGCTCCTCACTACTAGAGTTGAGGATGCTAATAATTACCAAGTCCTGAAAAATGCACTGGTTGATGGGGTTGGCTTAACCACTGAGCAGTACAGGTTGCTGTTCAGGGATACCCAGAAAACTCAGTCTCAGGATTGGGCTGACTTTGTTGATTGTGCCACTAAGGCTTGGGAAGGCTGGCTACTGGGTATCAAGGTTACTGACTTCACAGGATTATATAATCTTATTATGAGAGAGCAAGTCTTAAATAATTGTCAGAACCAGTTATTACACCAGCACCTGGTAGACTCTGATCTGACCTCTCCACAAGAATTGGGTAAGAGGGCACACAAATGGGTCAGAACCAGGATTAGGCCCAAGAACCAAGGTGGTGACCAGAAAAAGGAATCAACCAAGCCTCAAGAGAAGGGTGGGAATAAATCTCCAGATCAAACCACATCAGGGCCCCAAAAATCCTCTGAGGGGGGTGGGTCCCAGAATCCTTCCAATGCCCAGAAGAAACCTTATTGTTATCCCTGTAAACAGGTGGGTCATTTGAAAACTGACAGCAGTTGCCCAAAGAATAAGAATAATGAGAACATACCCCCAAGTAACATTCCCAAACCTCCTGTTACTACTAGTAGTAATCCCCCAGGTGGTGGGAGTGCCCCCAAGAATTTGGGTGCATTTACTTTGGGAGTTCCTGGGGACTCTGGCCTAACCAGGTCCCCAAACTTAGATACTCTTGTCTGTGAGACTGGCATGGGGTTTGCCAACTTCACAACTTGTCCTAACACTTTGGGCAAGTACAGACAGGAGCCCCTCATCAATGGTATAAAAGTTGAGGCCTATAGAGATACAGGGGCTAGCAACACTATGGTGACTGAGAGTCTAGTCCCCTCAAGGCAACTTTTACCTGGTGCCACATACCAGGTGACCAATATTGATGGAGTACAGAGAGATCATCCCATGGCAGTGGTCAATCTCAGCTGGGGAGGTGTCACTGGCCACAAGAGAGTGGCAGTGTCACCAAACTTGCCTGTAGATTGCCTACTGGGGAATGATTTAGAGCTCTCAGCCTGGGCTGAAGTAGAGCAAGAAACCCATTCTAAAATGGTAAACTTCCATGGTAAGGTTAGAGGGGCAGTGATAGCCACAGCCCCAGTCCAAGATGTCCTCCCTGAACAGGTCAGGAGGGCTGTGCCAGTCACAGCCCAATCTCAGACAACTTCCTTCCCAGAACAGGTTGTAAAGGCTGTGATGGTCACAGCCCACACCCAAACTGAGCCCCCTCCTGAAAAGGTTGGGAGAGTTGTGATGGCCACAGCTCAAACTCAGACAGATGATAGTGTTGTGAAGCCTGAAACTATGAATCACTCCACTCAGAAGGAGAGCATTGAGGAGGAAGAGAAATCTCCCTCCCACCAGACTCTAGGAAAGGATCAGCCTCCTCAGGGAACTGATCTGACCCCTTGTGAAGGAACTGCCCCAGAGGTAGTCAGGCCTAGCCTGGCAGAGCCCCTGATGTCAGTGGACCCTTCCAAGGTGGGACCCAGTCTGGAGCAGGTAACCTGCCCCTACCCTGCCTCAGTCAGCCCAGGGCTGTAGAGGTCAGGGAGGCCAGTGTTTGACCCCAAAGGGCCCCCTGTCCAAAAGAAACCCCCTATCAGCAGATTAAGGGCACTGAAGCTAGTAGTCCTAGCCAAGTGAAAATAAAACCAACTCCTGAGGGATCCCCCTTAAATTTAGTTAGGGACCTCCCACAGATGGACACTGCTGGGCACAGCCAAACCTGGGACCTGAGGGCCCCAAACCTGACCTGTCCCTCCAGTAAGCCAAACAGAGGGACCCAACCTCCAGCGGTAGGTAGCCAGAGGTTGACCCTGAGAGCCCAAAACAACTCAGTCTTTGAAAGAAAGGCCTCTATGGTGGAAAATGATTGGAGGAAGCTGAGCCCAAAATTAGTGGAGCCTCACTTCAGTACTCCATTTCAGCACCAGCCTTTTACTTTGCCAAAGCACACCACAGGTAGGGATTCCCTATGGTGGAGACCCTCAGACACCCTTAGGGTGAGGGATTGCTTAGTGGACCATGAGATAGGGGGTAACCATGCCAGTGCTGGTACTTCCTTATATGGCCACTCAGGCAATATAGGCTTACCTGGCAAGGATAGCCTTATCTCCTTTCGTTTGGGGGGTGGGGGGGGGGGGGGGTATTATGTAGGAAGGTAGATCCCTGACTATGGTTGCCCCCAACTTTTTGCCTGGTGTTTTGCTGGTTTTCTGACTTAGTTGACCTGGGGCCCTGCTATTCAGGACCCCAGGCCTACTGCTCTCTCTGTAAAATGGATTCCATGTTCCCTAGGTACATATCTAATTGGATACTGAGTCATCTTATCAGTCCCTGTACAGTGTACCTTAGGTACCCAGGGCATAGGTGTAACCAGGGCCTACCAGGGGCTGCAGCATGTATTATGCCACCCCTGGCTGGCCATCCAGATCTGACACAACTGGCTGCACGACAGCTGGGGCAAGGTGGTGTAATCACCCTTTGCTTTAGATGTAGTATACCTATATCTAACCCTAAAATGGACACACAGATCTCCTATCAGTCACTCCTATGGCAGGCCTTAACAATCCTGAAGGCAGAGTGCTTGGAATCGTGTGAGATGGTGCTCTGGCATGAGCTGAGCCTGTCTGCGGCTTTCGGGATCCATCCCTTAGCCGTTTCCATGATATCGCATACCATATACTCTTAAGTGCATTATAATCCTCGCGGTTATGTGCCAACTCTGGTATCGCTTTATCAAAACATGTCGAGTAAGGTGTCATACGAATTGGAATACTAACCCCTCGCCAATTCTGGCGACGGGGTTAGCATTCCACCCTTCTAGAGGGACACGACATGTATGTAACCTGTAACCCCGGTTAAAGTTAGACAGAGCCTTAGCTCCACAAAATGGATGCTGCCACCGAGACACAAGTCTGCCCTCCTGTTGCTGGGAGTCCTCCCAGCCCAGGAGGCAAGGACAAAGGGTTTCCTGCCAGGGGCGGTGCCAGCACCGTCCCAGACAGGATTTTGTGTATTCTAGGTAGGCAGGGCTTTAGAGGAAGGTGACTGCAAGTGGCACCCCGGTGCTCACTGTGCATAGGCCAGCTGGAACCAGTTCCAGGGGCACTCCAGCCCCTGGCCTGGGGAAAGCCCGCCAAAGGAGAGGGGTGTAACCACCCCCCTCCTAGTCCCACCCATAGGGCAGGACTTAGTCGCGTGCCAGCCCCTTTTTGCAGGATAAAGGTAGGAACTGGCCCCCTTCCAAATCAGATCATCTTTGAATCCTGAAACTACTTTCTACAAGAAGGAACTCAAGACTCTTCTCAAGATTTCTCCCTTGTGACTAAGGAGTAGTCACCCTGCAGCAGCAGGCACCAACCAAGCATCGCGGTTTGTTGCCAGTCTCTCCTTCGGATCAAGACTGCTCCAGCACGACGAGAACCGGCTTCCCTGGCACCTCATACCTCAACCTACATCATCAGCCCAGCTGTGATCCGTGGGTGTGACGAGACCTCGAGGGACCGGCCTTCTTCAGAACTGCACGACGCTTGTCCAGCACGACTCCCGAGTGACCCTCGACTGAGTGCTTTGGGGTAAGAGAAGCCCCGACCCTGAGCAGCTCCAGCACCGAAGTTCAGCCCCCCTGCATCCTTGAGATCTGCGTGGGGCCCTTCTGCTCTTTGCTGCCAACCGCGTTGTCCAGGTCGCTTGCCCGTTGGCTAGTGGCCCCCTCACGATGCTCCACGACGACAACTACTGCTGGTCTGGTTGCTCCAGACTAGCCCTTGCTCCCCTCCAAAAGAGGAGCACCCTGGACCCTCCTGGTCCACTCAAGACACCATTTTAGGTCCACCGCGTGGGCCTTGCATTTGCCAAGACTTGTTGCCCAATCCTGGGTCCAGCGACGTCGACAGCAAGAACCTTCGTGGGACAGCTCGCACCTCCATCCTGGTCGCCGACAACGCCTCCTGGTCCGAGAGACTGCAGAGCCCAGCAGCGCCCACTCACCTGGCTGAGGTGACTTCGTCCGGTGCCATCCTGGTGCCCACTCAAATCACTGGCTAGTGATTCAGAACTTGGTCCCCTCTGCTTACAGGTTTCTTCTTCCTTGATCCAGGCTTGGATCACTCCGAACTTTCTTCACTGGCCGCCTGCCAGCAACTCTTTCTTCAGGCTCCTGGATCTTCAACGTGGGTTTCCGACGCAACTTCAACCCTATGCAGCCGCAGCCCCTGGGCTAGGTAACCTGAGTACTCCGGTGCTCCAGCATAGTCCAACACCCTAAGTGTTCGGATCCACTCCCGTTTTTTATCCACCTAGTTGGGTTCGCCCGAGAACAGTAACTTTGCAACTGCTAGCCTCCATAGACTTTTTCCCGCCTTACGCGTGAGAGTTCCCACTCTGCACACGACGTCCACAGGCCTCCTGCATCTAATCCCAGTGTTTAGAATTGTAGGCCTAGCGATTCCTAAGTCTAGAAAAGTATTACTTACCTGCTAGCAAGTTCGCATTCCACTTACTGTGTATATGGTTTTTCGTGCCCCTGGGGCATCTGTGTAAATTGTGCGACTTAAAGTATTTTCGTAAGAGTTTTGTTGTGTGCTTAGCTCCCTGACTCATAAAGAGTTCAGGGTAGTCTTGTTATAAATAAATATCTGTTTATTTTCATAACAACTTATGTGGTGTCCTTTCACTTGGTGTTCAATGGGTAATGTGATGGTAAAACAGCTGGCTTAACACGCCCTCTAGAGTCTTAGCCTTAGACTGCTCGTATCCATGCTACTAGGATAGCTGGTCTATAAGGTTGACTTACAACCAATCATCAATAAGGGTTGTTTGGACTGATACATAGTGATCACTAGAATAGTGAGCACTGCATATCAGGCCAACTTCTCACAGTCCACACAAAACCTCATCTCTTTCTTACCATCTTGGGTGTGAGGCTTTGGCACAAGGACTACTGGACTGGCCAAGGGGCTCTCTGAGGGCTCAATAACTCCCAGCTCCAACATTTTCTGTACCTCTGTCTTAATGCAGTCCCTGATGTGGTCAGGTTGCCTGTAGTTTTTACTCTTCACAGGCAGACTGTCACCAGTGTCCTCCTCATGGGTGCACCAGTTTGTCTGACTAGGTGTCAAGGAAAACATATGTCTGAAGGACTGGAGAACTTGTCTACAGTCCTGTTGCTGCTGGCCAGTGAGGCTGCCAGCCAAGGCCACTCCATCAACTGAACCATCAGCAGGGTTCTGTGTCAGCAGTTCTGGGAGAGGGTCACTCTCTTCCTCCTGCCCCTCATCTGTAGCCATGAGCAAGCCCATGTCTGCCCTGTCAACATATGCTTTGAGTCTGTTGACATGGAGCACCCTGTGGGGGCTCCTGGGAGTTCTAAGGTCCACCAGGTAGGTGACCTCTCCCTTTTGCTCAACAATTGTGTGGGGTCCAGACCATTTGTCTTGGAGTGCTGCTGGGGCCACTGGCTCCAACACCCACACCTTCTGTCCTGGCTGGTACACAGTCAGCACAGCCTTTTGGTCATGCCAAACTTTTTGAAATTCTTGGCTAGCCTCAAGGTTTTTAGAAGCCTTCTTCATGTATTTGGCCATCCTGGAGTGGAGACCAAGTACATAGTCCACTGTGTCTTGTTTAGGCTTTTTGAGAGGTAACTCCCATCCTTCCTTCACCAGACATAGGGGTCCACTTACAGGATGCCCAAACAAAAGTTCAAAAGGGCTGTAGCCAACCCCCTTTTGTGGGACCTCTCTGTAAGCAAACAGAAGGCAGGGCAGAAGGATGCCCCATCTTCGCCTAAGCTTTTCAGGTAAACCCTTAATCATGCCCTTCAAGGTCTTGTTAAATCTTTCAACAAGGCCATTGCACTGTGGATGGTAGGATGTAGTGAATTTGTAATTTACACCACACTCCTTCCACACTGCAGTTAGGTACCCAGACATAAAGTTTGCACCTCTATCTGAGACAACCTCCTTCGGAAAGCCCACTCTTGAGAAAACTCCCAGGAGGGCTCTTGCCACAACAGGTGCTGTTGTGGTCCTTAGGGGAATAGCTTCTGGATACCTGGTGGCATGATCCACTACCACCAGTATAAATCTGTGCCCAGAGGCTGTTAGGGGATCCATTGGTCCAACAATGTCAATCCCTACTCTTTCAAAGGGAACCCCCACCACAGGCAGTGGTATAAGGGGGGCCTTTGTTGTGCCACCTGATTTGCCACTGGCTTAGCAGGTCACACAGGAGCGACAAAACTCCTTGGCATCTTTTGACATATGGGGCCAGTGAAAGTAAGGGACAAGCCTGTCCCAAGTCTTGTTCTGGCCTAGATGCCCTGCTAAGGGAATATCATGGGCTAAGGTAAGAAGGAAACCCCTAAATGCCAGAGTTATGACCAACCTCCTGGAAGCACCAGGCTTGGGGTCTCTAGCCTCTGAATAAAGGAGTCCTTCATCCCAGTACACTCTATGGGTTCCTGTAGCATTCCCAGCAGCCTCCGCAGCATCTTGCTGTCTGAGGGGTTCAAGAGATGGGCAGTCTAACTGTGCTTGCCTCAAGTCTGCCCTTGAAGGTCCCCCTGTCCCAAGAAACTCAACCTGGTCAGGTTTAAGTTCTTCTAGGACAGTTCCCTCAGGGGTCTCACTATCAGCTTCCTGAGAAGGCTGATCTTCACTTTGAGGCAAGGGGGAAGGCCTTAACTGCCTTAACCCCACTGCTCTTTCTCTTGGGTGGCACTTGGTCCATAGTTTCAGGATCCAAGTCCTGTTCAGTTTGACACTTTTTGGCCTGTGACCTGGTCACAGCAAGAACATGAGCTGATATGCCTAACATCTCTGCATGAGTCCTATACTCCACTTCTGACCAGACTGAGGATTCAAGATCATTGCCCAACAAACACTCCACAGGGAGATCTGCACTTACCACAACTCTTTTGAGGCCAGTTACCCCTCCTCAGGAGAAGTTAACAACTGCCACACTATGTGTAGTAGTGACATTGCTTGCATTGGTCACCAGGTAATTATCACCCAATATAATCTGTCCAGGGTCCACAAAGCTAGGCGTCACCATGGTGACACTGGCACATGTGTCCCTGTAGGCCTGAGCCACTTTATCATTAAGGCTCCCGGTTTTCAGTTTTTACGGATTTTTACAGATAAATACAGACTGAAAACAATGCGTCTTCTGTCTGCATTTATCTTTAAAAGTGGATAACTACAGAAAATTGTGCTTCTTTTGAGTGACTCTTGGTGAATTCTTTCATGAATTAAAGGCCAGCAGTTGAGCAGATGGACAGCATGGGAAATTAAAAAATAGGATGAAATGTCTTTAAATAACAGAATATGTTAACATATATTTATGGTATAGTGCTAATAACTACCAGTGTATGTATTGTGTAGTATTTGGCAATTTAAATAGCTAAAACACGTCAGACATCAAAGTATAAGTGCGCGTTTGTCAGTTAAATAGATTTGGAAATGTACAGTTTTACAACTTCATTTATACGCAAACACAAAATAAATATGGATAAATACAGATAAAATGGCCAAAAATTAAATATGGATAAATACAGACGGAAATGGCCCAAAAATAAATACCATAAAACCGGGAGCCCTATTTATCATTGATCAAAGGTGTTTGCCTGTACTTGCCCAGAGTACTGGGACTCACAGTAGAGGACATAGCCATGTCCACATCACAGACAAGAACAGCCTGAGTTGGAATCCTGTCTAGGCCAGAATCCATCTCAGTAGCCATGGTTAACCCCACTATAGCCTTGGGTTGTGAACTACCACTGTTAACTGAACTAGGGGGTGCAAGTGCCTTAGGGGCAACAGTGGTAGGACCTGTGTCCTTGGTGCACTCACTGAACCAGTGAGAGGCAGATTTACAAAAGTTACACCATGGTTTCTTTTGGCCATCTTTCTTCTTCTTCTTAGAAGTTTGCGACCCCCCCTCCCCCCCTCTCATTAGAAGCTTTTTGGGGGCCTGAAGAAGACTTCTGGTCTTTTGGTTTCTGATCCCCAACTTTTTGGTCTGCCTTTTTCTGATCAGCACCTTGGTTCTGGTTTTTCTGCTTAACCCTGGTTCTGACCCATTTGTCTGCCTTCTTTCCCAATTCTTGGGGAGAGGTCAGATCAGAGTTAATCAGGTGTTGGTGCAATAACTGGTTCTGACAATTGTTAAGTATTTGTTCGCTCATGATCAAACTATACAATCCTGTATAGTCCTTAACTTTACTTCCCAGCAACTAGCCTTCCAGAGCCTTAGTGGCACAATCAACAAAATCAGTCCAGTCCTGAGTCTGTGTCTTCTGGGTATCTCTGAACAACAACCTGTATTGCTCAGTGGTTAAGCCAAACCCATCAATCAGAGCACTCTTCAGGACAGTGTAATTGTTAGCATCATCATCACTAACTGTGAGGAGCTTGTCTCTTCCTTTTTCTGAAAAGGAGAGCCACAAGATTGCTGCCCACTGATTTTGGGATACCTGCTGTACTTTGCAGGCCCTCTCCAAAGCAGTTATCCATTTGTTGATATCATCCCCAACTTTGTAGGGGGGGCACAATCCTACTGCCGCTCGCAGTCGCGTTTTCTCTGCTGCTGGGATCAGACCTTGGTGACTTGGCTATAAGGGGAAGGACTACAACTACCAGGCGCCCGGAGGCGCAACACACCTGAAGACTCTCACTCCCCCCTCCCGCCCTCTTCGCCTACATAACGACTCGCGGCCCCCGCTCCGCGGAAGCCGCTCGCAGTTGCGTTTTCTCTGCTGCTGGGGTCAGACCTTGGTGACTTGGCTATAAGGGGAAGGACTACAACTACCAGGCGCCCGGAGGCGCAACACACCTGAAGACTCTTAGCCCAACCCCCTTCCTCTATTTATTGGATCGCCGGCCCTGCAGCGCGGTACACGCGCGGGCGTGCACCGGGCGAAGCCCGGGCCAAGGGCGGGCCCATCAGAGACCAGAAGAGGCCGGGCTGGGCCCCCCACTAACCTCCCAGACAGGAAGAAAAAAGGTAACTCTGTCTAAGTAAACTGTGAAGTTGGGGGTTATTTAATTGAGTAAACTATGTCAACGCGCAACGGAGGAGGGAGAAAAGTAGTGGGAACAGGGTACGTAGCAGGGACCCTTGATCAATTCATCACAAGGGCAACCTCAGTACTGGCCCACGAAATTGCCCTTACAGAACGCCGCCTCTCTATGGACCCAGCATTCTCAAAAAGGTCATCTCTGGGGGCCATCCAGAATAAGTGTAGCCCTAATAAGCACTGTGAGGACAACACAGTCGCTCCGCAGGAGGAGCCTGAAGGTATTGCAGTGGCCGTCGCTCCTTCGACACAACGGGGCACAGGGCCGCACTCACCTACAAAAGTGGCGTTAGGGGTAACTATGCTATCTACCCCCGAGGAGCGACCGACACCAGAGGAACACTTGAAGGGTGCAAGGGCGAAAAGGAGGAGCTAATGGGGCAGCGTCACTACAGAAAGGGAAGAAGTCCAAAAATTGTCGTACTGACGTAGATAATGAGTCCCCATGTATGGGTCCACCACTGGATGAGACTGCTCGTGGAATCCAGTCAGGGGGGCACGGCAAAGGTTGGGCCTGATGTAGTGACTGTATTGGACCCACTGCACGGAGAGGAAGCAACCTGGAAGAGAGTAGAAGCCCTCCTAACTTCCCAGTTTGAGCCTCTTATGGACAGATTGATTTCAATTGAATTGAGGCTGGGGGAAGTGGAGGGGGGGATAATGTGTACATTGGGTAATATCAAGGAGAAGGTTGAGAGGGTCATCAACCCAAAGAACATAGGTACGGGAAGCGAAAGGGATGGTGGTACAACTACCCCAAACTTCGCTGTGGTAACGGCACCAGCAAGCACAGCACACTCTCCTGTGAAGGAAAATAGGGGGGAGGAAATGTTGGCAGTGGAAGGTCAGATAGCCGTAGCCAAAGGAGGGTAGGAGGGAATGAGGAAAGGGAGGAAAATTCCGTTAGGAAACCCTTTCCCTGTTTGGATTTGCCTCCCAAGTGTTCACCCTATGTGGTTGTCTTGACAGGAGTGCCCCAACTAAAAGTGGAGACAGAGGAATCATATGACCAGTTGAAAAATAAAACTATACACTGGCTGAACCACAATAGACCTCTGCCCCAAGAAGTACACTCGAAAATTTTACATGTAAGAAGGGTGAGCTGGGTGGGACATAGATATAAGACCGCAGCAGGGGACTGTGTTGTGGTGAATATTAAAGATCCCCAGGCAGTCCAACATATCACCCGCGGCCCACAGACTGATACTTGCTCAAAAATACAGACTTTTGAACTAAGTTACTTTTATAAGCCCATACATACTGGAGCCAAAGAAGGGCGGTGGGATGTCCGAATGGGGAGGACCTTGCAGTCAGACAGAGGGCGTAGTTGGGCCCAGAGAGAGAGGGGTGAGCACCAAGGTAGAGACGCCCAGGAGGCACACTTACAAGCGGGGGAGATTGCCCAAACAAGAGAAGAGTTTGTTCTCCCGCTCTATAACAAATATGCACCATTGGGTGGGGGCAGACACCTTAGTGAGGTAGATTGACTGTGGTGATTACCGAAGGAGAATCGCAGACATTGAACAAAGGAAGGGAATCCCCTTTTGAAGGAACCCCGGACATGACTCAATTAAAGTCAGACACTCCAACTCAAGTAGCACCAACAGACACGCACATGGACAACGAGCCCTTTATGATCCCAGCTGCCCTACATAGAGATCAGTGGAGTACCCTTGAACTAGTGTCTTGGAATGTAGCAGGTTTAGCAGCTAAATTCCAGAACATTGAATGGCTGGAATACATCAATAGGTTTAATATAATTTGTATTCAAGAAACTTGGGAATTAGATCCCACTAACTTTAATTTGGTCGGGTACAAGTCCTTTGGTATCCCAGCAGTTAGCTCCCCGGCAGGAAGAGCTAGGGGCGGTCTCATAATTTGGGTCACGTTAAGTCTAGATGGAGTCTGGACCGATCTGAAATGGATTTCAAACTGCATGATGGCGGTACATTTTAAGACTAGGGAATTTAGCTTAATATTGGTAAACTTTTACAATGCAGGAGGATGCAAAGCAGGAGAGTTGGAGGAAAAACTTGGGTCACAAAGAGTAGCTAAAAAGGGTGCAATAGCCCCAGTGTTTTTAATAGTTGGAGATTTTAATTGCCACCTATGTCCAAAACTGTTACCTCTGACAGAAGAATGGACAACATGTAACTTGGAAGAAGGGGCTCATTTTGAACACACCCCGGAAGGGAGGGATTTAAGCAGGGTGGTGAGGGGCCATAGCATTGAACACTCAATGGATCTGCTAAATAGTAAACAAATTGAGCAGGCTAACCCAACATATAAAGGAAGAGGATGTAGTTCCTTCATTGATTTTATACTCCTATCTGATTTGTTAAAACAAAGAATAGTGAACTCCTCGATTGATTGTAGTGGGTTTAGTGATCATAATCCACTAGTACTTTCAGTGGCTGTCCCAAAGACTAGAAAGGCTAAAAGGAGGGGGGCGGAGGATGTAAGGGAGACAGTTATAGCTCAAGGACGGCGACTTAAATGGGCTAAACTGAATGGCGAGAGCTTCTATAAATCTCTGTTGGAAAAGGGGAAAGATCAGATAGAGACATGCCTGGATCTCTCGGTAACTGGTCCTCCACCGATGAAGGCCTTTGAAGATGTAGGAAGATTATTAGATGCCCTAATGCGCCACACAGGAAAGGGTAAGATACAAACAGACCCTAAGTGGTTTGACAGAAGGTGCTCGCTAGCCCATAAAAACTTAAGAACTGCCCTTAAACAGAAGCCATGAGATACCCAAAAGGTTATGCACTGTAGGCTAACCTATAAGCAGGCAGTTAGACGGAGAAAGAGCGCAATCCAGACTTAGACGTGGGAAGATTTTAGGGGAGCGGCTGAAAATAGAGATCTCTCAGCCTTTTGGAAGATAGTCAATAGTCCCTGTTTTCAGGATGATAATAGCCCACAGATAGCGTCTAACGTATTCCCGGAGCAGTGGGTGGGACATTTTAGAGTTTTGTATAACAGAGGAACCACCGCTTCTGAAGAGCACATGGTATATGGGGGGGTGATAGAGAGGCCCTAGTATTCACATTGAAGGAGATAGTGGAGGGTATAAAGGGGTTGACTCGTAATAAGGCGCGAGGGCCGGATGGGATTCCTCCGGATCTCTTCCGATGTGAGGTAGATCTGTGGGGGCCTATCCTAACAAGACTAATAAACAAGGCTATAGTTACGGGGTTACCACGATCCTGGTCGACGGCCAAAATAGTGCCAATTTTTTAAAAGGGGGGCAGGGATAACCCCCAGTGCTACCACCCATCTCCTTGATAGACGTATCAGCGAAGGTCTTGGGAAGAGTCATTTTGAACCGCCTGATTTGTTGGGAAGGGGAACATCACATTCTCTCGGATGTGCAGTATGGATTTCGGGCATGTAGATCCACCATTGACCAATGCCTGAATCTATACTTGTTGGTAACAAAATATACAGTGACCAGTAAGGGAAAGGTCTATTTAGCGTTTATGGATCTAGCTGCTGCTTTCGATTGCGTGAATAGGGAGAAGTTATGGATCATAATGTCAAAATTGGGGGTAGATAACGACCTGATTATTATTTTAAGATCCTTACATCACAATACATCTGCATGAGTGAGGTACAATTATAGGGGTAAAACACCAATCCCTTCAATTGTTCCAGTGGGGTCAGACAGGGATGTATTCTTGCCCCTTTTTTATTTTCGTTGTACAATAATGGCCTTGAACAATCCCTCATGGAATTAAAAGTGGATTCTCCAAGAATAGGAAAAAGAGCGATTCCTGTACTGCTTTACGCAGACGATGCAGTCCTTCTGGCACGCACACCACTAGGACTGCAGCGACTGATAGACGGATTTGTGAACTTCATGAACGGTTTAGATCTAACTGCAAATTTGTCTAAATCGTATGTCATGGAGGTGAGCCCAAGAAGTTTGGGGAAAAAGTTCAATTATAAAATAGGTACTTTTAGCTTGACAATGGTTCAGTCCTTTTCTTACCTGGGAATTTTAATTGATCAGGGTTTTAATTTTAAACCTTTGATTGCGGAACGCTGTAACAAATTATTAGCCAGCTCAGGGGCCATAATGAATTTTGGCCGCAGACTTGGGCGATGGTCTCCTGAGCAGATGATGGTTTTTTATAAATCTATTTGTTTCGCAAAAGTGGCATATGGGGCGAAACTATGGGGAATGGTGGATGCAACCAAATTGCAAATTGAGGAGAATAAATATCTCAGAAGGCTCCTCAAAATCCCCCAGGGAGTCCCCTCCCACAATATACATGAAGAATTGGGCTGTGACTTTCTAGTTGATAAGGTGGGTTGCAGGCCACTGATTGCATGGCTAAAGATTTGGATCAACCCAGAAGCAAGTCTGTCAAGACAGATTATCATGGACTGCCTGGGGAGGGAGAAGGGAACTGTTATTCCCTGGCTTAAGTATGTCAGGGGCGAATTGGAAAGCATCGGTTGCGAAAGCCTCTTCCTGACACCTTCTGGCTTTACAAAAGGGGACCAGGCAAAAGTTAAATAGATGTTTTTAGAATATAAGGCCAAGACACGAGAAGCCAAGGATAGCCCTAAACAATCAGTTAAGGCATATACCCAGATAAGGTCATGTGTAGGAATGGAGCCCTATCTAGCACTAATGCACAATGCCCATGATAGATTCTTAATAACTCGTTTTAGGCTCAACCTCTTACATCACCTGCTTGCTGAGCCAGAAGGTTTTACATATTCTGTTGAGTCAAAGGGTCCCTGTGGCTGCGATCAACGATCTCCACAGGATACCCTACATTTTGTATTTTTATGCCCTTTTTATTCACTGCCCAGGTCTCGTTTTTTAATAAATTTGTTAAACAAGGCTAATTTTATACATGTGTCTGAAGCCCTCAAATGGCCCGAGACCATCTGACTCTATTTGTGATTACAATTTTTTTTAAGATCAGCGTTCAAACTTAGGGATACTAGAGGTATCAGTTAAATATGTGTTGATGGGAGAAGGGGGTTTTCAAATTAAATATGTTATTATGAATAATACTCTGTTCCCAATGTGTCCTCTATTATGACCCTTTTTTTTTGTTCTGTATAAATGTAAACGTTTTTATTGTACTTTTATGGTGTTTAATGAAAATGCAGAATAAAGATATTATATCTACTCAGGTTTCTATTATGCTAGGCCCTGTCTTTATCCTTAGGGATAGTGCTGCCACCAGTGGGTTCTAACCCACTCAACTTTTGCTCTCTGGCAAGGCCAAGTTTCTTCTTGCCGCGGGCAGTTTCCTCCCTCTGGATCCTCAGATTGACTTCCTTCATCCTTGCCTGATTCTCTCTCCTCCTCCTCTCTCCGCAGAGCCATTAGAGCCCCTAGAAGCATTAGAGTGGAGAGAGTCCCTGGAGTGGGACCTTCTCCGCCAATACCTCTGAATAAGTCCACTTAGAGGCCTGTATGGGGCTAGCCCATCTGCAGCCCCATGTAGTCTTAGGTTAGCCTGGCTAAGTCTTCTAACGTGGACCTGGCTGTCTACTTCCTCCCCAGAATATTCTGCCTCCACCTCTTCCTCATCATCTATGATTGTAGGGTCAGTGGCATCTTCTGCTGAGGGTAGTACCTCCTCTGCATTACCTGAGGGGCCTGAGCTAGAGGCTTTCTGAGCATCATATTCTTCCATGAGCTCTATCAGGTGCTTGAGGGTAGAGTTGAAACCCTGTTTTAACCTTCTAGATGTGCACAAGTGCCTTAAATCTTGGAAAGTTAGGGTATCATATCTGGAAGGTATCCTTATAGGATCTACCTCCACTGGGAGAGATCCACTTGGTTCTGCTCTCAGAGACATGATCTAGTGAGGTGTGGTGTAAGTACCTACCTACACTAAGTGTTACCTACTAAACCTCTCTAGGAGTTGTAGTCAGAGTATGCTAAGCCCTTTTCTCTACAACAACTAAGTTCAGTAGAACTTAAGTATTATAAGACTTGTTATAAGCACCCATAGGTACCTAATGTGATCTTTTAAATGATATCATAAGATTACAATTGGTAAAACAACAGCAAGCTCTTATCCCAACCGCTGCACACCAATGTGAGAGGTTGGCCTGATATGTGATGTCCAGTATTCTAGTGGGCACCCTGTATCAGTCCAAACAACCCTTAGGGTGATGGTTGTAAAGTCAACCTTATAGACCAGCTATCCCAGTGGTAGCATGGACAAAGCAGTCTTAGGCTAAAACTTCAGAGAGCATGTGAAGCCAGCTGTTTTACCATATGTAACCCCTTGAATACAAAATGAAAGGATACCACACAGGTTATATATAAAATATATATGTATTTATTATAAACACAACCCCTCTGAACTCTTTATGAGGTCAGAGGCTAAAGCACATAACAAGTTACTCAATTATCATACAATAAGTTGCACAAAATACAGTCGAGCCCTAGGGGCGTTGCAAACCATATTCTAAAATAGTGGTATGAGATCCACGTCATGAACAGTGAATAGGCCTAGGGCCTAGGGAATCGCTGGGGCTACACTGAGCTAACGAGAGTTAGGAAGCAGGAGGCCCACGGGATGCGTGTGCAGTTTCTATACACACACGCGAGTTACCATAGAGATACAATGGGAACGTAAGAGTTAGAAACTAGTTGATTTAGGACTAGGAGAAAGCTACTTAAAACTAGGACACTTGGATAGTCAATACCCACAGGAGCACCGGAGTACTCGCGTTACCTCACCTACAGGAGCCGGGTGCATAGATGTCAAGTTGTGTCGGGTTTCGTCGCTGAATCCTATGGAGACCTGTAAAAAGATGCTGCAGGCGACCAGGAGAGAAGTGTCCGGTTGGATCCAAGGGCGGATAGAGGAAGAAGAGTACCTGAAAGCAGAGGGGACAGAGTCTGGGTCACTAGCCAGTGACCAGGAAGGAACCAGGCGATGTCGCGAAGCAATCAGGTGATGTCGTGAAGCTTGACTCTGCAGCCACGTGGACCAGGAGGCGTCAACGACAACCAGGAGCTGGATACGGACTGTCCTATGAAGGATCTCGCTGTTCGCAGCGTCGGCTTCCAGATTGGAGTCAACAGGCCTTGGCAAATGCAACCGACGCAGGAATCGAATATTCGCTTCGGGTTAGACCAGCAAGGTCTAGGTGGCTTCTCCTTTTCAGGGAAGCAGGGGCCAACCTGGAGCAACCAGGCAGGTGGTTTAAATTCAAAGGTTCGTCGTCACAGAGGCCACTAGCCAATGGGCAAGTGACCAGACAGACGTGTCGAGCACAAAAGTACCAGCAGGCCCCGCGCGGCACTCGGTGAGTGTGGGGAGCTGTGCTTCGGTGCAAAAGGTGCTCGGGGCTGGGGCATCTCAATCCCCAATGCACAACTTTGAGGGTGCCTCAGAAGCTGCACAAGTAGCAATGAGCAGGTTTTTCAAGATGTCCGGTCTCACCTCTGTCGTTATGTCCACGGGTCTCAGCTTTGCTGTGGCTGTGGATCGGGCTCAAGGAAGTCTGGAAGTCCAGTTCTTGTCACGCTCTGTCCTCAGGCTCCAGCGGGAGCGTCGACAAAGCAAACCACAGATCGCTGGATGGTACCTGTTTGCACAGGGTGGTCACTCCTTGACCACAAGGGAGATTCTTCAGTCTTCTAGTTGCAATAGAATGTCGAAGGTCCAGAGTTTCGTTTCAGGTTTCAGTTCAGGATAAATCTAAAGTCTCTTGACTCAGCTCCTACCTTTATACCAATCAAAGGGGCTGGATTACCTGCTAGGTCCCTCCTGTGGGTGGGACATGGCAAGGGGGTGGTTACACCCCTTTCCCTTTGTCCAGTTTCGTGCCCGAGCTGGGGCTGGAGTGCCCCAGCAACTGGTTTGAACCGGACTATGCATGGAGCAACTTGTGTGCCCCAGGCAGTGTCTCATTTCATTCAGCCCTCCCTGCCCCAATACACTAAGGCCTGTCTGGGGTGGTGCTAGCACCTTCCAAGGCAGGAAATCTATTGTCCAAGCCTCCCTCGCTGGAAGGACTCCCAGCAGCAGGAGGTCAGACTTGTGTCTGTGGCAGCAGCATCCAGTTTGTGATGCTGAGGCTCTGGTTAACTTTAACCGGGATTAGCAGGAACAACATGTCTTCTCCCTCTAGAAGGGTGGAATGCTACCCCCGTCACCAGAACTGGCGAGGGGGTAGTATTCCAAAGCGTATGACACCTTACACGACATGTTTTGATAACGCCAAACCAAAGTTGGCATTCAACCGCGAGGATTATAATGCACTTAAGAGTATATGGTATGGCTATATCATATAACAACTACAAGGACATGGTTCCGAAAGCTGCAGACAGGCTCAGCTCATGCTAGAGCCTCATCTCAAATAAAACCAAGCACTCTGCCTTCAGGATTGTTAAGGCCTGCCATAGGAGTGACTTATAGGTATGTATGTGTCTATATATAATGGTAGGTATAGGAATACTATACCTAAGCCAGGGGTGATTACACAACCTTGCCCCAGCTGAGTGATCAGCCAGTTGTGTCAGTTTGGATGGCCGGCCAGGGGTGGCATAAGATATGCTGCAGCCCCTGGTAGGCCTTGGACGCACCTACGCCCTGGGTACCTATGGTACACTATACAGGGGCTCACAAGGGTGACCCAATTCCCAATTGGTGATGTACCTAAAGTACATGGTATGAATTTAGAGAGAGAACAGCTGGGCTGTGGGTCTGATTAGCAGGCCCACAGCCACATTAAAGTCAAAAACCAGTAAAGCAAAAAGAAAAAAGTGGGGTGACCATAGTAAAGCAGACCCTACACTCCTACATTCATCTCATGTACACTCTGGACTTTCTTACAGTCCATTGTTTATTGACTCCAGTATACAGCTCACTTTCTTAATATACAAAATAATAACATTCTTGCTGTTATCACATCTGGTATTTGTAATTGCCTCCCTGCTCCTTTCTTCCCTTTTCTTATTAAACTTTTTACCCTTTTTTTTGGCGGGCCCAAAAGCTGCAAGTTGTTACCAACGGATTACATTTACTAATTATACTTTCACTGATTATGATTATTTTATTAAATGTAATCCTAGGGTGGAGGCCTGCCATCTGTGAGTGATAAATGAAAAGCTTGGCTGCTCCATCATGCTGTATGCGCACACATGGGTCATGATGCAAGTGCATACATACAACTTCATGAAGAGGAGACAATAAGCTGCTGCGTCTTGAGGCCTGCATGCAAGCACGCGTGCACATGAGCGTGCACGCACGCTGTCGCCATGCCATCGCGATCACTTTCACAGCCGTGCGGCCATGACACTTTCACGGCCGCGCGGCCAATGCCCTCTTTAAAAGCCCTCTTTAAATCTTACAGGAATTCACCAGCTTTTATTCTAAGTAATGCCCCCTCTCAGCACAAAACGTGCCACTCAGCATTAGCCACAATTCAACCAAAATCCCTCGTTCAATACTGAAACGTTTATTCGTTGAGGATTTCCTGCATGCACGCGCACCGGTCCCTGGCGACCAATTTTGATGTTCAGTGGAAATGCGATTGGACTGGAGCGGACGCCTGTGAACGCCGGAATGCTGCACAGCTGCAAACATCTGTTGGAACAAGTCCGCCAGGTTAGCCGACATGGAGAAGCCCTTCCTGTGTCAGTGGGAGGCCAGGCGTCTCTTGCAGGCTCCGATCTTGGACTCAAGCTTATTCTTTATCCAAATGCGTCGCTTGCAGGCTCCGATCTTGGACTCACGCGTATTCTTTATCCAAATACGTATTTTTTTTTTGGTGTATTTCAGGTTGTCGACCTGAATTGCTGCTAGGCACTGGCCAGAGATGGCTGAAAGTGACGAGGCAACCCAGTGCAAGGAGGTCCCATCTTTTTGCAACAGGTAAATATAGCCAGGAGTTGGCTTTCCTCCAGGAAGTCAAGTGGTTCTTAGTTTAAATGAATTTTTAAATGTTCTTGTAAGAGCATACAGATTCGGAAATTTTAAATTCTAGTAAACTGCTTATATGCAATTTTGGCTGCCATTTTAAAAGAGAATATTTTCAACATTACAATTGTTTGCGAATTCCCCATTAAATCTATTTTTTTTGTCAAATCTGTTTATTGCATTTGCATTTTATAGACATTACAATACATGTGAATTACCATACAGTACATCACTGAGGTTATGACCAACGCTCTGCTGTATAGAGGATATTGTGTCCCCTAGGCACTGCAGAGTGTGTATAAGTATTTCCGGAGCTAGCGTATGTTCTAGGGTGTGTCCTCAATCTGGAAGGGCCTGTGTGACCCAGCCCTGTGTACAGAAACGATTTGTATACTAGAACAGTAAAACTCCTATCTTTACTAAATCAAAACAAACAAACTGTGACATGGTCATAAATATACAGTAGTTGTTGTCCCCCATCCTGTCCCGGTCCCTCGTCAGCCCCCTTCACCCCCCCCAAAAAAAAACTCCTCCCGCCCACACATGCCTCCAACTCCCACTATTCCCCTGCGCTGCAGCACCGTGTGTTGAACCGGTCTAGACGTCAGGCATAGTGTCCGCTGTGTGCCTCCCCAACTGCCAATGTCCCCAGCTAATCTTCTGCTGCTCCCCCACACGCAATATTTCCTGCCGATTGCAGGGCATTAAGCATGTGTTCCCAGCGCTCTGCCATGGGCTCCTTGCAAAGCCCCACTGTTTCCTCCCGCCGTATAGCAGTCCATTCCGCCCGAGCCCATGCTTGAAGGGACAGGGTCCAAGCCTGCACGCTAGGTGGGTCCCGCACTTTCCACCTCTTGGTGAGGAGGCGCGTTGCCACTACCATCCCCAGGTCCAAAAATCGGGACGATACCTTATCTTTCAGGGGCCTCTTAAAAAGATGCAAGAGAAATTCAGGCCAATTACAGGGAATGGTGCTTACAGTACATCTTTCTAGCATATGGCGCGTAAGGACTCCCTCCTCCCGGCGAGCCCTCCAAGGGTACCGCCGGTGCACAAGGAAGTAGGGAAGTGGAGAAGTGTGGCTCAATGGTTAAAGCAGGCAGACCTTGATGCAGAGCTCTGGCCAGGGACCAGGGTTCGATTCCCTCCTCGGCGGGTCTCCGGCTCATTAATTCCCCTGACTAGATATACTCTGGGCAATAGCTTGCTTAGTCTCCACAACGGCCCCAAAAGCGCAGGGATGCGTGGCTGCACCGGGGGGGGGGGGCACATTTCCCAGGAAAGCCAGGAAGGGTTCCTAAGCGGTATACGGACAGCGCCGAGATACCTCCGGTGGAGGTAGCTGTGCGCTTTACAAATTCCGACATTTTACAGCCCGGGTAAGTTGCAGTGCCCTACAGAAGCATTTGTGTGCCAGCAGCAGCGGGGTGGGACGCGCCGGGGCTGCCAGTGGGTGAAATAGCATAAGGATTCGCTCCAGCGCGTATGGGGGATCCCCCATAGCTGTGTCCTCTCTCCCCCTGTCCGTTAGCCAGCGGGCAATCCACTGGAGCTGCGCAGCCAGATAATAGTGCTCAAAGCAGGGGGCAGCTAATCCGCCTCTGTCAGTGGGAAGGAACAATTTCCCAAGTGCCAGTCGGTGTCGGGATAAACCCCAAATGAAGTCGCGCAGGACCTTGTTAAGCATGGAGAAAAAGGAGGCGGGCAGAAACAATGGCAGGTTAGTGAAATAGTATCAAAACACAATGTTATCCCGGTGCACTCGCGTTTCTGAGTGGTATCAGATTTGTTTTAGGGTGGTGCTCAAAGTCGTCGCACGTAGTCTACACGTGCCTTCAAATATCAAAGAATATTGAGGGTAGAACACACTATCCTCTGGGCTGAGCACTCATTGACAAAGAAAACTAGTTTCTACTCCAATTTCTTCAAGTTCATCAAATTTATTTACGTGATTCAAATTTGTGACGATGATTATGTATTCATGAGTCAAAATCCAAAATGAACATAATCCAATGTTTATATCATCATTAACAGATTTTCATGGAAACTTCCATTCACCCAATGCATTTCGGGTCCATAACACAAATGACCCTTCGTCAGGGGTCTGAAAATTAAGCGCAAACAGGACCAAATTAGTCACTCGCAAAATACATGGCATTATATCACAGTGTCATTCAAACATTACGCATTTAGCTTTAAACGCGACTTCTGAGAAATCGTCTCGCTGCTCTATTGCACATTAACCTCAAACGCTACCAGAAGCCTGGTTCTCTCACTTACGAGCAACAGGACGCGATGGCGTCTTCCCGCCTGAGATTCAAAATCCGTCTGTGTAAACGGAAGTCTGAGTCGCTAGGTATCAAATCACGTGATCGGGCCCGCAGCCAATGACGGCACAGTGCCGCCGATCACGTGAGAAACCTACTCCGTTTTTTCAAAAAATAATGCAGTTTGAATGTCATAGCTTTAACACCTTGTGTGTTGTTGTGAAGCAACTACTAAACAGATTGCTCTTAAATGAAACAAAACGATTACAAAATCATAAATTCAGGGAATCAGAAAATATCAAAAGTCAATGCTATGGTTCATAGAAAACATGCGTGTTCAATTCGATCATTAAGCCCGGTGGGCTGGGTTGAGTTCAACTTTTTTATCCAATAGAATTCTGCCCTTAATCTCTGCTTCATGGGATCCATGTCAGGGCGTTGCAGGATTCTCTCGATCACCATGAATTTTAATTGGGAGATTTGGTGACCCATTTCTTTCCAATGTCTTGCCAACACAGACTTTACATTACTCAATCTGATATTACTTTTGTGCTCTGTAATGCGAACCTTAATCTTTCGTTCTGTTTGTCCAATGTAAATTTTACCACATGGACATTTAATGAGATATATACAATTGGCTGTGTCACATGTGCTCGAGTGATGCAAGTTCATCGGGTAACCTTTTGTTGGATGATTAATGGTACTCCCTGTCATAACATTATTGCAATGAATGCAGTTCAAACATTTCGACATGCCCTTCCAAATCATTTTGGGTTTCGTCGGACTGTTCAACACTTCTTTCAGGTTTCTAGACCTTTGGAAAGCAAACGTGATTTTCTTGTCAAATAGCATGTTTAGATCTGGTTCAGTTTGTATCAGATGCCAATGTTTATTCAATATTTTTTGAATTTTGCGAGAGTCCGAAGAAAATTTTAACACACAAATAGTTTTCCGTTGTTGTTGTTTGCTCTTGGTGACCAATAAATCACTTCTCTTCATTTTCTCCACTTTGGTTGATGCTTTTTCTAGAATTTCTGTGGGGTATCCTCTCAACTTGTACTTCTCTGTCTGTTTCTGTATTTCGATCTTTGATGCTTGTTCATCAGAATTGATTCTTTTCAGTCTAATGTACTGGGAAGTCGGTAAATGTTTTTTTAAGAAATCTGGATGAAAACTCGTAAATAATAGGCTTGCATTTTTATCTGTAGGTTTGTGAAAAACTTGAGTGCTGATGATATTGCTTTTCAAAATGATTTGGACATCCAAAAATGAGATGGTTTCATTGGAGATGGTGTGAGTAAACTTAATCCTCTCATTACAGGTGTTAAGTTCCAAAATGTTAGACTCAAGAGATTCTTTGGTCCCATGCCATATCAAAAAGATATCATCAATGAAACGCTTGAATAAAATCAAGCCCTCTGTCCACGTTTGTTTGCTCAGAATGTAATCCTTCTCGAATTTTTGCATGAAAATATTTGCGTAGGAGGGTGCTCCCCCAAAACCCATCGAGGTTCCATTCGATTGGCTGAAAAATTGACCATTCCACTCAAAATAACTATGGTATAGTGCGAATTGCATCAATTGTAAAATCAAGATTTGTTGATGTTCCTCTAAATCACTGTTTAGCAAACTCCACTCTAGAGCCTCAATACCATCTTTATGTGGGATAGAAGTGTACAACGCCACCACGTCTATGGTGCACAACAGATAAGTCGCCTCAGGATCTAATTCAACTTGATTGAGCATGTTTAAGAATGATGTTGTATCTTTAATGTATGTTTCTCCTTGTTGCACTCGAGGCTGTAAGAAAGTATCCACAAACTTCCCTAAGGGTTCCGAGATTGACCTGCAGGCCGAGACAATGGGTCTGAATGGTGGTTTGACGGGATCCTTATGTATTTTGGGCAACATGTATAATTTTGGTCTCCTGGGATATTTCAATTGAAAATACGCAAATGTTCTTTGGCTAATCCATTTCATGGACAATGCATGTTCCAAAATTTGTTGTAAAACTTTTTGATACTCTTGCGTTGGATCTCCAGGTAATGGTAAATAGATGTCTTGGTTCTGAACGTGGTTGTCCACGCTCATTTGATAAAACGCTCTATCCATCACAATGAGGGCACCCCCTTTATCAGCTTTTTGAAAAACGAGGCTTTCATCTTGTGTGAGATTTTTCAACGTGTTCCATTCTTTGGTAGTTAGATTTGTCTTCTTAGGTTTAGCAAAAGTGAGTTTCTGGATATCTGAAAATACCGCTCTTTCAAATGCCTCAATGGTTTTATGTGTTGTAGGCGCACAAAATTCACTGGGTGGTTTAAACTCACGGTCCCATTGTTCCGTTTGAATCGGTTCCATATCTTTGAAAAAGTACCGCAATTTCAAATTGCGCAAAAACTTAAAGAGTGATATCTCTGTTTCACCAGCATTTGTTCTGTATGTTGGTACGAACGTGGTTCCTTTATTCAACACTGATATTTGCATTTTGGTTAACTTTTTGGATGATATGTTAATAACTAGGTTGTTTTCTGTAGTTGACTCCGTGTCCTTTTGGCCACTTCCTCCTCTGTTTCTTTTTCTTTGTGACCTTCTTGTGTGTGGCTTATTAACGGGGGCGCATTTGCTGCTGGACTTATGTCTAAAAAAGACTGTTGTTGAGCATTGGTTGAACTGGTTGAAGGTTTGGTCGATTGTGTTGCTGCTTTGGTAATTGGTGGTCGACTTTTCGACCACCAATTACCAAAGCAGCAACACAATCGACCAAACCTTCAACCAGTTCAACCAATGCTCAACAACAGTCTTTTTTAGACATAAGTCCAGCAGCAAATGCGCCCCCGTTAATAAGCCACACACAAGAAGGTCACAAAGAAAAAGAAACAGAGGAGGAAGTGGCCAAAAGGACACGGAGTCAACTACAGAAAACAACCTAGTTATTAACATATCATCCAAAAAGTTAACCAAAATGCAAATATCAGTGTTGAATAAAGGAACCACGTTCGTACCAACATACAGAACAAATGCTGGTGAAACAGAGATATCACTCTTTAAGTTTTTGCGCAATTTGAAATTGCGGTACTTTTTCAAAGATATGGAACCGATTCAAACGGAACAATGGGACCGTGAGTTTAAACCACCCAGTGAATTTTGTGCGCCTACAACACATAAAACCATTGAGGCATTTGAAAGAGCGGTATTTTCAGATATCCAGAAACTCACTTTTGCTAAACCTAAGAAGACAAATCTAACTACCAAAGAATGGAACACGTTGAAAAATCTCACACAAGATGAAAGCCTCGTTTTTCAAAAAGCTGATAAAGGGGGTGCCCTCATTGGGATGGATAGAGCGTTTTATCAAATGAGCGTGGACAACCACGTTCAGAACCAAGACATCTATTTACCATTACCTGGAGATCCAACGCAAGAGTATCAAAAAGTTTTACAACAAATTTTGGAACATGCATTGTCCATGAAATGGATTAGCCAAAGAACATTTGCGTATTTTCAATTGAAATATCCCAGGAGACCAAAATTATACATGTTGCCCAAAATACATAAGGATCCCGTCAAACCACCATTCAGACCCATTGTCTCGGCCTGCGGGTCAATCTCGGAACCCTTAGGGAAGTTTGTGGATACTTTCTTACAGCCTCGAGTGCAACAAGGAGAAACATACATTAAAGATACAACATCATTCTTAAACATGCTCAATCAAGTTGAATTAGATCCTGAGGCGACTTATCTGTTGTGCACCATAGACGTGGTGGCGTTGTACACTTCTATCCCACATAAAGATGGTATTGAGGCTCTAGAGTGGAGTTTGCTAAACAGTGATTTAGAGGAACATCAACAAATCTTGATTTTACAATTGATGCAATTCGCACTATACCATAGTTATTTTGAGTGGAATGGTCAATTTTTCAGCCAATCGAATGGAACCTCGATGGGTTTTGGGGGAGCACCCTCCTACGCAAATATTTTCATGCAAAAATTCGAGAAGGATTACATTCTGAGCAAACAAACGTGGACAGAGGGCTTGATTTTATTCAAGCGTTTCATTGATGATATCTTTTTGATATGGCATGGGACCAAAGAATCTCTTGAGTCTAACATTTTGGAACTCAACACCTGTAATGAGAGGATTAAGTTTACTCACACCATCTCCAATGAAACCATCTCATTTTTGGATGTCCAAATCATTTTGAAAAGCAATATCATCAGCACTCAAGTTTTTCACAAACCTACAGATAAAAATGTAAGCCTATTATTTACGAGTTTTCATCCAGATTTCTTAAAAAAACATTTACCGACTTCCCAGTACATTAGACTGAAAAGAATCAATTCTGATGAACAAGCATCAAAGATCGAAATACAGAAACAGACAGAGAAGTACAAGTTGAGAGGATACCCCACAGAAATTCTAGAAAAAGCATCAACCAAAGTGGAGAAAATGAAGAGAAGTGATTTATTGGTCACCAAGAGCAAACAACAACAACGGAAAACTATTTGTGTGTTAAAATTTTCTTCGGACTCTCGCAAAATTCAAAAAATATTGAATAAACATTGGCATCTGATACAAACTGAACCAGATCTAAACATGCTATTTGACAAGAAAATCACGTTTGCTTTCCAAAGGTCTAGAAACCTGAAAGAAGTGTTGAACAGTCCGACGAAACCCAAAATGATTTGGAAGGGCATGTCGAAATGTTTGAACTGCATTCATTGCAATAATGTTATGACAGGGAGTACCATTAATCATCCAACAAAAGGTTACCCGATGAACTTGCATCACTCGAGCACATGTGACACAGCCAATTGTATATATCTCATTAAATGTCCATGTGGTAAAATTTACATTGGACAAACAGAACGAAAGATTAAGGTTCGCATTACAGAGCACAAAAGTAATATCAGATTGAGTAATGTAAAGTCTGTGTTGGCAAGACATTGGAAAGAAATGGGTCACCAAATCTCCCAATTAAAATTCATGGTGATCGAGAGAATCCTGCAACGCCCTGACATGGATCCCATGAAGCAGAGATTAAGGGCAGAATTCTATTGGATAAAAAAGTTGAACTCAACCCAGCCCACCGGGCTTAATGATCGAATTGAACACGCATGTTTTCTATGAACCATAGCATTGACTTTTGATATTTTCTGATTCCCTGAATTTATGATTTTGTAATCGTTTTGTTTCATTTAAGAGCAATCTGTTTAGTAGTTGCTTCACAACAACACACAAGGTGTTAAAGCTATGACATTCAAACTGCATTATTTTTTGAAAAAACGGAGTAGGTTTCTCACGTGATCGGCGGCACTGTGCCGTCATTGGCTGCGGGCCCGATCACGTGATTTGATACCTAGCGACTCAGACTTCCGTTTACACAGACGGATTTTGAATCTCAGGCGGGAAGACGCCATCGCGTCCTGTTGCTCGTAAGTGAGAGAACCAGGCTTCTGGTAGCGTTTGAGGTTAATGTGCAATAGAGCAGCGAGACGATTTCTCAGAAGTCGCGTTTAAAGCTAAATGCGTAATGTTTGAATGACACTGTGATATAATGCCATGTATTTTGCGAGTGACTAATTTGGTCCTGTTTGCGCTTAATTTTCAGACCCCTGACGAAGGGTCATTTGTGTTATGGACCCGAAATGCATTGGGTGAATGGAAGTTTCCATGAAAATCTGTTAATGATGATATAAACATTGGATTATGTTCATTTTGGATTTTGACTCATGAATACATAATCATCGTCACAAATTTGAATCACGTAAATAAATTTGATGAACTTGAAGAAATTGGAGTAGAAACTAGTTTTCTTTGTCAATGAGTGCTCAGCCCAGAGGATAGTGTGTTCTACCCTCAATATTCTTTGAGGTTAGTGAAATAGTACAGCAGGCGCGGGAGCATGACCATTTTGGCCAGGGCAACTCTGCCCGTGGGTGTCAGTGGGAGCGTGGACCGGAAGCCGATCTGAGATCTGAGCGCTGTCACTGCTCGTCCCAAATTCACGTCGAAAAGGTCAGTCCGCTGGCGATAAATCTGGATACCTAGGTATTTAAATGTGTCCGCCATCCACTGGACTCTAGTGCCTTGTAGCCTGAACACTGGGTCATCTACTCTGTCACTAAATGCGAAGAGGCAGGACTTGCCTGCGTTTACCCAGAGCCCGGAGAGCTCTGCAAACCGGCCCAGCAGGCGGTCCAGTCGCTCCGGGATGCTACTCACATCTCTGACAAACACCAGCAGGTCGTCAGCATATAGCGACACCTGGTGAACTCCATCCCCTAATGGAATGCCAACCTCCAGAGTTTGTCTCATGGCCGCAGCCAGGGGTTAAATGGCCAGTGCGAAGAGCAACGGGGACAGAGGACACCCCTGCCGGGTGCCCCTGCCCACCGCCACCGCCTCCGAGACATAGGGTCCCAACCTCACGTGAACCACTGGATTGCGGTACAGGAGGTCCACCAGCTGCAGGAAATCCGCATCTAATTCATATTTTATGCGCGTCCCATTCCACCATAGGATCGTTTGTCGTCTCCGCATTCTCCTCAAAATAGGCAGGATGGCAGTGCCCAGTGAGGAAACTCAGCATCCTCGGGCGCGGCCAGTTGCAACCGCCTTGTGGGCACAGGAGGCCGGTCTGCTTCCCATCTAATCTGGAACAATAGGGGATTATGGTCTGAGTGTGTCCTTCCCAGATATTCCATCCTAGCCAAGAGCGGGAGCAAAGACTGGGAGCCCACTATGCGGTGCAGGCGGACATGTAGGTCATGGACTGATGAATAGTAGGAGTATATTTTATCAGAGGGATGCTGCACCCGCCAGAGATCATGTATTCCCCAATGCGTAAGCCAGTCCTGCAGCGCCTGCGCATTCGATGCTACCGGTGCAGTGCGGAGTGGGGGAAAGGACCGGTCCAGGTGTGTGTCAAGTACCATGTTAAAGTCTCCGCCTAGCAACCATGGGAGGCCTGTATATGGATGAAGGATTCGGTTTAGGCTTTCCAGGAATAAGTACTGACCCGTGTTGGGGGCATATAAGGACCCCAGTAGGACCACCTGCCCATTGAGCTTTCCCTTTGCCAGAGAGTACCTCCCCTCCGGATCTACCTAGTGTCTTCGCATATAAACGGGACGCCAACTCTCACCCATATTAGCGTGCCGTGTGAATGTACTGAGTATGCTGTGCCATATATCTGTCCTCTCCAGCGCCTACGGAGTTCTGCCCGGGACAAGAGCGCAATCCCCACCCCGTGTCGTTGGAGATACGAGAAGACAGAGTAACGACGCGCTGGGGTGTGCATGCCGCGGATGTTCCAAGTCATGATGCTAGTGCTCGCCATGTATGGGATTGCAGTAACACTGCGCGGGAGTCGGGGGGGTGGCACCAAGCGAGACGAATGGACAGTTGCTCGGGGAAGTTATCTGCATGTCGCTTCTGAATCATATAAACAATGATCAACAGTACAACAGAGTGGGCGAGTTCCCAACGGGGCATACGTCCAAACCTAAAAGTGGGTCTACCACTCAGTGGTGCGTGGTCTTAACGCAGTGTTTGCGAGGTGGGGTGTGTAGCCAGCAATTGAGTGAAGATGCTCCCTTATCTAGGGCCTGTGAGTGTCTGAGAGGTGCTCAAGGATAGCTAAGGTGCTTAACATGCAGAGCCAGCGCGGGCCGCGTGTACGGGCCTTTTGTACACCCCCTAGAGTCAGTGTTGCCTAGTCGTGGGCCGGAAAGTGCCCCCCCCAGGACCCAGGTGGTGCACGCACCCCGTGGTGCGCCTGTACGGGGGGCCCTAGTGTATTACCTAGGCAGCGCAATGCACAACAGTTAGGTAAAGGATATAGTGAACAGTGCGTGGTTGGTGAAACCTTCAGTCTGGCCGTCAGAGTCCCTCGCACAATCACATAAGGAAGTCCGCTGTCTGTTGTGTCACCACAGGCAGGTTGATATCATCTGACAGCACAGTGGACGGTGAGGACGAACCGCTTGCATCTACATCACTCTGCTGCCGGGTGTCGAAACTGCCGCCATTGTTCGCCACTCCCAGTGTCGCAACTGCCTCCAGCACTTCCTGCCGCTCCTGCCGCATCTTTTCCAGGCTGGGAGCAACCTGGCCCAGGTCTGTACTTTGTCGGGTCCCTCTCTTCTTCCTCCGCCTCCTGGAGCGTTGCTCTTGCCATCCGCCGTCCTCCGGACCCGTGGGCCTCGTCCCTGACCATAGCCCCGTCTCTTCCAGCCAGTCCCAAATTTCCGACGGGGCCTCAAAGAAGCGTGCGCCCTCCTTGGTGACCACCCGGAGGCGAGAGGGGAACAGCAGGGAGTAGGGTAGCTCCAGCTCTCGCAGTTGCCGCTTTACAGCCATGTACGTGCTTCTTTGCTTCTGTACTGTTGCCGTGTAGTCCGGGAAGAACATCACGCGGCTGTTGCCCACCTTTAGGTCATTCAGCCTCTGGGTTTCGCGGAGCACCACATCGTGGTCTCAATAGTTGAGGAGCTTGAAGAGAAACGGGCGAGGCCGAGTCCCTGGTCGCTGAGCCTGTGCCGGTATCCTATGTGCCCTCTCCACCACAAAATGCGTGGACAGTGTCCCGGGCGGCAGGAGGTCCTGCAGCCACAACTCTGTGTACTTCTCAGGGTTCTTCCCCTCCTCTCCCTCCGGCTGACCAACCACCCTCACGTTGTTGCGCCAAGAGCGCCCTTCCGCGTCCTCCGCACGGTCTTCCAGCGCATGAACCCTGTCCACCAATTCTTGCAGTGCTGAGGCATGACTGTGCGCCACGGGTTGCAATTCTTGGACGGACTGGCGTTGGATGGTGACCGCCTCCGATAACTTACGATCTGCATGGAGCAGTGTAAAATCTGATGTAACCTTATCTATCCACGCTTCAAGGGATGTTTTAGTTTGCGCCAGAGTGGTTGCACTGCGCTCCACCGCCACCAAAACAGAGTCCATTTTAGCCGCCAGCGTTGCTGTGAGCTCCGAGTCCTCCCAGCTCCGCTCGTGCGTAGGGCCCATGTCACCCGCCACCTGCTGTTGCTGTTTTGATTTGTCCCTTAGCTTCCCCATCACCAGCTGCTGCGCTGTTGGCATCAATGTGCAGTTTCGGCGTGCCAGTATGTAGTGAAGGAGCACCCCACCGGTTCAGGCGCCGCCACCTCACCCGCCAAGGGGGGAGCCACCCAGGGCGGGCCACCACCACCAAAGGCTAACTTCAAACGATTGTGTGTGTGGTCCTCCGCCTAGCCCGAGTCAAAAGGCGCTATCTTGTGCGCCCCCACCCCCCCGCCGTGCGGGCAACCCTCTGTTGTGCCCCACACCGGGAATGTAGCAGCCCCACCAGCACCCAGGACGGGTCCAGTCCAGCCAGTGCAATTCCAGAGTCCGGCGACTGGGCGCAGCACTCGCGCCTTCCCCAGCGATGAGGCCCACCCTGCGTAGCCCCGTCCAAAACGGCGTCCGTCGCAAGAAGACACCCAGGTCTTGGCGGCCCCGCCGCAGTCCGGTCTTGCTTGACCTTGTTTCCCGCCGCCTTGACTCTGAGTCCCTGCCGCCCGGGCTATTCTGTCAGTCCACGCTGTAGTCCGGCTGCCCTCAGCTGGCGCACTCCGCACTGTGCGGCAGGCCCACACTCCAGCTCCCGGCGCTCCCAACAGATGTATTGGGCCCTGACAGGCAGTAATCCTCAAGTGCTTTAGTGGCCCTCCTGGGGTGGCTTGGGTGGCGCCAACAGGTTCTCGGAGCAGTTCGCTGTACACCGCCTGCACTCCCCTCAGCCGACCGCCTCTGTGTCACTGGCAGTACCCCGCAGGTCGCTACCTCCCGATCAGGGGCCCCCAGCCGGATCCTCTGCCGCCCGTCAGGCACTTCAGGTCCGCCCTCCGCTGCACTCCTTACCACTTGGTGCGTGCCTGCCACCCACCGTCTGCTAGCTCTGCCAGGAGCGTCCCTTCCACGCCAACTGACCGGAGGGGGCTCCACACTCGGGGACACAGCTCCGTCTCTGCTCCAGTGGCCGCTGGTGCGCGGGCAGGGAATCGCGGCAGCTATCCACCCGCCGTCTCAGCTCATCCGGGCCTCTTCGCCCAGGCCTCTGCGCTCGTCTCCAGGCAGGCGCGAGGTCCCCGGTCCGGCTCCTTTGATCTCCACTAGGCACTCTCCACCCCGTCCGCCAGGAGGTCACTCGACCCCGCGCATCGGCTGCTCCCGCCCGGACACCGGTGGACCAGAGCCCCGGGCAGATGCTGCCTCCTCACTGTGGGCTCTCCGCTGTACCGTGGGCGGCCCCCGGGGGCACCGCGACCGCAAACGATGTTCGCACCTCCTCCGGTCAGCAGCAGCGCCTCCGTCACAGCCCCGTATCTCCGCCTCTGCCGCCTGGATTCGGGCCGCTCCACGTCCCAGTGGTCACGCACCGCTTTCCCCGGCCAGCTGTACGTGCCCAGTCTTGGCACAGAGCACCCCAGCAGGATAATTGCAGGATATTCAGAGCCCCGTGGACGGAGCTCTACCAAGTCACGTCCGCCATGTTGGCTTGCTAGCCACGCCGGGCCTCCCATTAAATCTATTGTGCGTTTGGTGGCATCGCTTCACAAAGCGGTTTGCACGGATCCTGTCGTCTTCCCAAATGTAACTTTTTCAAACTTTTATGCCAACATTTGCTTTGGGTTACTTGTAATATTGTAGACTTTCAATGTTCGATTTATTGGCATTCAACAGGAAAGGCATGGAAGCCCATGTATGGACCTATTGTAAATTCAACATTCTTTTTATGCTGTTACTGTCCTCAATTATGTGGCAGTGCTTGTGTATGTTACCGTCAATAAAATGTTTTTTTTTTCCCGTTGCTTATTTTGTTACTGTTCATAATAAAACAGAACATGTTTAACCTGAGAACTTTTTGTTTCTGCTTTCAAGAGTATTGAGAACTAGACAGGGACACGACTTGTTTATATGGTGTTTTAAACCACCCAGTAGCCAAATCTACTTTAAGTTAATATTGACGTGTTAAATGTAACCGTTCTGCTCTAGGAAATAGCACAGGCTATACAATTGGAAATATGACAAATTTTAGGCATGAATCCTGTTTTCTTGTTTTCTCGGCTAATATTTAAAATGTGCAATGCAATTAAATTTGAATTTGCGGGACATATGAATCTGCCATTTGCGCAGTCACTCTAGGTTTTATAGCACCATCTTACCCTGGGGTTTCTTTTTAAAGTGAAGTTTTTGTTTTCTATAGAATAGATCAAAAGCTTAATAGATATCTATAGAGGACGTGTTCATTGTTTCAGGCGAGAAGTAACTGGATAACACATAAATGCAAATGAAGTCCCCGAGCGTATATAAAAACAACAATGAAGTAATGTTTTGAATATATTTGTTAAACAAGCATTGGCATAGCCAAAAGGTCTCGCCTTTGGGACATTCTAAGTGTCTAGCCATGCAACAGTTGATGTTGTTGCACCAAGGATATTGTGCTGCATAACTAAATACTTATAAGGTCCCAAAAGTGAGACCTATTGGCTATGCCAATGCTTGTTTAAAAGAGGCCTCGATATGGGTCTCCATCGGGCTCTGTTTGTGCCCTGGCGTTTTTTTCCGGACTGAAGTAACAACAGGCACATGGATGTGCGCGTGCTCATGCTGCTCACTTCTCACTAGTGGAGAAGTTATGGCATGACGTCGTGCCAGGAGAGTGTTGTAGGGAAGCAAAATCCTTTAAAAAGTCATTTTCTCTCTGGATTTCCCTTCTCTTTTGAAAACTCAGGAGCTGCAACATTGTCATGGTGTAACCCATGGCTTTAAGTGGAAGCTTTTTCAATATTATATACAACAAGACATGGTTGCTGCTTATTTATCTTATGCAACTAATGACCATTGACATAGGCAATAGTCCTGACTTCTTGTAGGTATGATGTTAATAGTTGTATCATATATCTGGATGCAATGAAAGAAACAGCAAAATACAAGTCGGGCGACACACTATGCTAAGAACAGATTTTTAGCGTACGTGGTTTTAAGCCACACCCTTACTTACATTGGTCACACTTCTTTGAGAGACCCCCCCCAGTTTTTTAATCCCACTTAAAGCCCTGCTTATAATGTTGGTTATGTATCAGCTTGAAAACCACGAAAGGCTTAGAATTGTTTATTGCACCTTTACTTAAGCTTTAAATGAATTACAGTTCTGTTACTTCATGTTGTACACTATTTCTGCAGAACCATGTTAGAAAAGCGTAGCCTTATTCTAAAGTTGACACAGTAAAACACGACTTTTAATGAGTAGTATAGGCAGCACTTGTTAGTATTGACTTTATCTTTCTACGACAGTCTTCTAAAATAAAAATAAAAGTTCATGGCAACTGCTGATAGTCATTATCAGTTAGTTTTACTTCTGTCACGTCTTTTGGCTTTTATTAACGTGAGAAAATTGTTAACATATGATCGTAAAATGTATAGATCGTAGCAATACATACTAAAAATGATCATGGGCAAACCCTGTTAAACTTGTATGTACTGTCCGGAGTGTTGTGTTTTCTTTTACACCACATTAGCACTGACAGCACCATAACCTTTGAAGAGACAGGGGGTAATGTGTCTGTTAGCCTTGTGCAGCGTAGATGTGTTATGAAATTATTTCTGTCCTACAAAGAATGCATGACTTGGCAGGAACATGGTAAGAGAATCATTCCCCTGTGATATGAGGGCATTATTGCTTATCCCTCTGAATTTCATTTGTAGAATGTACCTGTGGATAAGGTTTCTTATGTTGTCGTTAGATAATTACATGATGTACGAGAGTAGGATCTGCTTCTTATAGTTACCCCTGCTTTTTGCTGATGTTACACTGTTTTCGACTGGCTGGGATCCTGCTATCCAGGACCCCAGCCTAGCTTCTTTCTCCTCTAAATTGATTGCATGTACTTTAGGTACACTCCAGATTGGATTCTGGGGTACCCTTATAAGTCCCTAGTATATGGTATACTATGTACCCCAGGCATAGGTACCCCATAGGCCTCCCATGGGCTGCAGCATGTATTATGCCACCCCTGAGAGACCATTCAAACTGACACTGTAGTGTAGTTCCTATACCCGTTATAGGCTTGGCGCATTGGAATAATATACACTATAGTTTTGACATAGGACTGAGGTCAGTATGTCTCTATCGAGTACATTAAACTTAATTACTTGGGTGTGCCTGCTAGCTCAGAGGTCACTAGAAACTTCTCAAATGAACAAGAAGGGATTAGTCTCTGACAACCGCATAAATATGACAACTTTGTTTCCCTCAGAATCGGAACAGTTCTCAGAATCGTGGAAACAATAGATAACAGTTTCACTCAGTCAATCGTGCATGCTTCGTTTCTACAGAGTTACACAGAAATAGGTAGACAGGCATTTCAATAAAAACGGTTTATTGAACAGTCTTATTTTTCATGCAAGAGATAGAAACTGCTACAATCGTAAGACAGAATGCAAAGTATAGTACGTACAGCGTCAGCAGTAAGATAACATAATACTGCAATAGCATGGTTTGTAGCTATGACATATATTCATAAAATACATATATAAATAACACAGGCTAAAATGTGTATACTCGTCTGGTGTTTCTAAATAGTTCTACCCTAGTGTACCTAACCTAAGTGTAGTATGAGGTAAGAAGTAGGTGCTGTTTTTCTATAGTATAGTTTAGCTATAGTTAGTATTTACCAGAAGTCCCTCTGGTTCTAGTCTGCTCCATACATTAGAATGAGAGAGGTTGGAATCTCTTTCTGGGTCTTGATCTCTAACACCCCGCGAAAGGAGTCAGAAACACTGGAGCTGGATTCTCTGCGAGAGGAGGACAGAGTCTGGTCAGTGCGTCAGGCGGGGACTCGAATTCCTTCCGAACTTGCCGTGGCGAGCTGTATCGAGCTGTGCAGCCGTGCCGTGGTTTGCCATGGTAAGTGAAGGTATGCCATGGTAAGTGAAGGTATATTTATACCTTGAAGGTGTTTAGGAATGCCAGTATTGACGTAAAAGTCGGGCAGAGGAACGTCATGAATGAACCCCTAAGTAATAGATGTGCATGCAGGATAAATGAGTTCTTGGAGAAATCAATAATCCAAGCAGGGGGAGTCCTAAAAGCTTAAGAGTCTGGTTTTCCAAGAACTTGTTGTGACGTGGATGGACGGATGTAGGTGACCATGCCTGTATTTGGTTAGCATGGATAATGCCTAAATAAGGATTGGATTTCTATTTCTAAATAAGGGCAATGAGAATTGTGCCTATATAAGGGCATACATCGGGAAACCTATATAAGGGTATCTAAATCGACACACAACACCCACTCCAGTTTCGTATGAACGACATTACTAAATGCTAAACATGCTAAACATATCTAAAATATAGTGACACTTGATTTGCTAAAACATATTTCTAAAATTTGCATTTAAAACTGTTGCGATGCATAAAATGCAATGGTGCTGTACATATTAAAGCAATGTTTCATTCTAAGCATATATGTACAGTGAATGCTAAACGAATGAATCATAAATATATATATACACATGATGAAACGGCTCATAATTTACAGAAGAAAAAAGGCCGAAACCATTTCATGTCAGTTTACATAAATCAATTTGTTGTTGACAAGGTGACATATTGTCTCTGGAAGTTTTTAAAGAATTCTGTTCTCTATGAATAGTTCTACTATAAGCAGATTACTGTGCCAAAAAAGAAAAATACAAATTTGGAGAAAAAAAATTAATCATAGGAAAAAGTTCCAAGTTTAGTGTTTGTTTATTTTTTAAAAAATGAAGGCCAAATTCAGAGTCTCTCCGGTACACTGTGTGCTGAATCAAAAGTCAATGTATGGGGATGGGGAAAACATGAAATCTTTGATTGCTGTAGACAAAAAGTTGTCTACCGTTGAAAGTTGGAATACCTCGTTTAGAAGACTAACCGCACATAGATGCGAAACACCACCTTCAGCATTGGAAGCATCAGCAATGTTAGTTTCCGGTGTTACCTGTGTGCCTGTTGTTTCCTCTCGTACCTCAGTAGTAGCAATTTGCGTCTGTGAGATCTCACTGAATGCCGTCATCAGGATTGGTAGCCGCTGGGGACAACACCCAGTATGGGCCGTTACTGGGTCCAGCAGAGTATCGATATCCATTGGCATGACTGATGGGAGTGTAAGACAGATGTCTAACACACATTCTTCACCGCCAAGCAGGCAGGCAGAGTAAAACAGGTAAGATGCAAGCTTGCCAGATTGGTCTGAATGACAGAAACTATGTGGTATTTAAGTCTCGTAGACGAGTTAAACCCAAAATTTGGACTATGCGCTCACAACACTTCATTTCCAATAGAGCTTTCTCCATGGTGTTTGTTATGTTGCTGGTGATTTGGCTTGCCATATTGTAGCAGTAGGAATAGAAACAGGATCCCTGCAACGAGTGCTAGAATTAGCGGCAGTCCGCCAAACACAAACTGCACGAAGTTGGGAATTATTCCGAGGACTGCTTGAAAAGCTGTTAACAGTCCTGCACACTTGTTCTTAAATACATGCACAATACTGCTCGTATCAGACATGTTTAAGATACGTCCCAACATTTCTTTGAAATGTATAGGGCAGTTTGTACTCAAAAGAGCCTGTATCTCAGCCGAAGCCCTTGTATTTTGTAGATCGTAGGTTTCTTTGGGTGAGGTCAAAGGCACGGTTTGTTTCAAAAGAATGGCTTTCTATCTGCTTAGAGTATAAATTCGTATAGAAGAGATGTTCAGTGAAGGCCATAGAGGCGACTCCCTGGCTGTTCATTTTTGGGGCAACAAGACTTGCATACAGCAAGTGACCCTGGATGTAACGTTACTAGATATGGAATCCCTGGCAACATGCCACAGCAGCTGTGATCATTCAACATAATGTAACTTCCATTTGAAAGTTGTCCAAAAGTTGGATTAATCACTGTGGCTGGTGAACCTTGCAGGTGGCAGGATAAGTTCGCAGTGGAACCGTTGCAGGCCCATGTAAGTTAATACCCTGACATAGGAGAGAACCGCTTAGTGCGTTTTCACAGTTTGTAACGCTAAGGACCACTTCACGCCCCCGCACTCCAACATCTGTGTGTGTAAGGTAAATCCCAGGATGTCTTGATGTATTCTTTACCCAACCTTTCATATCTGTCTACTGGTATATGTTTTAGGCAATATTGAAAATGGAAAGTTGTAACAGGCAGTGTAATTTTACCATGTATGAGCCACTCAGTAGCTGGTTTTTCTGCCACTGTGAATGGTAATTTCTCCAGTTTTTCAATGCTCAGCACTGTATACTCTGCTCCCCTTTGTGCCAGTGTGATCTGTTTATCCGTGAGAATGTATTCTGAAAACAGTGAGGATGTATCGATTAAACACCAAGGCACATAGCCTGCACGCAGGTTTTGTAGCATCCAGCCTAATAGCCTGATAGAACGTAATTGAGACTGACCATGTTGAAGCATGACCAAGTCTTGTTCCATGATGTCTTTGGCAAAGGATACAATGTTGTCCAAAGAATATATCCTGGATGACAGAGTTGTTAACCCATTGTCGACTTCAGTAAGAGATTTCTCCAAATTAATACGATCAATTTCTTGTATTCTTTCTGCAGTTTCTGCTTGAGTAACCTTCCATATTTCATTATATGCAGCATAAATACCGGCATATATGAAACGTTTTTGATGCAGTTTTCTTGGTCCTAGCAAGAATTCCCTATGGTCTGCGCCTTCTTTAAGTAAAGATTAGTGTTGTTTCACATCCTCCAGTGTAGCTTTCTGTAGCCAATCAAGGCATAGTTTCCCTACACTGTTTGTTGTTACTACCCCTGGATGCTGTCTTTTAACATATCGTGGGTCTGGCCTATCGATAGTGAAACCCTGTGTTTTGTTCAGGAATCGTCTTGACAGTTGTTTGAGTCTGTGGGCCAGAGCAACCATTTTTCCCATTCAGGATCTGATTTGTTGTGATACAAAATAGTATGTACGTCAACCTCCCCCTGTGTAGTGCTATTGTAGGTGCAGGTATGGACGGAGTGTTCATATCTTTGATCTTGGCTATCACAAGACAAGACGTCTGTTGGACAGTGTCATTCAAAAACATTATTTATTCAGGGATGATACAAGCTCTAAACAAAGATTCTATTCCCTGTACTTGCCAACCTTTTGTACCCAAGACAGATTTTGTGTCAATTGTGTCTTTCCAAAAGTCAAAACCCTGTCTAGACATTTGGGCAAAAAAGGCTGCAGAATACATCTGTTTTGTATTTGTTAACATATTTTTCATTCCTGTTTTGTTCACATTTTTAAAGTAAAACGTTTCTGGTTTAGATATGTTGAACACTGAAAAATATGGAAACTTCATTGCAAACATTTTTGAGCTACCCTTTGGTGGTGTAGGACAATGTTCCCATTGGTTATACATAAATAAATTTCTAGGTGATGCAGTTTTATGCAAGTTATGATGACCATAATGGTTGTAACAATAAAGCTGTTCATAGTCTGATGAACCCTCTAAGTATTCATGATTAGAGAATGCTGCTGATTTTTCTAGATCAGTCTTCATGTTATTAACAGTCTTGAAGTCCCAATCATCAGAAAAGGTACTAGAGGTAATAAAGTCACTTAATGAAATTTTAAATAAGTGTGGAATCTTCAAAAGTTCCGACCGGCATAAAATGTCATATTCAGTTGTGTCCCAAACTATACCATCTGGTATAGGAACTGCTGTGAAGTTCACTGATGCCAAGTCTCTTGCTTCATGATGGGATGCTTTGTGTGGTTGGAGAAGTAAGTTAACTCTTTTACTTGCTGTGTCCATTTGAATATATCTTCCATTTATCAGCATTCCCATAGTCGTTACCAGAGCTAGCCAAAGTAGAAAGAAAAATATTCCCAAAACAATCCATAGTTCAATCCATGGTGAAAACAGATAAGTCTTTTTCAGGAGATGAAAAAAATCTGTTGCTTGTTCTTTGAAAGTTCTTTGTGCTGCCGTTGTTTCAGGTTCGCTGGGATCCTCAGTAAATGTATCAAAGTTAATGAAATAGCCAGAGGCAGTGCTGTCAATGGTTGGAATTACATCAGGATTCATTGAAATCGCTAGAACCAGTTGATCACTTGTTACTTCGTTGAAGACAGGTTTATAGGGACAAACTGTTATTTGGGTCTCAAGAGGAACGAGTTCCATAGCTTTGTTGCTTAGTCCTTCATTTATCACTATAGAATCTTCAATGGTGATGAGTCTCTCAGTTTGAACCTCTTGGATAATAGCTAGAGTAGTGCGTCTACTACATTGTCGGAGTCCACTTGGCCTACTGCTTAGTATCGGCCACATAGTTTTGTTTGATCATGTTGATGGACACAAATCATTTCTCCTTTTTACGAGCAAGGGTCGGCAAAAGTACTGTTCTTGATCCGTGGATTGCTAGGACAGGTACTGGTTATCTGTAAGAAGGCCCAAATTCCTTCTTGTCCACGATCTTTTCTCTGACTAGATCCCTAAGCTTTGGGATCCAGACAGGCCTTGCTGGGACAGCTGGATTTTCCCCAGTGGTTGTTGGCTTCAGTAACACGTTGCTTTGTTTCAATCTTAGTTCATTTAAGTCCTGTAAAACAGCCAAATGATCTTTGATATCAAATTGTTTATTTTCCACCTCTGTGCCTTTCATGTCAAGGTCCAGGACCAACTTAAAGCTACTTATGCCTCCCAGTCCCCACTTATTCACCTTAATATATGTGTTTCTTAGTTTCTAACTGTACCCTTGGTTGTAGTCTTCACTTTTATAGCCGCCTTAACGACCTATGCTATAGCTTCTGTCACCCAAGGGCACCCACCTCCAGATTTGTTGAGAATTTTTGGGATTTATAATTCTCCTTCTTAATGTGCACTTTCTCGCATTAGGGTGAGAAAGGAATCGACTTCTTGTGTTGAAGTGAAATTATGCGTCTTATTCTTCCAGACCACTCTAAGAAAGCTGGGAATTTCATCTGCACCTGCGCCCCCAAACTCCTCAAGTCCGGCATCCGGCTCCCTAGCTCCCGCTGCCTCTGCGCTGTTACCTTCCCCACATCTGATCGAATAAGATAATTCGCTGAACCAAATTGTAGAGATTTCTCTTGCAAAGCTCTGCTCAGGATTAGTTCTTTAACCGTAAAGGTCAGGAAATTTACCAGGATCTTCCTCGGACCTGACCTCCCCGAACACTGCCTAAAAGGGTCTCTGTGCGCTCTTTGTATCTCGGCCTCTAGGTTGATGTCTGAGCTATCATTGAGGACACCCTCTCTGAGATTTTACATATTAGGCCCTTGACATCCCCATTTTCCACTCCTTCCGGTATTTTCAAGAATTTCAAGTTGTTTCTTCTTGAATGAATTTCAAGTCTTTCCACGTCCGTCTGTAGAGCTCTGTTCTGCACTCTTAGAGTCTCAATGTCCCTGTCATGTCTTTTTGAGGCCCCTGTTAGTAAATTAACTTCTTCCTCTAACACCTCCGTACGTTTGCAGACATCGACCAATTTCAGTTCTAGACTGGCGCACTGCTCGTGAATGATTTTTTGATTGACCTCAGATGTATAAAAATTTTTGTCGAGTTTTGTCAAAAGGTCTTCTCTAAGACTAAGAAGAAGAGTCTCGACCTGTGACAGACCCGCTTCCGGGCTTGCTGATTCAGTTATTACATTGCCAGCCCTAGCTTCAACTACCCGTGTAGTTACTGGGGTTAAAGAGCTAGCTTGAGCTGCGTGAGGGAACTTCTGCCTTACAGATATATCCTCTGCTCCATCTGTTTCTGTTTGTTCTGATTCTCCCTCCTGTGCCTGAGCATCCTCTATTTCTGCCAGCACAGTATATCTATTTGTAAGAGGTATCGAGGAGGATATACTCGGCATGCTGGGTGGTCTTTGATTGAGTAAGCTAAGGGTACTAGGTGCGTCTGTTGCATTAAGGTCGTCCGACGGCAGGGGGCCGGGGGAGCCAGAGCTAGGAACACTTGGGGTGTTGTCGGTATCTCCCACCCCGGGCTGTTTCTTGTCCCCCCCCCACTTTAGGGTCAACCACCTTTTCCATAATTTTGAAATAGGATTTCAGAGATGGAGTGGGCTTTGGCAATGTCCAACGCGCTTTCGGGGGCTTCTGCCTTTGCTTATTCGCCGCCCCTGTCCTGGAAGTGTTGCTCCTCCTGTCCCTCCTCTTTTCCTTAGGGGAAATCGGTATCACCACAACCCTTGCGGGGCTCGGGCATTCAACTCCCGTTTTCTGCAGCGCAAGTCTGGAGCTTAATTGATACCTATTCCTGACCTGTGGGACTGGGGGCACGTGGGAGGGCTCCCTGTCCTTGCCCTTATCCTTGTTCTTACTTTTTACACTCTTCCCCAACCGGGCAACCCTCTAAGGCGTCAATCGCGTGGGCTCTGCTTGATTCCACTCTGAGCTGTGGGTATGAGTGAGAGTGTGGTTGAGAGTGTGGATGATCTATGTCTAGATTTGTTCCTAGGTCCATACCCTTGCGCCGTATGTAACTCAGAACCACAGGACTCCTACTAGTGTTTCTCTCCACTTTCACCCAGCCTGCATTGCATGTTATCTCCTTCCCGCTTATCTTTCGCCCTGCAGAGCTCACAGAACAGTTTGGCCCCTGGGCCCCCTGGTACCCCTTTCTTAACGATAGGGGGTGAGAAAAAAAGTTGCGAGTCAGAGGCGATCTGAGGTTTACTCTCGCCAATATCCTCCTAGCATGCCTCCAAATACTCGCCCGGTCCTTTTGGTCCCCCGCTGAATCACCGGCACTCTTCCTCCTCCCCTTCGAAGAACCAGTACCTGCTGCCGCTACTTGTCCCACTGCACCGGCCGCTTCTCTGCCTTCTGTACCCACCGTGGATCCGGATGTCTGTCTGGCACAGCCCATAGCCTACCGCCCAGGCGCTTGCCTCGCTCGCCACTCCCCCGCCTTCCTGTGCCTGGAACTGCCCGGTCCTAGCGCCGGGTGTGTATCCGGGGGTTTTGAGACGCCGTTTCTCCTCGTTTCTCTTCATTTTACTTCTCCGAAAATAAAGAAAAAGAAAACTCCCATCAGAGGTTGGCTTGCAATAAAAAGCAAGATATCTGCATCATCTCACCGTTTAGGCGACTCTATTGCAGAATTTTCTTCGGGGAAACCACCTCCCGGTCTGGAGCTCCCACGTCAGCCTGCCGCCCTGTTCCTCCCCATGTTCCTCCAGCCAAGAATCGTTTCTTCGCCTTAGGGGGGGGAGGGAACGAAGGGAATGAAAGGGAAAAGAGATAAAAGGAAAAAAAAGAGAAGGAGAAAGGGGGTAAAAAAAAAAGGGAAAGGAAGGGAAAGGAGAAGGAAGGGGGAAAAAAAAAGAAAAAGAAAAAAGGGGCACCTAGGTATTTTTTGCACATCTTTTTTTTATTTATTTTTTATATCGAAATCTCAAAACGTTGGCGTACTCTCGAAGTCCAATTTACCATAGGGGATCACCACCCAGGGGTCTGGAGAGCTCTCAATTGGTGACATGTTCGCCAGAAGAATCAAGGGGGGGTTCCTCAGGGGAGGGGGGTGGGAGGGTGGGGAGTAGGGGAAAAAAGAAAACAATTTAATCCTCATATATGTTTGAAATTAAATTGTACTCACGCGGGGAGCTGGCCTAGAATCCCCAGAGTAGGCATAGAGCAGCATGGTCAACGTGATATGTAGAATAAAACTAATAAGCTGGAATGTCAACGGGTTAAGGGATAGGAAGAAAGCGAGAAGGATTATTGATTTTCTGTTTAATTCAGGGGCCCATATCTGTCTACTCGAGGAGACGCATCTAGAGAGGGAAGAGTGTAATCTAATATTCGGTAGATGTAGGTGGATCCAGGATGTTGTCTGCTCGGAACAAGGTGGCAGTACGCGAGGGGTGGCAATAATTATCAGAGCAGGCACAGGGATCAGGCTTATTAAACATGAGACAGATAATTCAGGTAGGTGGTTGTGACATCATTGATTGCTGGGAGTACCCCTTTTACGTGTGCAGTCTATTACGGTCCGAACCTGGATGCTCCTGGGGCTCTGTTGAAACTCAAAATCAACCTAATAGAGACAGAGGGTCCCATTATTCTTGGAGGTGATTTTAATTTAATCTTTGATAGAGAACTGGATCGAACCTCAAGAGTGAAATGTACACCCCCAAAAAAAACTAGTCTGGAGCTGAAGAACATAATATGGGACTTTAACTTGATAGATATTTGGAGATTCAGAATTCCGGGGAAAGGGATTATTCATTCTACAGTAGAAGCTATGTACATCATTCTAGGATAGATTTTTTTTATTGGATAAAACTCTTACATCAGCAGTTGACTCTATATCATATATTCCAGCAATTCTGTCAGACCATTCAATTGTGGAGATGGTGCTCAGTCTGAAGCAAAAAATGCAGCAAAGGAGATGGACATTGGATCGGACACTGCTATTGCAAGAGGGGGTCAGACAGGATTTAGTGACCCAGTCGGAGGAGTACTTTAGGGTCAACATTGGGACAGAAAGTAAACAAACGGTCTGGGACACATATAAAGCCTTCTCCCGAGGCCTCTTAACAACCCTGATGATAAGGAGGAACAGATTGGGGAGAGAGAGAAGGGAAGCAAGGATTTTGAGAATCAAATTCAAAGAATCAGAGTTGCAAAGGGCATCAGTAGATGAGTCCGATAATAGACTATCCCTTCAGAAGGAATTGGATTGTCTGCGGGCAGAATATCAAGCGGTGATAGATAAAGCTCTGAAGGAAAAGTGGGATACAAGCAATTTGCAACATTTCACATATGGCGAGAAGTGTGGGACACTTTTAGCGTGGAAAGCCCGAGCAGACAGAACAAGGAATCAAATAGACAGTCTAGTATTAACAAGCACGGGAGAAAAAACCAATGATGACGACCTCATTAGGGAAGAGGCAATGAGGTACATGCAGTCTCTATACGGAACCAACCCTTCTCTGAGTAGGCAGCAGGCAGAAACATGGCTGGTTAATGCACAGCTCCCTGAGTTGGCAGATTCAGACAGATCTTTTCTCAGTTCAGAAATAAGGGAAGGAGAAGTGAGGACTCAGTTGTTGAAGATTGTCAAGGGCAAGGCCGCAGGTCCAGATGGGCTTCCAGTGGAATTATATAAGATCGTACAAGAGCAGGTAATAGGTGTTTTGACTGTATTGTTTAACGAAATTTTACTTCAAGGGGGGCAGGCTCCAAGATCATGGGCTGAGGCTATAGTTACATTACTATTGATGCCAAATAAGGATACGAGTAGGATAGAGTCTTATAGGTCCATCTCCTTATTAAACGTAGATTATAAGGTATTCGCAGGGGTGTTGGCAACTAGACTAGCCAAGGTAGTAAAATCGGTGGTACATTGCGATCAAAGGGGATTTATTCCAGATAGGCAACTCAACGAGTTGACCTTTCAAGTAGTTGCCGCGATAGATGTCGCTCAAGAGAAGAAGTTGCCCCTGACCATTGTGGCAGTCGACGCCGCCAAGGCCTTTGACCAGGTAGACTGGGACTACCTTTGGATGACGATGGAAAAATGTGGCTTCCCTAAAAGTTTTATAACAGCCATTAAGCTACTATATTCGGCCCCAACAGCAAAAGTCTTAGTAAATGGCTCCCTGACGGAGCAGATATGCATTACCCGAGGCACGCGTCAGGGCTGTCCTTTATCCCCCCTTTTGTTTGATTTATATATCGATCCTTTTGTTTGTATGCTAAGAGCAGAACCATTAATCAAACCCTTTAAGATCGCTGACATGGAATTGAAGTTTGCATTGTATGCAGATGACCTGCTGATGTATACGGCAAATCCAGAAGAAGCAATACCCAGATTATTAGATCTCGCCGAAGGGTTTGGTAAAATCTCTGGGTATTCTATCAATGTAGAAAAAAATGAAATAATGGAATGGAATCAGCAGATAGACTCGGTAGGGAAAAAAAATAACATGAGGTATTTGGGAGTCCATCTAGTGAACAAGATAGAAGATATCTCAAAAATTAACTTAGATAGAGTCACTAAAGACATAATTGCTTCACTACAACGTTGGTCCTCTCTCCCTTTAAATATCTATGGAAGAGTAAACCTCTTGAAAATGATAATCCTTCCAAAAATCACCTTTTTGTTTAATGCTATCCCTTTATCCTTTCCGTTAGCTTTAATTAAAAAAACTACAAGGAAAATTAGGATCATTCATTTGGAATGCCAAAGGCCCCCGAATAGCTTGGAAAAAATTAAGGAGAGGTCTAAAGACAGGAGGGCTTGCTTTTCCTGATTTACTTTTGTATTGCCAAGCTTTCCACTTCAAGCATTTTAGAACCATGGCTGGTCGATTGGACCAATCATCGATGGGTTTGCTATTCTCTGCATTGTTAAAAGATGTCCCTCAGGGATCGAGTTTCTTTCTTTATAAGTTCGGGGACCCAAAATTCTTCAAAAAAGTAAGGTTGAAGATTTTGGGGACAGCTTTGAAAAATTGGATATTTGTGAGGAACAAACTGAACATCCCTTATTATGCGTCACAGGCCCCGATATGGGATTCTCCCGGTCTTCCAGCATGCCTAAATGGCCTTTTATCACTACCACTAAAACAGGCTGGGTTGGAATGCTGGGGGGATCTGCAGGAAGATGGACAGCTCTTAAGCTGGGACATGGTCTCCAACCTAACAAGGGGGACCTTGACCAGGTTTAAATATTATCAACTATCAGGTTGGTGGGCAATGAGACCCGTAAGACCCGCGGATAATAATCCCCCTAATTCCAAATTTGATGCGGTGACGAGAGGGGGCAAGTGGAAGAGTCAAATATCTTTCTGGTATTCAGCACTGTTAGAGGGTGAGGAGGTGACAGAGGCTGAAATTAGCAAAGTATGGAGCAACGCTATAAACCCGGCTAGTGGGTCCTTTATGGGTCCTTTATGGAGCTTTGGCACAACTCTTTCAGAATGTTAAACGCTGTAATTAAGCCAGCAGCTCTGAAAAGAAACCATCTGTTTACAATGTATAGGGTCTATATAACACCTAAGAAATTGGCTAAATACTCTAACATAGATTACCACTGTCTGAGGTGTGGCTATCTGAAAGCAGATGATGTACATATGTTCGTTGATTGTCCCAAATTAGAGGAATATTGGAGTAAGATAAGGGAATTCTTGGAAGATGTCCTTTCAATGCCTATATCAGTTTCAAACTTTACTATAATATCAGGGCTTATCACGACCTATCAGGTAAACGATCTCCCCATGAAATTTGTTTTTTACATCATCTTGCTGGCAAGGCGTGAGATCTGTAGGGTGTGGAAGGATCCAACTCCCCCTACCTTTGCTAATTACCTACGGCAGATCATGATAACAAGTAAATCAGATATGGCATGTGATCCCACGAGCGAGACCAATGTTTGGGAGGCCTTGGTGGCATGGCAACTTCGGTGATTGGTATTCCAATGATTTATCTGGAGCCCTGCTGGTTCCCTGGACTCCTAAGTAGCATGGGTGCCCAAAGATCGGCAAAAAAAAAAAAGGAGTATGGAGGGGAAGGCAGTGGCTACTTGAGGGTGCAGGCTTACCACTTTGCTTTTGGCCGTAAACAACGAGGGCCGGTACAGAACGACCAATGGTGCATGGAGGTGCCAGCTTCCCATCAAGAGTTCCATTCGTGATATATGAGGATTACCCAAAAAAAAAAACGTCCGGGACCAATATTCTAGTCCCAAATAGGACCTCATACGGAGTGACACCCCCTAGAGAACTTCTTAGCAAATTATTTAATGAGCGTTGGACCCCATAAAGATGCTTGACCCACCCATCACCCAAACCTAAGACCCTAGCTGTTATAGACTGCTTTATGTCCCGTTTTTTTCTTTCCACAACAGAATTTCCCTCAGGATGGAATGGAGAAGAATACCGCAATGCTACACTCAAACTGGCCATGGCTCCTTTGTCAGCTCGAGAGCTAAACGCAGGGCCCTGGTCAGAGTGTAGTGTGCCTATTGCGTGTGTGCCGATAAAGACTCGCAAATCTTTTATAACAGTTCGAGCATCAGCCGAGCGCTGAGGCCACATCCATAGGAACCTTGAACACGAATCCACTGCAACCATGATATATTTATAGTTACCATCCCTTTGTAAGGGACCGCAGTAGTCCAGGTAAACACACGCTAACGGTTTATCTAAAATTAACAGGGGCATCTGTGCAGGACGATTCACAGTAGAGACTTTCATCTTCTGGCATATTTCATATTCCAAAACATAGTTTTTGGCCTGTTTCCTAATACCTGGCCACCAGTATCTCTGTTTTAATAACCATACTGTGGCAGAAACACATGCATGAGCAGAGGCGATCCCTTCATGTGCTGCTAGGATTAATCCTAATCTATATTCCATGTTTGGAATTACCATATCCCCCACTCCAGGGATTCAAGCATACGGAACGTTGTTCACATCAATTTTATACGTATATTTGAGTGGCAACTTTTTAGGTAACGCTGCACCGCTGCCTTTGCTTGAAGCATTGACAGCCAGTATTATTTCACTGTCTATTTTCATTTTTGAATGAGCAATTGCAGCTACGAAAGCCGTTTGCACAGCCCCCTTTGCGTCTTCAGCCAATGAACTCCCTTCAACGTGAACACCATCACGTTGATGACTCAGCGTGTGTATCACGTGAGTGTTTTGTAGTCCGTTTTGCAAATGAACTACTTGTTCCCAAAGCATTTTATGCTCGATTGTGCCACCTTTTGCATCTTTGAAACCATTTTGAAGGCAATTCTGTAAATATTCATTGTAAGTTTGCACACAGTAAAACAAATCGCACACTATGAAAGTGGGGAATTCGCCATCCCTATTTTCAAGTGCCATTTTGAATGCTTGTAGTTCAGCTCGCTGAGCTGTACAATCTCCTAGAGATTGTGTTTTTGTGACCATTAGTCGGAATTTGTCATCGCACATACGACCTTTAACGATCGCGCATGCTGCACTATAAGCTTGTTTACTTCTGTAGCGGGTTGTGCAGATCCGTCAGTATAAATTTGTACTGGTCAAGAGGGAGAATTTCAGTAGGCAGAGGACATTTGTGTTCGTATTGCAGGAATGCTTGTGTTTTCAAATAAGAATCAAAAACATATTCAACATCAGTTGCAGCATGAGAATTAACCCATTGTATCCACCTTGGATGTAAAACTTTTGCATTCGGAATGCTCGCTTTTGTAACTACCTCTAAGGCTTGTACAGGGGTTACGACCATGATGCATTTCCCTTGGGTTTGTGCTTTCTTTTGCTACAGTGGTTTGAACTGCAGTCTTGAATTTTTTCTGTTGATGTAAATTTCATTTCTGCTTGTGTGTACAAATGTGGTTTGTATGCAATCGGTGCTTTTTCACCTTCGTTTAAAGTTAAGTAGGTGAATCTGCTTTGACCCGTATTGATTCGGATCACTAGGTTGCGTATGTTTACGCGTGTTTGTAAATGATTTGTTGCTAACATGTATGCTTGAAGTGAACGCAAAATTTCTGTGTGTTCTTGTTTCCAATTTGTGATTTTGAAATCAGGTTTGATTAATTCGTAGAGAGGTTAAACCTTTTCTGGCATAGCATAATGATGTCTTTGTATATCATATCGAAATTAATACAAGTCAATCACAATTTCATGAAAATAGTCTATGTAAACATAAATATTCAAATTCTTCTGTGAAGCAACATAAAAAATTACTTCATCCATAATTCATCTTGGCGCTTTCTTTAATTCTGAAGCGAAGTACTATCTTTTGTAACTTCTGTTAATCGAAGTACAACTTCTTGACAATCGTAAATAAAATCAGTCCCAATGCATTTCGGGTGTCCTCAACACCATTCGTCAGGGGCTAACTACAGCAAAACGTATATATTACAATAAATTCTGTATCTTATACATCAAGTTAAAAAATCAACCAATTTCTCATTGTACGTGAAAAGTCCTAAGTCTAAAAAATTAAACAGTAGTAGTGAAAGTAGTAGTAGTGAAAGTCATCCTGATGGTGCCATTAATAGGTCAGTAACCATCAACGTATCACAAAGACAGAAAAAATGAGTGGACAGAAGAAAACATTACCACACCGCCGGTGCTGTGAATCAAATTGTTGAAAAAACTCATAGTGCTGCTCCACCCGTGTGTTCAATTCCCATGTTCTTGAACTACCATGAAAGTAGCTGTACCTCTGTACACCTGAATAACGCGCTCTCCTCAAATGTTAGGTAAACTTCTGCCAGTCAATAGTTCTATGATGCAATGGAAAGTGCTATTGAGTAATACAAGACTGCTAAAATACAAAATAACTATTTTACCCTCAATCTAAAGTCTCACCTGCCTTTTAAGTTGAGTGATCAGCAATAGATTACTAAATAAACCACTTCTGTACGTAAGGTATATCCAGGGTTCCAGCCTGCCACTACAAATGGAAGCAAATATTAAACCTGCTGGCCATATTCGCTCTGCTCCGTGTAACACAAAAAATGTGTCTGTGTGATAAACCAGTGCTCCATACTCTCACCTGCTATCAAAGTGTCGAACTTACGCTGGACTCTGGAGCAGAATGTAGAATCCGAGCTCTGCCTACATAAAATATGAATATTGAGATGAGTGTCCTCTCGTCCCGCTTCATGAATTTCCCACTCTTATTGTCAGCATCTTACCTAATGTCGATAGTTGCTACGTGGAAAACTTCCTCTGGAACGCGCTCGTAAACAATTCAGCGATCCCTGCACCTGAACTCCGTTTAAACCTTGCTCACGTACATATCACGTGACTCTAACATCACCGATTCAGTAATTGACATTTATTCCTATAGGCCTCCTGGCCCATAGGAATGAATGGCAATTACCGAATCGGTAAATACCGATTCGGTAAATACCAAATCTTAACGATTCTGTAATTTTTACCGAATAATTACCTACATAGGATTTACCGAATCGGTAAAATTCAGTATTTTAGAATTGGTAAATCCTATTTACCTACATCTAGCCCTTAGTCTCTTACAAAGCTAATCGCATATGCTTCAAACATTCCTGAATAATGTTACGATAGCAATCCATATTCTTCCAAGTGGAACATCATCTAATTAGCTTATGACAACATTCCCTCGTTATTGTAGCTTACAATGAGACTAATCACATTTGCATCAAATAAACAAAGTTATGTGTGACTTGCTAATTCGAACAATTACACATGTAGGAATGAGACTCAATCGCAAACGTTTTAGACAGTTTCAAATTGTACATAGCACGCTGCATGCAAGCTTTACTGATATCGTGTTGAACACACTACTTCTTAAAGTGTTTCAACAAATTTCCAATCAATCAGAAGACCCAACTTCGTAACATATACATTGTTTCAACTATATCCACATGCGAAACATGATTCATTTGGCTACTTATCATTTTACCCCCAGTGTTTTCCTATATAATTAATTTTGTTCCTCCTGGTCCCTTTGTTTGTGTGAAAAAAATCATACCCAATAAACTTAACTGTTAGTACAATGTTCACTATTACATTTCTTTCTAATTTAAAGACAAAAAAAGCTAAAATCATAATACACAACATACAGTTCTAGCAAAATTCCAGATGCTGGGGATTGCTTCAACATGAAACATGATAATTCCAGTTTATCGTTCAGTCCCTTTGGGGACATGGTATCCAGGTACCTAATCCAAAACGTTTCTTTCTGCATGATGTGTTTTGTCATGCCCCTATCATTGCTGAGTGTAACTACCTCCAGTGCTGTAAACCCAAGTTGAGCTATGGTGTGGTGTGCTTCTGCCCAATAAATAGTTAATGGTGAATTCAACGATCTAGTTCTAATCCTGCTTCTATGTTCAGTTATGCAAATTTTAAGTGATTTTTAAGTTTTACCTACATGATATAATGTACACGGGCAGCGGATTGCATAAATCACGTGTTGGGTGTTACAATTGGCTATGAATCGTAACTTTATAGATTCCCCTGACCATGAATGAGTTATGGTATTGCCTATAATGGCATTGTTACAATGCGAGCAGTTACAGCATTTCTTCATCCCCTTGTGTTGTTCCTTATCATTCGTGGTTCTCTTGGTCAGTAACGCCTGCAGGTTGTTAGACCTTTTGTATGCAAAAATCGGGGGATCCTGAAAAAGATTTCCAAAGTCAGGCTCTGTTTGTAACAGATCCCAATGGTTTAGAATGATTTTCTCGATAGGTAGTAATTGTGTGGAAAATGTGGTGACATAAATTTCCCTTTTGTTAGGTGGTTTGTCTGTTTTCACCAATAAAGATTCTCTGGACATTCCCTCCACTCTTCTTACTGAGTTTTCCACTATTTCAGTGGGATAACCTAGGTCCAAAAAACATCTTTTAGTTTCTGCTAGTGCATTCTGGTACCCAGAATCTTCTGAGGATATTCGCTTTATCCTCAAAAATTGGGAAAAGGGAAGATTTTTTTTAAGGTCCCAGGATGAAAGCTACTGAAAAGTAGTATATTGTTCCGGTCTGTGGGCTTCCAAAACACCTTTGTACAGATGTCCGTACCATGCAGGAATGAAATACTCTGCTTATGTAGTGTGTACGTGAATTGAATCCTAGAATTTATCTCGTTCAATCCACTAAGCTTCTGTTCTACATCATGTTTGGAATTCTGCCAGATGATAAATATATCATCAATATACTTACGGTATATGATCAGATTATCCATACAAGATGGATCATTCAATATATTTTCTTGTTCAAATTTCATCATATAGGTATTTGCTTAGCTGGGAGCCTCTGCAAAACCCATGGAAGTTCCATTGGTTTGTAAAAAGAACTTCTGCCATTTGAAATAGCTTTTAAACAGGCAGAATTGTAGTACCTCTAAGAAAAAAACCTTGTTCGCCTGAACCGTTTCTTGCTGAAGCAGTGCCCAGTCTATCTCCTCGATGCCCTCGGCATGGGGTATCGAGGTGTAGAGAGACACCACGTCCACTGTTACTAACCATATTTCTGCATCAGGTCTCAGTGTCAATTTGTTCAGTAATTTCAAGAAGTGTGTAGTGTCTTGTACATATGTAAGTCCTGACTGAACAAACGGTTGTAAAAAAATGTCTAAGCATTGTCCAAGCGGCTCATGTATGGAACTGCAACCCGATACTGTGGGGCGAAAAGGCGGATCTTGAAGGTTTTTACGTATCTTGGGCAACATGTATTTCATGGGTCTACGTGGAAACTTAGAGTAAAGGAAATCTCGTGTTTTTGAAGTAATCCATCCCATATCTACAGCATGTGATAGTATTTCAAGCAAAGACTTCTGAAACTCTGTGGTTGTATCCTGGTTCAAGGGTAAATATGTGGTTTCATCAGCTAACATCGAAGAAACTTTCGTTTCATAGTAATTACGTTCCATCACCAGAAGTGCCCCTCCCTTATCAGCAGGGAGGAAGACTATAGATTTGTTCATCCTTAAATATTTAAGTGCCTTTCTATCCGCTGCTGTTAAATTTTGACGTTTCCTGAATGTAGCGGATAATTGGGTCAAATCCCTCTTAATCAATGTCTCAAATGAGTCAATAACCTTGTGAGAAATCAGGGCTACAAAAGTACTTTTAGGTTTGAATTCCTTGTATTCAGGCTGGTCTAAATGTGTCTGGGATGGTTCTAAGTTTGAGAAAAAGTATCTTAATCTTAGTTTCCTCATGAATTTGAAAAATTTAATTTCAGTCTGTAAAGGCCTAGTTTGAAAAGTGGGATCAAAAGAAATGCCCTTATTCAATACTGCTGTCTGCGCCTTAGTAAGAGTTGATGTAGAAATGTTCATAACTAGTGCTTCTTTTGCCGCTACCCGTGCTGACTTGCTTTGTGTTGTCCGCGGCCTCTACAGGTTTTCCTGCCTCTGGCAAGCCGGGCCGACGAGGCTGAAATGCCAGAAACCGGTCCCCGGTAGCTTGTCTCCTTTCTGGTGAAGAATTGGCTTGGTAGTTTGGTCTGCCCTGTTCCCATGATGCACTGGGCCAGGGACAGACTAATTTGCATATAGCCAGGTTCTGAGCTGGGATGGGGCAGTGAGCTAAATAACGGTGATGGATCAAGCCCTGATCTTTGGACTGGGTAAGAGTGGTCTGCTTAATTCAGACACTCTGTTCATCACCACCCCCTTTTCTGAATCGTTTTTGGCCACTACAGGTGTGGCAGGGTATACTCAGACATGAGTCCCTTGCTCACTGCTCCATCAGGATTCAAGCAAGCCGGGCCGACGAGGCTGAAATGCCAGAAACCGGTCCCCGGTAGCTTGTCTCCTTTCTGGTGAAGAATTGGCTTGGTAGTTTGGTCTGCCCTGTTCCCATGATGCACTGGGCCAGGGACAGACTAATTTGCATATAGCCAGGTTCTGAGCTGGGATGGGGCAATGAGCTAAATAATGGTGATGGATCAAGCCCTGATCTTTGGACTGGGTAAGAGTGGTCTGCTTAATTCAGACACTCTGTTCATCACCACCCCCTTTTCTGAATTGTTTTTGGCCACTACAGGTGTGGCAGGGTATACTCAGACATGAGTCCCTTGCTCACTGCTCCATCAGGATTCAAGCAAGCCGGGCCGACGAGGCTGAAATGCCAGAAACCGGTCCCCGGTAGCTTGTCTCCTTTCTGGTGAAGAATTGGCTTGGTAGTTTGGTCTGCCCTGTTCCCATGATGCACTGGGCCAGGGACAGACTAATTTGCATATAGCCAGGTTCTGAGCTGGGATGGGGCAGTGAGCTAAATAACGGTGATGGATCAAGCCCTGATCTTTGGACTGGGTAAGAGTGGTCTGCTTAATTCAGACACTCTGTTCATCACCACCCCCTTTTCTGAATCGTTTTTGGCCACTACAGGTGTGGCAGGGTATACTCAGACATGAGTCCCTTGCTCACTGCTCCATCAGGATTCAAGCAAGCCGGGCCGACGAGGCTGAAATGCCAGAAACCGGTCCCCGGTAGCTTGTCTCCTTTCTGGTGAAGAATTGGCTTGGTAGTTTGGTCTGCCCTGTTCCCATGATGCACTGGGCCAGGGACAGACTAATTTGCATATAGCCAGGTTCTGAGCTGGGATGGGACAGTGAGCTAAATAACGGTGATGGATCAAGCCCTGATCTTTGGACTGGGTAAGAGTGGTCTGCTTAATTCAGACACTCTGTTCATCACCACCCCCTTTTCTGAATCGTTTTTGGCCACTACAGGTGTGGCAGGGTATACTCAGACATGAGTCCCTTGCTCACTGCTCCATCAGGATTCAAGCAAGCCGGGCCGACGAGGCTGAAATGCCAGAAACCGGTCCCCGGTAGCTTGTCTCCTTTCTGGTGAAGAATTGGCTTGGTAGTTTGGTCTGCCCTGTTCCCATGATGCACTGGGCCAGGGACAGACTAATTTGCATATAGCCAGGTTCTGAGCTGGGATGGGGCAGTGAGCTAAATAACGGTGATGGATCAAGCCCTGATCTTTGGACTGGGTAAGAGTGTCTGCTTAATTCAGACACTCTGTTCATCACCACCCCCTTTTCTGAATCGTTTTTGGCCACTACAGGTGTGGCAGGGTATACTCAGACATGAGTCCCTTGCTCACTGCTCCATCAGGATTCAAGCAAGCCGGGCCGACGAGGCTGAAATGCCAGAAACCGGTCCCCGGTAGCTTGTCTCCTTTCTGGTGAAGAATTGGCTTGGTAGTTTGGTCTGCCCTGTTCCCATGATGCACTGGGCCAGGGACAGACTAATTTGCATATAGCCAGGTTCTGAGCTGGGATGGGGCAGTGAGCTAAATAACGGTGATGGATCAAGCCCTGATCTTTGGACTGGGTAAGAGTGGTCTGCTTAATTCAGACACTCTGTTCATCACCACCCCCTTTTCTGAATCGTTTTTGGCCACTACAGGTGTGGCAGGGTATACTCAGACATGAGTCCCTTGCTCACTGCTCCATCAGGATTCAAGCAAGCCGGGCCGACGAGGCTGAAATGCCAGAAACCGGTCCCCGGTAGCTTGTCTCCTTTCTGGTGAAGAATTGGCTTGGTAGTTTGGTCTGCCCTGTTCCCATGATGCACTGGGCCAGGGACAGACTAATTTGCATATAGCCAGGTTCTGAGCTGGGATGGGGCAGTGAGCTAAATAACGGTGATGGATCAAGCCCTGATCTTTGGACTGGGTAAGAGTGGTCTGCTTAATTCAGACACTCTGTTCATCACCACCCCCTTTTCTGAATCGTTTTTGGCCACTACAGGTGTGGCAGGGTATACTCAGACATGAGTCCCTTGCTCACTGCTCCATCAGGATTCAAGCAAGCCGGGCCGACGAGGCTGAAATGCCAGAAACCGGTCCCCGGTAGCTTTTCTCCTTTCTGGTGAAGAATTGGCTTGGTAGTTTGGTCTGCCCTGTTCCCATGATGCACTGGGCCAGGGACAGACTAATTTGCATATAGCCAGGTTCTGAGCTGGGATGGGACAGTGAGCTAAATAACGGTGATGGATCAAGCCCTGATCTTTGGACTGGGTAAGAGTGGTCTGCTTAATTCAGACACTCTGTTCATCACCACCCCCTTTTCTGAATCGTTTTTGGCCACTACAGGTGTGGCAGGGTATACTCAGACATGAGTCCCTTGCTCACTGCTCCATCAGGATTCAAGCAAGCCGGGCCGACGAGGCTGAAATGCCAGAAACCGGTCCCCGGTAGCTTGTCTCCTTTCTGGTGAAGAATTGGCTTGGTAGTTTGGTCTGCCCTGTTCCCATGATGCACTGGGCCAGGGACAGACTAATTTGCATATAGCCAGGTTCTGAGCTGGGATGGGGCAGTGAGCTAAATAACGGTGATGGATCAAGCCCTGATCTTTGGACTGGGTAAGAGTGGTCTGCTTAATTCAGACACTCTGTTCATCACCACCCCCTTTTCTGAATCGTTTTTGGCCACTACAGGTGTGGCAGGGTATACTCAGACATGAGTTCCTTGCTCACTGCTCCATCAGGATTCAAGCAAGCCGGGCCGACGAGGCTGAAATGCCAGAAACCGGTCCCCGGTAGCTTGTCTCCTTTCTGGTGAAGAATTGGCTTGGTAGTTTGGTCTGCCCTGTTCCCATAATGCACTGGGCCAGGGACAGACGAATTTGCATATAGCCAGGTTCTGAGCTGGGATGGGGCAGTGAGCTAAATAACGGTGATGGATCAAGCCCTGATCTTTGGACTGGGTAAGAGTGGTCTGCTTAATTCAGACACTCTGTTCATCACCACCCCCTTTTCCGAATCGTTTTTGGCCACTACAGGTGTGGCAGGGTATACTCAGACATGAGTCCCTTGCTCACTGCTCCATCAGGATTCAAGCAAGCCGGGCCGACGAGGCTGAAATGCCAGAAACCGGTCCCCGGTAGCTTGTCTCCTTTCTGGTGAAGAATTGGCTTGGTAGTTTGGTCTGCCCTGTTCCCATGATGCACTGGGCCAGGGACAGACTAATTTGCATATAGCCAGGTTCTGAGCTGGGATGGGGCAGTGAGCTAAATAACGGTGATGGATCAAGCCCTGATCTTTGGACTTGGTAAGAGTGGTCTGCTTAATTCAGACACTCTGTTCATCACCACCCCCTTTTCTGAATCGTTTTTGGCCACTACAGGTGTGGCAGGGTATACTCAGACATGAGTCCCTTGCTCACTGCTCCATCAGGATTCAAGCAAGCTGGGCCGACGAGGCTGAAATGCCAGAAACCGGTCCCCGGTAGCTTGTCTCCTTTCTGGTGAAGAATTGGCTTGGTAGTTTGGTCTGCCCTGTTCCCATGATGCACTGGGCCAGGGACAGACTAATTTGCATATAGCCAGGTTCTGAGCTGGGATGGGGCAGTGAGCTAAATAACGGTGATGGATCAAGCCCTGATCTTTGGACTGGGTAAGAGTGGTCTGCTTAATTCAGACACTCTGTTCATCACCACCCCCTTTTCTGAATCGTATCCCTAAAAAAGACACCTTAAATGTTGAAGTTGTGGTCACTTCTGTTTGTGTAGTGTCAATCACCACCGGTGCTGGCACCGGTGGACAAGATAATCGAGTCTCGCTGATGGATACCAAACTCTCCTCAGATGAGGTAGTACCTGACTTCTGATATGAACGTTTTTGTGCATACACCTCCGCCCAAGAATAAACTTCATCTAGTTTATTATCAATGGTGTCACGTCTAAATTTGCGCACCTTGCGCTCATGAATATCCTTTGCGTATCCGTCAAGCCTTTTGTTAATGTCTTCCACTGATGCTGCCCAATCTTTGCCCTCCATACGTGATTTTAAAGAGCTTTGTAATTCATGTATTTCCTGTTGAAGCAATGTATATGTTACGAAGTTGCGGTAAGCTATGTACAATCTGAAACTGTCTAAAACTTTTGCGATTGAGTCTCAATACTACATGTGTAATTGTTTGAATTAGCAAGTCACACAGAACTTTGTTTATTTGATGCAAATGTGATTAGTCTCCATGTAAGCTACAATAATGAGAGAATGTTGTCATAAGCTAATTAGATTATGTTCCACTTGGAAGAATATGGATTGCTATCATTACATTATTCAGGAATGTTTGAAGCATATGCGATTAGCTTTGTAAGAGACTAAGTGACAGAATGCTGTAGCTAATAGTAGGACAGTATGATATTATAATTGGTTCAATTTCGATCATGTATAACAGATGTGTTGCAAATGTACATAACTTGTGTATGAAGTAACAACATGATTATACCCAACTTTATGGGTCAAAACATATGGCATGAAAATCCTGGTTAAATCAAAACACACAAGATGATGGACGGAATGTTGCACAATGGCAAAACATTCACCCCCAGTCACAGATCTGGGTTTAATCCATCGTTATTTTGCTCACCAAGCCACTCCAGTTCAGACATGGCCATATGCCAATCAGTCTTGACCCTGTGCCTCATGGGAACAGTCCAGCCTGAACTGCCAAGCCATGTCTTCTGTGGACTGAAATCAAGCATCCTAGGACCAGTTTCTGGCTATCAGCCGTGTTCAGGCAGGATAGCTTGACTCCAGTGGGCTAGTGAGCACAGGACCCACGACTGGGCATACCCTTCCCACATATGGTGAACAGCAAAACACACAAGATGATGGACGGAATGTTGCACAATGGCAAAACATTCACCCCCAGTCACAGATCTGGGTTTAATCCATCGTTATTTTGCTCACCAAGCCACCCCAGTTCAGACATGGCCATATACAAATCATTCTTGACCCTGTGCCTCATGGGAACAGTCCAGCCCTAAATGCCAAGCCATGTCTTCCCTGGACTGGAATCAAGCATCCTAGGACCGGTTTCTGGCTATCAGCCGTCTTCAGCCAGGATAGCTTGACTCCAGTGGCCTAGTGAGCATGGCACCCACGTCTGGGCATATGAAAATCCTGGTAACCAATTGACATTTTAGCATATTTCTTTCATTTTACTTTCCCATTCTTTTAACTCACCACATTTCTAACTCTGCTCATTTATAGAAGCCTTAGTATATTTTGCATTATTAGTACCGGTAGGATGTAGAATAATGATAGGGAAAGAGAGTACAGTTTTCTGTGACTTGACACTTGTGACTCGAGCGTCACTTGGGTAATTTGATGGCATTTTACTTAGATTAACATGAAACAGGTTGGATTAGATCGCCTTCTACGCATCCCAGTGTAATTGGCCAACATGGCGGCCGATTTTCTAGATCACTCAGAGCTTCAGCTAGTCCGTTTTTAGTTCAAGTGATTTTACATTGCATTGATGACATTAGAGTCACGTGATATGTACGTGAGCAAGGTTTAAACGGAGTTCAGGTGCAGGGATCGCTGAATTGTTTACGAGTACGTTCCAGAGGACATTTTCCACGTAGCAACCATCGACATTAGGTAAAATACTGACTATAAGATTGGGAAATTAATGAAGCGGGGTGAGAGGACACTCATCTCAATGTTCATATTTTATGTAGGCAGAGATCGAATTTTACATTCCGCTCTACGGTCCAGCGTAAGTTCGACACTTTGATAGCAGCTGAGAGTATGGAGCACTGGTTTATCACACAGACACATTTTTTGTGTTACAAGGAGCAGAGGGAACATGGCCAGCAGGTTTAATATTTTCTTCCATTTGTAGTGGCAAGCTAGAACCCTGGAGATACCTTACGTGCAGACGTGGTTTACTTGGGAATCTATTGCTGCTGACTCAACTTAAAAGGCAGGTGAGACTTTAGATAGAGGGTAGCATAGTTATTTTGTGTTTTAGCAGTCTTTGATTACTCAATAGCCATTTCCATTGCATCATAGAACTATTGAAAGACATCTTCCTTTATCAAGTGGCAGAAGTTTACCTAACATATGAGGAGAGCGCATTATTCAGATGTACAGAGGTACAGCTACTTTTATGGTAGTTCAAGAACATGAGTATTGAACACACGTGTGGAGCAGCACTTTGAGTTTTTTTCACAATTTGATTCACAGCACCGTCGGTGTGGTAATGTTTTCTTCTGTCCACTCATTTTTTCTGTCTTTGTGATACGGTCATGGTTACTGATCTATTAATGGCACCATCAGAATGACTTTCACTACTACTACTTTCAGTACTGCTGTTTCATTTTTTAGACTTAGGACTTTTCCCGGACAATGAGAAATTGGTTGATTTTTAACTTGATGTATAAGATACAGAATTTATTGTAATATATACGTTTTGTTGTAGATAGCCCCTGACGAAGGGTGTAGAGGACACCCGAAATGCATTGGGACTGATTTTCTTTACGATTTTCAAGAAATTGTACTTCGATTAACAGAAGTTACAAAAGATAGTACTTTGCTTCAGAATTAAAGGAAGCGTTAAGAAGAATTTTAGATTAAGTAATTATTTACGCTGCTTCACGGAAGAATTTGAATATTTATGTTTACATAGACTATTTTCATGAAATTGTGATTGACTTGTATTAATTTTGACATGATATTTGTATGACACACTCATTCATGAGTGTCAAAGGTAGGGCTCTCTCTGTCTAGGACTGTTGAACCCTGGTCAAATTTTCTTCTTGAACCAGTGAGTGGGTGGAACCACCTCAGAGCAAGCACACCAATTGTGATTTCTAGAATCAGAGTCTATTTGGATTAGAGTTCAATAGAGTGCATCACTGATGTTTTTTCACATTCATAAGGATATCTTCGCCATGTGGGCACTCCCTGTCAAATTCGGGTGGCCTGTCCTGTACTGGTAGAAGTATATCATGACCCTTTGAAAGTCGCTCCCAAAGGAGTGCTTTCACTTTTCTTGGTATGTCTCCCTCCGTCCGGAGTGTTATTTCATATAACCTATGTGGAGAACTAACCCTGGTGTCTACAGACTGAACTTGAATGTCTTTATTCAAGTCCATTGTCTCCAGAAGTCCCTTCAGGTTCTGGTGAGCTATTGTTACTTCTGCTGCACTGTCCAGCATTGTCTGAGCTCATTCTCCGTTCTTGAGTTGTGTTCTCAGAATTCTCTGCATGTCTGATCTTCAGACCTGCTACCTTCTTCTTGGTGAATTGAGGTTTTGATTTATTTTTCTGAACGTGTTGATCGTCTTTGGACTTCATGCGTTCTTCTTTTTGATCTGACAGTCCTCCTCTTTCGGATGTCTGTGACGAAATCTGAAAGTTACGAGAGGAACGTGTATCAGTATCTTGATACCTGTCAGGTTTTCTCAAATTATCCCTATTCCTGAGGTTATACCTCCATTCAGAGGGCTACTTTTGAGGAGACCTACCTCAGGATTGACAACCTTTCTCTTTTGAATGTTGGTTGTTATTTTCCCACTTCTTTTTAGAAGATGTAGGATTGTGTTTATTAGAGTCCTTTTCAGGACCTTCAGACAGTTGTGGTTTAACTGGTTTCCCATCCAAACTGTCTCTGCCTAATTCTTCATAGGATTTTTCAATTATTCTGGCTAGTTCTTGTTGTTCTGGTACATCAAATTCCCTTAATTTCTGGCGGTTCACCACTGATGCTGCTTCTCCTTTAATATTAGATAATATTATTGTTGAGACCTGGTCTAAATTCTTTTTTTTTGTTTAACTTTGTTTTATTAATTGTCAAGAGCAGCAGGTATGATACATTACAACAATCACATGCCTCTTTTGAACTCCTGGCATCCGAAAACCTTTCCCTCCCCAGAAATAGAAGGTGTTCAGGACCATGAGACGTAATGGAGTAATGTGTCCATGAGAGCACGTGCGGGGCAAGCATCAGTAGTTTACATACCCGACCGCCCCGTGAATTAACGTCAACTTTCCCCCCCTTGAAACCCCCAAACCCCCCCTCAGCCCCCCTGCCTCCCCCACCGGTGTGCCACATCTTTGCCTTGTGAAGGCACAAAGTCAGAGTACCAACGCATTTCCAATCATTTGGGGGTATCCTCGTAGGACGACAAGTCCGTGAGCCGCAGCAATTGTAGGTACTTCGGGCAAGTGATCTCATTGAATTCTTTGGCCAAGAAGGAGAGGAAGGGCTGCCAGACAGTAGCAAAGGATGCCGTGGAGTGGGTAAGAGTTGCTTGGATCCGTTCCATGCCTCATATATACGAGATTCTATGGAGCCAACCCGTGTGTGTGGGACGCCTAGAAGTGCCCCAGAGCGAAAAGATGTGCTGAACCGCAGCCCCAATTGCTAACCCCATTTGTTTCCCTTTGATCGACTTTAGTGGGAATGTAAGTGCATTTGGGAGCTCTAGAAGTGTGTAGGCTGGGAAGCTGGGAATCTCTGTGTCAAAGTGTGCGTATATATCGTCTAGAACTGCCTTCCAGTAGTCCGTCACCTCTACAGAGTCCCACAACAGGTGAGTTAGAGTCCCTAACTCATCACAGCCCCTCCAGCAGGTAGCAGTGCGGTTTGGGTTACCTTTGTTGAGTCGGGCTGGTGTCTGATACCAATAAGTCATGATCTTAACTGCTGTTTTCCTACTGGCAGTGTTCCTAGCTGTGTGGTTGGCCCTGTAGTATATAGCTTGCCAATCTTTGTCCGTGAAGCTACTCCCTAGCTCCGCTTCCCATCTTTTCTGGCAAGCGGAGCGGGGCGTGGGCGCCGGTGGGCTGATCATTTTGTAAAGGTCAGTGATCGCTTGTAAATGTAAATGTAAATGTAAATGTGCTGGACTTGTAAAGCGCACAGCTGCCCGTGAGCGTCCCGGCGCTTGCTTAGGGAACCCGTCCTGGTATTCCCCTGTGAGAAACCCCGGCAGGGTGTCCACAAGGTGAAAGCCAGGCATCCCGCCGTGAGGGGCCGTAGTGGAGATTAAGCAAGCTATTGCTCAGAGTCACAGAGTGTGACCCCGTGAGTTGAGTAGGCACCAGAGCGAGAATTGTCGAGTCCGTGGAATTTTGAGCCCGAGACCCGCCGAGGCGGGGAATCGAACCCTGGTCCACGGTCGATCTCAGCTTCCAGGTCTGCCGCCTCTAACCACTGAGCCACGCTTCTTGTCTGTCGTTCGTTTTTGTAAGGAGCCATTTCTAGTAGGCCGTGAGTCCCCTTGCAACTAGCGGCCGCGTGTCCGGTTGCGTCAGCCAGTGCCTAATCTGAAAATACTGGTAACGCTGCGGTGCCAATAGATTATACATATCCGTTAGGGCATTGAACTGAATGAAACCATCCAGGTCGAACAGGTGTCCAGCAGACCTGCATTCAGAATTTCTCCACTGCCCAAACGCATGCGGCTTCAACCCTGGAGCAAAGGCAGGGTTATCAAAGAGCGGTGTGATAGGGGAAGGGAAAGTAGTAAGTCGCCCTTTGACCGCCACCGTGTCCCACACTCTGAGTATTGCGCGAGTGATGGGTGACTTATTAAAGTATGCTAGCCTATCGTAACGTTTCAAAAAGGGAATCTTCCATAGCGACATCTGCGCCATCGCTCTGTTTTGGAAGAGCCATCTCTTCTCCGATTCGGGACGATTCAATTCTAAGAGATAGCGCAGCTGTATTGCCTGGAAATACCTCAGCAAATTGGGAACCCCTAGTCCCCCCTCAAGTGGGGGTACGCTGAGCAAGGTCTCTGAGAATCCGTGGGCGGTTCCCGGCCCATATAAATTGTTGTATTGCTTCCTGTAATTTATTTAGCATTCCTAGCGGGGGAGTCACTGGGATGGTCTGGAATGTATATAGGACCTTGGGTAGAAGGGACATTTTAACTGCTGCTACTCGACCTAAAAGAGATAACGGATGTTGCCGCCACCTCCTCCGGTCTCCCTGTATTTGGGAGTACAGATCCGAGTAGTTCCGATCAACAGTCTGCGTAGTGCTTGGTGTAAGGGTGATTCCCAAGTAAGGGATCGAAGTGCGATAAGACAGTCCCCCATAAGTCATAGGCCCGCCGAATTACTTACGTGCATTTCGGCCTAGTGGGAGGATCATGGATTTCCCAGTGTTCATTTTGAAACCAGATACCTTCCCAAAGGCCTCCATTTCCTTCATAAAAGCTGGCACGGATTGTTTGGGATTGTTCAGTGCCGCCAAAATATCATCGGCATATAGGCTGATGGTGTGCGGCTCACCCCTGAAAGTGATGCCCGCTATATCTGGATTGTCAGTAATCCTCTGCACGAGAGGTTCTATGTAAAGCGCAAAGAGGAGAGGCGAAAGTGGGCACCCCTGACTGGTTCCCCGTCTGAAATCAAAGGGTTACGAGCTTGTGCCGTTGACACGGATCGCCGCCCGGGGTGTATCATAGCAACTGGCGACCCAAGCCCTGAAGCGGTCCCCTATCCCGAATCGCACCAGGGTTTTATCCCAAAAAAAAACAGTCCACCCTGTCAAACGCTTTCTCAGCGTTGACAGAGAGTAGTGCAGCGTCGGAGTTGTTGAAGTGGGCTTTGTCTATTAAATGTAAGAGGCGCTTGGTGTAGTCATTGCACTGCCTGTTGGGAATAAATCCTGACTGATCAGGCTCTATTATTCCCGGTAAGCACGGGCCCAGTCTCGCAGCCAGGATCCCCGTAAAAAGCTTGAGGTCAAGATTGAGCAAGGATATGGGCCTCTAGGCAGCACATTGAGTAGCATCCTTACCCGGCTTAGGCAATACTATGATGTTGGCCGCAAGCATGTCGGGGGGGAATGGAACCTGGCCCTTGGAAGGAATTAAATAGCCTGGTCAGGAGCGGCGCTAACAGAGGGAAAAATGTCTTATAAAATCCGGCGGAAAAGCCATTTGGCCCTGGTGATTTCAGAGGGGTGAGGCGCGCTATCGCGCTAACCACTTCCTCCGTTCCGATAGGTGCATCTAAGGAAGCGGCCCCGGCACCATAAAGTGCAGTGACCGCCACCCCTTCGAGATAGGCCTCCCCCATTTTATCCAGAGCGGGATCTACGCTGTAGAGTGAGGCATAGAAGGCCCGACAGACTTCCGCTATTTTGTCATCCTCCTGGAGCGCCTGACCCTGAGCGCCTTGAATATTGGTGATTTTGGACCTTTGGCTACCCCCACTTTCTTCTCAGTAGTGGACGAATAGAATTGGTGAGGACAGGCTCTGGAGCGTATTCTGGGCCAGTCCTTGGAGAGATGGTGCATTCCCTGCAACAGGCAAATCGAAGCACCAGAGTTCTCCAGGTATGATAGCACGGCCCTACGCTTGATAGGGTTATTGAGCCCTTTTACATTCAGGGTAATGACCCTCAAGGTAGTGTCTGACATAGTTACCCCTGCCTTGGGAAGTGCGAATTCCTGGGGGAGGCTGCCCGCTTCTGATGACTCACATGTGCCCCCCCTTGTGCGACACACCAGTTCCCTCCCCACCCCTGCCCCTTCCACCCCCCAAAATTTCCCTCTCCTCCCCCTTCCCCAACAAAACTACCCCCCTGCCCCCCTGCCCCACCCTGCCCCTCTCCCAAAACCCCCGCGTTCTGAACTCCTGAACCCCACCCCACCGCCCTCCACCCTAACCCCAACAAAGAGACCCAAACAGAATATCATAGTCCCAAGCCTGGAAACTTGTATCACAGGCCTGTGGTAAAGTTATCTGGTTGAGCATAAAGCCACGGCGACCTTTATTTTATTTTGAAGGTTTTATATAGTGCTAGCTCCACCCGAGGGTATCAGAGCGCATTACATCAGCAATAGAAGTACGTAATAAAAAACAATCATGGCAGTTGAACTAAAACGGGTTATACAGGTGCTCAAACCAATAACAAATACAGGGAGTAATTTAGGGAACATAGTGATTAGAGGTGCATATAGATGGAGATAGAGATAGAGAAGCAAGTTGCCGGAACCAGTAGGATTATTGAAAATAGTACATTTAACAGTATGTCAAGGAGGATTCAAAGGACATAGTAGGTAGTGGGTGGAGAAGAGAGGGTGAGGGGGAGAGTGATGTGACAAAAGGGAAAGAAGGGGGGGTGAATGTGGGAAGGGGGAGAAGTCTAAATAGGGAGAAGGAGAGGTAGTCATAAAGGAGATCGGTGATTTCATTTCCCCAAAATTTAGTGAGCAAATGAATTTTAATGTCTTTTTTTAATCTAGAGTAGGAGGGATTGCAACGAAGGTCTTTGGGTAGGGCATTCCAAATGGTTGTGGCCTTACCAGAAAAGGAGCGGGATTTCGAAGCAGCTTTTTTGAGTAGGGCGGGTATGAGAAGAAGAGTGTTGGTGCTCCTCAGTGTTCAGGCACAGCCAGCTTTTTAAAGTTTAGTTGACAGGTAGGATTGGCTCTTCTGGTAAAGGGCTTTGTGAGTAATGCAGGCAATTTTATAGGATGATCTGCTGTCAATGGGGAGCCACTTGAGGAACTTGAGGGCTGGGGTGATGTGGTCTAAGCGGCTACAGTTTGTTGTTAGCCTGGCGGCGAGGTTGAGAACGGATTTGATGGGGGCCAGGTGGATTTTGGGGTGCCAGAGAGAAGGGCATTACCATGCTTAATTTTGGATAGAACAGGAGACTGGATAGTTAATTTAAAGTCTTCAGCTGGGATAAAAGGTTTGATTTTTTTGAGATGTCGGAGAGTGAAAAGTGCACTTTTTGCTGAGTTCTTTACATGGGAATTTAGTGTGAGTTTATTGTTGATGGTGATGCCGAGTGATTTAACCGAATCGGCGAGGGAGAGAGATCAGTTTAGCGCATTAAGGTCCGCAATCCACGATTGGATGGGGAGAGGGTTGTTTTTGGGAGAGAAGAGGATGATCTAAGTTTTGTTCGGGTTGAGTTTCAGATGATTGTATTGGAACCAGGTTTGGATCCTCGTTAAGGCCATGATAAGGTGCAGGATATCAGCATGGGATTTTATTTTATAGTATAATTGGGTATCGTCAGCATATAGGTGGTAGTTGATTTTTTCTTGTTTGAGTATCCGGGAAAGGGGTTCCATAAAGAGGTCAAAGAGAGCTGGAGAGAGGATGGATGATTGAGCGGCACCAAGGGAGACAGAGGTTGGGCTAGAGAGGTAGTTTTGTATTTTAATTTGTTGGGTTCTATGTTGAAAGTAGGAGGTGAACCAATTAAGGACAGTGCCACTGAGGCCAAAGCGATTTTTGAGTGTGTTGAGTAGGGTTGGGTGGTAAACTGTATCGAATGTTTTGGAAAGGTCAAGAAGGATGAGTAGGTAGGTCTAGCCCTTGTCCAGGGCTAGGTGAATATCATCGACTATATTGAGAAGCACGGTTTCCGTGCTGCACCCTTTGCGGAAGCCAGATTGAAGGGGGTCAGGCAGGTTGAACGTGTCAATGTGTCCAGTTGGAGAAGGGCGCATTTTTCCCGGGCTTTGGAGAGGAGGGGGAGGTTGGAGATGGGACGGAAATTATTAGGGTCGTTGGGGTCAGCTTTGGGATTTTTGAGGATGGGAGTGATTTGCCCGAGTTGAAGGGAGATGGGCACACTCCCTGTTGAGAGGGAGGCGTTGATGATGTTGGTCCAGTAGAGGACGATGACATGTTTGAGATCTTGGATGAGTGCGGAAGGGAGTGGGTCTTTAGTGTGGGAGGAAGGTTTGATTTTGGCTATAATGTTGAAGACCTCCTGTTCAGATACAGGGTGGAAATTAAGCCATGAGGCGTTATTTTTAAGCGGAAGGGAAATGGGTTCTGGTGGGGTAACAGTAGGGAGGGTGAGAGGGGGACGGGGAAGTGTTCAAGGGGAGAGGGGGAAGAGGTGTGGTAATCAGGGGTGGTTGAGGAGTGAGCAAGGGTAGAGTATCGAGCAAAGCGTGGTCTATTTTTGTGATTTTTTTTAGCAGAAAAAGTTGGCAATTTCTTCACATTTGTCAGTGGAGGCCACCGGGTTAAGGGGTGCAGGGTTGGTTTGGGTTCTAATAATCTTGAACAGTTCTCTGGGTCTGTTTTTGGCACGAGAGAGTTGAAGACGAAAGAATGACGCTTTCTTTGAAAAGATGTGTTTTTTGTAAGAGGATCTCGCAGTTCTAAGGAGGGCAAGATGGGATGGGGAGGGGTGTTGTCTCCATGTTCTTTCCGCCAGTCTCAGCCAGCATCTTTCTTTATTAAGGTCTAGGGTGAACCATGATTTAGAGGGGGCATTTTTTAATGTTTTAGTTTTCAGAGGGGCAAGTTGGCCTAACACCTCCGTTACAGTTTTGTTGAAATGCACCGTGAGATCATTAGCATTTGAAGGGGGGGGGAGACTAAGGGGCCCATTAGGATGGCAGGCGGATTGCCCCCACAAGGCCAGCGGTGGTCACCGCCAGCCTGGCGGGGGCAATCCGCCCGCCATCCGCTCCGGAATGCCCCCCCGCCATATTAGTATGGCTGGGGGGTCCGCCTTGCGACCGTGGCAGAAAAGGGTTTATATGGTGGCGGTGTCTATCAGACACCGCCAGCCATATTCGGATGGGCCTTTGAAGATGCTTTTCAAGCATGCGGTCTTTACTATGGGGGGTCCCCTGCGGGCCCCCCATGGTGAAGGCGAGGTGGGGGTGCACATGGGGGTACATGCACCACGCGGTGCCTGCTGCTTTGTGTATGCAAATGCATCCAATGCATTCATAACATTGTGGCGGGTGCCGGTGTGAACACCGCCCACGCAATGTTATGAATCCATGATTCGCCCGGTGCATCATAATAGCCATGGCACGGGGATGGCGGGCAGGCAAAGTCCGCCCGCAATCCTAATGGGGGCCTATGTTGGGATTGGAGTTTATGTTCAAGTGCTCCAGGAGGGATTTGTTTAAAATTTCTAGTAACAATTTTTGCTTTATTTATTTTTATTGGGGCAGGAGGTGCTTTGGGGGGATATTATGAACGGAATGAGATGGTGGTCAGACCAGTCAATGGGGATGATGTTGGATAGGGATGTAAGATCTGGGTTGGAGATGATTGCGTCTAGGATAGCTCCTTTGGTGTGGGTAGGGGAGAGGCAAAGTTGCTTGAGGTCGCTAATCTCAAGGAGATTATTGATGGGGTTGATTGTCTGGTCATTAGGTTTGTTCCAGTGGAGGTTCAGATCTCCAAGGAAAAGGTTTTTGGAGCTGGAGAGTAAGCCGCTTTCCATCGCTGCTGCATTTGTCAGGGGTCTTCAAGCCCCAAGAGACCCTGCTGCTTTCCTGCCGCTCCAGGAAGCGCCGACTCCTTTCCTGCGCCTGAAGGCATTTAAATATCAGCCACGCTCTCCGCATCGCGGGAGCTGCTTGCCATCGCTGCTGCATTTGTCAGAGGACTTCAAGCCCCAAAAGACCCTGCTGCTTTCCTGCGGCGACAGGTGGCGCCTACTCCTTTACCGCGCCTAAATATCAGCAGTGGTCTCAGCATCGCGGGAGCCGCTTTCCATCGCTGCTGCATTTGTCAGGGGACTTCAAGCCCCAAGAGACCCTGCTGCTTTCCTGCCGCGCCAGGAGGTGCCGAATCCTTTCCCGCGCCTGGAGGCATTAAAATATCAGCCGCGGTCTCCGCATCGCGGGAGCCGCTTTCCATCGCTGCTGCATTTGTCAGGGGACTTCAAGCCCCAAGGGACCTTGCTGCTTTCCTGCCGCACCAGGAGGTGCCAACTCCTTTCCCGCGCCTGGAGGCATTTAAATATCATCCGCGGTCTCTACATCTCGGGAGCCCCTTTCCATCGCTGCTGCATTTGTCAGGGGACTTCAAGCCACAAGAGACCCTGCTGCTTTCCTGCCGCACCAGGAGGCGCCGACTCCTTTCCCGCGCCTGGAGGCATTTAAATATCAGCTGCGGTCAGGGGGCGGAGCTTGCCTAGCCGAGAGATGGCTGCGCCCTGAGTGAGGTCCTCCGGGAGGCACAATACATAATACCCATCCTGCATATCCACGGCGATTTCGACTGCTTAGCGGACCGCTCTGAGCCCGCAGCTGCGGTGGCTCTACACTTGACAATTTTCGGAGCGCTCTGAGGACTGGCACCGGAGCTATTGCCGTAGGAACTGGTGAGGCCTGCGGCGCAGCGGAGTCGGCAATGCACCGGTCTCGAGTGCGCTGGTGAGCCATGACGCACGGGCACGTTGACTGGACTGCGGTGGGCCTTTGCTCCGAGGCGGAAGTAGGAAACCGGGGCTACATGCTTGCGTACCTCCCCAGAGTGACCGATCTTCCCGCGGCACATTTTGTAGTGAGGTGCTAGAAGTGTGGAGACGTGTAGAAGGCCCCGGCGTGGTGACCCCATCTGTTTTTGCCAGCCCGCGTGAACGCGACCCCCATGGGCTGCGGGCAGGGGCTGGAACATTGAGGATTGCTGACCGCCACCAGTGAGGTGTAACTGTCGAGTGGATACGCTAGGCAGATAGGGGGAGTGCAGTATCCCTGCGCACTCTCCCCTGACCTGAAGAGGTTGTGGTGGTGTGATAGACATGGCCCCATAGCTCACGAGGTGAGACCTGGATGCGAAGTGGCTGCGAGGCAGAGGCAGAACCCTGGGTATGTAGAGGCGACAAGAAACGCCAGAATCAGCTGCCATACCAAAATAGCACACTGCACAGGGGCTACGAAGATTACCCTCCCCATACACTGCAAAGTTATTGAGGCTGCTGGTCGCTGCGTAGAGGAGCCGGTGAGGAGACAGGAAGTTACCAGTGCAGCAACAACACTGCCCGGGGCGGTCTGTTGAGGGCTGAGTTCTGCATTTGCGACTGAAGTGCCCAGGTATAGTTTCCAGACCAGGGCTGGTGGAGGAGCAGGACAAAGGCACCCTGTGGCCGCTAACTGATTGATATAAGCCACTGCTGGCCTGGTGAGGTGTGGTCTGCCTTGGTCGCTTGGGCCTCTGTGAGATGCTTGCTGGCGATCCAGATGTAGAGGCTTTAGGGACCTCATAGGTGGACTGCACTACATAGACGACCTGTCCAGACATAGAGGCAACCACCTACCGACGACATCCATTGGCATATTCGGCCGTGGCAATGTAACATCAAGACTATTGCAAACATGGGTAAACCTGACAAAAATCAGCCAAAGATAAACTTTGATCATTCTAAAAAGACGCTGGATCATCCTGCGGTGGACCAGCAGGCACCTCTACCCAGATGCAGCTAGTGGTACCCCACCTGACAATATCCAGTCGATGTTTCTCACAATACAAACAGTACTTACAAACATAGACAGCAAAATTGACTCTTTAACACACAGAGTGGACAGAATGTCGGAGAGGCTAGACCGTCATACTGAGAGAATTGACATGGCTGAACGGCGACTATCAGAAGTCGAGGACACCAACAATCAGATCACCACCAAACAGACCAAGATAGACAAACAACTGACAGCATTGACAGCTAAAGCCGAAGATTTGAAAGCCAGGTCCCGGAGATGCGATATTAGAATAATGGTAATTGCAGAAACTACAAACACAGGCCCCATGAAGAAATATGTGGAACAACTCATAATAACGCTGATGGGAAAAAAGACACCTTCTCGGAGGTCTTCATAATAGAAAGAGCACACAGGTCCCTTGCCCCTAGGCCTCCACTGGGTACTAGACCACGACCCATCATTGCTAAGCTACTAAACTATAGAGACAGAGACGCGGCGCTACGGAAGGCTCGTGAAATGGGCACCCTAAGACATGAGGGCATGGAACTAGCTTTATATCCAAATTTCACACAGTCGGTGCAAGAAGCGAGGAAAAAATTTGGACCAGCAAAACAGAAACTCCGAGATCCGCAAATCCCTTATGCTATGCTGTACCCTGCCCGTCTTAAGGTCACTGATGAGGGGTTGGTGAAAATCTTTAATGAACCTAAAGACGTCATAAAATACCTGCAACTACAGAAACCCCAAGGAGTGCGTAGAAGGTCGCCGAGAGACAGACTGCCAGAATGAGAGGTCATGTCGGATGTAGAATGAGCTACACGAACTGAGGCAGAACAGACCACAACCCCGTTTGGATGGGTGCTAATTCTCTGTCACGCCTCAGCAGTGTTGAGTCTATGGCATGCATTCATCAAACAGATAAGAAACTATAATTATATAGCTCTGCACCCCTTGATGTGCAGCCATAATTGACTGATACAATAGATAATATGTGTCGAATTAATATTCATGTATATAGCTTTACAGAACTGTTGGCTGTGGAAGTGCATAGATATGTGGTAGAGAGGGCCAACTCCCCTTCGGAAGAGAAGGGTTAAAGACTCGGCAGCTCCCTGCCCCCTAGTGTGTACCACACTTGTTTAAGTTTTTTGGGGTTTACTGTTGGCTTACTGTGGTGGGAGGGGGTGAGGGACATGGGATATTTACAGGGAATTGTCTTCGCTGATACGGGTTCGGCGGAGTGGGAGGGGACGGGTTGGGGGGAAATCAAGAAAATCACCAAGCAGCATCCAGTGGGCGGTCAGTGCTCTTTTAGGTTCTGTGATTACTGGACAGTTACAACACTACATGCATATTCCTTTCCATTCTAACCGGATGGCGACTGAACTGAGACAAGTTAGACCATTGACTTTTGTGACCTGCAACGTTAGGAGACTCCAAAATCCATATAAAATCCAGAAAATGCTGGCTTATTTAGACAGGCGTAAGGTCGACGTCGCCTGTCTCCAGGAGACTCACCTTGCGCCCCAGCGAGAGTGTAGAGTTTGGTACAGAAGGGCAACGTTCCAAGTGGCATCCTCCTACTCAAACTATGCTCGAGGGGTATTAATATTGATCAAACGTAATACTCCTTTCACACTACTTAATACGATAACAGATGACCAGAGGAGGTATATTATTCTACAAGGTCATTTTGGGGGCTCAATTCTTACGATAGTTACAGTTTACTCCCCAAACGTAGATGACCCAATATTCTACGATCGCATTTGGGCCAAGCTTCATGAATCCCAACCCACAGCTGTTTTGTGGGGGGGTGACTTCAACACATGTCTGGACCCGATATTGGATAGGTCGAATGTCTGACAAAATATCGATTACAAAAATATCTACCTACAAAAAAATCGCAACAAAAATGTTGATTACAAAAATATTGACATGCTATCTCTAACAAGGTAAGTACAAAAATATCAAAAAAAAATATTGATTTCAAAAATATCGTAATTAAAAAATATATAGTTTTTAAACATTTAAAACAATATGTAATATAAATAAAATAATACTTACAAATGTAACAAACATAGGTAAAATATGATATAATATTTAAAATTAATAATTAATATATATAATTGAATTAAAATGTAATTCATAATCTACATATAATACATAATATATACTTAATATTAACTTAAAAACCTTATTTTAATAACTTTTATAAATAAATAAAAATATTATAAATTACAAATAAATGTATACACATAAAATAATAATATAAATAAAAATTTATAAAAATGTAAAACAAATTAAAAAAAGGTAAGTAAATGTTGGATAGCGTAGGGGTAAAAATTTATATTCCCACTCCAGAGAGTGCAACAGTAGGGAAAGTGTTGAATAGCGTAGGGGTAAAAATTACTATTCTCACTCCGGAGAGTGCAACAGTAGGGAAAGTGTTGGATAGCGTAGGGGTAAAAATTACTATCTGAAAGAGACACGTTAGTGATAGATTCCTTACCGTAGAATATCCCCAGGCGTTAGACTGGATCCGGAATTTTTTTGCGTAGCAGTACCCATGCGCGTCGGTAGGCGTCGTTCGCGGCTCTGCGTCTGTCGTCGGCGTCGTGATGAATTCGTCGGAGTACTTAGACGCCACCTCCGGGCACTGACGTCAGTTCTTCTTTTTTCCGCGCCAGCAAGCGCAGATCCGGAAAAAGTTGTACCCTAGTCAATTTTTGACTAACTTTTTACGATCCTTTTTGATATACTTTCGAAGTCTCTCGCCGGTGCCGGTAGGGATGCCCGGGTTCAAGCCCTGCGCTGACTGCAACCGACTGATGTCGGTTACCGACCCCCATCGCCACTGCCTGCACTGTCTAGGCCCGGACCACGACGACAAGTCCTGCTTCGACTGCCGGGCTCTGACGTCTAAAGCTAGACGGGAGCGGTCCTGTAAGCGACTCGAGCTTCTGCAGTCCGCCCCGCGCCGCTCGAGGTCCCGGTCCGGAAGGAGGTCGAGGGACCGGTTGCGGGGAAGGAGTCACCACAGTTCCGGGAGTCGTCATCGGTCTTCGGGCTCAAAGTCCTCAGGTAAGAGGCACAAGAAGTCGAAGAGGCACCATCACTCTTCTGACTCCCCCCGACGTTTGCGCAATGCGGCCGGGGTTTTGGGCGACACCGCCGGAGCCGCAGATGTCACGGCCTGCTCCATACCCGCCGGTCCCTGGGGAGAACGGGACGCCGGGGGAGATTGATGACTTCCTCATGGCCATGAGGTCGCTCGCTTCCCCGTCGGGTTCTGCGGCGCCTTCCAACTTTACGCTGCTGGGTGACCTCAACACACACTTTGATAATACTTTTGACCATACCGCTGCAGAGCTAGTGGCCAGTCTAGCTGCACTACAATTGGAACAACTTGTTTCATCCCCCACTCACATTAAAGGGCACCTTTTAGACACCATATTCAGCAATTGTGCTGATCTCAAGGTAGGCTCTATTATTTGCCTCCCCTGGACTGACCATTTTTTGATCTCCTTCACCTGGTCTATATATAAATCTTCTCCTTCAATTCCCATTCCGCGAAAATCTAGAAACTGGGCCAGACTTCCATTAGAACAGTGGACCACTACTCTTGTGACTTCTAGACCTCCACTCAATGAGGAACCCTCATTAGCTAACGAGTACAATAACTGGATTTCGAATTCCCTTGATGCCACGCTTCCCGCTCCTTGGTATTCGGCGGAGCTTAGAGAGAATAAACGACAATGTAAATAATTAGAAAGAAGGTGGCGCCTAGGATATGCTGCTTCGGACAAAATTTTATATAGAGAGGCGATAAGAGCCTATAAAAAAGAGATAAAAAGGACGCAATCGGCCTATTACACAGAAAAAAATTACGACTGCCAGATCAAAATCTAAAGAAATTTATCAAATAGTAAAAAGTCTTACTAAGCTTACTTCACCCCCTGCTTGAAACCACAATACACTGCTCCGCTGTAACGATCTGGCGGAATTCTTCTATCAAAAAATACATCAAATCTATTTATTATTTCTAGATGCTGAATTAGATCCTTCTGTTAAAGAATCCTTCTCACTTCCAGAAGCCGTCTTCCCCCTCAGACACCTTAGATCAGTTTCCTCAGCTGCATCCAGAGACACTCGAATCCATAATGTGTCAAGTAAAATCATGCACCCCGTGTGACCCAGCCCCCCCACTCACACTGGTTGCAGTTATACACGTCATTCTCCCTACTGTTATGAATCTACTTAATGCGTCGCTGTCCTCAGGTGTTGTTCCGCCCACATGGAAGCAAGCCATGGTGCGAGCGCTTCTAAAAAAATCGAACCTGGATCCCAGTAATCTTAACAACTACCGTCCCATCTCTCTGCTTCCCTGGGTGAGCAAAGTCCTCGAGAAACATATTAACACACATCTAACAACGTTTCTCGAGAGCAATCATCTGCTTGATGCCACCCAGATGGGCTTCTGCCCCAAACATGGGACGGAAACTGCCCTGTTGGCAGTAACCGAGGAAGCTAAGGGGATCTTGGATCGAGGAGGATCGGTGGCAGTCATCCTCCTCGATCTGAGCGCTGTGTTTGACACGGTGAACCACAGAACTTTACTGTGGCGACTTTTTAGCCTGGGAATATCAGGGAAAGCATTGATCTGGCTCAAACCTTTTCTGAGAGATAGGACCTTTCAAGTTTTTGAGGGGGCTACTGTATCCTCCAGTAAACCCCTGGGGTGGGGGTACCGCAGCGCTCTTCGCTGAGCCCTTCGTTATTCAACGTATATATGAGACCACTGGCTGAGGTCGTCCGTCCATATGGTTTAAAAATCATTACATATGTGGACGATACTCAGCTAGTGGTCTCCCTCGCCCAGGGAAGCAGCCAGCCAGGGCGGGTTGGTCTGATGAACTGTCTGGAGGATGTCAAAAAATGGATGACCGCATCCTGCCTTAAGCTCAATGGAGACAAAACTGAGCTGATGCTCCTTGGCCCCCCTGTTTCGCCCACTATTAATTCTTTATGGTCCTCTGCCCTGGATATGCCACCTACACCTAAAGACAATATAAAAAGTCTTGGTGTCTGGCTTGATAAGTTCCTGACCCTTAATACCCAGGCAATCAAGCTATCAGTCACCTGTTTTGGTATCCTTAGACTCTTAAAAAAGATTCTCCCTCTCCTACTTTTTGAAGCCAAGCAAATTGTCATTCAAGGCCTGATCCAGTCCGGCCTTGATTTAGGCAACGCCTTGTACTTAGGTGCCCCTGAGTACACCCTGTGGAAACTCCAGCTGATTCAGAATTGCACCGCACGCACGTTGCTTCAGCTTCCTCGCAGGCTCTCAGCAAAAACCGGGCTGAGGAGCCTGCATTGGCTCCCAGTCAGGGAGAGAATCAATTTGGCCCGTCGATTAATCACTCTTTAATCACCCCATACCATCCGAGCAAACAGCTCCGGTCAGCTCATGCCTTTTTGGCCATAGTTCCCAAAATTAGGAGATCGAGAGCAGGTGGCAGGTTGTTTTAGTATAATGCGGCCAAGCTGTGGAATTCGCTTCCCCTTCAACTCAGGTTCAACTCCAATCTGCTTTCCTTCCGTAAACAGCTTAAAACCTTCATCTTTAATACACATGATTAATTCAATCTACTGACCGCGCTCATCAGGTAGCACCACTTTTCTTTTGCGCTTGGACGCCTCAGGGCAGCAATTGCTCTCTTCACAACTCTTTTTCATTTCATTTCGCCATCACCACCACCACTGGCGCACTGTCACATCGGACAGGTGGGTCCTGCAAACTGCCGAAGGGGCTACTCCCTCCCCTTCGAGATGTCCCCTCCAGCCATGCCACCGCAGTACCACAGCGTGTCGGGTGATCACTTGAAACTTGAAACTTCTGCAAGAGGAAGTTGTGGCCCTCTTGCGCCAAGGAGGCCATTGAGTGCGTTCCTGGGCCAGAAGTGGGGTGTGGTTGTTATTCCCAATACTTTCTGGTACCCAAGAAGGGCAAAGGGGGCCTACGCCCTATCTTGGACCTACGGAACGTCAACGGCTTCCTCCGGAAGGAGAAGTTCAAGATGCTGACGATGGCTCAGGTCTTAGCTGCCCTACACCCTGGAGACTGGACGGTAGTGTTGGACTTGCAGGACACTTACTTTCACATCCCCGTCCTGCCGGCCCACCAGCGTTACCTGCGGTTCACGGTAGGCCACGAGCACTTTCAGTTTACCGTGCTCCCCTTCGGCCTTACCAGCGCCCCACGGGTGTTCACGAAAGTGATGGCGGCGGTCGCAGCTCATCTGCGCAGGTTAGGGGCTTCAGTCTTCTCCTACCTCGACGACTAGTTGTTGAAGGCGGGCTCGCCCCGGACAGTCGCCAGCCACCTCCAGACTACGGCCGACCTCCTGCACCTGCTGGGGTTCTCCATCAATGTGACGAAGTCACACCTGTGTCCCTCTCAGAAGCTCCTCTCCATCCGAGTGGTTCTAGACTCGGCGCAGTTTCGGGTTTATCCTCCAGAACAGTGGGTTCGGGATATTCAGGCTCTGATTCCGATCTTTCAGGTTGACGCTGCGGCTTCTCGGGCTGATGGCCTCCTGCATACTTCTGGTGCATCACGCCCTGTGGTGGATGCGGGCTCTGCAGTGGGACCTGAAGTTTCAGTGGGCCCAGCATCAGGGCAACTTGTCCGATCATGTCTTGATCTCGGAGGGCACTGCAAGACAATTGCAGTGGTGGCTCACGGACCGCGATTGGGTCATCGGCAGATCCCTCTCCCCACCCCAACCAGAGCACGTAGGGCTGGGGGGGCCACATGGGAGAGGCGGAGATCAGAGGCCTCTGGTCTCCGGCGGCGTCCCAGCTCCACATCACCCTTTTGGAGCTGCGGGCGATCCGGCTTGCACTGAAGGCATTCCTCCCCTCTGTCCGGGGGAGTGTAGTGCAGATGTTCACGGACAACACCACCGCCATGTGGTACTGCAACAAACAAGGCGGGGTGGGGTCGTGGACCCTATGCCAGAAGGCTCTGCGCCTCTGGCAGTGGCTGGAACATCAGGGCGTGACCCTGGTGGTTCAACACCTGGCAGTTTCCCTGAACGCCAGGGCGGATGAACTCAGCCGTCGGTGCATGATGGATCACGAATGGCGTCTGAACTGGGACGTGGTGCAAGGCCTCTTTCAGAAGTGGGGAGAGCCTTGGTTAGATCTATTTGCCACAGAAGAGAACACGCAATGTCATCAGTTCTGCGCGTTGGAATTTCCAAGGCGGCATTCGCTCGGAGACGCTTTTCGTCGCGAGTGGAGTTGCGGTCTATTGTACGCCTTTCCGCCTATACCACTTCTGCCCAGAGTGCTGAAGAAGATCAGGCGCGACCGGGCCCAGGTTATCCTTGTGGCTCCGGACTGGGCACGAAGATATTGGCATCCAGAGCTACTCAGCATGTCTGTCGATCCCCCGATTCGTCTGCCTCTTCAGGAGGACCTGTTGCAGGGGACGGTCTTCCATCCAAACCTGTCCAGTCTCCACCTCCATGCTTGGAGATTGAGCGGCGACAGTTGAGGCCATTTGACTTGCCTCCTGAAGTTTGTAATGTGATTCTGGCAGCCAGGCGTCCCTCCAAAAGGTCAGTATACGCCTGCAGGTGGAACAGAGTTGTGGCATGGTGCACAGAAAAGGCTGTGGATCCACTCTCTGCCCCCCTTTCTGAGGTTCTCTTCTTCCTTCTTTCTCTTGCCCAGCAGGGATCTGCTCTGGGCACTATCAAGGGCTACCTTTCTGCCCTTTCCGCCTTCTTAAGGCTACCTGATCAGCCTTCTTTGTTCAAGTCCCCGATTGTTAACATATTCTTAAAGGGCATCACTCATATGTTCCCTCCTGTCCCTTTCATGATGCCCCAGTGGGACTTGAACCTAGTTCTAACGTACCTGATGTGCGCTCTTTTTAAGCCGCTTCATAACTGTCCTCTCCGTCTTCTTACACTTAAGACTGCTTTCCTGGTTGCCATCACCTCTGCCAGGAGAGTGAGTGAGCTCCAGGCTCTTTCCTCTAAACCTCCTTTCCTTTCTGTCCATCCGGACAAGGTTGTGTTGCGGACAAGACCCTCTTTCCTGCCCAAGGTAGTCACAGCCTTCCACATCGGGCAGTCCATCACCTTGCCCACCTTCTTTCCGCCTCCGCATCCCTCGAAAGAGGAAGAGAGGCTCCACCGTCTGGACCCAAAACGTGCTCTCTCATACTATCTAGATCGCACACGCCAGTTCCGGGTGGATGACCAACTCTTTGTTGGTTACGTGGGCGCTAAGAAGGGACGGGCGGTGCACAAACGGACCATCTCTCGGTGGATCGTGTTGTGCATCCAGGCTGAGGGCCCATTCCACTCGGGCCACGGCGACTACTACTGCCCTAGCAGGACATTTGTCAGGCAGCTACGTGGGCCTCGCTGCACACGTTCGCAAGACACTACTGCCTGGACAGCCAAGTCCGGAGGGATGGCTTCTTTGGCCATTCCGTCTTCCAGGACTTTCTGGTGTGATTATTGGTTCGCAGACCCACCACCGGGGTTGGTATTGCTGGGGTATCTATTCTACGGTAAGGAATCTATCACTAACGTGTATCTTTCAGATGCACAAGTTACTACTTGTGTAACGATATATCTGTAAGAGACATTAGTTAGTGATAGATTCCTTACTGACCAACACATCCTCCCCATTCTGCGAAGCGATATCTAGGGTTAAGGTCATCCCCTTTCAGGGCCCTAGTTTCATGGCACCAGTGTTGGTTTTTATCATGGCTCTGTGTTTCTGGCGTGGAAAAGCTGTGTATAAGAACTGATGTCAGCGCGCGGAGGCGGCGTCTAAGTACTCCGACGACGTCATCACGGCGCCGACGACGGACGCGGAGCCGCGGATGACGCCTACCGACGCGCATGGGTACTGCTACGCAAAAAATTTCCGGATTTTAGTCTGACGCCTGGGGATATTCTACTGTAAGGAATCTATCACTAACTAATGTCTCTTACAGATATATCGTTACAAAAGTAGGTACTTGTGCATTCCAACTCCAGAGAGTGCAACAGTAGGGAAAGTGTTGGATAGCTTAGGGGTAAAAATTACTATTCCAGCTCCAAAGAGTGCAACAGTAAGGAAAGTGTTGGATAGCGTAGGGTTAAAAATTACTTTTCCAACTCCAGAGTGCAACAGTAGGGAAAGTGTTAGATAGCGTAGGGGTAAAAATTACTATTCCAACTCCAAAGAGTGCAACAATAGGGAAAGAGTTGGATAGCGTTGGGGTAAAAATGACTATTCCAACTCCAGAGAGTGCAACAGTAGGGAAAGTGTTGGATAGCGTAGGGGTTAAAATTACTATTCCCACTCCAGAGAGTGCAACAGTAGGAAAAGTTTTGGATAGCGTAGGGGTAAAAATTACTATTCCCACTCCAGGGAGTGCAACAGTAGGGAAAGTCTTGGATAGCGTAGTTGAAAAAATTACTATTCCCACTCCAGAGAGTGCAGCAGTAGGGAAAGTGTTGGATAGCGTAGAATTTAAAAATAACATACTTATAAATAAATTAATATTTTTAAATATTTTAAAAAATAATTATTAAATAAACATAAACTAGTTAAAATACATAGATATTAAAAACATGATGATTAGCAATAAATAATTAAGTAAAACAAATTAATAATAAATACCAATTATTAATAATTAATTGCCGATTAATAATTAATTAACAATAATATAATTAACAAAACAATTAATTAAAATAAATTATTACTTAATTACATTTAAATTACTTCCCACCCTAATCCCCTATAAACCCACAACCCGCTACAGAACATCATTATCAATTAATCAATTAATTAAAATAATTACCAATTAATTAAAATTCATTACCAAATAATTCAAATTAATTTATAATTCCTAAAAATTAATAATTAATTTAGTATATTAAATTACTGCCCACCCTATTCCCCTATAAACCTATAACCCGCTACAGAACATATTTATCAATTAATTAAAATTAATTACCAGTTAATAAAATGTATTTAACAATTAATTGAAATTAATTTATAATTCCTAAAAATTTATAATTGATTTAGTATAATTAAATTACTTCCCACCCTATTCCCCTATAAACCCCCAACCCGCTACGGTACTAAAATACAAAATTTACTTAAATTACATAAATAAAAATAAAATACATATTAAACACATAATAATATACATACAAATCATATAAAAATCGATTTTAGTAACATTGATCTTAATAACATCGATATTAAAAAAACTATATTACTTACCTTCGAAATTCTGTCCCATCGATATTAAAAATATCGATATAACTTACCTTCTATATTTTGTCCCTTCGATATTTAAACATCGACATTATTATATGTTGATATTTAAAAATCGATATTTTGTCTGCCTACCGGATAGATCATCAGGTAATGACAAATATGGAAGACGATCAGCTAGATCCTTGAAAGAGGGCATAGAGGACTGGTCTTTAGTGGATGTCTGGAGGTTGAGGAACTCAGGTCGCAAAGAGGGCACATGTACCTCATTGACGCATAACTCTTGGTCCAGGTTGGACTTCTGGCTGACTACGCAGGAAATTAGTACATGGACTAAAACAGTGGAACATCTACCTAAAACATTGTCAGACCACTCCCCTGTGCGACTAGAACTAGCCATTCCCACTCATACCCCTAGACAATTTACATGAAGACTCCAACACACTGCACTGCAAGACCAGGTGTTCCGGAGTGAAGTACGTCTAGCGATCACTGACTTCTTTCAGCTTAACGCTGGCTCTGTACAAAGCTCTAGAACGCTCTGTGAGGCATTTAAAGTCACCATTAGGGGACATTGCATTAGTAAACATGCTGGAATACTTAGGGATATACAGCAGCAATTGACCATGGTGAAAAAAGAAATTAGGGAACTAGAAGAGGAATACGCTGCCACGACAAAGGCCGCAATCCTGGCTGACATTAGGCACAAAACAGACACATTTAACGGATTTGCTGACACTGAAATTAAATATCTATCACGGCGATATAAAGCCAGGGCCTACGGCGAAGGGGGACACTTTCACACAAAATTAGACCTGCGCATACGTCTGCACATGTGACGCAACTCACTAGTGACCATGGTGCTCCAATCTATGACACTTCCACCATCCTGGGGAGCTTTATGTCTTACTATTCGAAACTGTACACTACACAGACGACGACCCCTCGATCAGACATACACGACTACTTAGATGAAATTGTCTTGGCATGGCTTTCAGACACACATAGGGAATACTTTGGCCACCACATAACTGAAGACGAATTCAAAGAAGCAATCAATTCCCTGCCTAACAATAAAGCACCAGGAGTGGATGGACTACCGGGCGAATTTTATAAAGAATTCAGGGACCTCCTAGTGCCCCACTTAGCCGAAATGTACGCAGAGGTGTATGAAGAAAGGGCTCTTCCATTGTCACTAAGAAAAGCTCTGATAATAGCCCTCCCCAAACCTGGTAAAGATCCTGTGAAATGTGAATCATATTGCCCACTCTCACTTATAAACACTGATGCAAAAATCCTGGCTAAGGTAATAGCGAATAGAATACAGTCCTTACTGACATCACTGGTACTTCCAGACCAGGCTGGCTTTATCCCAACTAGGTCCACAACACAGAACATACGCACCATATTCGCACTATATCACAGTTTAAATCCCGATCTCCCTGCAGCAGCCGCCCTCCTAGATGCGGCGAAAGCATTTGATTCTTTAGAGTGGGAGTTTATGTTTACAGTCCTGACCAGAATGGCATTTCCATCTTCCTTCCTAAAATGGATTTTGCTACTGTACAATAAACCCAGAGCCAGAGGACGAATAAATGACATCACCTCGAAGCCCACTGAGATAAGCTGCGGGACGAGACAGGGTTGCCCCTTGTCCCCTATCCTCTTCGCACTTACGTTGGAACCGTTAGCCTGTAAAATTAGACAGAAACACCCAGAAGCAGCCTTATAATTTAATCTTCGCCCTATAGGGATTTGCTTGTATGCCGATGACATGGTACTTTACACCAGGTACCCAGATACAAATTTGATCCTACTCATAAGAGAATATGTCAAATGCGAGAAATATTCCAGACTTAGTATAAATTGGGACAAGTCAGTGGTGATTCCCCTAACATTAGAGACATCACAGCCTACTTTAGTCTTCCCATTATAATGGCATACTGACCTGGTGAAGTATCTGGGGATCTGGATTCACCGTGACCCAGAAATAGTGGTTAGAGAAAACTATGGATCGGCCATGATCAAACTCGAAGAGCACGTTGAAAAATGGATACAGCTACCTTTATCACTCAATAGGATAGCACTCCAGAAAATGGTAATACTACCCCGTTTCTTATATCTCTTCTGGAATGTTCCGGTATGGCTTACTCAGGCATTCTTTATCAAACTGCGCATGGTCTTGCTATGGCTAACATGGGCTGGGAAACAGCCCAGTGTCAGCGGGAAGATACTAACGAAACCCTATCACCAAGGTGGATTTGCAGCCCCTAACCTACAATTGTATTATTATTGCGTGCAAGCACATCATGCGCACTATTGGATACAACCACACTCCCATATCCCACATATCGCAGCAGAGACAGACAGTGTCCATCCAAAACGACTTACTCACTACATATCAGACCCTATTAGCTGTTATCCCAAAGACACAATACAAACGGTCAAATGCACATCTAGGGCGTGGCATACTCTAGCATTATGAGCACAGAAACTACCTCCATATGCTCCGGCGTTGCCTCTGGCTAACCATCCCAAACATTCGGTAACACAGGAAAAGAAAATGCAGGCGGTGCTAGGGGAAATGGGTTTCTCAACCATGGGCACTTTGTTCCGACGCAAAGAATTTATCCCACACAATGACCCATCCCTTTGTGCACATCAAACGGCATTAAAGAGGTTTGCATACTTAAGGATACGGGCAGCAATCAAAGACTTATATGATTCGTTCCCAGAAGATACTACACCCCTGCATGCCCTACAAATATTACTGACAGCACCCACACGAACAAACCTTGTCACACGACTTTACACTGCTTCCCAGAATGAACAAATTTCAGGGTCTGATAGATCACTCAAGAGATGGGAAGACTCCACTGGGGAAACTGTATCTGAAGAGGACTGAAGCTACAGCTGTACACAATTACACTTACTTACATCAAACTGTAATCTAAAGATCATACACTTTAAGTTATCCATCAGACATATTATACACAGGCTCAACTACACAGGTATGGCCTTAAAGCAGATGACAGATGTCTACGTTGCTCGGCACCCGGGGCTCAATCAATCAATCAATCAATCAAAGCATTTGTATAGCGCGCTACTCACCCGGAGGGTCTCAAGGCGCTTGGGGAGGGGGGGTCCGCTACTGCTCGAACAGCCAGGTCTTGAGCTGCTTCCTGAAGGCGAGGTGGTCCTGGGTCAGGCGGAGGTGGGTCGGGAGGGAGTTCCAGGTCTTGGCGGCGAGGTAGGAGAAGGACCGTCCCCCTGTGGTGGCTCTCCGGATGCGGGGGACGGCGGCGAGGGCGTGGCCGGTCGATTGAAGCTGGCGTTTGGGGGCGTAGAAGTTGAGGCGGCTGTTAAGGTATCATGGGCCTTGGTTGTGCAGGGCTTTGTGTGCGTGGGTGAGGAGACGGAAGGTGATTCTCTTGTTGACCGGGAGCCAGTGCAGGTCTCTCAGGTGTCCGGAGATGTGGTTGCGGCGGGGGATGTCCAGGATGAGTCGTGCTGAGGCGTTCTGGATCCGCTGGAGTCTCTTCTGGAGTTTGGCGGTGGTTCCGGCGTAGAGGGAGTTGCCGTAGTCCAGTCGGCTGGTGACGAGGGCCTGGGTGACCGTCTTCCTGGTCTCGGTGGGGATCCACCGGAAGATCTTGCGTAGCATGCGTAGGATGTTGAAGCACGACGAGGAGACGGCGTTGACTTGTCTGGTCATGGAGAGGGAGGAGTCCAGGATGAAGCCCAGGTTGCGTGCGTGGTCTGTTGGTTTGGGTGCGCTGCCTAGGGCGGGGGGCCACCAGGAGTCGTCCCAGGCGGAGGGTGAGGATCCCAGGATGAGGACTTCCGTCTTGTCCGAGTTCAGTTTCAGGCGGCTGTTCTTCATCCATTCGGCTACCTCTTTCATCCCTTCGTGTAGGTTGGCTCTGGCGGTGGCGGGGTCGTTGGTGAGGGAGAGGATCAGCTGGGTGTCGTCGGCGTAGGAGATGATGTTGAGGTTGTGTTGGCGTGCGATGGCTGCGAGGGGACTCATGTAGACGTTGAAGAGGGTTGGGCTGAGCGAGGAGCCTTGAGGAACGCCGCAGTTGACTTCGGTGGCTTCTGATCTGAACGGGGGGAGGCGGACTCTCTGTGTCCTTCCGGCGAGGAAGGAGATGGTCCACTCCAGTGCCTTCTCCTGGATTCCGACGTTGCTGAGGCGCTGTACTAGGGTACGGTGGCAGACAGTGTCGAAGGCCGCGGTGAGGTCTAGGAGGATGAGGGCCACTGTTTCTCCGTTGTCGAGCAGAGCTCGGATGTCATCGGTGGCTGCGATCAGGGCGGTCTCGGTGCTGTGGTTGGCCAGGAAGCCAGACTGCGAGAGGTCGAGGGATCCGTTCGTCTCGAGGAAGGCAGCCAGCTGTTTGTTGACGGTCTTCTCGATTACTTTAGCGGGGAACGGGAGCAGAGAGATGGGCCGGTAGTTCTTGAGGTCGGTGGGGTCGGCTGATGGCTTCTTTAGTAGGGCGCTGAGTTCGGCATGCTTCCAGTTCTCCGGGAAGGTAGCGGTGTTGAAGGAGGTGTTGATGATGTCCCGCAGGTGGGGTGCGATGACAGTGTCGGCCTTGTTGAAGACGTGGAGAGGGCAAGGGTCGGTCGGAGATCCGGAGTGGATGGAGTTCATCGTGCGGACGGTGTCTTCGGTGCTGATCGGGGTCCAGGCGCGGAGGGTGGTGGTGGGGGGCGGTGGTTCGGTCGGGGCGTGCGTCGGTTGAGTGCTGAAGCTGTTGTGTATGTCCGCGATCTTGTTGTGGAAGTAGGAGGCGAGGGAGTTGCAGAGGTCTTGCGATGGTGTGATGTCGTTGTTTCCGGCGTTCGGGTTGGAGAGCTCTTTAACGATGTTGAAGAGTTCCTTGCTGTTGTGTGCGTTGTTGTCCAGTCGTTCCTTGAATGCAGTTTTCTTGGTGGTGTGGATCAGTTGGTGGTGTTTGCGAGTGGCGAGCTTGAGGGCAGTCATGTTATCCGGTGTTGGGTCTCTGCACCAGGCTTTCTCAAGGGCTGTGCGGTTCTTCTTCGAGTTCTTGAGTTCGTCGGTGAACCCTGGGGCTTTCTTGCTGCCGGGTCTGCTATGCGGGGTCCTCAGGGGGGCGAGGTCGTCTGCGCAGTTGCTGATCCACTTCGTGAGGTTGGTGGCTGCTTGGCTGGGGTTCGTAGCGCTGGTGGGTGGGTTCTTGCTCAGGGAAGTAGCGAGCTGGTCGGCTGTGATCTTGTTCCAGCTTCTGTGTGCAACCTGTTGCTGTTGGTGGTGGATCGTGGTCCTTTTGAAGCTGAAGTGTACGCAGCTGTGGTCCGTCCAGTGGAGTCCGGTGGCGTGGCTGAAGGCGATGTCCTTGCTGGAGGAGAAGACGGGGTCGAGTGTGTGTCCGGCGTAGTGGGTGGGGGTGGTCACCAGTTGCTTGAGTCCGAGGTTAGCGAGGTTGTCCAGCAGGGTGGTGGTGTTGCGGTCGTTGTTGTTCTCCAGGTGGAAGTTGAGGTCCCCGAGGAGGATGTAGTCAGCGGAGGGGAGGGCGTGCGGGCTGACGAAGTCGGCGATGTCTTCGCTGAATCGTGTGCGTGGTCCCGGGGGTCTGTAGATGAGCGTGCCTCTGAGGGTGGTCTTGGGGTTGATGTGGATCTGGAAGTGCAGGTGCTCGGCGGGTGCGAGGGTGTCGTCGGTGTTGGTCGTGATGCGGATGGAGTTCCTGTGGATGATGGCGATGCCTCCTCCTGTCTGGTTGACGCGGTCCCTCCGGATGATCTTGTAGCCATCCGGGATGGCGGTGGCGATGTCGGGCGCTGAGGAGGCGTTCATCCAGGTTTCCGTGAGGAAGGCGACGTCTGGGGTTGTGGTGTCGATCAGGTTCCAGAGCTCGACGGCGTGTCTGTGTACTGAGCGGGTGTTGAGCAGGATGCACTTCAGGTGGCTGCTGCTGTTGCTCGTCGAGGTCTTGGGCACTGCTGGAGTGGTGCAGGTCCGGATGCAGGTGAACTTGCAGGAGTTGCAGCAGAAGGGTCCGTGGGTGCGTCTCGGGGTGGCTCGGTAGCAGCCTGGGAGTCTGCCGGCGTTGAGTGCGATGAGTTCGGTGGCGTCGTAGGACAGTCGGGTCGTCTTCCGTCGGTGGGGGCCAAGGGTCCTGGCCCTGGGCGCGGTCCAGGCACGGACGGGCGCAGACGGGCTTACCTTTGGCGCGCCTTTGGCGCACAATCGGCGCGCCCGCTGCACGTGCACGCTGCGCGTACGCCCGGTCGCCATTTATGGCGAAGTGGGAGGGAGGGAGGAGCTGGGAGGCGGGAGCGGGGAGGGTACAGAAAGAAAAGGGGGCATGGCCGCGAGAACGGCGGCGGGAAGCGGGGAGCTGGGCGGGGGGCACAGGGGCGCAGGGAGAACACCAACAAGGGGAAAAGGTACAAATAACAACAGGGAACACTGGAGAAATACTATACAATGAGCACAAAAATCACAGAGGGCACTGGGGATAACTCAGATTCACACGACAACAGTCAGGCAGAGGATGCGATCCCGCTCGGCCAGCGGGGGGCGGGGTCGTGGCAGCAGGCTCAGCGAGGCTGAGTTCAGCAGCGGGAGGAGGGCACACGCTGCAGCTGGTGGTCGTGCGGTGAGGGGGTGTCCTGGGAGCAGGTCACACTCACCTGCGCCGCACGGTCGCCATTTATGGCCAAGTGGGAGGGAGGGAGGAGCTGGGAGGCGGGAGCGGGGAGGGTACAGAAAGAAAAGGGGGCGTGTCCGCGAGAACGGCGGCGGGAAGCGGGGAGCGGGGAGCGGGGAGCGGGGCGGGGGGCACAGGGGCGCAGGGAGAACACCAACAAGGGGAAAAGGTACAAATAACAACAGGGAACACTGGAGAAATACTATACAATGAGCACAAAAATCACAGAGGGCACTGGGGATAACTCAGATTCACACGACAACAGTCAGGCAGAGGATGCGATCCCGCTCGGCCAGCGGGGGGTGGGGTCGTGGCAGCAGGCTCAGCGAGGCTGAGTTCAGCAGCGGGAGGAGGGCACACGCTGCAGCTGGTGGCCGTGCGGTGCGGGGGTGTCCTGGGAGCAGGGCTGACTTCTTACACATGGCCTGGGCATGTCCCAGTCTAAACAAGTACTGGCAAGATATTACAGACGCACTCTCGAGCATGCTGACCGAACAAATCCCAAACACACCACTGGTATGCCTGCTGGGAATTCTTAAACTCAAACAGGCCAAAAGACGCAAATTCCTGGTGGTGACTCTGCTACTCGCAAAAAGACGTGTATCTATAAAATGGGGTAGTAAGCGACCTCCCAGATTCAAGGATTGGATAACTGACCTATTATATTATAAAGAAACATTAGGGACATATGCAGAAGAAATCCCACAGGCCTCCAGGCCTAAAGACTTTTGGCAATCATTAATGGACTATCTGCAACAAACCCAGGACAACTCTTGTTTACCAGATATGGAGGGTACATAGCTATGGAAGGGTGGTGCCTGTCGTTGTGATATATGTGGCACAGTAGTACTTCGGTCAAGTCTGGTCATAATTGTGGAATGTGAGTTAAAGAACTGAGATCATCAGATGGTAATCATTTGTGTAATAGATTTTATGTTCATATACCGCACATTATATTATATGCGTTATTTAAGTTATCTGTCACTGTATGCATGAAGACATTATGATATATATGTAAAAATGGACAATGAATATAAGATGTACATTATTGCTGCTTGGTGAAAAAATAAAAATAAAATATATATATATATCAGCCACGGTCTCCGCATCGCTGAAGCCACTTTCCATCGATGCTGCGTTTGTCAGGGGACTTCAAACCCCAAGAGACCCTGCTGCTTTCCTGATGCGCCAGGAGGTGCCGACTCCTTTCCCGCGCCAGTAGGCATTTAAATATCAGCCGTGGTCTCCGCATCGCGGGACACGCGCGGGCACGCACGGGCGCAGCCCGGGCCAAGGGTGGGCCAGTTCTTGCCCGTCTCTGTCAGGATCCGGCAGGGCAGGGCAGGGCCACCCCCCTTTCACCCCACGCATCAGATTAAGACTTAAGTTGGTTGGCGAAGTTCAAGGTACTGTCTTGTTGGTTGATTGCTCCCCGGGTTTTGCGAACTTTTGCCTTTCTGCTCTCGTATCTAGTACAAAATATCATTTTTTAATGCTCACTATTTAAGTAATTCATTATCACTGTATGTGTTGAATGCCTTGTACCCTTTAAGCGTGTGGAGCCCAGAAGGAGTGGGTCTAGCAGGGCCTCTTGTTGTTCTTTTTTAGTTATTATTTAAATATCTGTGACCAAGTTAATGGGGAAACGGAAGACTTTGGAGGAGAGCGGGGAGGGAAGTGAAGGGAGGGTTAGATGTGACACAAGGAAGAAGGCAAAAAATCATTGGAAAATTGCTGCTGCTGCTATTAATCGTGTCATGGATCGAATAGACACCCTTATCACTGAATGCGAGGCTATCCTTGAATTTACTCCCCGGAAACACGTGAATAGCGTTATTAATAGTAAGAATTCTAGTCATAAAGGGAATCCATCGGTGAACCCAGTGAAACATACTATTCATTGATATGTTTTGCAAGCCAGGGAAGAAACAAATTCCAAACACATCGAATGGGGTGCAGGATCTTAGTGCTAGTCTACCGCCTGTAACTGAGCATGTGGAGCTTTCCCTAGGTGTAGACCACGCAGTTCACATAGATCCAGTAGTTATCCGCACAAGCAGATTCCAACCACTTGATGACTTGCAAAGGCAGAATAAGGATGAAGAAGTTTCCCTAAGGCTTGAACAAATCCAAATGATCCCAACCCCACATGTACAAGCAATTGTCCTAGACTTACTCTCAAAACGGCACACTATGTGTCAAGAAGTTGTCACGCTGAGAGACGAAGTGCGGGCTATGAAGGGCACATTAGAGGAGATACTATTAATGTTCAAATCTCTGTCATCTAAGGTAGAGCCACAGGGAAAGGGCGGCCCCCAGTACGCCAGCGCCTTGGAACCTCTTCAAGGTTCCATTCCCGACGAATTGGTGGGCGTCACGGCTAAAATAGGCTCAGCCGGCAACAAAGCTGTTAGAGGGTCAAACATAATTCATTAACCAGCAACAGCCATGGCGAGTTCAAGTAGGGCAAACTCCTTAATGGCAAGGCGCACAACCCCCACCGTAGCTAATAATAGTTACAATGGTGGCAATGAGAATAGGGACTCGCTTACTAACAAAGCTATCCATTGGATAAGGCACGTTAGAGGTTGCCGTTCAGTGAGTAAGGACAATATAATAGCTGCACGAAGGATCTCTTCCTCTAGACACCCTTACGACTGTATTGAACTCACAATGAAAAGCATAGATCTTGTTGAAAATCTCTTTACGTTGGAGTTCCGCACTACCCCCCCGGAGAATTCGAAAATCCAATTCAGACAGTCTCCTCCTGGTCATGATATTAGGATCACATCGAGACCCCCAAGAATGCAGGGATGTTCCACCCTAGAGAACAACGATTGACTAGAGCCAAAAGAAATACTTGGTGCATTTACAGGGCCTGGGTTTATAGTGACTAAGGATGTACCTACTAAGCGGGCACCGATTGCCAAGAAGGTTCAGGTTCCACCCACCCAAGCAGAAGGTGCACCGCGAACGGTTATTCTATCGGCACAAAAAGAAATAACATCTCAGACTGTAGTCCCTATATCAGCTGTAATCAGAATTTTGAGTTGGAACATTGCAGGCCTTAGTACGAAGATGAGCTCCTGGGAGTGGCATGTATTCATAGAGGCTTATGATATATGCCTCTTCCAAGAGACCTGGGCCGAACTACCCCAGTTTCATGTAGGATATCTGAATTATGCTGTTGCAGCAACCAAGGGAGCTAAAGGGAGGCCCTCAGGAGGATTGTCTATATGGGTACGCCAAGAGCTTGGGGTTGATATCCAGGTTCTACAAACACAAAATGAAGATATTCAAGCCATTAGATTGTTCAAGCGAGACCACTTAACATTAGATATATATAACATCTATGTCAGAAGAACAAGAGGGAAAGGTCGAGAGTTTTAGCGGCTCTCGAGGGCCTCTTGGACATGCAAACAGGCGTCTCAAATATACTAATAGCAAGGGACTTTAATACAACTTTTGAACCCCTTACCATGGAAGACGGTAATTGGACAGAAGCAGAAGATAGTAGATGGGGTGTCCCATCGCTAGAGATAAATATTATAAGGAGATGGACAGATGTGGTCATCCAATTAAATTTTTTAATTTATTTGGAACAGGGCTTAAGAGCTCTAAATGGGCATACCAAGTCAGATAGACATTGAGCCAATACTTTCAACAACGGCTATCACGCTAGCAGAATAGATTACGTCCTGGTGAGCCTGGGCCTATGGCACCAGGTGGTGGATATGAAGGTGATAGATAAGCTTGAAAGTGACCATAATCCACTGTGTGGAACCTTTGTCCTGTACTGTCAAACGACGGGTTCCCATTCCAGGGATGGGCATTATCTAGGTGAGATTGTTCCATCTAATGACCTAAGGCGGCTCAAGTTGGTAAAGCTAATAGAGTCTCCTGCCTTACTAGATGATGTCCTCCAGAGGTTGGATTGTGCGATAAATGAAACAAAGGTTAGCACTGAGGAAAAACGTGATCTAGCAAGGACAATAGGCATTCATAACACTTTTTAAAAACATTTATGTACTTATTTTTTTAAGCAGGGGAAGAAACTAAAGGCGCCCGTATTGAAGGAAGGGCAATGGTACAATGCAGATGTCGAGTGGCACGCAAGGCCTTAGGGAATGCTATTAAAGAGGGTGTCCCCACGGAGGTCATTTTACAAGGACACCCAGTTAAAAGCTAAGAAACTTTGGGATGAAAAAAGATGGTAGGAGCTAAGGGATGCTTGTGCCATGAAAAACCCCAAACAATTTTGGGACGTCTATAAATGGTCGAACAGGGGCCAGGTAGAGCATCCCCAAAATAATGTCTCTCAATCTGACTGGGTGAATCATTTTAAACCCCAATATGCCTCAACTGTCCCAAAAGGAGTTGGCGAAATTTTAACCGAGCTATATGAGCACAAGACATTCTTTAAAGCCGAGGTAGAGGCTGCACTTAAATCAGTTTTAGCTGGAAAGGCGCCAGGGCCTGATGGCATACCTGGGGACATCTTTTTATATGATAAAGACAGATGGTGCCGGTACATCTTGTTGCTGTCAAATGCCATTGCCCAAGGAGCCGCTATACCTGATTCTTGGAAGAAAGCTGAGATCATCCCTGTTTATAAGAAGGGGGATAAATCAAGTCCAGGGAATTATAGGCCTATCAGCTTAATCGATTGTCTCCAGAAAATAATTGGGAGACTCGTGCTTAATAGAGTGCAGGAATGGATCGAGGTGTTTGAGGTCTTGCCCCCTCTGCAAGCTGGTTTTTGTGCGTCCCTTAACACCATCGACCAGGTGTTTCGATTTGTTTTGATTCATTGGAAGACAGATATTAGGGAAGGGAAGCCTGTGTGCCGCATTTGTAGACCTTAGGGTGGCATCCGATCTTGTCCCCCGCACAAAGCTATGCCTAACCTTACAAGAATTAGGGCTTCCACCTGAGCTCTTGACGCTGATTATCAGATTACACAATGATAATAGTGCGCAAATTAGATGGGGTGGGCAAGGAGAAGTAACTGAACTATTTACAGTTGAAAGAGGTGTGAGACGAGGCTGCGTTATGGCCCCTATGTTATTCACACTTTACATCAATGGGATAGTGGATTACATGAGCGCAAGGCCGTCCAATGCCCCAACACTAGCTGGTGATAAAGTGCCTATATTGATGTTTGCCGATGACACATTGATCTTGTCCAAGACCCCTAGCGGGCTTCAGAGAGCCCTCCAAACTTTTGAGGGTTTTTGTTTGCAGATCCCCTTGGAGATCAATGTGTCAAAGACTAAGCTAATGGCATTTAATGCTCATAAGGCCGTTAAAGGTGGCATTTGTATGAATGATAGGCCATTGGATTTGGTGAAGGAGTTCACCTACCTAGGGGTGAACTTCTAAGATAATATGAAGTGGGATCACCAGGTGGATTTAGCTTTTCTTAGCTTCTCTTAAACATAGGGAGATCTCAGGGATCCTGCACCAAGAATACAACCTATCATACACTAAGCCCATTAGCCCAGTTTTAGAAATTTATAGCATGAAAGCCGTTAGCTCAGCCTTATATGGATCGGGGCTCTTGGGATGTGAAAGCCTTGAAACCTTAACTACCTCGCAAAATAGGTTTCCAAGGAATATCGCTACACTGCCACAGAGCACTCCTACCAGCCCTTTACTAATTGATTTAGGGATAAAACCGATTGCTGCTGTAGCCAAACTTCGGCCTATCCTCTATTGGAGGAGACTTTGGACTACACCAGAGCTCGCAGGCTACGCTTAAGGTTTTCTAGAAATAATAAGGGCTGACGTTTCTCGTCGCATTAAATGGCTATGAGCGGTTAGAGACCGATGGTTTGTTATAAGCCTGGCTTTGATGTGGGTGGATCCCGCAAACTCATATTTTCCAACTAAGGAGGTGCTCAAGGCCAAGTATTGGGAATGGTTCCGGGATAACAACATGCCACTCACCCTCACATGCAGATACCTGGAACATAAAGCTACTCCGAAGTTGAAAATCTACCGGGATCTAATCACAAAACCATTGGCCCGTAAACTGTATTTTCAGTTTAGGGTGGGCTCAGTGAGACTATTTACTGTAAAATGGTCCATTAATGCAGTAACTACTTGCCCGGGATGCAGGTCCTGTAATGAATCTTTGTCCCAACTCCTCTTCATTTGCATGGTTTATGCTGCCCCGCGTCGGGTCTGGCTGCTTCCAATTTGCAAGCAGCTGGGCACTAGACGAGCAGCCGAAGCTGAACGCATCCTGCGGACTGACACGTCTCCATGTCTCTCGTAGTTAAGAGTATGGTGCCTTTTTTATATTTTAACTGTTTTATGAAATGCATTAAGGAGATTTTATTCATTTTTTATGTCAAGTGAACTCATTATACGGCTACCTATGAAATGTATATATAAGGTTATTGAAGCAGCCTTTTTATCCTTTTATTTATTTAATGTAAGCTTCCCCTCAACAGCTGTTTTACATATTCAATCTTTTCTGCACTTTTGTAAATGCTTTTATGACTGTAAAATGTCGAATAAAGCTGTTGAAAGTGGAAACTGGTAAAGATTTAGTTAGGAGGTTGGAGAATTCTTTTGCAAAGGGAAGGGGTTCCCCAGGGGGATGATAGATGTTATGCATTCGTATTGGGGGGATCATTTCATTTTGAGTTCGGCCCCTAAGTATTCGAATGTTGTGTAGTCAGTGTTATTAATAGGGGAGAGTTGAAGTTCTTCTTTAAAGATGATTGCCAGGCCACCCCCTATTTTTTCAGGTCTATCCCTTCTGAGGATAGAGTAGCCTGGTGGGGTCCGAAGGTCGATGATGGGTGTCGAATGGTCTTTGAGCCAGGTTTCAGTGAGGAAGCCGATATCGATATCTTCATTAAGAATGGTTTCAGAGATTTCTATTCCATGTCGGACAGCTGAACGGCAGTTTACGAGCATGCAGGTAAGGGGTTTGGGTTTGGCGATAGGAGGGGGGAGTAATTGAATTCTAGTGAGTTGGGGGGGTCTTGGGGAGCTAGGAGGCTCAGGGATCCTGCTGGTCCCCAGAATAACAGGGATTTTGGAGTGAGAGGGGGAGATTCTTTAAGTGGGGGGTTGTTAAGGTAGGTGAGGCAGAGGGCAGAGAGGTCAGGGGCAGAGTAGGTGTTAGAGGTTCGAAGGGGTCTGTGAGAGCGGGAGAGGAGTGGCGTTGTTAACCCATGTTTGGGATCTAAGTGTTTTCAGGGGGTTAGCATAATGGGGGGCAGGAGGGGCGGTCAATGGGTTTGTAGGATTTGAATCGGTTGAAATCTTTTCTGAGTAGGGTAAGTTCGGTAGCTAGGGTAACGAGATTTTCGTCCAAGTTACAAAGTGTCTGGCTGAGGTTCAGGAGGAGGGAGGTGGAGGTGGTTGGAGTGGAGGGGGTGTTAGGGGAAGAGTGACTAGAGAGATGAGGTTGGCATCTTGGTTTGAGCAGTTCATCCGGGGGGAGTGGTGTGAGTAGGTCTGTGGTTAAATGAGGAGTGTGGGAGGCCAGGGGAGGGGAGGGTAGTACGGCCTGGTGTTGGAGGGGAGGGATGGGAATGACGTGCAATGGCTTGGAGGGGGTGGTGAGGAGGGACGGGGGAGGCGAGGGGAGCATGTGAGGTGTGAAAGGGGATGTGGTATAGGCGTAGTGGGTGGGTGAGAAGTAAGAGGAGGGTGTGGTCAGGTCCCGGGGGAAACGGTTGTAAGGGGATGGTTTAAAAGGTAAGAGGGGGTGTTAGGGAGGTGATAGGGTGTTGTAAGTGGAGGGTCATTTGGGGATATGGGAATTTGAAGGAGTGGGTTAGCGGAGATGGGGGGGATATTTCCAGAGAAGTGGGTATAACCGGTGCTGCGGAGGAGGGGGTGTCATTACTGGGGGAGTGTCATGGGGGTGTGGCGTTAGTCTCTGGGGGGTGGAGGAGAGTTGGGAGTAGGCGTAGAAAGGAGCTAGCGTGGGGAGAGGGGACAGGATTGCGGCAGGGGAGGGCTCGGGTGAGGATGAAATAGAGATGCTATTTGTGTGGGAAGGGGATAGGGCATGCATGTGGGGGGTTTTAGTTGTTATGGGACGGTTTAGAAGGGGAGGAGGGGTACCGGGGAGGTGGTCCATGTTGGAGGACGGTCGTTGGGAGATATGGGAGTATGGAGGAGGGTCTTAGAGGCGTGTAGGGGGGATGATGTCAGAGTGGAGGGTGGGCGAGGAGTTAATGGGAAGGGTGAGTCAAAGCGGGAAGTAGTGTCAAGGGGTAGTAGAGTGATTCTCTGGGAGGTGGAGGAGATTTGGGCGTGGATGGGGCTGGAAGCTGTACTTGGCCAACCCCCCAACCCCAGACTAGCATTGTCGTAATGCCAAAGAGTCCCCATCTCTCAAGCAAATCAGTCCGTTGACGATGTGTCTCTGGACACCTCTTTGATGGCTGAGGCTTGTTCCTGTGATATAGTGGCTGTGTCCGGTTTCAGTCCCTTGTTAGGCATGCGGCTGCGGCCGACTCTTTGTCACTCTCCCCTCAAGGATTGCTGGGAGGGCCCTGGAGAGGCTGGAAAGGCAGACCCCTCGTTGTGTTCAATACCCAGCAGGGCGCAGGTGTCCTGGAGAGATCTCAGTTGTTGCAGGGTTCCGTTCCAATTGAAAATCAGGCGAAACGAGTGACCCCAAGAGTACGGGATCCCCTTGTCTCGCAGGAACACCGTGGCGGCTTTGAACGCTTTCCTCTTTTGAAGCGTGATGGCTGAGAGATCTTGAAATAGCGCAACTGGGTGTCCCTGATATTGAAGAGGGTGCTTTTGACGTGCTTCGCGAAGAATCCTCTCTTTCAGTGGAAAATCTGGTAGCAAGGCCAAGATATCCGGAGGGGGAGCAGGTGCACGCCTAGCCAACCCTACTCTGTGTGCCCTGTCAATACTAACGTCAAAGTCTGCAGGTTCCCCCAGAATCTCCCGAAACAGGCGCTGCAAGTATCCGTTGATGTTCGCTCCTTCCTCTTTAGGTGGTACGCCCGGACCAGAATGTTGTTGCGTCTAGACCTATTTTCTAGATCCTCTTGTAAGTCTACTTGTTGGTCTTTGGCTGTGTCCGGTTTCAGTCCCTTGTTAGGCATGCGTCTGCGGCCGACTCTTTGTCACTCTCCCCTCAAGGATTGCTGGGAGGGCCCTGGAGAGGCTGGAAAGGCAGACCCCTCGTTGTGTTCAATACCAAGCAGGGCGCAGGTGTCCTGGAGAGATCTCAGTTGTTGCAAGGTTCCGTTCCAATTGAAAATCAGGCGAAAGGGGTGACCCCAAGAGTACGGGATCCCCTTGTCTCGCAGGAACACCGTGGCGGCTTTGAACGCTTTCCTCTTTTGAAGCGTGATGGCTGAGAGATCTTGAAATAGCGCAACTGGGTGTCCCTGATATTGAAGAGGGTGCTTTTGACGTGCTTCGCGAAGAATCCTCTCTTTCAGTGGAAAATCTGGTAGCAAGGCCAAGATATCCGGAGGGGGAGCAGGTGCACGCCTAGCCAACCCTACTCTGTGTGCCCTGTCAATACTAACGTCAAAGTCTGCAGGTTCCCCCAGAATCTCCCGAAACAGGCGCTGCAAGTATCCGTTGATGTTCGCTCCTTCCTCTTTAGGTGGTACGCCCGGACCAGAATGTTGTTGCGTCTAGACCTATTTTCTAGATCCTCTGCATGCGCTTGTAAGTCTACTTGTTGGTCTTTGAGGCGGAGGAGTTCCTACTGGAGCTGTTCGACTTCCTCACTTCTGGTCTGATCCGAGTTTTCGACGGCCGCCACTCGCTTGCCCAAACCATCCACCTTCCGGCGTAAATCCCGGACCTCCCCAGCCACTTCCTGCTTTGGCGTGTGGAAATCCTCCCGCAAGGAGTTGAACAAAGTTTCTAGGAATTACTTGGTGATGGGCACCTCTCCGTCTCCTAGTTCCGTGTGTTGCTTCAACGCTGCTGGGAAGGGGGGCCCTTAATGAGCATGTCGCAAGCGTGCGCTCACCTTTCTTCCTCGTGCCGGACATGCTCCGTTGCTCCTCGCCTATTCTGTCCCCCCTCTGCTTTTTTAGGCCCCTGGGGTCTGCACTCCGTGTCCAAGCTGTAAGTGGTCAGTGTGCAGAGCGGAAAGCTCTCCGTGTGAACAGAAGGTTGGTCCTTCTCCCTGCGGGGGATCTGTGTTGTGGTGCGGGGGGGAGAGGAAGGGGCCGCCTTAAACCCCCATTGCTGGTTCCTCCACGTCACCGCCATGCACTGTCCCTGAAGCTCCCGTCTAGGCCCCCCACTCTTGTGCCGGCTCCTCAGTGCTTGCCGCTGGCTCACATGGGCCCAATGTCCACCCCCAGTCATCACCACTGCCCACCTGGACTTGGCACAGGAGAACGTGCCTCAAGATCTACGGCTGTGGTTTATGCCCCCTTGTACCGAGGGGAAACGTAGGCCCAGTCAATTCCCCGGGTGTGTGCTTTTGGGGGCCTACACCGCTGTCGTCTTTAGAAAGTGTTTATGGGAGCCCAGCTTGCCAAGGTATGTGAAGAAGCAATCGCGGGGCAGGCTGTTCACTCGGTTTCTTTTCCTGAGCCCTCGGGCCCTGCAGTTACTCCCCCTGACTCTTGTAAATTGTCCCGTAGGCCGGCCCCACCGCCGTGTCCGCTGCTGATGTGGCCCCTCTTTCTCTGTGGTGGGGCGATATGTACACCAACGGGCGCCGAGATTCGCGCCGGGGCCTGAGCGCCCAGGCCCAGCAGCCTCCTCACCTTCCCTCCAGGCCGTGTGTGCCACCTTCCTTTACGCGCCATTGATGATGGGCGCTAACTCCGGCGCCACTGTGTTTCCACCAGCAGTTCTCCCCAGTGAGTCGGTGCAGGGGCCTCTGTCACTTCGCCGATGGGAGCGGCGTCTGTATGCGCGTTACAAGGCCCTGCAGCCCCGGCCTCAATTTTCGCGCCTCCGCGCGCCCTGCGGCCTTTCAGAAGCCCGCCATCCGCAAGGCCTTGGCACGGCCCTGGCTGCTCCGCCGAGCCGCCGCCCCCAAACAGCTCACTAGGGCAGGTGTTGTGCCGCCACAGGATCCGCTAGGCCTCTGGAGCCCAGGGTCCCCTTCACTGGTCTCGGCCACGTCCGTTGCAGGGCTTCCTCGGCTAGGGCGCCATTTCGCTGCAGCGGCGGTGGACTGCAGCAGGCTCCCTCTGCATCATTCGAGCCCCGGTTCTGCTCGCAGGTCAGGTTCCACGCTTCACCTAAGCCCCCGCCAGTTGTAACGCTCCGATGGGGACATTTATGCTGTATTTAGCCGGTGGAGAGGGTTCGGTGCGGGGAGCCTCTGAGACCCGCGTCTTCTCAAGTCGCCATCTTGGCCACGCCTCTCTGGTCGAAATTTTTCAGTAACTTCATACCTAAATTCAGAGCAGGCTCTGCCCCGTATTCGTTTTGAATCTGTTTCAGGACATCAGGTATTACCGCCATAGACGGAACACCATGTGTTTTAGTATAAATAGCAGCAAAGACTGCGCAGTTTTCCAGATGTGGTGTGATCCCCATTGGTAAACAGATTGTTAGAATTCTGTGTTTCTCATAAGGGCTAGTATTACGAAATACTGCTTCGATTTGAGTAATTTTTAGAGCTATCCAGAATGGAATTTGTTCACGTTTTGTGGGCATTTTACCCATTACTGCGCGTAAAGTCTGTGGAGTGATTTTTAGTGTATTCCCCTGCTGAGAGGTTTATTTTGGAATAGCTATTGGTGTTTGAACTGTGAAAGTCAGCATGACATATTGAACCAATTGTCTGTAGGTTTTGATTAACTCTTTGAGTTGAGTAAGTAATTCATTATTTGACATTTCTTCAATGTCAGGATGAGGTGTGTAGGCGGCTACAATCGGCCATGTTGCTCTTGGTCTACCTAGTGGACCGAGCCTGGTAATGTGATTGTAATGTTTTAGGGTGCCTTTAAACCAGACCTCATGCTCCTGGTATGTGAGAGGAATTGCAATATCCTCGAAAGGAATATATTCCTTAATTGGATCATCTTATTTGTAGAAGTGAAACATCTGTGTTACTGGATGTGATTCTGGGAATACTATCCATGAGTAGAATACCTCTGTCTGATAAGATTCATGTGCCTCTATCACAAAAACTGCTCTTCCACCTCTTGGTGTTAGGCCATGTTTTATAAGTTTTTGAGTGATGGCTCTCCTTAAATTTGGAGGAATGATTATAGCATTCTCATCGGTTTCATTTAAACCTGTAAAATCAAAAGCTGCTGCGACTTGGTCGGTTACAGCTCCACCGGTTCCGGTGTTGTTGTCCTCGTTAATGGACATTGTTTAAGGAAAAATACAGAGCAAGTTTCAAGGGAACAAAGATAAGGTGCACAATATTTTGGAACACTGTATCCTTCAATGTTAAACAAACCAAACAGCTAATACATAGGATTTTTCGTCCTACTCAGCTAAGGCGGATATCTTCATTACCCACTCCAGACGTCTTATGGAGTATTATGAGTAGGGGTCTTTGAGAAAAGCAGGACTGAGTTACTTCAGTATCTAGCGTTAAATTAGTGCCTTACCAAACCTTTGGGCACCATGTAGTGTAGTTCCTATCCCCCTTATAGGCTCTGTGCATTGGAATAATATACACTATAGTTTTGACATAGGACTGAGGTCAGTATGTCTCTATCGAGTACATTAAACTTAATTACTTGTGTGTGCCAGCTAGCTCAGAGGTCACTAGAAACTTCTCGAATGAACAAGAAGGGATTAGTCTCTGACAACTGCATAAACATGACAACTTTGTTTCCCTTAGAATCGGAACAGTTCTCAGATTCATGGAAACAATAAAAAGGGTTTATTGAACAGTCTTCCCTAACCTAGGTGTAGTACGAGGTAACAAGTAGGTGCTGTTTTTCTATAGTATAGTTTACCTATAGTTAGTATTTGCCAGAAGTCCCTCTAGGTTCTAGTCTGCTCCATACCTTAGAATGCGAGAGGTTGTAATCTCTTTCTGGGTCTCGATCTCTAACACACCCCGAAGGGAGTCAGAAACACTGGAGCTGGATTCTCTGTGAGGAGGATGACGGCGTCTGGTCAGTGCGTCAGGCGGGGACTCAAATTCCTTCCGAACTTGCCGTGGCAAGCCGTTTCGAGCTGTGTATCCAAGCCGTGGTTTTCCATGGTAAGTGAAGGTATATTTATACCTTGAAGGTGTTTAGGAATGCCGGTATTGACGTAAAAGTCGAGCGGAGGAACATCATGAATGAACCCCTAAGGAATAGATGTTCATGCATAATAACTGAGTTCTTGGAGAAATCAATAATCCAAGCAGGGGAAGTCCTAAAGCCTTAAGAGTCTGGTTTTCCAAGAACTCGTTGGGACGTAGATGGACAGATGTAGATGACCATGCCTGTATTTGGTTATCATGGGTAATGCCTAAATAAGGATTAGATTTCTATGCCTAAATAAGGGCAATGAGAATTGTGCCTATATAAGGTCATAAATCGGGAAACCTATATACGTGTATCCATATCGACACTCGACAACACCACAGGTCTGCTACTGCAGCCTGTGTAAGGTGGTGCATGCACCCCTTACTTAGATATAGGTTCACCCCTATGGCAGCCCTTATGAATCCTGAAGGTAGGGTGCTGGGTTTTATGTGAGAGGGTGCCCATGCATGAGCAGAGCCCCTCTGCAGCCTTCAGAACCTATTCTCCGGGGTTGTTTGTGATGCAGCAGACCATATACTTTTAAGTCCATTATAACCTCGCGGTAAATGCTAACTTAAAAATGGCTGCTTGGAAACATGTTGTGTTTGGTGTCAAACCCCTTGGAATCATACCTCCCCGCTAGTAATTGGTGGGGAGGTATGATTCCACCCTCCTAAAGGGACATATGCGACACACCGGTACACCCGGTACCAGCTTTCTCGACCTGGGCATCACAAAATGCCACAGACATGAGTCTGCCCTCCTGCTGCTGAGCCAAGCTCGAGCTGGGAAAGCCTTGACAATAGGCTTCCTGTCACAGGGAGGTGAAACTACATTCCCAGACAGGCTTTAGTGTGTTGGGGCTGGGTGGATGCACTCTGAGAGTTCTTTGATGTCTGCACTGGAGGCACATTTGGTGTCCCTGTGCATAGTCCAGCTCAAACCGGTTGCAGGAGCCATTTGCTCCTGCTCTGGCGCGAAACTGGACAAAGGACATGGGTATAACCACCCCTCTGTCCTGACCCTCCCATAGATGGGTCCCCAGAGTTTGTCCCGCCCCTTCCTTGGGTATTAAGTAGGAACCCCTGGGGGGCGTGGCCGCGGCGCTGACGAGCATGGACGCCTGAGCCCTGAGCTCCGGGTCGGTCTCGGAGATTATCCTGTGCAGAGACTCCCCCGGCGGCGCCGCCACCCGGGCTTGACCGCTGAGAGACGCGGGATGCCCTAGCGCCGATCGGGAGTGTGCTGGGTCCCGTGGTTACAGGGGATTGTGCGCCTCGGTGAGAGTTGCGGCGGCGGCTGGCGGCCATCTTGCCTGGGCCTGTGATTCGCGGCCGATCCCCGGCCTAGATTTTCGAGGGCTGTCGCAGATTGATCTGCTTCGGGAGGCTGAGAGGCGGCGTTGGCGGACGATCTGACCCTGGGAGAGGGCGCCTCCTCCTGGGGGCCCGGCGGCCAGGATTCGACGGACCGCAAGCCAGCGTGAGGGGTGCCTGTAAACTGGTGCTGCGAGGTGTCTGGAGAGAGCACCGGGGACGGAGGAGCCAGGATACGGTGAGCAGCACAGAGGTCGAATAGCGCTTGGGATCTGTGGCGACGCCGGCGGGGCTCCGCCGGCCTGGTGCCCGGTGATGCTGCATCGGCTGTGGAGCTGTTGAGTTCTGGCAGCATAGTGACTGGAGTGGCGGTCGCGCACACAGTGGAGGGCCTGGAGTTACCTGGAGGGGGCCCCTCGTGACCCGCGACGGACTTTGGCGGCAGCGACCCTGACACCGCTGCTTCCTTGGTGCGGCCGTCTGATCCTGAGGGGAGCCCGGGTCCGCTTTGCCCCTATCCTGGCCATTGTCTTGGGACCTGCTGGCGGAGACGGCCTGCAGGCGGCGTGGGATTATCGATTGCCTTGGCTGTTGGCTGCGGGGACCTGGAGCGGAGGGAGCCAAGTTGGGGATAGCGTGAGCCGAGATCTGGCTGTGTAGGCTGGCTGCCGCCCCTTCTTTCTCTTGCCTTCACCGTGCTGGACCCTGTTCTCCTGCCAGGCTTACTGCCGGGATAACGACTTAGGCCCTCATTGCCGGTCGGGCTGGGGGTGGCCCTGCAGTGTTTGGCATCGACGCAGTCCCCGGCTGGTCTCCTTGGGGAAACCGCGGAAGGGAGCGGGCGCAGCGCCGCCGGACCAAGTTGAGGACTCCCTTGACCCCCTTGACCAGCAGCAGACGGGCGATCGGATGGCAGGGCTGCAGCAGCAACAGATAGACCAGATCCTTAAGGCTATTGGGGACACGAGGGAGGCGCTGCGCCAGGACATCGCCCAGGTATCCACGAGCCTTGGCCTTTTGAAGGCGGACCATGGCAAGCTCGCGGACCGTGTCAAGGCCACTGAACTGGCGATAGAGACGCTGGAACTGGCCCAGAAGGCGTCCGACGTCGCACTGGAGGACTTAACGCGTAGGGTGCTGCAGTTGGAACGGAGAGCGGCGGATGCTGAAGGGCGCAACAGACGCAACAATATCCGCGTGGTGGGTCTGCCCGAAAATATCGAGGGGGACGACATGGTTGCATACCTGGAGACCTGGCTGCGGGACGTGATGGTCCCAGAGGGCTTGACGCACTTCTACACCTTGGAGAGGGCTCACAGGGTCCCGGCTCGCCCCCTGGCCCCGGGCCGCCCGCCCAGGCCGGTGATAGCTCGACTGCTCCACTTCAGGGACCGGGACCTTATACTGCGGCAGGCCAGATTGGCTGGTCCTTACAAGGTGGACAACGCATCTGTGTCGCTCTTCCCAGATTACTCCCAGGAGGTCCAACGCAGCCGTTTTTCCTTTGTTGCCGTCAAGAGAGCTCTCCGAGATGAGGGGGTGCAATACTCCCTGCTGTTTCCAGCCCGTCTGAAGGTGCTGGTGGATGGAGTGGCGACGTTCTGTAACTCCCCGGATGACGCCTGGCAGTGGTTGGAGCGGTACAGAGCGGGTAAGGATGGATCGGGGGACTGGACGGAGAATGCTGAGAACCGGCCGAGACCGCGCAGGAGTAGGCGTAATCGGAGGAGAGGACAGACCAGGAGGTCTCCCTCAGCTTCACAGACTGCGCAGGAGCGGAGAGATGCACTACGAGCGGTGTCAGACATATCCGGAGTGGTGCCTGAGACTCAGGTGGTGGACTCGGGCTCGAGATTGGGCTTGGATGAGGCAGAACCGGGAGGCTCGGATGAAGCTTCGGACAAGGAACCTGGGGGGCAGCTTCAGATCACGCCGCAGACAGCTGATGGTCTCCTGGATGAGTGACTACGGGACGATGAGTAAATGACAGTAAGGGGGTCTGATGATCCAGAGGGGGGGACACGTTCTGGGCTGCTGGGGTCTTGCTCTCTGGGCGGATGGAACGGTGGCTATGCCCTGCACCTTGAGGGGGGAGCTGGGTCCTGGGCCTTGGTGCTGGGGGATGGTGCTGCCCGGGGGGGTGGGGGGGGATACCTCTTAGCCGGGATCGACCTCTCCCGGTGGGATGGGCTTTGGCTGTCCGGCTGGCTGGTGGGTGGTCACCTCCTCGACCTCACGTAATTCGTGAGTCTCTGGTATTTACCAGAGTTTCCCTCGTACTCGGGGGTTGGGTTTGGATGCGTGACAACTGTTTGATGCCTGTTCTGGGGGTGGGCGGGATGGGAGTTGGGTAGGGATGTTTTGGGGTTGTTGGGTTTCTGGGTATTGTCAGTGTGCCGATGAGATCGTGGGGGATTGGACTCTGCTGTGTGCCCAATGATGGCGGCTAGATTGGAACTGAAGTGCATTACCTGGAATGTGCGGGGGCTCAACTCCATGAGGAAGAGGTATAAAGTACATGCATATTTAGTCCGGAGGGGGGTCCAGGTGGCTTTCTTACAGGAGACGCATTTAACTTTGGCGGAAGGACAGGCGCTGCAGCGGCGTTGGAGAGGGCAACTCTTCTATACTACTTACTCTGCGCATGCTAGGGGGGTGCTACTCTGGGTGCGGGCGGGTGTCCCCTTTCAGCCCTTGCTCACTAGAGTGGATCCGGACGGGAGATTTGTGGCAGTTTTGGGGAGGCTAGATGGGCGGGATGTTGCGTTTTGCTGTGTGTACGCCCCTAACTTCGATCAGGCTGAGTTTTTCTCTGTCTTGTCAAGCCGGCTGCCGGAAGTGCTCGTGAGCACGGTGTACATAGGAGGGGATTTTAATTCGGTGGCAGATGTTGAGATGGACCGTTCCCATCCGCCGCTTGCCCGGTCGGTGGTGTGCAGAGTGGCCAGGGCTCGGAGGGACTGGCAGGACCGCTGGAGACTCCAGGATGCGTGGCGGACGTGCCACCCCACGGATAGGGAGTATTCGTTTTACTCGGTGCCGCATGACTTACATGTGCGTCTCGACACTTTCCTCTGCTCAGGCGGGGCTCAGGAGCTTACGCATGATTGCAAGTACCTGGCCCGGACCATTTCGGACCATAACCCTTGCCTGCTTACAGTACACTGGACCAGGCAGCGACAGCCGGTTCCCACGTGGCGGCTGAACCCGCTGACACTGGAGGACCCGGTTTTTCGTGCTGAACTGCAGGATTGCGTTGAGCGCTATTTCAATGAGAATTCGGGAACTGCGTCCACTCGGGCACTTGAGTGGGACGCCTTCAAGGTGGTAGTGCGGGGCGCGTGCCTCTCGTCCTCCTCGGGGGTTCGCCGGACGCTGCTGGCTGACGTCACGCGGGAAGAGACAGCTCTGCGGCTGGCGGAGAGGAATAGCTATGAGGCGGGCGGCAATAGAACCGACGTGCTGGAAGCTCGAGAGCGAGTGGCCACCCAGGTGGAAAGGCTCCGCTGCCATGACTACCGGGATTACATGGTCCGTGCGCATGCAGAACGGGATCGGGTCGGCTCGCTGCTGGCATGGTTGGCGTCTCCTGACACCAGGGGCACGCCGATTTTGTCGTTAGCTACACCGGCTGGAGGCATGGTCCACTCGCAGCTGGAGATTAACACCCAGTTCCGGGATTATTATGCGGACCTTTATCGGAGCCGGATGGCGGAGTGCCCTGCGGCATTGGATGCCTTCCTTGAAGAGGCTCAGCTGCCGCGGCTCGATCCAGAACAGGGACCTCGTTGGGGGCGGCTATTACACAGGGGGAGATTAGGGCGGCGATTAAGCACATGGCCAGGAAGAAGACCCCAGGGGGGGATGGCCTCCCCGTGGAGTTTTATGCGGCGTATGTGGATCTCCTGGCGCCTCGCCTCCACCAGGTTTATGGGGAGGCCTGGGAGCGGGGTAAACTGCCGGCGTCGGCCCGTGAAGCGATAGTAATCCCGCTGTTGAAAAAAGGCGGCGTCCCCACTGATAGAACGATGTATCGTCCACTGTCAATGCTCACGGTGGACTACAAGGTGTTGTGTTGAGTAGGATTTTGGCGACGAGGCTGACTGCCCATATGTGTTCGCTGGTACACCCGGACCAATCGGGCTTTATCCCCACTAGGAACACCTCTACGTGCATACGGCGTCTGCTAAGGGTCATGGATGTTGAGGGGGAGGGTCCTGCGGAGGCGGCCGTGCTGTCAGTGGACATTGAAAAAGCCTTCGACAGTGTGGAGTGGCCTTATTTGTTTGGTGTCCTCACCCGGTTTGGGTTGGGTGATGGCTTTGTCCGTTGGACGCGGTTGCTCTATGAGTCGGCTACTGCTAGGGTCCGGACGGGCCGCTCCATATCCGCGGAGTGCTTGGTTGGCCGGGGCACCAGACAGGGTTGCTCTTTGTCTCCGCTCCTTTTCGCTTTGGCGATAGAGCCGCTGGCGGCACGAGCCCGGCAGGGTCGGTCTTTTGACGGGGTACTGTCCCGCGGCGATTTGCATTACATCTCCTTGTATGCCGACGACCTCTTGTTATTCCTGGCAGATGTCGGTGCGGCCGTGACGGGGGCACGTGCTTTGCTTTGGGAGTTCGGGACCCTTTCGGGCCTTCTGGTTAATTGGTCCAAGACCTGCCTCTTCCCCTTGACTTCCCGCTGCGCTCAGCCCGATGTGCTGGATGGCCTGCGCTGGGAACCGGATTGTTTGCAGTATCTCGGAGTTCACGTATATCACACCCATTCGCTCCTGTATGAGGGGAACGTGGGGAGGGCACTGAGGGGCATTAGAGGCAGCATGCGGTTTTGGAGTGTCCTTCCGTTGTCTGTGGCAGGGCGGATAGCTTTGTTGAAAATGGTGGTCCTGCCACGATTACTTTATTTTTTCCGTACGCTACCTGTATGGATCCCTTCCTCTTTCTTCCGAACTCTGCGGTCTGTGGTGATAGGCTTTATCTGGGGTACTGGCAGGCGACGGATAGCCCTGAACACTTTACTTAGGTCCCGAGAGGAGGGCGGACTTCGAATGGTACTACTTGGCCGCTCAGCTTCAGTGGCTCACACAAGCGGTGGGGCGGGAGTTTAGAGGACCGGACGGCCCGCAGGGTCGGATCGTGCAGCGCCACGTTCTGTCCTTTATTGTGCTCCAACAGGAACTTCGGATGGAGCGGCTGACTCTTGAAGAACGTACCCTTCGCAGGTGTTGGCTGCGTAGCCATAGACGGGTTGGGTGTCGAGCGCCATATGCACCAGAGATACCCTTGGGTATGTGTACTGCCATCCCGCATGGCGGGGATTGGTCGGCGCTTGCTTGTTGGGAGGACCTTGGGGTTCAAATGCTAGGGGATTTATACCGGGATGGCGCTTTGATGCCGTTCGGTGCCTTGCAGGAGGCCTTCGGCCTGCCGAGGGGTGACTTCCTGTTGCACGCGGCTTTGGTTGCTGGGATTCAGAGGCGCTGGAAGATGGGATTGGTGGAACCACCCACGTCACTGGGTTGCCAGTACGTTGTGATGGCGGCTGGCACCTATAAGGCCATCACGAGCCTGTACAGGAGGCTGGCGTTGGCTGATCCCCCTCCCCTTGATGGGCTGCGGGAGCGCTGGGAGGCTGACCTTGGTTGGCAGATACCGGAGACGACTTGGCCTCAGCTTGTACGCAGGGCCTGGAAGGGCACCCGTAATGTCAGGTTTCAACTGGTCCAGTATTATACGCTCCATAGGGCGTACTGGACTCCTGCCAAGATCCAACGGATCTTTGGAGGTGCGCAATCGTTATGTCCGCGTTGCGCCTCGGAGGATGCTGACTTTGAGCATATGTTTTGGTCGTGTACAGGGCTTGGCACATACTGGGTCGAGGTTTTCGCTTGTCTGAATGCGGTTACGGGTCGTCAGGTTGACACGGATGCGGGAGCATGCCTGCTACTCTGGTTTCCCCATACCCCTGCCACTAAGGTCACTAGCAAGTTTTATGATTTGGGGTTCATACTGGCCAAACGGGAACTCACTCTACATTGGAAGTCTAGAGGGGGTCCTAACTTCCTGAGGTGGCGGAGGTGCCTCCTGCAAAGGCCTCATGCGAGGGTTCTCTCAGATTGCAATTGGCTAGGCGCACAGAAAACGACAAAGCGCTAGAGACTGCTAGGGCATGGAGCGCGCTAGTGACAGATTTGCAAACACTTCTGGAGGCTGAGGATAGTTGGGGGGCTGGAGAACCGGCAGTCCCGGAGATCTTTAAAAACATTGCTCTTTCAAGCCGCTTATGATTAACCCTCTCATTCTGGATCAACGCAATATGTCAAAGAGCGCCAAGAAACCGATGGTGATAGTGCGCGTTACAAATAATTTTAATAGAATAGAATAGAATAGGGGAGGGAACGGGGAGGGGAGAGGGAGAGGTGGAGGTTACTGGGGAGATGGAGGGGAGTTAAATAATGAGCCCGGCCGCACGGAGGGGGTTGACTCTGTGGGTCGCCTGGATCTGGGGATGGAAGGGAGGTCTTGAGCACTGTTGGACCATACCTGGACTTATGCGTGGTCAGTGGCCGGAAGGGGCTGCAGCACGCGGCCGAAATGTTAGGTCTGGCAAGCCGTAATTAGAGCGTTGAGGCACACTGACAAGGGGGGGTGGGGGTAGAGAGGGAGGGGGGAGGTTATGATTAGGGATTGTTGTTGGGGATTGTGGAGTTGCGACATGGCAGTATGTGCTGTGTGTGGGTGGGTGGGAGAACTGATATTGTATGCTGTGTGCAAAACTCTAATAAAAATGTTTAAAAAAAAAAAAAAAAAAAAGTAGGAACCCCTGACTACAGGACTTTAGATTTTACCTGGACTAAACTCTGCTACAGAAACCAAGTACTTTGACGATCTTCACTACGCTGGATGTCTGAAGAATCTCCCTTGGAGTAGAGGAGTTACTCCCCCTCAAAGCCGGTTACCTTAAACGCTTCTGACCGGCTTGCATCTCCTGTGCTCCTGAGGACTCCAAAGATTTCTGCAAAACAGGAATGGGTTCCCGAGGTCTCTGAGGTTGATCTGTGCTCTCAGCAATTCTGACTCCGGTATCCCTTGTGGCGGCCGTGCAACCCGCACCCCTGTACAACGTGTACTTTTGAAGCAGCATATGATTTTTGGCGATCCCTGAGGCTGTGCTTTGGGCTACTTGTAGTCCTGACCCCGAGCAGTATTTCCACTGAAGATTTCCAGCCTACACTCCACAAGTGTTCCGTGGGCTGGTACTTTGTGATTCAGCTCGACGTCCCTTTGCGAACCCTGGTCTGTTGGCCTGTGGGTCTCTGTGAAGGTAACTAACTTTCAGAGGGCTTTCCTGGTTGCTCCAGAAGTGCCCTGACTCTCCATTGCTTTGAGAGTCCCCAGGACCTTGCTGGTTCTCACCAAAGCTGATTTCCTCTGACTGCGTGGGTTGCAGTTGCCAAGGGTGTTCAATCCAGACACTGACCCCCCAGCACTTGACATCCTTTGTGGGACAGCTCACCTCTGGACTTTGGTTGTCATCGATGCCTCCTGGTCCCCGCGACTGCAGAGTCAAGCATCGTATCATCTCACCTGAAGCAACCGACATCAGTGGGCATTCGTATACCGAGTCCCTGGTCACCCTGAAGTGACCCAGACTCTGTCCCCTATGCTTTCAGGTTTTTCTCACCTGGAATCCAGGCTTGGATTCCACCGGACACTTTTCTTCTTCCCGGCAGCAGCACTTTTCCGCATCACGCCATTGAAAACGCCGAATATTCCCGACATCACTTGACACCTATGCACCCGGCTCCTCTGGGTTAGGTAACACGGGCACTCCGGTACGAACAAGGGTGCTGGTCCTTCTATAAGACAATCTCTACTCTGCTTGATGGCTGGTCCCCAAAATTCTTGTCCTGGTGGAGTAGGGCAGAGACAAATGTACCACCCCTTATCACCCACAATGCAATGGGTTAGTTGAAAGGTTCAACAAAACCCCCAAGGGCATGATTAAAGGTCTCCCTGAAAAGCTCAAGCTTAGATGAGACATACTTTTGCCCTGCCTTCTCTTTGCCTACAGAGAAGTTCCTCAGAAGGGGGTTGGTTACAGCCCTTTTGAGCTTCTGTTTGGACATCCAGTTAGGAGTCCTTCATGTCTAGTGAAGGAGGGATTGGAGTTACCTCTCAAACCCCCTAAACAGGATATTGTTGACTATGTACTTGGTCTCCCACTCCAGGATGGCTGAGTACATGAAGAAGGCAGCCAAAAACCTTGAGTCTAGTCAGGAATTGCAAAAGGCCTGGCATAACCAAAACGTTGTGTTGACTATTTATCAGCCAGGACGGAAAGTATGGGTGTTGGAGCCTGTGGCCCCGGCAACCCTCCAAGACAAGTGGAATGGCCCTCATATAATCATTGAGCAGAAGGGAGAGGTTACCTACCTGGTGGACCTTGGAACTTCCAGGAGCCCCCATAGGGTGCTCCATGTGAATAGGCTCAACCCATATGTTGACAGGACAGACATGGGCTTGCTCATAGCTACTGATGAGGGACAGAAGGAAGAGAGTGATCCACGCCCTTATCTGCTCTCACAGAACCCTGATTATGGTTCAGTGGATGGTGTAGCCTTGGCAGGCAGCCTCCCTGACCAGCAACAAACTGATTGCAGAAAAGTTCTCAATCAGTTTAGACATATGTTCTCACTGACTCCAAGCCAAACTACTTGGTGCACTCATGAAGTGGACACAGGGGACAGTCTGCCTGTTAAAAATAATATTTACAGGCAACCTGACCATGTCAGGGACTGTATCAGGACTGAAGTCTAGAAGATGTTGGACCTGTGAGTGATTGAGCCCTCAGATAGCCCTTGGGCTGGTCCAGTAGTCTTGGTGCCAAAACCTCACTCCCAGAATGGTAAGAGAGAGGTGAGGTTCTGTGTTGAATACAGCGGTCTCAATGCAGTCACTAGGACTGATGCCCATCCAATACCCAGGGCAGATGAGCTTCTAGATACTTTATCCTCAGCCAAGTTTCTGATAACCCTGGGCGTATCGGGGCTACGCAGAGTGCCATGGAGACGGAACCATTCTCTGCACACTCCGCATAGCTCTGCTACGTGCCACCCGCCTCCCACCCACGCTATTAAAATGTTTTAAAAATCTATTTAAAAGAGCCAGAAAACTCCTTACCTTATCGGCAGCGTCCCCGGGCTGCCCTCTTCCGCTATGGCGCCCTCTTCATGAAAACTGCGCATGCGCGGGTGCCCGCGCATGCACATTCCTTGCAAGAAATGCGCATGGGCGGGTTTTCATAAAGAAGTCGCAATAGTGGAAGAGGGCAGCCTGGGGACGCTGCCGATAAGGTAAGGAGTTTTCTGGCTCTTTTAAATAGATTTTGAAAATGTTTTAATAGCGTGGGTGGGAGGCCTACTCCGCTCCCCGGCGAGTGTGCAGAGATTTGCCTGCTCTGCCAACTTCGCGGAACGCAAAACAGGCAAAATTCTGCACATATCGTGGGCGGAACGGAGTTGTCCACCCACCCTTAGTTTCTGATCACATTTGACCTAACAGCTGTCTACTGGCAAATCAGACTAGCTGAGGATGCAAAGCCAAAAACAGCATTCTCAACCCCTAGTGGGCATTTCCAATTTGTGGTGATGCCCTTTGGTTTGAAGAATGCACCTGCCACTTTTCAAAGGTTAGTGAATAAAGTCCTTACAAGCATGGAGGCCTATAGTGCAGCTTATCTAGATGATATTGCTGTCTTTAGCTCCACCTGGGAGGATCACCTGGTCACCTGAGAAATGTTTTGGAGGCCCTGCAGAAAGCAGGCCTCACTATCAAGGCCATCAAGTGCCAGATAGGGCAGAGTCAAGTTGTTTACATGGGCCACCTTGATAGTGGAGGTCAGGTTCAACCATTGCAGAGCAAAATCTGGATCATCATGGACTGGGTTGCTCCAACCACCCAGACTCAGGTCAGAGCTTTCTTGGGCCAGACTGGGTACAATAGGAGGTTTGTCAAAGGATATGCAGGCATATGCATCAAAGTAAATGCCGGGAGCAAATGGGCAGATTCTCAGAATCTGCCCCTTTGCTCCCGGTATTTTTGCATTTGGGATGCATCATCCCAAATGCAAAAATCGCAATTTAAGGAATCTCTAGATTGAGATTCCTTAAATTGCGATTGCATTTAAGGAATCCCAAATTGAGATTCCTTAAATGCAATGCATGAAAGTCCAAAAAATAGCGAATTCGCTAATAGGAGTAGCAAATTACCATGAAGTTGAACTTCATGGTAATTTGCTAAAACTTTGAAAAAAGCACTTTTGTGCATTTTTCAAAGTTTCATGTTGCGCACACACATGCCCTTAGGGCATGTGTGTGTGCAACATATGTGCAGAGATAAATTTCAGGGGTGCAACAGGGTGTCATTTTGACACCCTTGCACCCTTGAAGTTGCATGAGCAATTTGCGAGTACCTACTGGTACTCGCAAATTGCTCATGCAATCTTCAATTCATTCCTATGGGCCTGTAGGCCCATAGGAATGAATGGGACAGCATTCCTTAATTGCGACTAGAAATTTGTGAGTAGCAATTAAGGAATGTTAAGGAATCGCTATTTTAATAGCAATTCCTACATGCATAGGCTTTTGCTATTCCTAAATAGCGATTCCTTAAAAATCGCTATTTAGGAATAGCAAAAGGCTACGTTGATGCATCTGCCAGATGGTTCCATAGTGACCCCTTTGAATAACCTAACTTCCAAGAGAATGCCAAAAAAAGTTCAGTGGACAGTTAGCTGTCAAAAGGCATTTGATGACCTGAAGCAGGCCATGTGCTCTGCTCCCATTCTGCAAAGTCCTGACTATTCTAAACAATTCATTGTTCAAACTGATGCATCTGAGTGGGGGGTAGGGGCTGTGTTATAACAACTGAATGAAGTGGGTCAGGATCAGCCAGTAGCTTTTATTAGCAGAAGGTTGAGCCTCAGAGAGAAACTTTGGACAGCTATTGAGAGGAAGGCCTTTGCTGTGGTTTGGGCTCTGAAGAAGCTGAGGCCATACTTGTTTGGTGCTCACTTCAGTGTTCAGACAGACCATAAACCCCTGTTATGGCTAAAACAGATGAAGGGTGAAAACCCCAATGTTTTGAGGTGGTCCATTTCCCTACAGGGAATGGACTATACAGTGGAACATAGACCTGGCAGTAACCATGCCAATGCAGATGGACTCTCCAGATATTTCCACTTAGAACATGAAGATTCAACTGGTCAAGGTTAGTTTAATGTCCTGACGTTTGGGGGGTTGTGTAGGAGAGTAGGATCTGCTTCTTATGGTTACCCCCTCTTTTTGCTGATGTTTCACTGTTTTTGACTTAGACTGGCTCGGATCCTGCTATCCAGGACCCCAGCCTAGCTGCTTTCTCCTCTAAATTGATTGCTTGTACTTTAGGTACACTCCAGATTGGATTCTGGGGTACCCTTGTGAGCCTAGTATATGGTTTACTACCAGGGCATAGGTACCCTAGATGCCTACCAGGGGCTGCAGCATGTATTATGCCACCCCTGAGAGACCATTCAAACTGACACCACAGGCCTGTTACTGCTGCCTATGTAAGGTGGTGCATTCACCCCTTACTTAAATATAGCTTCACTATATCTATCCTATATCACTGCACATATAAACCTATCAGTCACCCCTATGGCAGGCCTTATTAATCCTGAAGGCAGGGTGTTGGGTTTTATGTGAGTGGGTGCCCATGCATGCGCATAGCCCGTCTGCAGCCTTCAGAACCTATTCTCCAGGGTTGTTTGTGATGCAGCCAACCATATACTTTTAAGTGCATTATAATTTTGTGGTAAATGCTAACTTTAAAACGGCTGCTTGGAAACATGTTGTGTTTGGTGTCACACACCTTGGAATCATACCTCCCAGCCAGTAACTGGTGGGGGAGGTATGATTCAACCCTCCTAAAGGGTCATATGCGACACATTTGTACACCCGGTACTAGCTTTCTCGATCTGGGCATCACAAAATGGATGCTGCTAGCCACAGACACAAGTCTGCCCTCCTGCTGCTGAGCCAAGGTCGAGCAGGGGAAGGCTTGACAACCACCTCCCAGACAGGCTTTAGTGTATCAGGGCTGGGTGGGTACACTCTGAGAGTGCGTTCATGTTTGCACTGGAGGCACATTTGGTGTCCCTGTGCATAGTCCAGCTCAAACCGGTTGCAGGAGCCATTTGCTCCTGCCCTGGCCAAAAACTGGACAAAGGACATGGATGTAACCACCCCTCTGTCCTGACCCTTCCATAGGTGGGTCTCCAGAGTTTGTCCCAACCCTTCCTTGGGTGTAAAGTAGGAACCCCTGACTACAGGACTTTAGATTTTACCTGGACTAAACTCTGCTACAGAAACCAAGTACTTTGACGATCTACACTACGCTGGATGACTGAAGAATCTACCTTGGAGTAAAGGTTTTACTCCCCTGCAAGACAGACACCTTAAACACATCTGACTGGTTTGCATCTCCCGAGCTCCTGAGGACTATGAAGATTTCTGCAACACAGGAGGTGTGTTCCCGAGGTGCTCTGCGATTGATCTGTGCTCTCAGCAATTCTGAGGCCCGTATCCCTCGTGGGGACCGTGCAACCCGCATACCTGTACAACGTGTACTTTTGAAGCAGCATATGCTTTTCGGCGATCCCTGAGGCTGTGCTTTGCGCTACTTGTAGTCCTGACCTCAAGCAGTATTTCCACTGGAGATTTCCGGCCTACACTCCACAAGTGTTCCGTGGGCTGGTACTTTGTGATTCAGCTCGAGGTCCCTTCCCGAACCCTGGTCCGTTTGCCTGTGGTTCTTTGTGAAGGTAACTTTAACTTTCAGTGGGCTTTCCTGGTTGCTCCAGATGTTTCTTGACTCTCCATTGCTTGGAGAGTCCCCAGGACCTTGCTGATCCTCACTGAAGCTGATTTCCACTGACTGTGTGGGTTGCAGTTGCAAAGGCTTGCTGGTGTTCAGTCTGGACACTGACCCCCCCCCACCACTCAACATCCTTCGTGGGACAGCTCACCTCCGGACTTTGGTTGTCGAGGACGCCTCCTGGTCCCCGTGGCTGCAGAGTCAAGCATTGCGTCATCTCACCTGAAGCACCCGACATCGGTGGGCATTCGTCTACCGAGCCCCTGGTAACCCTGAAGTGACCCAGACTCTGTCCCCTCTGCTTTCAGGTTCTTCTCATCTCGAATCCAGGCCTCGATTCCACCAGACACTTTTCATCTTCCCGGCAGCAGCACTTTTCTGCATCACGCCATTGAAAACGACGAAGATTGCCGACATCACTTGACACCTATGCACCCGGCTCTCCTGGGTTAGGTCATTACTCACAAGGGTTCCGGCCATAGAACCTTCTATGTTTGAAAGGGTTTGCTCAAAATCCTCTTCAAAGTGTCCTTAATCTTTAAAATTCCAACCACGACTTTCCCATAGAGTTGTTCAGAGCTCGTGCCTGTGTTCACACTGCACCTGTCCTCCGTGGGTCCCCTGTGTCACTACTTTGGGTGGTTCCTAGGGGTTCGAGCGATTCTGTGTGCTCTAGGCACTGTGTCTAGTCAAGTCGTGGTTGTTATACCACTTTCTTAGTATATGGTTTGGTCCCCCCCTGGAGCCCACTGTGTATTGTGCTATTTACTGTCGTTCTAGTGATTTAATATTGTGTGCTTTGTTCTCTAATCCCATAAAGAGGTTAGTAGATAGTGTTTAGTAATAAATTCATATATTTCATATATTCCTTGTGTGATTCTCCTTTTATTTGGTCATTCAGGAGGTTATGATCTGGTAAAACAAGATGCTTTACATTCCTTCGAGATATAGCCTGAAGGCTGCTCTCCATAGCTACCACTGAGATAGCTTTACATAAAGGTTATCTTTAACCTAATCATCAATAAGGTTTGTTTGGACTGGTACAAGGTGCCCACTATAATTAGTGGACAGCATATACCAGGCCAACTTCTCACACCTGAGGACTGAGTTCTACTCCACACCACCTTCCTGTGTAAACCTTGCCCTTCTCGACTACACTATACATTGGATCAAGTGCTAAAACAGTAGATTTTTTGCTCAGTTTTGTCTAAAAGGTATTGGAAAGGCCTAGGACACCAGTGGTGAAAGATTTTCATTGTTGCAGAAACCAATATCCCCTGGTTGCTCTGGGACTTCTCATGTATGAGGGGTGGCTTAGTATATGGTTCTCACTTATGTAAGTGTATCACCCTGCCCTAATCCAGACAACCCTTATGGTGATTTTAGTGGTCGTAGACAACCTTAGAATGCTCTCTAAGTGGAAGCTGTGGCAAGCCTCCTTCAGGCTTTTTTCCAGAAGGAGTGTAAATCGGCTTGTTTTACCAGAACGTAATCTTATTGGTATAGGTTAATTGAAAAAGAACTCCACAGTGTATTTAAAATATGTATTTATTATAAGACACTCCCTAACACACTCCTACCCGGAGATATAAACACAATACACACAATACTTTGAAAATATTACAGGTAAGTAGCCCAATACACAATGGTCGCCAGGGGAGACCAAACCATATACTAAGATAGTGGGATGTGAACCATGACTCAAGTCAAGAGTGTACACAGGAGTAATAGAAGTTCTGGGGACCCAAGTAACCCCTTGAGGTAAATAACCAGGAACCCACAGAGGCCGTGTGCAGAGTGGAACCACGACCGCCTGCTCAACTCAAGTCAATGGGTAAGTTGCAGTTGCAATTTTGAAGAAGGACCTTGAAGAAACCTCATGGAAGAAGGTTGGAGAGCCACCCCACCCGTGGATACCCTAGGAACCAGGAGACCTACACCAAGGAAGTCGGGTGCATAGGTGCGAAGTGGCGTCAGAAACCGCCATTGAACTCAATGGAGGATATCAAGAAGATGCCGCTGACGAAGATGGTGAAAGTGTGTGGTGGAACCCAAAGGTGGCTTCAAGATGTGAAGAACCTGCAAGCAGAGGGGAGAGAGTCTATGCCACTCAGGAGTGACCAGGAGGCACGGAAGACGAATGCCCCCCGACGACGGGTGATGCAGGAGAGTTCACAATGACCTTAGAGCTGCAGCTGTGTGGACCAGGTGATGATGTGGAAGTCTAGGAGCCGTTCATAAGCTGTCCCACATCGGATGTCACAAGTTGAGGGGTCGGTGTCTGTCGGGAGCACCAACAAGCCTTGGCAGCTGCAAACAACATGGCAGTCGAAAAAGGTGCAGTGTTGGGAACAGCAAGGTCTGAGTAGCTCACCACAAGCCTGGGAGTCAGAATAGGCCTGAGCAATCAGAGGAGCCCACTGGAGTCAAAGAAGATTCTCAAGATGACCCCCACAGGAGTTATGATCCAGCGGTTTTGACGAGGGATACTGGCCTCAAACTCAGTGAGAAGACAGTGAAGGCCTCCAGGGAGTTACAGAACCACCATCTGTGTTGCTGAGCCTTTCGGAGTCCATGGGAGACCAGGATCAGCTGACCGGTCAGCTGTGTTGTGGTGCTTGCAGATGCAGGGAAGTGACTCCCTCACTTAAAGGGAGATTTCTTCAGATATCTTGGATGTCCACAGCCCTTGTGAGGATCCTGTATGGAACACAGGCACTGACATTGCAGTAGACTAGCAGGATGATGAGACCAGGAGCAGAAGTATTCTTCCCAATTGCAGTCTTGGTGCCCAGAGCAAAGTCCAGCGAAGTACTGAGTGCCAAGATGGTAGAACATTGAGTGGTGTCTGATATGAATCTTGTTCCACTACGAATCTAGGGAGCCACCCATAGGTAAGCCATAGGTAAGCCCTTAAGTACCCTAAGGAAAGGGTTGGGATGATTCAGGGGTCCCTCCCAGAGGAGGGGCTGGACAGTGGGGAGGATACTCCAATGTCCTTTTTCCAGTTTCACACCAGAGCGGGAGCAAACTGTTCCCTGAACTGGTTTAAACTGGAGTATGCAAGGAGGGCACCAAGTGTGCCCTTCAAGCAGTGTCAGTGGTGCTGGCAAGCGCCCCCACCCTGCCCCAATATACCAAACCCTGTCTGGGAGGTGGACAATTAGGAACATTACTGCATGACCCACATACTGCACCACCTCCCCTGACTCATACACCTTCCGCCTTAAACACCCACAAAAAATATAAGCAACATTCCACACCTCACAACTTTGCTTCCCCATGTCTACTTCACAACAATGTTACATCACAAAAGCAACACAGCACTCCAACTCACTCTCAAACACCATCTCCAACTCATACACACGCAGACCTATCAAAATGCTTTCTTAGCATGCTGGATGAGGAACAGCTACACGGTTGCTATCCTAATACAGCTAATACCAGCACTAAAAACACACCTGCTACAAAGCCACACAATACTGATCACTCTTCTACAAAACAAAGTACCACTATCACCAAAGGCCACTCACTAAACTGTCTACTAATAAATGCTCGATCCCTCTCTAAAAACAAGCATCACATCTACAACATTCTCACCGATGCAAAACCAGACATACTATTCATAACCGAATCATGGTTGGGAGAGGATATGGCTCCAGTCCTTCATGAAGCCATTCCTCTAGGCTATCAAATAATCACCTAAAATCCTATAGCCAAAAAAGGAGGTGGTTTAGCTGTTGTATTCAGGCAAACAATACAGATCACTAAAATTGACATCTCCATAAAGAATTGTGAGGCTCTTCTAACAAGATGCAATCCTTCACCGTCTTCCTCCTGTAACTCCATGCTCCTTTACAGACCTCCACCTAGCAAGGCAACATTCCCAGAAGCACTTCTAGACACAGTCTCAAACCTGATAACAATACACTCCAACCTATGCGTTCTGGGTGACCTTATCATTTGGTTTGATAAACCCAATATGACCCATCCAAAAACAATAATCACCGGCCTAGACACATTGAACCTGCTTCAGATTGTCCACAATCCAACACACACCGCTGGACATATCCTAGATGTCATTTTTGCTAATACTGAACTAGTTACCTTTCAAACTATAACTGCAGTCACATGGTCAGACCACCACTTGCTTGCTTTCCAACATAAAACAATGCTAAGCGACTCACCTAAAACTACCTTACATCCATCCACCTATCGGCCGTGGAACAAACTCAATTTGGAACACTTGGAAACACAACTAATATCCAGTACACATCTGGAAACCATAAATTCTGTTCAAAATCTATGTGTGTGGCTACAGGAAGCTTTTGACATCCTGATACCACTCAAAACCGGATTGGTGTCACTACATCGCGGTTTATTACAACGCATTCCGTTACATCGGAATTTTTACAACGCAGGATCCATTACATCGGATGCCATTACAACGCATGGCATTACATAGCAGATGCTATTACAACGCATGGCATTACATCGTAAGTATAGGTAAGTATAAAAAATGTAATTAAGTTAATTTAATTAATTTAATTTAATTAATTGAATTAAAATACATTTTAAAATAGTAATTAATTTTATTTAATAAATTTAAATCTATTTATTTAAATTAATTTTAATAAAAATGTTAATTAATTTTATTTAATTAATATAATGAAATTAATTTAATTTAAATATTTTTTTAATTGTAATTAAATTAAATTAATTAAAATAATTTATTTAATTTAATTATTTTAATTAAGAAATGTAATTAATATAATATAATTAATTTAATTTAACCTAAAAACACCCCTGTACCCCAAAACCCAAACCCTGCCCTGAAACCTAAAAACACCCCTGTACCTCAAAACCCAAACCCTACCCTGAAACCTAAAAACACCCCTGTACCCCAAAACCCAAACCCTACCCTGAAACCTAAAAACACCCCTGTACCCCAAAACCCAAACCCTGCCCTGAAACCTAAAAACACCCCTGTACCCCAAAACCCAAACCCTGCCCTGAAACCTAAAAAAACCCCTGTACCTCAAAACCCAAACCCTACCCTGAAACCTAAAAACACCCCTGTACCCCAAAACCCAAACCCTACCCTGAAACCTAAAAACACCCCTGTACCCCAAAACCCAAACCCTACCCTGAAACCTAAAAACACCCCTGTACCCCAAAACCCAAACCCTACCCTGAAACCTAAAAACACCCCTGTACCCCAAAACCCAAACCCTACCCTGAAACCTAAAAACACCCCTGTACCCCAAAACCCAAACTCGGCCCTGAAACCTAAAAACACCCCTGTACCCCAAAACCCAAACCCTGCCCTGAAACCTAAAAACACCCCTGTACCCCAAAACCCAAACCCTGCCCTGAAACCTAAAAACACCCCTGTACACCTGTACTTATTTTAAAAATTACTTTAATTAATATAATAAATAATAAATTAATAATATTAAAAAACATAAATAAATATATTTAATTATAATTAATATTAATAAAATTTAAAAAAATTAAATACTTACCTATACTTACGATGTAATGCCATGCGTTGTAATAGCATCTGCTATGTAATGCCATGCGTTGTAATGGCATCCGATGTAATGGATCCTGCGTTGTAAAAGTTCCGTTGTAAAAGACTCCCGTTGTAAAAGTTGCGATGTAACGGTGCATCACCCTCAAAACCACACAACAGAACAAAAGAAAAAAGCGCCTTGGGGAAACATAGAAATAAAAGACATAAAACAACAAATTAGAAAGCTGCAACGTACCTGACTCACAACAAACGCCAAACAAGACAAACTTCACCTACAGAAAATTAACAGATTATACAAGTCGGCCATCAAAAAAGCTAAGAAAAGGTACTATTCAGAATTCAAAATGCTAAATGTGCAAATAAAGAATTCTATAAAATACTCAATGAATTTCGCAAACCAAATTGCCTAGAAGGAACTCATCCTGTTACTCAAGATTTCACAGACAAACTCGCAAATCATTACACGGATAAAGCAGGCACGTTGGACTCGTACTTAAAACAGAAACAAAGCACCAGCACTAACCCTTGTACAAAACAACAATACAAGAATGTTCTAATCAAGCCTCTCCGTTCCTTCCAACACATCTCACACGATGAATTTATGGACCTGTTCAAAGCAAGCAGGCCTGTCGGCAGCCCTTCTGACCCCTGTCCGCCACAAACTTTCAAGACAATTCTTTTAACAACCTCTGCTGCCACTCCAGTAAGAAGAATCATCAACCATTCCTTAACTACCGTAATATTTACAGAGGAACTCAAAAAGTCATACGTACGTCTTTTACTGAAGAAAACAAAGTTGGACCCGCTGAACCCTGATAACTACACACCCATTACAAATGGACCTTTCCTGGGCAAACTGATAGAAAGAGCAGTGTTCACCCAGATGTCACAATTCATTGAAGAGAATTACATTCTTTCAGATTTCCAAACAGGATTCCGTCCAGGAAGAGGCACTGAATCTGCCCTCCTTGCCATATGGGATGACCTAAAGAATACAGTTGACCGCAACGGGGTTGCTGCGCTACTTCTCATGGACCTCTCAGCTGTCTTTGACACGGTTGACCATGACACCCTGAAACAAAGACTTTATGAAGCCGGCATAGAGGGAACTGTTCTAGACTGCATCGCATCCTACCTTCGAAACTGTCATCCATACCCCACCTTTCTCGTCCAAACCGTACTCCACAAAAGCAAGGTCCCTCAAGGTTCTATCATCTTGCCCATGCTTTTCAACATCTACATGAAGTCATTACCAGCATTGATCAATAAATTTCACCTCACGTGCTATAACTATGCAGATTACACGCAAATACGCCTTCAACTGGAATGCCCCAAAGACGTTGGAAAATCACCAATTTTCAGCTGTCTCAGAGCCATGGATCAGTGGATGACATGGAGCCATCTCAAATTGAATGCTTCAAAAACTGTAATACTCACCTTTGGCGATTGGAAACATTGCAACCCGCTTGCCGAATGGCCTGATGAACTGGGATCACTGCCTAAAGTATCAAAGGAAGTAAGTAATCTCAGAATGACCATGGACTCCAAGCTGTCGAGGAATGCCCAAGTGGATAAACTAGCAAGATCAAGCTTTGCTACTTTTAGAAATGCTGTGACAAATTTTTCCTCATTTGGGATTTCCACACAAGGTCCAAGCTACCATCTCCATTGTTATGTCCTAACTTGATTACGCCAATAGCCTCTACCACGGATCACCTTTAACGACCATGAAATGACTACAACGAATTCAGAACTTGGCTGCCAGACTACTCTTGCATATCAAACCGCAAGACCACATCTCCCCTGCCTTGAAAGCCCTGCATTGGTTACCGGTTGCCAGAAGATCCACGTTCAAGCTGCTTTGTATCACCCACAAAGCAATACTTGGAATAGGACCACTCTTCATCAGGAATAAAATCACCAAACACATTCAACAAAGGAACCTCCGCTCTAAAGGAGCATCTCGCCTCAAAATCCCACCATACAAGAAAAAACCATGGGTGGCACATCCTTCTCTGTTCAAGCAGCCAAACTATGGAAATCTTTACCCCCCAGCATAAGTTTCACCGACAACCACCTTATCTTCAGAAAACTACTCAAGATTTGGCTCTTCCACCACATAACCACCATACGCAAACAGAAATTTACAGCATATCCTCTGTATATAAGCATTTGTTTTCACTATAGCTATGTACCTATCTTTGTGTATTACTTTGTATAAACATGTAAAATAATATTATGTTAAGAGAAAAAATTATAATAAATAAATAAAAATCATTTTTGGTCTACATGTACATACTTCCATTGTGCATCTAAGTACCTTCCGTGTACTTGGATCTGTGTGTCTGTTACTTTTCTTCTGAAAAAGCGTATCCAATGCTCTACCCTATTTCTCATCCTGTGCCTCTATCAATATCTTTAATCTACATATACTTACCTCCTTTATGTATCTATATACTTTCAATGTACTTATGGATCTATATATTTATCAATTTCTTCTAATTTAGCATTTCCAATGCACTACCCTATTTCTCAGCCTATACTTCGCTCAGTATATCTTCTAGCCCAACCTTCTGACTCATCTCAAACTTCTTTCTATTACTCCTTCCAATGCACTACCCTATCACTCATCCTATACATCTATCAATACATCCTCTACATCCACTCTCTCATTTATCCCAAACCCCATACCACTACTATGATCACCAAAATAACCCTTTCTAAACTCTCTCCTACTCTACCCCTCCTTGCATAATCTGACACCTCTTTTTACTATACCGATCCCCTAAAACAAACCTTTCTAAACTCTTCCCTCTGACTCCTCCCCTCCAAAACTCCTTTTTACTCATCCAAAAGCCTCCTCCTACTGCTAAGACCTAAAAAAAATAATAATAATAATTCTCCACTTTTATCCCTCCACTATCCCTTTCAATCACAATTAACAGACTAACATGTTCACTTCTCAAATTCCATATTCCACTATACTAATATACTACCCAAATAACTGAATAACATATCCCCACCTTGGTGGCCCCACCTGTAAAAGCTTAGTCACCTTTCGCCACCCAAATAACCTCTCTAACGCTATGCCACTCGCTTAGGGCTTGTAATGGTCGAACTGAAGGAGATATTCCACCAAAATATACCTTCAACAGACCAGGCTACGAGTCACGAATAGATTACATTATGGTTTCGGCGAAGGATTGGGATAAAGTGGAGGACTTCAGGATAGTCGCCAGGAATGATAGCGACCACAATGCTCTCTCACTGAGACTTGTGGTCCAGGGACTGTCCATTGGTATGGAAGAAGAAAACCCACCACCCCCAGCTCCCCTGGTCTTAAACAGTAATAGACGTAGAATCAAATGGTTGAAACTTTTAGAGAACCCAATTAACATCCAAAGGGTGTACACAGCAGTGGTCCTTGCGTTAGAAAAGGTTGAGGCTCTCACCCCGCACTTAGCTTTAGAAGAAGCCGAGGTATCCAGTACCACCCAAATTACCCCGGCTGAGCTCTCTGGGCTTGGGGTTATCCATTCTGAGTTATGCTCTAACCTGGCAGAAGTATTGAACCCGGTGGCCAGGACGAAGAAACCCAGGAAGAAAAGAGTCTCGTGGTTCAATGCTTCTTGTAGGAGAGCAAAGGCTGCCCTATTAGAATCCCTTAAAACGAGGGATAGTCCAGCGAAGATCAGGGAAAAACGCCTAGCGTATAAGGCCATCTTACGCACTGCTAAAATAGAGTGGGATGAGGGAAATTGGTCAGAAATGACTGCTGCCTTCGCAATCCGAGACAGCCGAAAATTCTGGCAAATTGTTAAGCACGGATCAGCTGAACCTCTAGTTGCAGTTGAAGCAAATATAGCACCCACTGTTTGGGAGGATCATTTCAAAAACTTGTATAGATCACACAACCCGGATTATCCGGTGACTCCACTGGAGCTCACAATGGACCAAGTTATTGGAAGTGTAGCTCCCATGGACGGATTCACTGTGGAGGAAGTTATCAAGGCCATCTCGGGGCTGGCACCTGAAAAGGCGCCAGGCCTCGATAGGCTACCCGGCGACCTATACAAGCAAGAAGTCAAAATCTGGGCCCCATATCTTAGGGTGCTGTACAATGCAATCCCTCCCACTTGGCTGGGGGCAGAGATAGTCCCTATTTTCAAAAAGGGTTCTCCTCTGCTCCCGGTCAATTACAGGCCAATAAGCCTGATAGACGTCTCGCAAAAGCTATTTGCCAGGCTATTGTTGGATCGTCTGTTGGAATGGACGATGGAATACGACATACTGAGTCCTTTCCAAGCAGGCTTCAGGGAGAAGGTCTCAACGATAGATCAGGTTTTCCGGCTTGCCCTCATCCATTGGAAAACAGTACAGTTGGGGGGTGGCAGCCTCTACACTGTATTTGTGGACCTGAGGGCGGCCTTCGACCTGGTCCCTCGCAGAAAACTCTGGAAGGTGTTGGCCAAACTGGGGGTCCCTAAGGGCTTGTTGGAGATGATTATTCATCTCCACACTGCTAACTATGCACAGGTAAGGTGCGGCAAGGAGAGTGCCCTATCGAATAGGTTCCCCGTTGACAGGGGGGTAAGGCAGGGTTGTGTGCTCGCACCAACCCTGTTTTGCCTCTATGTCAATGGGGTTATCGCCCACCTGAATGGGGTGGTCGACTCTGATGCCCCCAAGTTAGCTGGAACTAGAGTGCCGGCGATTATGTTCGCCGATGACACTCTACTGTTATCAAAGTCTACGATGGGAATCCAGCGAGTACTTGACGGCTTTGTGGGTTTTTGCGGGGAATACCGTCTAGAAATTAACATCCTAAAGACCAAATTTATGGTATTCAATCCCCCCCCAAAGATCAGTTTTACCCCCAGTATTGGACAAAGTAGACTGGAAAGGGTGACAACCTTTGAGTACCTGGGAATTACCTTAAATGAGAGAATGTCCTGGTGCACCCATCAAGAGAAAGCACTCCTCAAACTGACTCAGTTTTCGGGTGGTACCATAAAACTCCTGTGCAATAACAAGTCATCTATTCGTCCTGTTGGTCCACCTTTACAGATTTACAGGGCACAGGCAAGGGGGGCTGCCATGTATGGGTCTGAGCTTTGGGGCCACGTATCCTCTCAGGATCTGATGAAAGAGGAGAACAGGTTCATTCGGAGGATTGTAGCTCTTCCTCCTAGTACCCCTCTTGTCCCCTTAAGATTGGATCTTGGATTACGACCCCTTGACGAAGAACTGGCTTTTAGACCGCTGGCATACTGGCGTAGGTTATGGTCAGTTCCGGAACTGATCAGCTACAGACAAGGACTTCAGGAGGTGCTTGCAATGCCCAATGCGGGGGAAATTAAATGGTTGAAATTTATTAAATCTGGGCTGGAGGGGTTGGGTCTTTTGAAACTGTGGTCTGACCCCTTATCCACCTGCCAACTCTTCCCCAAAAAGACACTGGCAAAGGTATATAGGACTAGCTAGGTTGTGTTAGTGAGACTCAGGGGGTACATCTGTAGGCAAACCCTTAGGTTTGGTCATGAAGCCCTCACACACCAACCTAGTTGGTGTCATGCTTCATCATCGGGCCCACCACAGTGACACCGAGTGTGTCCCGGGTGTGCTGCGACTCCAGATTACTGAGGAGCTGGTATGCTCGCTGAGTGTGCAGTGATGGTGAGAAAGGAAGTGAAAAGTTAAAAGCTATACAGGTGGTCCCAGTTCCCGAGGGTAAAAGGTAAATTTAATACCTGGGCCCCTGTTAGCAAGATAAAAAGGCTGTGGACGATGTGGAGTGTATTAAGAGCTCCTACGTCCTTGCGGTCTACATGTTTCAGCCAGGCCTTTTGATTAAAACTGGCTTTTCTCAGGACCAATGAGTATGTGTGGGTGATAATAAACTATATTAAGTGACAATGTGTGGTAAAAAGTGTCGCACTCGCTAAGGTGCTGTACGTGTAAGAGGGGGATTCCCTCTACTTTACTGTACATGGAACATAGAAACAATACAGACATACAAGGGAGAACCAGTGAGAATGGTATTTACCAAAACACAACATATGGCCGACTTCTAGTGTGCGTGAGCGACCTAGAGCGGCAGATAACGTGGCCATGAGCGTGTGCCATGGCTGAGGTGAATTATGGCGGTAAAGTTTTAAACGCAGTGGCGGTGGTGGGCTACACAGCGAAACAGGCATAGCGTGAGGTACAGGTAAGTATGGTACATAATTCCTCACACTTGCTACTTGCTGTTAAAGCCTCATGGGTCACTTGGCAGGGAGGGAAAGAAGACCCTAAACGTTTGTAAAAGGTCAGAGTTAGGATAGTACCTGTTGAGAGAAAATATGCTGCTTACCCAGAGCGTCGTGTAGAGATCACTCGTTTACTCACGGTATTTCCGATCAGCGTGCTCCTGCGACCTATCGTCCTGCTCCAGTGTCCCGGGTGCGTTGCGCATGCGCGGTGATGGATTTCCAGCGCATGCTTTTTATGCTTTTTAAACTTCCTTTGTTCCAAATGGGCCCTTTTCCCCTGTGCACACGCCCTAGTGGGCACATGTCACTATTACTGCTGTTCAGCGTCTCGTCACCCCTAACGGCGCCAATGCGCATGCGCTAATGTATAGAGCTCTGTTGATCACGCATGCGCTGGAAATCCATCACCGCGCATGCGCAACGCGAGTGCCGCTGTCTCCCTGCACACGCGCGCTAAGAGCCAGCGCGACCGCACCCTCTCCCCTCTCCAGGTGTTACCATTTGAACCGGCTATTTAAGCCCATACCTGATCCATGCAAGTTCACCCGGGACACTGGAGCAGGACGATAGGTCGCAGGAGCACGCTGATCGGAAATACCGTGAGTAAACGAGTGATCTCTACACGACGCTCTGGGTAAGCAGCATATTTTCTCTCAACAGGTACTATCCTAACTCTGACCTTTTACAAACGTTTAGGGTCTTCTTTCCCTCCCTGCCAAGTGACCCATGAGGCTTTAACAGCAAGTAGCAAGTGTGAGGAATTATGTACCATACTTACCTGTACCTCACGCTATGCCTGTTTCGCTGTGTAGCCCACCACCGCCACTGCGTTTAAAACTTTACCGCCATAATTCACCTCAGCCATGGCACACGCTCATGGCCACGTTATCTGCCGCTCTAGGTCGCTCACGCACACTAGAAGTCGGCCATATGTTGTGTTTTGGTAAATACCATTCTCACTGGTTCTCCCTTGTATGTCTGTATTGTTTCTATGTTCCATGTACAGTAAAGTAGAGGGAATCCCCCTCTTACACGTACAGCACCTTAGCGAGTGCGACACTTTTTACCACACATTGTCACTTAATATAGTTTATTATCACCCACACATACTCATTGGTCCTGAGGAAAGCCAGTTTTAATCAAAAGGCCTGGCTGAAACATGTAGACCGCAAGGACGTAGGAGCTCTTAATACACTCCACATCGTCCACAGCCTTTTTATCTTGCTAACAGGGGCCCAGGTATTAAATTTACCTTTTACCCTCGGGAACTGGGACCACCTGTATAGCTTTTAACTTTTCACTTCCTTTCTCACCATCACTGCACACTCAGCGAGCATACCAGCTCCTCAGTAATCTGGAGTCGCAGCACACCCGGGACACACTCGGTGTCACTGTGGTGGGCCCGATGATGAAGCATGACACCAACTAGGTTGGTGTGTGAGGGCTTCATGACCAAACCTAAGGGTTTGCCTACAGATGTACCCCCTGAGTCTCACTAACACAACCTAGCTAGTCCTATATTGATATTTCTACATATAACAGGGGACCCGGACTAGCTTACCTAGTCCTCTCTCTCCCTTTTGATTTGCTGACTGGCAAAGGTATACCATGATAGTAAACTAATGGCATTGTACCGTTGCCAAAATCATGGGACATTAACATTGCACCAAGGACATTTACAGTCTTGAGCCAATGTTAGATAACTTATATCCCTCTTTGCTTAGGAAACTCTACTTACAATGGAGACATGGGTCCCTCCCACTCCAACTATTCACAAGTAAGTGGAGCGAACATGCAAATAGCGTCTGTCCAGCTTGCAAACTGGCCGAGGAGTCTGAGCTCCACATAATCTTTTTTTGTCCAGTATATCGTGAGATACGCAAGAAATGGATTGTTCCTTTGTGCAGAAATCTGGGATTTGTAGACTGTCTAGTCGCTTTTAGAGTCCTCAAAACAGACCTGTCGAAACATATTGTATTCACAGTAGCTAAGTACTTAGGTGCAGTGTGGTTTTTGAGGACAAAATGTATTAAGGCCGCCCAGTGACCATACCATATAATATTGTGATGAAATTTCTTGAATGAACTGCATGACTTGTAAAGTATAATTATGTTTTAACTGTTTTAATGGATCATTGTAATATCTTTTATGGTGAAATTTTTTTTACCGAAATAAAGAATAAAGAATAGGAAAGAATAACATATCCACTACTCAAATTACTTCATATTTATACTATACTAATTTTCAACACTAATCCTTTATGGGTTCCGGAGTGGCGTGCTACTCGCCAGAAAAGCGCTTCAACAACCACCAGGGGAACAAGTGCTATATGAATGCAATCTTTCTTCCCCTTTTATCCCTCTGCTATTCTTCTCACTCCAAGTAAGTGACTAATATCCACCACTGAAATTACTTCATATTTCACCATATTAATTCACCACTAATCCTTTATAGGCTTTCTGAATAGCGTGCATCAACAAGCGCTATATAAATACAAACCTTTGTCCTCCTCTATCCTTCTGCTATCATTCCAAATCCAAATAACTGACTAACCTATCCACCACTTAAAATGTACTTCCATGTTTCACTATACTAATTCAACACTAATCCTCTATTGTGCCCGGAGAAGCGTGCTACTCGCTGAAAAAGCTCTTCGACGCCTCATCAGGTGTGGTAAAACATACATAGGGCAAACAACTCAGAGTGTAAAGATGAGAGTGGTTCAACATCAGTCGAGAATTAAATGTCGAATTATGGGTGCACCGCTAGTACAACATTATGTTGAGACAGGACATGATGAGAATGATATCAGTTGGTCTGTCCTGATGGGAGTGAAAGCGCAGAGCAAAATGATGGTACAAACGACCCTCAATAGACTAGTAGCCAGGATGATTGAAAAATATGAGACCGCTAGGGGAGGGCTGAATGACCGTGATGAAATCTGGGCACTGATAAGATCTTAGGCTCCAGTTGAGGTTTCTTTGGATATCACTGATCACTTTAGCTAATTCACACATAAGCAGTAGGTTATTGTGTACATATTGTATATAAAATGTTCTTAATGTATATATTGGATTTTGGTCAGTGATAATGTCATTGTACATATTCTGAGCGCATACAATGTTGTGTGATAATGTTACCATGTATGTACTTTTATGTAATTGCTTGGAGATGGTCACTCACACTGTGCCCACTGGGCGCCCTGCTCCCCCAGATTCATTCTTTGTCACCAATTAAGTGTCGGTAGGTGTTGTGGTAGAGATATGAGGGTTGTCCGTCTTTTGGTGGAGATATCCCATGTACTGATTATCAGGAGGTATCCCCTGTTCTCCTTGAACTAATTTCTGTTACCCATTTAGTGTAGTTAGGCGCTTTGGTAGAGTTACGAGAGTCGGACACATATAGGTGGAGATGTCACCTGAACGGATTGCTAGGAGGCAGAGGAGGAGATATTGAATATGTTTTGTATTATGGCTGCCCGGTGTTAAACCCCGTGATTAAATAATGGTTCTGGCCTGGGATGTCGTTTTACCGGATGTGTGACTGTGTACCTTAGGATTGTAACCCGGCGGGTCGAGTCCCAGAGTAGAGAGGGTCCCCTTGGTGGTGAATAGACTGCGGCAGGGATAGTAGTAGAGATAGAGTGCAGTCCTCTTTCTATGCCCACAGCGTGGAGACGGTGCTTCCCGGTCACGTGGGAAGCAACTTTGAGGACGGCGTAGAGCGGATATATGCCGCGGCTGTTTGTTAGTGAGGATTCGACCATTCTGGCGATTTGCAGATGTAGAATTGAGAACTACCCACACCCGAGTGTTTGGTGAGTGCTGCAGCGCATCGTCATGAGAGAAGCAGGTGTACGTACATAGCGCTAGGTGTGGAATTGACCTAGTTGGTCTCCACACTAACACGACTCTACTTTTATTACAGTGGCTCCAGGGATATCTACTACCCCGAGATTGTTTTTGAGAATAGCAGAGCGGATACATATAAGGTAGGACATCTGGATGTGGGGGATGGAACGGTGCACCCTTGCGCAGTAGGTGTCTCGTTATTGTAGCAGTGACTGTTAGGTTACCTGGAAGTGCCTTGCTGATGTTCGCCATTAATATTATTATTTTTTAGAAACAGTTGGCGTTCTGTGAGTTTCCGGTGGCTGGCCGCTCTGGAATTGGAGTAAGTGGCCTGGCTTAGGAACTCTGTGTTTTTGGTTATTGCCTGAAGCTGAGAGCATGTTGTGGTCACCGTCTACTCACACCACTATTTTTCTTGATCACTGAACCTTTCACGTACCCCCCCTGATGGGTGCTCATAATGTGGACGTAGAGCACGTGGCTTTGTCGTATTCGCCCTACACTACTCTATGAGGTTTGGCGGTGCTATAGGTTTGTAATGGTGTTTTTCTTTATGAATGTGTACTTGGGGTCATTCTTTGCCTGGTGAAGTATTTTACAAGCTGTTATGCATGGATGGTGACGGCCTCGGAGCGGGGTGTGGTGGCACACAGAGTGTCTGACCATGAGTCTCCCAGTTAATGTATTGTATTATATGTATCTATAGGTCCTTTTTTGTCGCCCTGTCCTGAAGAGGCCTGACTTGTTGGAAGGCCGAAACACGACCGCGTCGACACTTTCCATACGGCGGAGTCTTTCTGTTTTCAATTAATTTGGGAAAGTTACACCATTGGACACATTTGAAGATTAAGGTTCTATGAGGTTTTGGCTTGGAACCTTTGTGTCCGACTACCTCCTAGTGTACCACCTAGATTAATTAGGAGGACACTCTTGCAGTATTGTTTTGTAGGGTGAAGAAAAGATAACAAGTACATAACAAATATATAAAAAACAACTTTTTTGTCATATGTTTTGTTGTATAAAGTGTATATGTTGTTTCATTGTGTATATTTGTTGTATATAGGTATGTACATAGGTATGTAAATTCGTTGTGTATAGTGCATATAATTGCTTTTAGAGGATTTTCTTTTTGTTTTGTGATATATATATAAAAGAAAAGAGATAAGTACATTCTGGTTGGATTACAATAAATAGAAATGTGTAATCTTATCCTCCTGTGTGTGTGATGACATTGAAAATATTTGAATAATGGAATAGTGGACTTTTGCCACAAGACGGATAGGAGAATTTACTGTCACCTATTGTGAAAATTAGTATATATTTGTTCCTTCTTTCGCCATTTCTCCCTTCTTATGTATTCGTCAGGTGTATTAAGCGCTATATAAATGCAATTACAATACAATACAATATACCTAGGGACTTATAAGGGTACAACAGTGGCCAATCTTGGGTGTACCTATTATCCAATTTAGGATAGAAAGCACAGAGACTAGGGTCCTGAGTAGCAGGATCTCAGTCAGGCTAGTCAGAAACAGCATAACACCAGACGAAAAGTGGCAATAACCATAAAACCACATCCTACTTTCCTACAAAGGGACACAATATAACATGTGCAATTACCAACATGAGGAGATGAAGGATAAAGATATCAGTTAGAGATTTCTAGTCGCAGATTCCATACCTTTTACAATATCCAGTCATCAGACTGGATCTGGAAATTTTTCCTCTAGCAGTACCTCTGCGAGCCGCTAGGTGGCACCATTCAGCTCCTCTCATGCTGAAAGTGATGTGTGCAGTGCTTATAGAGGCGCCACCCCAGCGCGCTGACATCCGTTCTTTTATTTGCCACTTTTATCAGTGCAGATCCAGAGAAGAGCTACTCCTTAGTCACTTTTTGACTAACTTTTTTCAATGTTTTGTCAAGTCCTTTTGAGGTATTCCCCCCAGTGTGGCAGGGATATCCTCTCGGAATGCCGACTTCTAGCCATGTGGAGCCTATCTGATAGAGACATCTAGCCACAGATTCTTTACCTTTCATTCCTTACCTTTAAATTTTCTAGGCATCAGACTGGATCCGGAAGTTTCCGAGCAACACCCCTGCGCACGGATAGATGGCATCAGTCAGCTCTGCATAGCCTTGTCTTCATTATCTGTGCCAGAAGTGACGTCCGTGTCAACTATACTGGCACCACCTTGATGTGCTGGCATCCGTTCTTTTCTTTCCGTGCCAGTCAAGTGCTGATCTGTGAAAAGATCTACCCTCTGTCACTTTTTGACAGAATTTATCAACTTATTGTCGACCTTGTTTTTGGTATGTAGGAGTCATGTCTAGGAAGAGTTCAGGGTTCAAACGTGAGACGCATGTCACTGTGACATGTCGGTGACAGACCGGCATTTGGTTTGCTTGTGGTGTCTGGAGTGAGACCACGACTCTAAATCGTGCTCCGACTGCTTGGCTAGGGCTCCTAAGGCTTTGAGGGAGCATTCCTACCTAAAGCTTCTTGCGACCCGGCAGGTAATGCCATGCTGGACTATTTGGAGGTATCGGTCACGATCAAGAGGAAGGTCCCAGAACCACTTCTGGAGTCTCAAGTCCGCTTCATCCCTCTCACAAACTTCGGGACACTAGGGTAAGAGGCCAATGCGGCGGGGGAGCCTTAGCTTTCAAGGCCTCGTTCTCTGGAACCTGCGCCTGGGTCGGCTCCATACTTCTCCACTTTTCTGTGAGCGACCTTCCCTGACGCTGATGCTCCCAGTCCCTATCAGTGGCGCCAGCCCTATTCTCATCCCTGAGGACCCAGAGCCGCTTTCGGCTCTGACAAGCCCCATTTGCCCTAGATCTTTCCTTGAGCCTTATTTGAATAGGCCAGGATTGGGAGAAGAATGGGAGAGGTCACTGGACACTTTAGAATGCCAGCAGTACGATCAAGACATGGACTGGTATGAGGAATTGGGTGCGACCAGTGGACTGGGTACCTCCCCAGATACTGGCACGCTTCCTTCTCCTAGCGTGGCTATGGAGGAGGGTACATCTTATGCAATGGTGATGCGCATGGCAGCTGAGGTCCTTGCCCTTCAGTTAACCACAGTTGCGGTCAACACTAACATCTTGATAGAGGTGCTACAGCTGGGAGCTTCCTCCTCTGAACTCATTCAACAATGCCCTGATGGACATCCTTCTGTGAACCTGGTCAAAGCCCAGCAACGGGGCTCTTGTGAATAGGATGATGACCTGCCACCTGCCACCAACATCCTGCCCCGGGTGACTCAAACTTCCTCACTACACACCTTACCCCACCCCAGATAGGTTGGTGGTCCAAGCCTCCATTTCCCATGGCACGTTCCCTGCCGCTTCCCTGGACAGAGAATTCAAGAGGTTGGATAGTTGAGGCAAATCCTTATTTCTTCCGCCAGTCTTGCATTGCTGTCGTTGAACACCACCTGCTTATTGGGCCATTATTCCTACTCTCTGTGGGAAATGGTTGCGCAAGTGCTGCTACAGGTCCTGGAGGAGACCTGGGCCATCCTCTCCCTAGCATTATCAGATGGGAGAGATGTAGCAAAGTTCCCCTTTTGATTTGATTTGGACACAACCTACACGCTGGGCAGAGCAATATCTACGACGGTGGTTGTTAGCTGCTACGCCTGGCAGAGTACATCAGGCTTTTTGGGGGCAGTCCAGATCTCGCTCATGGACATGCTCTTTGATGGCACCCGGCTCTTAAGAGACACTGCAGACATGGCGATGGAGCGCTATAAGGACTCTTGTGCTGCCGCCAAGTTTTTGGGCCCCTCAGCTGCCCCCCATCCAGAGTCTGCCTTTTGCTCCTTTCGAGGACTTCTAACCACAACAACTCTATCCTAGCTTCTGAGCTGCGCAAGTTCAACAACCCCTGCACAAACAAGAGCACAGTTTGTTCCTACCAAGAGGGTGGGGTAGCCAGAGGTCCGGTCGACTCACCACTCCCCCCACCAGCCTCAACCTCCAAGCCATCCTAGTATTGTCCTTCCAGATCATGGGCATCCAGTTGGTTGCAGGATCTTCTATTACCTCCACCACTTGCACAACATCTGCAGAAAGCTGGATCTTTATATAGTGAACCTAAAAGAGGTACACTGTGTAAAGAGTGGGAGAAATTAAAGAGGCACAAATTACACCCCAAATGCTCTATGGTGGTAGTGTGGGTGAGCAATTAGGCATATCAGAGCGTAGTGCTAAGCATTTATTGCACATAAAAAAGGCAGTAAGTGAGGGCACACTCAATAAAGAAATCTGACACCAATTTATAAAAATAACACATACTTTTATATAAATCTTGATTCCAAAATCATTTGAATATGGTAAGTACTTTTTGAGTTATGGATTTTTACAGTTTTAAAAACCCTAGGTCCCCATCGCTGCATACTGGGACGCCCTCTATTTTGAATAACGACGACAAGCATATGCGCCGCCCAGGGACCCCTCTGATGCGCCGGCCATAAACAATTAACATACATCCAAGCTGCGCCAGCATATACGCCATGTCATTCTCTTACTGGCAGATACATGCTGAATGTACCGCTACACAAACACACACTCTAGTAATGGGTAGCTAGCTAGCAGCTCCTCACTGTATGAGTAATATGTACCGCTGTACATGGAATCGGGGGGGGGGGGGTTGTTCGGGGCTGACTACCTGGTTGCACACGTTTCAAATCTCTGTTACTTTTACCCCCTCTTTTTCGCCGTTAATGTATGCAAAGTTCGAATTTTCTCTTTGTTCTCCTGTGAATGTAATATTGTCACTTCACCGTGTATGAGTGCAAGTGCTCCCACTGGACCTGTAAGTCTGCACCTGAAAGAGCGTGCAGAGGTAGGGATGTAACAGCATCTATATGTCAGAGGGCACTTAATTATGAAAACTATGGTGTTACTGACATGTCCTTTGTCCCCCCTCCCCTTCTCCCTCCCCTTTCATATATGCCTGTTGGAGATGATTTGTACATGCACTCACTAGACCTGGTTTTCATAATTTTCCTGCACTGTCTTGAGAATGTACCAGGAAAGTACAAATGAACATGTACTGTACCATATGTAACTCCTGGAATGCCCAGCAGCACCCACATGTCTATGTGTTATGTTACACTAAATTACAAAATCAATAAAACAGATTCACAAAAAAAATGAAATTTTACAGTTTTAAAAAATGCACTCAGTGCATTTTCTGGATCGCCAATGTTTTCCTATGGGGTCAAAACATGTATTGCAATTTGGCCCTTGATGACAACTTACAGGACTGTTCTTCAGGACTTAAGGTGAGTATGGGGCAAGGTCCAAAGCCACAACAACAGGTCACTTTGGGGGGCTCTAGGGTATCTGGGTGCAGATGTGGGTCACATCGTTGGGTGTCCAATTCACTTCAATGGGAGAAACGACCGTTGGTAAAGAGACTGCATGATTGGACTGGGGGACTAGTCCGGGGAAACCCACAGGGGGGCTTGATCCTTGAGTATGCAGAGACACCCTTGATCCACTTCTCTTTGGGATGGGGGACTCGATGCAGTGGTATCTTTTGGCATCTGGATTCTGTGCTGGAGTCATTTGCAGTTGGAGGGGGCCTGCAGAAGGAGGCTGCAGGCAGCCACTGGCAGTCCAATCTGGGCAATCCCAATTGTGGTTTTGGCTCTTGTGGGCCTGGGGACTCGATTTGCACCGTCACCTTTCTTGAACTCGTGCTCTGGAGCAGGGGTGCATAGGTGCTTTGAGGCATCGGGTTGTGGTGGTCACTGACTCAAGTCTTGGTCTATGTTTTGCAGAAGAGGGGCAAACCGGACAGCTGGGCAACTCATGAAGTGGGTGTACGAAGCTGAATCTGTATGTATTATACCAAAGTAAGGTATAATGTTCAGAGAATCCAGTGGATCCCCAGAGGTTTAACAGACACTGAAGTGGATGATACCTTACTCTCTTTTGTGGTAGTGTGGTTGAGAAGTCAGGCTTATTAGGAGGGTGTGTTAAGCATTTATTGTATTCACTCAATCAAGAACTGATGGCACACACTCAGAGACTGAATTCAGGCCAATTAGGTAAGTATAAAAAAGGTCTCTTTATATTTTATTTCTAGAACCAAGCAGGACTTGGCACAGCAAGTAGAATATGCTTTCAAATGCACAACTTTACAAGAAAATGAAATTGTGATTGAATTTGCAATATTTGCTTTTGATAACCAATCTTATTAAGTTTTTAAAAAATAGAAAAAATACAGCACTGTCATCCCCAAATATGCGCGAGCACACATCGGTCCCCAACATCGTGCACAAACTAAACTCTGCTACTCACCCTGGCCCAACCACTTACCCCAGACCCTACCATGTTTGGTTGAACATCCCCTAGCCTCGTACAGTTGGCTTTCCTGCTCCGCGCACCAGTCTACTCCTTGAAGGAAGTGACCCCCCTCTCTGCCTTCCATACCAAATGAAGAGTCTGTTAGACAGTTGAGAATATAAACCCATATTTTTTTATTCATATACAATCAGAGTGGAGCCCCATCTGTACAGTCCATAAGAGTGCTACAGAGAGACCTAAAAACAGCAAGCATAGAGATACATTATGTACATTTCATAACTGGGAAAAGACACGCCCATGGTGGAATTTTCCAGGTAGGCGCTGCAGGACAGTGAAATACAAAAAAAGGTTTTGGTTCTCGTATCTTACACAATCTAACAAAATCCAAGGTCGTTTCACCCTGGGACATCCACCAGACAAGTGGGAGAGAGACTCCATCTAGCGAGAAAGCTATGCGCTTAAATGAACAGTTTACTCATTACCGAGACAAAACCTAACATTTCAGAAACGAAACTTAGCAAAGGGCATTTCTCAGAAATGGACGAGATCAGTTTCAAGCAGCCTAAAATGGCGCCTACAAAGAAAATAGTGTAGCAAATGCTAACTAAGATACAACATTGCGGAAGAATTAGCGGACCTAATCTAACAGTCTTTGCGCCATTTGGCTACGCTAGGTGGGGGTAGAATTCTTCTATGCGGCAGCAATCCGCTTGGCAGCCATGGTGGCGGTGTCCAGGAAGATTTTGTCTGCCCTGGTCCAGTCCAGGCAGTCCATAATACCCAGGAGTAGGTTCAAGGGTTTGTGTGGCACCTCCCAGCCCAGGGCTTCCGTCAGCTCAGATACCAATGCCTCCCAGTATTGGGTGAGATATGGACACATCCACACCATGTGATAAAAGTCTGCTGGTTCTAGCCCACATTGTATACAAGATGGGGTCGTTCTTAGGCCTGCCCAATGGAGGTGACGGGGGTGAGATCCGCACAGGGAAGGTAGTACAGCTGGACCAGGCGGAGCCTGGCTGAGGAAGTAATGCTTTAGGAGCCATCAAATGACAAGAAATTGGGCAACCCAGTCATCCCCAAGGAACTGGGTAACAGTAATTATAAAGAATAAGGCTCCTTGAGGAATTATTTATACTTTTTTTCAATTTCTGTTGAGTCTTTCATAAGTACATCAATTTGCAAAGGAACATAGGAGACGTAATATCTCAGTCAATTTTATATATAGTTCAATACTCAAATCTTCAAATTTACACAATTAAAGTTGTATAAGTTTAGGCAACAAAAAACACTACATTCATCGATACACCTTTACAGTAGTGTGATATACCATTGGTATCATATGTATTATTCACATATATACATAGCGTGCTCTTATTTACATCAATCCATTAAATCATCAATCATTTATATACAAATCCTTTCGTTGATGAGTAAACACCAAATGGTATAAGGTCGTCGACGTTTTGGTCTTTAAAGTATGATTTTCACCAAGACCATCCTCAGGACTATATGTTGCACAAGATATTAAACAAGTCCGGTTCTCTGCCAGATACAATCAACTGTGGCTTCACACGAAGACCAAAAATACTCCTAGGCAACTATATTCAGTGAGTATACGAATAAACGGGCAGGGCTCCGCTCCAAAATGACCGGTGTACCGTATTATTTGTACATCTCGGTCGAAGACGGTATTATTTCTCGTCGATCTCAGTTTGGTAACTGGCACTTACCAAACTGCCCGTTTATTCGTATACTCACTGAATATAGTTGCCTAGGAGTATTTTTGGTCTTCGTGTGAAGCCACAGTTGATTGTATCTGGCAGAGAACCGGACTTGTTTAATATCTTGTGCAACATATAGTCCTGAGGATGGTCTTGGTGAAAATCATACTTTAAAGACCGAAACGTCGACGACCTTATACCATTTGGTGTTTACTCATCAACGAAAGGATTTGTATATAAATGATTGATGATTTAATGGATTGATGTAAATAAGAGCACGCTATGTATATATGTGAATAATACATATGATACCAATGGTATATCACACTACTGTAAAGGTGTATCGATGAATGTAGTGTTTTTTGTTGCCTAAACTTATACAACTTTAATTGTGTAAATTTGAAGATTTGAGTATTGAACTATATATAAAATTGACTGAGATATTACGTCTCCTATGTTCCTTTGCAAATTGATGTACTTATGAAAGACTCGACAGAAATTGAAAAAAAGTATAAATAATTCCTCAAGGAGCCTTCTTCTTTATAATTAGGAGCCATCAAGGCATCCCGCCAGTCCTCGTCGTCAAGCGGACTCAACCATGCTTCCCACCGGAGTCTGAGCGGGTCAAGTGTTGTTGAGCTGTTTGGCCAGGGAGCGATATATCCTCGATATTCCTCCTTTCCCTAGGTCCCCCACCATGATATGCCCTTCCATTGGTCTGAACTCTGGCAGTATTATGCCTATCGGTACATGTGCACTAAGAACGTGGCTTAGCTGCAGATATTTATAGAATTGTGATGGGTGAAGAGTGTAGCGAGTCTGTACGCCATGGAATGAATGTAAGTGATCCCCTACCCACATCCCCCAATTGTGAGATACCAATGAGGTCCCACCTCCTGCAACCTTCTAGAGCTCCCACTTCCCTAAGCCAGGGGCCCTGCCAGAGGGCTGTATGCTGTGTCAGTTTGTTATTCCAGCGGTTGAGGCGTAAGGCGGAGCGCCAGCCTAGCAGGACCGCTCGAGTCACCATTGGTAGGGTGTTGGGCACTGGGCCTCCGTACATCATTGTCTGGATTCATGGTAGTCCCAGGTCCTCCAGCTCGACCCTGTAGGCCAGGTTGGAGCAGCCACCATTAAACCAGTCATGCATAATGAGCAGCTGAGTTGCTAGGTAGTATGGGTAAAAATTGGTCTCTGTCGAAAGACGGTATCTGGCAGTTGGCGAGGGCCATTTGTGGTCTCGAGTTTCTCCAGAAGAATCTTGTGGCAATGCGGTCTTGTTCCCTAAACCAGCTCCGTGGAAGGTGGAACTGGGTGTTCTGGTTAATGTACAGGAAGCGGGGAAGAATCATCATTTTAAATAGGGCTGTTCTCCCTAGGGGGTTGAGTGGCAGATTTTGCCATCCTCAGAGGTCCTCCTCAGCTTTCTTGACCGGTGGAGTGATATTGAGTGACCATGCCAAGTCTGGGAGCAACACGACCCAGATCCCCAGGTATTTGAATGAATGTCACTGTATGGGGATGGTTGACTGCCAGTCGAAGCATTTCCTTGATATGTGAAGGGGCACTTAGGCCGATTTGGCAGGGTTTATGCGCAATCCTGACACTTGCTCAAAGGTGCGGAGGATTTGAAGGTATCTAGGCCAGATGTATGACGTTACAACGCATACTTTTACAACGCCTACCTTTACAACGCATTTTTTACACCACAACATCCATTACAACGCACACCATTACAACGCATGCCATTACAACGAATTCTTTGAAACTACCTTTACAATGCATTCCACTACAACGCATACTACATTTACAACGCATACCATTACAACGCATTACATTGCATTGCATGTAAGGTAAGTGTTGGATAGTGTAGGGGTAAAAATTACTATTCTAACTCCAGGGGGTGCAACAGTAGGGTAAGTGTTGGATAGTGTAGGGGTAAAAATTACTATTCTAACTCCAGGGGGTGCAACAGTAGGGTAAGTGTTGGATAGTGTAAGGGTACTATGTGTTGTAATGCTATGCGTTGTAATGGTATGCGTTGTAATGGCATGCGTTGTAGTGGTGTGCGTTGTAGTGTCATGCGTTGTAATGACTGCGTTGTAAATGCATGCGTTGTAATGGATGTTGCGTTGTAAAAGTTTCGTTGTAATGGTAGTGCGTTGTAAAAGTTGCATTGTAAAGGTTGTATACCATCTAGGCCCAGACTGCTAGGAAGAGCAGGATGTCGTCTGCGCAAAGGGAGATCTTGTTCTCGTGGGTGCCCTTCCAGTTCCAGCCTTGTACTTGTTTGTTTGCCTGAATGACGCATGCCAGTCCCTCCATCGCCAGGTAAAAGAGGAGGAGTGAGGAGGCCATCCCTGCCTCGTCCCCTTTCTGATCAGAAAGATCTCCGATAGAGCTCCGTTTATAAGCACTCTTGCCTTAGGTTTGAAGTATAGAGCCCGGACGAGTCAACGGAAGTGGAGACCCAGACTAGCTGTGGTCAGCACACTATCCTTGTATTTGCTTTTAAAACAGATTAGAATGCATTGAGATTACTTTTAGATTACTTTTCAGTTACTTCGGCTACTCGGCATGATATACTTAGATGTCACACCCTTGACCTTACAAAACACAGGTAAGTAAGACTGGATTAGGTTTAAACCAAAATTACTTTGGTTTGCATACAAAAGTCAGTTCAACACAACATTTTTGGATAAAAATTACAACATGGGTTCCTAGGGAAGGAAAGAATGTTATTGGTTTTCAGGTAAATAAACGGCCAGCTAGAATAGTTGTTGCGGGGTTAGAACCAAAGTTCACAGAGGCACTCAAGTTGCACCACCAGCAGCACTAGGGCGGCCAGGTGCAGCGTGCAGGGGCCTTATGTTAACCAATGGGGTTATGGGGGCCGTTGGTCAGGGACTCCTTACAAGCAGGCCACTTGGTTGTGTAGCAAAGCTCCGGGAGTTAGGATCAGCACTTATGGGGCCAACAATCAGCACGAGCTGCACCACCAGCGGCATGGAGGCAGCCAGATGCAGGGTGCCAAGAAGATGTTGGTGTCCCTGTTGGTTTCAATGGAGATCTCCGGTATGAAAGAAGTGGTGTAGGCTCGGTCAAGGAGGATTCCTGAGGGCGACCACTGGCAAGAGAGGTAAGTTGGAGGGTTGAGGGATGCATGGACACTGTTGGTTGGGCAACCCAGTGCTGTGGGGCTTTGGGTACTGAGGTGTCTTTGGGCTCCGGGTGTTCTTACCAGGTTCGGTCGCGGTCGAGAGACATCTCAGGTTGAGTTTGCAGGCATCTGATAGAATGTAGAGGCAGGTCGGGGATCACCAGATCCCAGGTCAGGATCGCTTTGGAGACCCCCTCGTGGTGTTGGGCCACTCAAACTCCAGCCGTGGGCATCAGGTGCAGAGTGGTGCAGAACAGTAGATTCAGTTGGATCCGGGGTCTGTGTTAGAGTCTTTGGTTGAGGAAATCCGGTGCTCACGGGAGACAGAGTCTGTTTTAGGAAAGCCCAAGCAGGTCCTCTGGGTTCTGGATAGCTGCTGGGTGCTGGAAATGCCGGGTTTTCACTGGGGGTAAAGTCGGAACAGGCAAGTAGGGCTGGGGCCAAATCAGTAGTCGTCCTCTTCTTTCTTTCAACACAGCTTTTCTGTCCTTCTTCTTTCTTCTTCAGTCTGAGGAGACAAGTTTCAGGGTTGCTCCAAATACTACATTTAGGGGTGTTACAGGGGTGTGCAGGTTGGTACCAATAGGTTCCTTCCTTGGGGTGAGTCCACCCCCTATTATGCCTCCAGTGGGAGGGGGCATGAGCCTCTCGCTGGTTAGCTGGATCCCCTCATCTTCAAGATGGAGGGTCCTGAGATGTGTGCTTCACCTCGCATACTCCACTTGAGGGAAGGGGTTGGCAAAGGTGGGCACACGTCTCTCCATACCTTGGTTTTCCCGCCTAAAGGGGGTGGGCAGAACCAGTGTGAGCCAGTGGCTGGAGGCAGCAAAAGGCAGGCTTTTGAAGCTTCCCCTTGAAGGGCCCAGCCATACCTGGGGGAGGAGGCATGACATCTCTACCCAGGATGGGCTTTTCTTCTGGATACAGAGAGCATAGGCCCTCTACCCAGAAACATGTCTGGTGCTGGCAAGTGCAGGTAAACACAAGGAGATGATGAATGGAGCACTGAAACGTTTCTGACACTCATCCCCAGTCAAAGATCTGGGTTGAATCCATCGTCCTTCTTTAGCTCACTTCGCCACCCCAGTTCAGACTCTGCTATATGCAAACCATTCTTGACCGTGTGACTCATGGAGACAGTCTAGCCCGAACTGCCAAGCCAAGTCTTCCCTAGACCAGAAACAAGTATCCGGGGACCAGTTTCAGGATAACACCTTTATCAGCCAGGCCAGCTTGAATCCAGTGGCAAAGGTAGCAAGGAACCCATGTCTGGGCATACCTTGCCATCTTAGGCGAACAAAGCATACACAAGGAGATGATGGACAGAGCGCTGAAACGTTTGACACTCACCCCCAGTCATGAATCTGTGTTCAATCCATAGTTCTTTAGCTCACTTCACCACCCCAGTTCAGACCCAGCCATATGCAAATCAGTTTAGACCTTGTGCCTCATAGGAGCAGTCCAGCCCGAACTGCCAAGCCAGGTCTTTCTTGGACAGGAAACACGCATCCTGGGACCAATTTCGGGGTAACACCCCTCATCAGCCCAGCTAACTTGAATCCAGTGGCAAAGTAAACAAGGGACCCACATTTGGGCCTCCCCTGCCTACTTGGGGTGAACAAAGCAAATGGTGGGTAGCCATTTAGGAACCACTCCAGGGCTGGTTGTTTTTCAGGGGGCATCTCTAAGATGCCCTCTGAGTTAAATCCCACACTGGCTTCAGTGTGACTTTAATGTGCAGAGAAGTTTGATACCAAACTTCCCAGATTTTAGTAAAGCCATTGTGGAGCTGTGGAGTTTGTAATGACCATCTCCCAGACCATATACTCTATATAGCTTTTCTGCACCTAATATGTCTAAGAATGGACCTAGACACTGTAGGGGTACCGTGCTCATGTGACTGTACCTTCACCTTTGGTATAGTGAACCCTGCCAGAGGGGTTACTTAACTAGGCCACTGGCAGTGGGTTGCAGGCATGGCACACAGGGATGTGTGGTATGTCGACTCTTCACATTTCTCGGCACCAAAACACGCTGCTTGCAATGGCAATGTGTTGGTGTTAAGTTGCAGGGTCCCTAAGGAAGGCACAAAAGGTGCTGCAGCCCTTAGAGGCCTTCCCTTGTCACAGTGCCCTTGATACCCATGATACCTTTTACAAGGGGCTTACCTGTGGCCAGGGATGTGCCAGTTGTGGGTACAAAGATGCAGTTTTGGGAAGGAACACAGGTGCTGGGCCTGGTTAGAAAGATATGAGCACACATTCAGTCAAGTTAACATCCGGTATCTGGCAAAAGGTTAGGGGGCACTTTCCTACACGCCCCAACCCCCCAATGAAAGAACATGAAATGAACTTTTCCCAAGAGAGTCTTCATTGTCTAAGTAGGAGAACCTGGTAAGTACATCTGTATTGGCATGGGCAGTCCCAGGTTTGTGGTCCACTGTAAAGTCCATTCCCTGTAGGGAGATTGACCACCTCAGGAGTTTGGGGTTTTCACCTTTCATTTGCATTACCCATCTGAGATGTCTGTGGTCAGTTTGAATTAGGAAGTGAGTCCCAAACAAGTAGGGTCTCAGCTTCTTCAGGGACCAAACCACAGCGAAGGCCTCCCTCTCAGTGGCACTCCAACATGGCTCCCTGGGGAGTAGCCTTCTGCTTTTGAAAGCAACCGGTTAGTCCAGGCCATTATCATTGGTCTGGGTTAGGACTGCTTCTATCCTTAGCTCAAAGGCATCTGTCTCCACAACTAACTGCTTGGAATAGTCTGAAGCTTTGAGAATTGGTGCTGAGCACATTGCCTCTTTCAGTGTGTTAGAAGCCTTTTGACAGCCATATGTCCAGTTCACTTGCTTGGGCATCTTCTTGGAGGTAAGTTCTGTGAGGGGTTGACAATGGACCCATATCCCTTCAAAACCCTCATATAATACCCAATCAAGCCAAGAAATACCCTTGACTTGGGTCTGGGTTGTGGGAGCGTCCCAGTCTGGAATGGTCTGGATCTTTGGTTGCAAGGATGGTACTTGGCCTCCACTCACATGGTGGCCCAAGTGAAAAATATAGTGCAGTGCCCTGCCCTACACAGCATTTGGATGCCTTGATAGTCAGGCCTGCAGTTTGCTGAGCCTGTAAATCCTTTCCCAGGTGGATCAGGTGATCCTGCCAGGAGGAGCTAAAGACAGCAATGTCATCAGGATATATCACACTAAAGTTCTCCAATCCAGCAAGGACTTGGTTCACCAACCAATCTTTAAACTGAAAAAACGAGCCAGTGTCCCCACAATTCCGCTAACAGAGATGGGTGTCGGAATTTCCTATCTTAGCTAACATTAACCTGGATAGATACATTCTATGGAACACTTTGAGCTACACCAGTCGCAATATGTAGGGTATCGCCACCTCCGTGGGGATTCCAGCGCTTCCTGCTAGTCATTGTCGTCTAATTTTCCGATGTCTTTCTACCATTACTTGCGGAGGCTCAGAATGGGGTCTACAAGGTTATTAATTAGTTTCTGGTAAGTTAGGGAGATAGCCTTTGGGTCAATTCGCTCCGTGAGCAACCTGTCCTCCAGTGGTGAGGCCTCTGGAAGAATTGTGTTTGTCTGCCGGGATGGTGGCCATGAGTGGATGTCTAATTTGTAGGTATCGGAACATTCTCGTTGGTGCCATGTCATATTTTTCTTGTAGTCTTGCAAATGGGTTAACTGTTCTCTTTTCCCATAGCTCTTGCACCCTCGAGATTCCTATCAGGTCCCATTGTTTGAACCCTTTGCAGCTGCTCAGTGTGCCCAACTTCCGGTTCTCCCAAAGTACAAAGTGGGGAGAGTTGTGTTGTTTTGCCATACCAGCCCCGTTTCTTGAGCATTCTGCACCATATTTAAACTGTGTGTGCCGTGGGTCCCGGGAGACGTGTTCTGTGAGTTTTATTATAGAGTGCCCTCATGACCCCCCCCTCTCCCCAGAACATATCGGTCCATACGGAACTCAGGTACCATCTGGGGAGAGTGAATCCATTAGTTGAGAACTATGAGTTAAGAAGCCCAATAGGACACCAGTATATTTGGGAGTGCTATTCCACCATCATACCATGCTCTGGTCAGTTTGTTAATGTTTGTACGGGATGGTTTCCCCTCCCATTGCAGGTTGCGCACTTCTGCCTCAATTGCCTTGAAGTATGATTGGGGAACTTGAAATGGGGTGTTCTGCAGGGCATAAAGAAATCTGGGCAAAGCCATCATTTTAAAAAGTGCTGCTCTCCGCAGCAGTGTCAAGGGGAGGGACTGCCAGTGTTTGACCTCCCTTCATAATTGCTTCAGTGGTTCTTGAAGGTTTTTGTTCATGAAATCCTCTGGTTTTGCTGTAATGAAGTCCCTAGATAACGGAAGCCTTCCTCCACCACTCTCACCTCGCAGCCCTTTGTCATAACTGGGAGAGGGCCTTTCAGGACATATAGGATTGACTTGCTCCAATCAATGGTGTATCTGGAGTACTTCCCATAGTTTTCGAAGATGTTTAGCATTCTAGCCAGAGAACGCACCGGTGAGGCCATGTACAACAAAACATCAACCTCGTACAGTAATATCCAGTCCTCCCATTCCTCCATCCAGCGGAGTCCACGGATGACAGTGTCTCTTCTTACCCAGGCCGCCAGTGGCGCCAGCACAAGGGCGAAGAGGAGTTGGGACAGTGGACAACCCTGCCTCGTCCCTCTCCCCAGGGGAAACAAATCAGAGAGTCTGCCGTTTTCTACCACCTGCGCCAATGGCTTTGTATATAGTAGCCGTACACAGGACCTGAATTTGGGGCCTAGCCCCATGTGCTCTGGGACTGCAAATAGGAATGACCATTTAATCGCGTCAAATGCCATACAGACGTCGAGGGATAATATATTGGCTTCTTCCTGGATAGTGTGTCTACGGCCTAATACACCATTGAAGCGGCGCAAGTTAAGCGCTGTGTTTCTGCCCGGCATAAAGCCGGATTGATCTGGGTGTATTAACGTAGTGAGATGGGGGTCAGTCAATTGGCAAGTAGTTTTGCCAGAATTTTGGCATCCGTGTTGAGCAGCGAGATGGGACTGTAAGAGGCACATTCTTGGGCTGGCTTACCCGGTTTACGGATTGTTACTATTGTTGCCATACGTTGGTCCCTGGGGAGCTCTCCCTCTTCTAAGCTGACTCTATACATTTCTAGTAACTGGCATTAATTTTGTGGCTGCCTTTTTATACAGTTCAATAGGGATACTGTTTGGCCCCATCGCCTTTCCAGATTGAATACCACCTATAGTCTCTGCTATTTCCTTTGTTGTGGGATCGCTCTCAAGTTGCAGGGTTTCTTCTGCCGTGAGTGTTTCAGTGCGGATATCTTTACGAAATCTTGCAGCCTCATTTAGTGCTGCAGTAGCCACAGAGGTGTAAACCTTTACATAATAATGTGCGAATGTATCCACTATTTTCTGCGAGTTTGTAACAAGATCCCGATTATCAAGTTGCAGTCCAGTTACCTATCTGTGAGCCCTTTCCAGTGTATCTAGTCAGGCAGAAAGTTTGCCTGTTTTGTCTTCTACTTCATAGATTTCGTGTTGGGTAGATGCTAACTTAACCCTGGCTCCCTCCCACATATGGTCTTTATAGTCTTGTTTTTTTGTGTATAGCCAGGTTGTGTTGAAGTCTGAGGGATCCTGGGAGTGTATGTTTTCTAGATCTCGCAACTCCTGCTCTAAGGCTTCTGTAATTTTTGTCTTTCCTTTGTTGTGCCCGGAAGTAAGGGCGATTGCTTGTCCCATGATAACTGGCTTGTAGGCCTCCCATAGGACAAGCGGGGACGAGACAGAGTGCTAATTTTTATCAAAGTAGTGTTGAGTGGCTAAAGAGAGGCCTTTCCAGATCCTGGGGTTCTTCAGATATCCTGGGTAAATGGGAAATATATGACGCTGTGTTGGGGCTTCTAATGTGTAGTTGACTAAAATGGGGAGTGGTCCGAGATACCTCTTGCAAGATGAAGCATCTCGTCTGCACCTTATCTGCTAACGTGAGCACGTAACCTAAGGGAAATGTGTATTGACGTGTTTGTGGGAATCGTGTGCACCAGATGTCTGCTAGGCCCATGGCTTCTAAGAAATCGGCGAGTCGAGATGTGTTTCGATGTTGCTTTCTAGGAGGCATATGATCTATAGTGTCATTCAAGATAGTTTTGTAGTCGCCCCCCACTACAACATCCCCTTTAGTAGTTTAAGAAGAAAAGTACTCAGCGCTGGCAAAGCTATCGAGTGAAGTGCTGGGGGATATATACTGTTACTATGTTGATTGGACGTCCCTCCCATTGGCCTGATATTGCTGCAAATTGTCCATGTTTTTTTAACAATGAGAGGGAATTGTTATCCTCACCAGGATTCCCACCACTCTGGAACCCGATGTAAAGCCAGAATGCACCATTAATTTAAAGCCCCATCTACCGAGGGCCTTACACGATGTGCCCACCAGGTGGGTTTCTTGCAATAGGAGCACGGCTGGTGTTTGTCTTTTAAGATATTGTAGAACTAGCCCTCTCTTTAGTTTGTCTCTGAGTCGAGTTACGTTCCATGAAAGAAGCTGCAGGTGCTGGCCACCCGAAGGGTGGCCTGTGGGGGTGGGTGGGGTGTGGTCAATCGGTGTGGTCATGTGTGTCATCTTCTGCCATCCACGTGTACAAATGTGTCAGAATATTGGAGTTGTGTTACCAGGTGATGCCTACCTAGCTGTGCTAATATCATCATCAAACAGTCATAATTAAAAAAGCACAAGAACTTTTTATCTCTACCTCCCATCCCCCCCACCCTGCATGACGGATGTAGAACTACCACCCTCCCCAATGGTGCAGAGTGGCTGTTACCCCTTCCCCGGTACCTCTGTGGGGGGAGCTTTCCCGGAATCCCCCCATGTCCACTCTTGTGTCACGGTTGTACTTAACCGGCAATGAATTATCATAACGAAGTTAGGGCCACATGCATCATTGTTGCCGTTTGCGATTTCTTAATTGCGAAAATTAGGGAATCTCAATTAAGAAATCGCAAAAGGCTATGCATTAAGAAATCGCAATTTCTTTTGCGATTTCTTAAAATTCCTTAATTGCGATTCACAATTTGCGAATCGCAATTAAGGAATCCCTTCCTATTGATTCCTATGGGCCTAGAGGCCCATAGGTATGAATGGGAAGTCATTTTCAATTTGCGATTAGCAATTTGCGAATTGCAAATTGAAAATGCAATTTCAAGGGTGCAGGGGGGTCCAAAGGACCCCCCCGCACCCCTGAAATATAACTTTAAGTGCATTTTTCACGCACACATGCCCCAAGGGCATGTGTGTGTGTAAAATGAAACTTTCAAAAATGCACTTTTGTGCATTTTTGAAAGTTTTCGCAAATTACCATGAAGGTTGACTTCATGGTAATTTACCCCTCCCTATTTGCGAATTCGCAAATTTAAAACGATCATGCATTGCATTTAAGAAATCACAAATTGCGATTTCTTAAATGCAATCGCAATTTTAGAAATCGCAACATGATTGCGATTTCTAAATTTGCGAAAAACATGATGCATCCCAATTTTGGCAATTGCATTCGCAAATGGCCGAAAATTGCGATTCGCACCGTTTGCGAATGCAATTGACGATGATGCATGTGCCCCTAGGTGTTTATAGGTGGAGAGAAACAGCAAATCGGCTAATGTTTATTACACCAGTCCGGGTCTCATCCTTTAATGCCGCTGGGGCAATGGTAGTCTTTCCTGATGATTTGGGCCTAATTTGTCCTAATTCATGTTTCTTAAATATGCTCGGGCCAGCGAGATTTCCGAGGAGACAGAATCAATATGAGATTCTAGGGATGTGTGCACCCTATTCTGTGTGGCCATAATGTCCTTTAATGTGCTATCTTCGGCCTGCGTGGTTGGTTGGTCTGCCGCATCAGATTGCTCCTTGGCCCAGGCGTACTTGTCCAGTTTTGTTTGGTGCGTGTTTCGCTGGCCTCTGCCCCGTCATTTTCATGCTTGCTTTATTCTGCGCCGCCTGAAGTGAGTGCTTGGTAGTTCTCGCCGCTGCCTGCCTGTGAGGTATAGTGCCCCACACGGCCTTTCGGGTATCCTACCTCTGGTTCACGTCTTTGCAGAACTGTATATGGTCCCTATGCTAAGCCCTGAGTGGTGGTCTTCCTTCCTTTCTAAAAAGCATTGCTGGTCTCTCCCAGTGGTCAAGCATGCAGTCTCCCGGGGCGGGGGTCTGCCCTACTGGCCCCTCTCGCTGCATCTCATTGTTCCCTTCTTGATTGTTTCTGTGTGCCGGTCTTATTGCCCACTGGGAGTTCCCCACCACAGGGGGTTCCTCTCCGTTTCGACTCGTGGCATACCCGCAGCGGTTCCGCCGGGCACCTGGGTGTGCTGTTGATATAGTTACTGTTGAGCTTGCCTCACTTATTGGTTCCATTTATGTTCCTTGCTGCCTTTACACTGTATGTGTGATTGGGGCGTAACCCACAATGGGTTGATCTCCCGCCTCTGACTATCCCAGTTTTCCACAATGTCCAGGCTGCCCCAGTGTCCTACATAATGCCTTCTACTTCTGCGCTCCAGGTTACGGTTGGGCTCCGTTGTGGCATCTGTCTATCTGAGCCCAATCTAGTGACTCCTCTTGTACCCAGTTCCGATGGACCGGGTGGGCCACTATTTGGCCAAGCCTCCTCAAATCATTTCTTTTCCATTCTTAGGGTCTGGGATTACTGCAGTTCTTTTTTCGGCCGTGTCTTCACTAGAAGTCCACAGCTTCATCTTGAAATCTGGGCCGTGGTCCCGAAAGCGACCCAACCGGCTCAATTCCACTGGCGCAGGCATGCGGTGGTTGCGGGGTGGTCCTCACAAGTTCTGATTGTGTCTCAGTTGGTCCGGGCCTCTCACGGACTCTCACCAGGTGAGGATCGCGGCGACTTTATTTCAGCCTCACTTCTACTCGAGTCCCTGGCTTCACCGCGTCATCTGGGCCGCAATTCTGTTCACTGCGCAGCCAAGTCGATCGTTACTGTTTCTGGAATAGGATCGGCTCAGGCTGTTGTCTGCCGATTCCGATCATTCCTCCACCCCCAAAGTTGTCGCCTGAGGCTATTTAGCTGGATTTTTGTGGATGCGGTCTGGGGAAAGACAGTGCTACTCTAGTCGGCAGCAATTACATTCGGCAGCTGATCACGCCCCCCACCAGTGCAGCTTTTTGGTCATATCACAGATGTTGACTTGCATCAAGATTTTTGGATGCCTTTTCTGTGTACTCTGCCGTCCTTGAGCAAAGGCCTAGCACATAGTCCACTACATCTTGTTTAGGTTCATGAAGAGGCCTCTCCCAACCTTCTTTTACAAGTGCAAGTGGACAGGATGGCCAAACAGCAGTTCAAAGGGGGAAACCCTACTCCCTTATGAGGCACTTCCCAGTCAGTGAAGAGCAGGCATGGCAAGAGGATATCCCATCTCCTTTTGAGTTTTTCAGGGTCCCCCATGATCATGCCCTTCATTGTCTTTTTGAAACTACTAAACAAGTCCATTGGTTTGTGAGTGGTAAGGGGTAGTGAATTTGTAGATTTGATAGAGACAACTAGCCGCAGATTCCTTATCTTTGAACTTCCAGGCGTCCGGCTGGATCAGGAAGATTTTTCTTCACAATACCTCTGCACGCTGGTAGATGGTATCGGTCTACTCAGCGTGATGTCGATGGCGTCATGTTTGTTGTGCTGTCTACGTCGTCAATATAACTGCCACTCTAGCGTGCTGACATCAATTCTTTTCTTTCCGCACCAGCCAGTGCCAATCTGTTGAAGAAAGCTACCCCGTCATTGTTTGACAGACATTTGTCAACATTTTGTTGACTTCTTTTGGTGTGTAGGATGTTGAGTAAGTAAACATAGGGGTTCAAACCATGCGGCACATGTCACCGTGCCATGTCTGTCACGGACCCCACTTAGTGTGTCTCTGGTGCCTGCAGCACGACCAAGAGTTGAAGTCGTGCTCCAATTGCCGGGCCATGGCGCCGAAGGCTTTGGGAGAGTGGTCCCTAAAGCTGCTTGCAGCCTGGTGTCCGGCACAACGGCAGTCGCCCCCTCGGTCTCTATCCTGGTCCAGGTCTCGGTCGAGAGGAAGATTCCAGCACTGCTCTGGTGAATCTAAGTCCTCTTAGCCGAAGTCATCAAAGTCAGGTAAGACGCACCACAAGAAGTCAAAGCGTGCTTTGAATTTGCCTGTCTTGCAAGGTAGCAGAGGACCTCAGCGTTTGAAGCACTGCTCTATGGAGCTGGTCCCTGGGTCGGGTCCTCAGAGCTGGTCCTTGGGTCTGCTCTCCGTTTTCCTGCCTTTTTGGGTACAGGAGAAACCCTTGCCCATCTTAAGGAGTTTTTTGACGCTATGTGCGCCATATTTGGGCAGCCTGTACCTGCCGGTGTGCTTTCGGGCCCGCAAGCTCAGATGAAGGAGGAGTCCTCTTGGGTTCCGTGCCTTCGGCTCCAGCACCACTGCCTCCGACTGAACCACTGGACCCATTCCCAGGTTCGGACCGGCACCGGTCGCACCTCCACAGCGGCCTTCCCCGGCGCTGCGTCCTTTGCCAAGGTCCTCACTGGTGCCCACTTGCAGCGCCTCCCCAATCCTCATTCCCAACGACACAGAGTAGGTCGGGCATCCTCCAATGCAGAGACTGGCACCGAAGGAGCCGTACGGCTCCATGCCATAAAAACTGCCCTGTTTTGAAGGGTTTGGGATGGATGAGGAGGATTGGGAGGGAGAGCAGGATCCCTTAGAAATACCGCAAGGACAAGATATGGACTGGTATAAGGAACATGGGGATGCCAGTTGATTGGACACCTCCACAGACCCTGTCTCCACCTAACCTGGCTATGAAGCAGGAGGCATCATTTGCTATGGTGGTGCGTAGGGCTGAGGAGGTCCTGGACCTGCAGCTCCCTACGGTGGTGGGCAAGACTAATGTCTTGACAGAGAGCCTGCTGCCTGATGTCTCCAGCTCGGAACCCCTGCTGCCTTTTAATGTGGACTTAACGGATGACCATCTGGTCACCTGGTTCAAGCCCACCACAGGGGCTCCTGTGATTAGGATGATAGACCTCCGCCATTGCCCTGCACTGAGCGGTCCAGGTTCCTCAACGCTCAACCCACCCCACCAAGCTTGGTCCTGTTTGACCTGGACATCATTGACTGGATGGTAGCACTGGACTTTGCAGGATGCTTATTTTCATATCCCTGTCCTGTCTGCCCATCATCGCTATCTGCGGTTTAAGGTAGTGGTGGGCGTAGTGGGTGTAGCTGGCCTACGCGGAGTGCCACGGAGATGGAACCAATCTCCGCACACTCCGCGTAGCTCTGTTACGCGCCACCTGCCTCCCACCCGGCACTATTCAAACATTATGAATAAGAATTTAAAACACTTTACATTATCGGCGACGCCCCCAGGCTTCCCCCATTCTCCATTGCACCTCCTTCCGGAAAACTGTGCATATGCAGGGTGCCCGCGCATGCGCATACATCGTGAGAAATGCGCATGTGCGGGCGCATGCGCAGTTTACAAGCAGAAGTTGCAATGGAGAAGGAGGGAAGCCCGGGGACGCCACCGATAAGGTAAGGTGTTTTAAATTCTTATTTATAATATTTTAATAGTACGGGCGGGAGGCAGGCTGGAGGCCAACTCCGCTTCCCCCAGAGTGTGCAGAGATATGCCTGTATCACCTACTTCACGGAACGCGGAACAGGCAAAATTCCACACATTTCGTGGGCGGAACAGAGTTGTCCGCCCAACCCTAGCTTACGGTGGGCGATGAGAACTTTCAATTTGTGGTGCTCCCCTTCTCCCTCACCAGTGCCCCTGGGTTTTCACTGAGGTGAAGGAAGAGGGTGCAGCCCATCTGTGGAGATCAGGGGTTCCAGTCTTCCCCTATCTCGATAACTGGTTGTTGAAGGCAGGCTTGTCCCAAGCAGTCGTCTCCCACCTCCAGACTATGACAAACCTCCTGCATTTGCTGGGGTTTACTATCAACGTGCTAAAGTCACACCTGACCTCCTCCCAGGCGCTCCCTTTAATTGGTACAGATCTGGATATGGTGCAGTTTCGGGCCTGTAGGAAGGTAGGATCCTTTTAGCATGGTTACCCCACTTTTTGGTTGATGTCAGTGTATTTTGGACCAGTCTGACTGGGAGCCTGCTACTCAGGACCCCAGTCACTGTACTCCCTCCCTAAATTGGACTATAGTAAGTACTTTTGGTACCTTCCTAATTGGCTACTGGTGTACCCTTCTAAGTGCCTAGTTTATGGTACTAAGGTACCCAGGGCATAGGTACACCAAGGGTCTCCCATGGCCTGCAGCAGGTATTATGCCACCCATGAGAGACCACTCAAACTATGACTGCCGGCCTGCCATTGTAGCCTGGGTGAGCTAGTGCTAGGAACACTAACCACAGATGTAAGTTTCCTGATATCTGAGGTCCCTGCACTTAGAACCTATAAATCACCCCTAATGCAGGCCTTTCAATCCTGAAGGCAGGGTGCTTGGTTAAAAGTGTGAAGGTGCCCTGCATGAGCAGGACACACCCTACAAACTCAGGAGTCGATTCTCCAGGCTTTGTAAGTGCAATCAGCAATTTTATACATATTGTGGACATTAAGTCAATTACGAGATGTCTAACTATATATTGGATGCACTGAAACTGGTCTTGTTCGGTTATGAAACATTTTGGAATCCTACGCCAACACCGATTCCAACACCGATTCCCGATTCCCATTTACTTGGGGCTCCCCTAGGGAGCCTCTGTATATTCCATGGACCAGCCTTTCAGAGTCTAACAGCAGGCTAGTGCCGACTACAGACACGATTCTGCCCTCCTGCTGCTGAGCCAGGCTCGAGCAGGGGAAGGTGGAACAGTAGGTTTCCTGTCACAGGGAGGACGCACCTCCCATACAGGAATTGTTTGTATTGGGCTGGAGTGGGGGCACTTGCCAGCGCCACCAGACTGCTTTGAGGGGCATATTTGGTGCCCTCCTTGCATACTCCATTTGGAACCAGCTTAGGGAGCCATTGGCTGTTGCTCTAGCTTGGAACTGGACAAGGGAGTATCCTCCCGTCAGTCAAGCTGGTCCTCTGGGAGAGACCCCTGAATTGTCCCACCCCTTTAATTTGTGTATTTAAGGGCTTACCTGTGGGTGGCTCTTATGATTCGACGTGGGACAAGATTCGGATCTGAAACCACTTCATCTTCAACCACATGGGCACTTTGGATTTCGCTTTGGGAACCAAGACTGCTGCTGGAAAACTCCTGCTGCTCCTGGTCTCGTCGTCCTGCCAGTCTTCTGTGTCATCTGTGCCTGTAGGGAGGGACATTCTAATGACTCTTGAAGGGAGTCATAGAGAGAGGTGTACACCCACGGTAGAAGCCCTGGTAAGGAAGGATGGAGACACCCCAGAAGAATGTGGGTTGAGTTTCAGGGACAATCAGATACTGCCTCACCAGTCTTGTGAGAGGATGTGGCCCTCCGCACTTGGCCCAGCACCCACCCCGTCTGATCACGCCTGCTAGCTCTTTATCATCCTGGACGCACACCTTACCATGAAACAACAGATCAACTCCGTCTCCGCCGCCTGCTTTCACACTCGCAAGATCTTCTGCTGGACCACCATCTCAACCAGAAAGAAAGTAACCCATGCCCTAATCTCCAACCGACTCGACTACTGCAATGCTCTCTATGCCGGAACCACCAAACAACTCCTCAACCGCCTCTAGACCATCCGAAATTCGGCAGCGAGACTCATCCTTGACCTTCCCAGAAGATGCATCATCACCCCTCACCTCATGGCCCCCCACTGGCTCCCCGTTCAGAAAAGGTGGCTCTTCAAGCTCTTCACTCCCACCTAAAAACCCCTTCATGAAACAAGACTCACCTACATCAACAACCGCCTGACTTTTCACCATCCGACCAAAGAGCTCCGCTCCTCCTCCTTTGCCTTAGGCACCAACGGATGCATGGGACCTGGGCTAAGTGGGACTGCTCCTCCTTCCTCGCTGCCAAGTCCTGGAACTACCTCCCCCTCTACCTACACTCGTCCCCCTCCCTGAGGGTATTCAGGAAGCAGCTGAACCTGGCTCTTCGACCTCCACCTTTCTCCGATTGATAGTGCAAACAGTGCATGGAGACCCCCTGGGGTGACAAGCAGTGTTATACGAGCCTCAATGATTAATTAATTGGTTGATTCATGCTATGTCAGATTGACAGGAATTGGAAGACCAGCACCAGGCTGACTTTCACACAACACATGAAGAATATGTCCCCCTTGGGGAGGTAGAATTACTCCTATAGGAGGTGTGCTTACTATATGGGGCCACTTATTTAGGTAAAGCAACTTGCACCAATCCAGACAACCCTTATGGTGATTTTAGTGGCCTTAGGCAACCACAGAAAGCTTTCTAAGTGGTAGCTGTGGAGAGCTGCCTTCAGGCTTGGACCAGGAGGAGTGTTAAGCAGCTTGTTTTACCAGAACTAATTATACTGTAGGTCAAACGAAAAAGAACCACACAGTTTATTTGTAAAAACAGTTATATTTATTACACACACTTACTAACACATTGTTATATCTCCTACCTGGAGATATGAACACAATACTTCAAAGTTAAACAGGTAAGTAAGCACAAATACACAATGGTGTCCAGGGGAGACCGGACCATATACTTAAAAGTGGAATATGAACTGCGACCGAAGTTGGGACTTGGACCAGAAGACTCCGAAGCGCTGGGGACACAAGGAACCACCCATGGTAAGTACCCAGGAACTCCACAGAGACTGTGTGCAGAGTGGAAACACAGCAGCGTACTCTATGCAAGTCAGTGGGAAAATCACTGTTGCAGTTTTTAAGAAGTACCCTTCCCAGTGGACCCTGAAGAAACCCTGTGGAAGACAGAAGGTTGGAGAGTCACCCCACCCGTGGATACCCCTGACACCAGGAAACCTACACCAGGGAAGCTGGGTGCATGGGTGCAAAGTGACGTTGGAAACCGCCGTATACCAAAATGGAGGACTTAAGAAATGATGCTGCTGGCGAAGAAGGTGAAAGAGTCTGCTGGAATCCAAGGATGGATTCTTGAAGAAGAGTACCTGCAATTAGAGGTGTCAGAGTCTATGCCACTCGGGAGTGACCAAGAGGCACGGAGGATCGATGGCCACCGATGACTGAAGATGCAGGAGAATTGATGGTGACCTTGTCGGTGCAGCTGTGAGTACCAGGCCCAGCTGTGGAAGACCATGAACTGTTCACGAGCTGTCCCAGGTCGGAAGTCGAGAACCAGGGGTGTCCGGCGGGAGCACCAACAAGCCTTGTCAGCAGCAGCAGACATAGGTAACGAAAAAGTTATAACGCTGGGGGGCGCTAGAGGGCGCGCACGCAGAATGGCCGCACTGTAGTGAGGCTCCTGCTGCCTGGACAGATGATCCTATAATTATCCTTACCTACCAACGCCAAAACCTATTAAAATAGTGCATGGGTGTCGAGGATACTGATCTGCAGACTCGGTGAAAGTTTGGGAGCGATCTGACATTGCAGCCCGAAGTTAGAGGCAGCGGAGTGAGAAACCGAGAGCTGGGCTGAATCCTGACGGATCGAGCTGCCGGGGACCAGCGACTACGCTACACCGCGGCGGCCCATGAGGCGTGTAGGCCTCAAGAGATAAGACACTGAAGTAGCCCCCACCTCGCCTCGCTGCTGCGGTGCGGAGATCCATGAAGGCATCGGGGCTGCGCTGAGCGCTGCCAGCGCCATCGGAACAACCCGGCGAGCTTCTGACATTGGGCGGCTGTGCGGAGACGGGCTGGGCGACCAGGCTGGGGCATTGCGGTGAGGCACACCGACTGAGACGTGGCGGATGAACGGAGAGCCTGGCGGTGTGTGGTGCAGCACCGGTGTGGATTTGGGGTTGACGCCGGGGCTCTCAGGCACGGGGCGGAATCATCCCCCGCTGACTTTGCCTGGCTGTTCTGATCGTGTGTGTCTAGGCGGGCTGGCCTGGAAAGAGCGCGGTTCACCACTGCACAGCCCGATCACATATTTCTATCCCGGGGTGCTCCTGCTTTTGACCCAGGACGCAATTGTGACCGAGTTATCGTCATACGGACTGGGCGAGGAGGTGGAGTCCCGGCTGTAATAACGTGCGAGCTGCGTTTCACCGCCCCATGCTGTGCTAGGCTCGTGGCGGCGGCTGCGAGCCGCGGGAGAGAAGGCTCTGGTACACGGCTGCAGACGCGAGCAGAAGCCACGAGCTTGTGATCGTGCGAGACAGAAAGCGTGCAAACGCACAAGAACTGCAGCACTGACCGGGCAGAGAATATCGTGGCAGGGAAACTACACTGGCGGGAAACAACGGCGGTGCACGTCGGAGGGTAGAGAGCAGGTTGTTCCTACGCCGAACTCTGGGTCTGCACATAGGTGGTACGTGAGAACAGACTGAGGCCAGAGGGTGAGACACTGCTCAAGACATAGACACCAAGCAGCGGCAACACTGCACGGTGCTATCTCGACCATGGAGGTGCTTATGTCCACTGCCTAACACAAGATTGCGGTTGCGCACATGGGCCCTAGGAGCACCTGGGATTGAATGCTGCATGCTGCAATGCCTATTACAAACAGCAACAATACGCCCATCATGCTAACTCAACACACTACTGTTTTAAACTCCTTACACCATAACGTGCAGGCATAGTGAAGGCAGTTTCGAGCTGCGGGGCCTCACGGATCTGGCTGCCTATATTGCTCAGCGAATCCTTGACTTGCGTTGCTGCTCGCTTGGGCCGAACTGTGAAGTGCATCCAACAGAATCGCATCCACAGGCCTCATTTGATTCCAAAGTTCGGGGGCTGCTTCTCGCAGGGACTCCCTATCCGGGAGTGAGAGAGCTGCAGAAAACACGTGCTGCCTCCATATACTCTCATTATTGATGGTAACATTCTAGATACCACGTGACTAAGAAAGGTGAATAACGTTTGCTGGCAGTAGTGTGTGGCGATCCTTCTCCGTACCAAAGGGATACATTTGCTTGCATCACCTTGTGGACCCTTGCCCAATACTGGTAGAGGCATCCCGAAGAATTGAACTGTGCCCATGAATATTGACTCCTGCCACTCCAGAGAGGAACGTCGGAAGCGACCCTCGCCGGCTACTATAAGTCCCTACAGGAGATACACAATGGGTAAGCAGGACAATCGACAGCCTAAACTGACCTTTGAGTCCACGACTACCAAAAAAGGGTTGCGGAACGCACCGGACGCAGTAGGTGCGCAAAGCCCAGCAGATACTGGAGCGAGTTCTAGCTCATCCACGTCAGACATACAACAGCTGATGCAGGAAATGAGGCAGGGGTTTGCTACAATAGTTGATAAAGTCGATCGAATATCATCTAGGATGGACGCTATCGCACAAAAAATAGATGTACATGAAGAGCAAACCACCGAGACTGAAAGGCGTATTTCTGAAAATGATGACACCACGGCCTCGCATACCACCCAACTCTCAAGAATGGATAATGTCCTCAGAGTCATTGCTGCGAAAAATGAGGAGTTGGAAGCCCGCAGCCAGCGCAATAACATTCCTGTCATAGGCGTGCAAGAGTCCACCAACACAGGGCGTATGGAAGAGTACGTGGAGAAGATACTCCTTGCTGCAGTTGGGACTGAAGCGTTCTCTAAACAATTCATCGTCGAAAGAGCACATCGCTCGCTTGGACCGCGGCCTAAACCTGGGGCTCCACCAAGACCCATCATTGCACGGCTTCTCAACTACCGTGATCGGGATACTGCGTTGCGGGCAGCACGTACCAACCAAAACTTGACATGTGATGGAGTCAATTTTTCCATATATCCAGACTTTATGCCCATAGTACAGGAGCAGAGACGTAAATTTCTTGATGTCAAGAAGAAACTCCGTACGTTACAAATAGACTATGCACTCCTGTACCCTGCAAAGCTGAGAGTGACCCACCAGGCAAAGCAACACTTCTTCGCGGATCCGCAGCAAGTGGACGATTTTTTGAAAGGTCTACGGCAGGCGAGATCTGGACGTCGACATGACGGCGATGAAGGACAGGAAGATGAACAATTGATGGACGAAGACAATTAACTTTAAGATTTTGAGTGCTGCGATGCTGTACTGTTCAAATGGAGGTCACGAAGGAGCTCACAGGGCATCCAATATCGTGTGAGGACAGCGCTGCTGGTCGAGAGTACCATGGACGGGTGTTGGACTGTTGGTGGTAACGTATTCCAGGCACCACCCCCCCCTTTCCTTTAGACTGTGCCCGCTTGCGGCCGTACTGGATGAAGGGTGAGGTGTAGGGGGTGGATATGTGCATTCCTCCGATGACCCCGGAAGGGTATACCCCGATGGTCATGTTGGTTACATTATGGATGTTGGGTTGTTTACTTAATGACTGGGGTGGTGGGTGGGGAGGGGATTCTGGCAAGTTGGGGATGCTTCAGTGGGTGGAGGGAGGGGTAAGGTCTTTCGAGAACTACTTTACGTCATATACTACAAAAATGGGTTCTGATGTTTTTCTATTGCAAATGCATAGGTATGAGGCACGGGCATTGTATCTTATTTGCAGGAGAGGTGAGGATGATGTATGTTTGGGGCTCGTCTGTTGTAGTGACCTGGGCTGAGCGTAGGGGTAGACCATTTCCAGGAAGGCCTTAAGGGGGGAATGATTAAACTCAGGACCTTGAATGGTTTTGTATAGGATTTAATGCATTGACAATTAGACCTGTAGCGAGAGTTTTTGTTCATGGCAAATAAGGGGGCTCCGGTTGGGGAAGGGGAGGGATTGGGTATTTGACAATTTTGGCATAAGTTTGGGCGCAAGGACTATCAAAGAGATGTTGCATCTAAATCTGATGAGTTTTCAGGATGACGGAAAGAGGGAGAATACTCTCGCAGTGCATTTTGTACACACGAGAATTTGTTCACAGCATTGCACTAGCATGTATATTATAGAAGGGCCCAGTTTGCATGATTATTGGCATACTGTGACGGTGCATGACCTGGGAGCCACTGGTCGTAGACATTGGCCTTTACTGACGTACCTAACATACTGTACACTACCAAGTGCACTGCCTGCTCATGGGGGATACTGATTTAAATGTATTGACATGGAACGTGAGGGGCTTAGGAGACCCGAGGAAAAGGCGTCACATTCTATCGTACCTGGACCGCCATTCAGTGCATATAGCCTTTCTCCAAGAAACTCATTTCAGAGCACAGGCTACCCACACCTTTGCTAGCAAATGGGCAGCTCACACTGTTTTCTCCTCCTTCTCGATGTATGCTAGAGGAACAGCGATATTAGTCAAGAGGGGAACACCCTTCATTATGGCAGGCACCAAAGTGGATGCACAGGGGAGATATTGTATGATGTGGGGCAGACTGGGACACATTGCGGTCACTTTAGTATGTTGCTATGGCCCAAACATTGATGACCCTCAGTTTTTCACGGATTTGTGGGCTGCCATTGTAGGTACGGGCCCAAAGCATCTCCTCTGGGGGGAGATTTCAATACTACTAGACCCTCACCATTACACTAAGGCAAGGGCAACACTACGTGCGGCGATCACAGATCACAATTTAATAGATACCTGGAGGCATCTGCACATGGACTCACTGGAGGGTACTCACTTTACAGCACAAGCACGTTCATGGGCAAGGCTAGATTACATATTTATCTCACCTCAGTTCTTCACTGCACTTGTTAAATCGCAGCACCTCCCCAGGACATACTCTGATCACTCGCGGTACAAATTACTTTGAGATCGGCGGACTTAGGACCCCCAAAAACTGCTTGGCGACTGCAACCCACGATGTTACTAGACACTGCATTCCAGGAAGAATTACGAGAGGAATGCTTAGATTTTTTTAAGCGAAATAAAGATTTGGTAAATGACGTGGAAACTATTTGGGATACATTTAAGGTGACTTTGAGGGGGGTCTGCATCGCTAAAGGATCAGGAGTTTTGAAAAGAATAAAGGCGCGATTGACGTCCCTAGAGGTGGAGCTTACAAACCTTGAGGCATCGTTGGCTACATGTCCTGACAATGCCACCCTCTCAAGTATACGCGAGAAACTGACTGAATACACTGACAGGCCACTAGGGAGGCTAAATTTAGGGGCAAACATTGGATAGCTCGCCGATATGGCGAAGGCGAGAGACCAGGGAAGGCTCTAGCTGCGACGATGAGATTGACACATCCCCCTAATGTTATACTGGAACTTATACTGGAACTGGAAAACCCAGAGGGAGAGGTGATTAGAGATACCGCGCAAATTCTTAACGCGTTTGTGACACATTACAGCGCACTATACACGTCTACTAGAACAGGTGCCCTCCAATTACAAGAGTATCTTAACTGCGACGTGAAAATACTCGCCAAACTTATTGCTACTCGTATCAGTCTCCTGATTCCTACCCTGATACTACCTGATCGGTCGGGCTTTGTTCCTGGCAGAGCGACGTCACATAATTTACGTACTTTCTTCTCGGTCTTAAATTCAGTGTACGAAGACCAACCGATGACTGCCATTTTCCTTGACGCCACTAAGGCCTTTGACTCACTAGAGTGGGATTCTGTGTTCCGGATACTGGAGCGTATGGGCTTCCCGGCAATATTTATTTCATGTATTAAACTACTATATGAGGCTCCAGTGGCCAGAGTGCTTATTAATGGCAGACTTTCCTCTGCTTTTTCCATCACTAGAGGCACTAGGCAGGGGTGCCCCCTGTCGCCTCTCCTGTTTGCCATAGCCACGGAGCCACTTGCGGCAAAGTTGAGGCAGCACCATCAGGAGAAAGCGCTGAGATGTTTCCAAAGACAGATTCTAATATCTCCGTACGCAGATGATATTACTCTATACATACGGGATCCCAGCGAAAACTCGAATCCAATTCTAAGAGAGTTTATTTGTTTTGGTAGACTATCAGGAGTTCAAATCAATTGGGGTGTTATTCCAGCCACACTGAGTCTCTTACCAGGTTGCCGCTGCTGCTGCCCGGGGCGTTGCCTCACCACCGCCGGTCTTCTCGCCACCGCCGGTCTCCTCTGCCGGACTGCCAGCGCTGCTGCCTGCCTAGAACGCTGCCTCACCATCGCCGGTCTCCTCCCCCCGCCGCAGCCTCTGTCCATCTGTGCTGCCGCTGAGCGGGGGAGTCAGAGACTGCAGCTCCCAGAAGCCTCCGCGACCGGACCGGAAGTCGCGTCGAGGCTGAGCGCGCCAGGAGGCGCTCAAAAAGGGGCATCACTTCCGGCGTCGCGGGACGCGAGCGGGCTAAGCCCGGGCAAAGGGCGGGCCCTCTGAGGCCCTCTGAGGTCAACAGTGGTCGGGCGGGCCACCCATCTAACCTCCATCCAAAGGTGAGCCTGTTGTTCCAAATATGGGGAAACGTAATACCATTACTTCTACCAGCACACATATACAGGCCATCGCGGATCCTGCATCTTCCCAACTCTCCTTTGAGAGTTTACTGGAAAATGCTTTTAACGAGATTGCAGAGACAGAGAGGAGGTTGTCATTGGGCTCCCTCAACATCAGCCAACCTACTATTATAGTCAGTCCCAAACACACCATGCCTCTACTTCCAGAAGTTATTGTGGTGAAACCCATCCCTGCGATCAGCTCATCTGAATCACCACAAGAGGGAAGCACCCCTGATATAGCTACTGATATTCATCTTGACCCCGCGTCGCAACCCGCGCCACCCCCCACAACTATGAGCACCGAGACCGCCGGTGCAAAACGTAAGAGGGGTCCAGCAAAGACAACAATAAACAAGAGGAAGCAGCCCCTAAGGAGTAACGACCAGCCAACTCCACAGAGTATGTATACTAGGGGGAAGAAACAACTAATAGGGGTTCAAACAGTATGTTCTGATTCAGGGGAACATTCTGGTATCGCTATACCAAACGAGGATATAAATTCCATCTGTACACAGACTGACTTCCCTAACGAAAGCACCCTCCGATCTAAATCCAATGGAAACCTCATAGAGATCATTGCTGATACAATTTTCAAGCAATTGGAAGGTCAAATGATCAAACAATTTAATTTTATTTTTAAGAGACTTGATAGACTGGAAACCCTCGTGAAAAACGAAGAAGCAAAGAGGAAAGGTATGGTCTGCCTAGACCAAATTAGAGGCGAACGTCTGTTAAAAGACTTAGAGACTATCACTAGCGCCTTATCTAGCGGAGGTCCCACCATAAACTGTAATCCAGCTATAGCTAAAGGGGCTAAAGGGGCACCCAACACTAGTACCCCCTCTATACCTACTTTACTGCCGAGGGAAGTAAATAAAAGGCAAAACCATTCTGCCTCAATTCCGCCATCCATCCCTTTGCCACCCTCCGGTCTACCTTGCACTACAAACTCCATCAATAATACCCAGAAGGGTAATCCTCCCAGAGGCACAGCCAAGCAGAAGGTATTTCCCAACCTTGGCCAGGACAAGGGACAACCGGAGGACAACAGGCCGATAAAACATCAAGGTCCTGCTTTACATCTTCCTCCTGAGGCTTGCCCTTATGTCTTGGTTCTGGCTGGCATACCACCGCTTAGGGAGGGTCAAGGAGAATCCTGGGTCCAGTTACATAACAAATGCATTGACTGGTTAACTAAACATAAGGGGGTCGGCTATGATATATCCAACGAAATTCTCTCTGCACGCCGGGTGACCTGGGTTGGACCTCTGTTTAAAAACATCAACGGAGACTGTATTACAATCAACTTCAGGAACCCGGGCACAGTAAAATTCTTACTAAACAAGAATTACAACCAGTACGGCCCAGCTACTGTGGTGACCCCTTACCTCTGAGTTATTTTTACAGACCCCCACATAGAATGTTGCAACCACCCCCTTTGTTTCCGTTATATAATAGATTCTCGGCACTATCTGACCAGGGCACCTTGGACTGACTGCCAGCCACCCAGGAAGATTCAGCTGCAGCGGTGTCCGACTCTGAACTTTCGCAGAGAGTAGAGCCTGTGGGGTTTTCGATACCATCTGACCTTCCCCTGCCACCCAATGTACAATGTGATCCATTAGCCAAACCAACAGCCATTGCCCAGGTCTCTGTCCAGGATGTTCGTCCATTGCCCGACAAGGACTTGTCTATTATAAGCTGGAACATTGCTGGGCTGAAGGCAAAAATGGAAATCAAAGCCTGGAAAGATTGGGTAAACCATTATGATGTCTTAATGTTTCAGGAAACTTGGTGTACAACCCATTTGCTACTTGAAGGGTATAGTTGTCACAATAGGACTGTACTGGCCCTCCCTTAGGCCGCCCTAGTGGGGGATTATCGATCTGGGTAAAGATAACCGCAGAAGTTAAAACAGAAGCATTACAAATTAATGACCCAAGTTTTATGGCACTGATATACACAAGAAGGGTAAAACTATGTCTAATTAATTTCTACAACAATGATTTTATATCCCACCCTAATAGTAATTTTTTAAGCTTGTTCAATTTTATTGATGAAATAGTGGAGGGACGGAAATATGGGAAGTTTGATGGTATTTGCATAGATGGGGATTTCAATGCACACATTCATTTAAGAAATCCCCCCTGTAAGAGAGGTGTAGAACTATCTGATCTCCTCGCAACCAGAGAACTCGTAAACACTATGGAGTTTGCCGGCACTTGTACAAGTACTGCCCCGGTCCCCACTTATATCGGTCATGGGAGCGCAACAACAATCGATTATATATTTGTCTCTCCCTCCCTTGCGGGTGTTTTATTAAAGGCAGAGGTAGTGTGTAACGTATATAGTGATCACTACCCAATTGTGATTTACCTGAAATCATTAGGGGGAAAAATATCACATAGTGTAATCGAGGCAACAAACCTGGAAGCCTCGACGGACAGATTAAGGGTTGTCTGGAGGGGGGTAGACAACAAGGGTGTATTGGCCAGTGTGATTAAGAAACATCCAGTACTGATCTCGGACTGTCTTGCTATTGATAGCTGCAGGGGCAATATGATTAAATCATTCTGTGAACTCTGCTCCGCAATAAAAAGCGAGATCTCTAAACCAGCATCTAGGAGAACTGAGGAAGCCCCAAGATGGTTTGATACCTCTTGCTCAAAAGCTAACCGGGACTTAAGGGCTGCTCTCATGGCCGAAACCGCGGGATATTTCCCGGGTAAGGTTCTTGAGAGCAAGGTACAAATTCACCTTACGTACCAGATCCAATGAATTAGTTAAAGATCACTGGGAATCCCTTGCCCGTATGGCTGCCCTAAAGGACACCCCAGGGTTTTGGAGGGAGGTTAAGAACCTAAGATCTCTTGGTTCAAACATAAAACCAATCAATTGTAACATCACAGGGCCTGTGTGGGTTGACCACTTTTTGAAGATTTATGCCGTATCTGGCAATCCCGCAGAAACTGTTCCCCCTCCAACACCTTTGAATATTACATTGCTTGAGGTAGAGAAAGTGCCAGTAATAAAGCCCCTGGCCCTGACGGCCTTTCTATTGACCAATTAAAAAGTGAAATTGACTTTTGGGCCCCGTTGCTGTGTAATGTTTTTAACAATTTAACTTATGAATCTATCCCTGAAACATGGTCCAGCAGTACTATTGTACCCATTTTTAAAAAAGGCAACAGGCTAGATCCTGGGTGTTACCGCCCAATATCATTAATTGATAACACTCTGAAAGTTTTAGGTAGGGTAATCTTTAAAAGAATTAGAACCTGGGCGGAGGAAAGCACCATTTTACACCCAAGACAGCTAGGTTTCCGAAGCAATGTGGGTACAGTAGAACAATGCCTGAACCTGAATTTAATAATGGCTAAATATACCATCGCTAAAAAATCCCCCTTATATTTTGGTTTCATGGATTTGAGTTCTGCCTTTGATTTTGTAAATCGCTCCCGTTTATGGTCCGTCTTACTTAATTATGGTTTAGATGATTATTTAGTTTACTTTTTATCTTACCTTCATAGCGACCTAAGAGCCCGTGTGCGCATTAACCACACGGGCGAAGTTTCCAGTGATATTTTAATCGGCAGGGGGGTCAGACAGGGTTGTGTTCTGGCCCCTCTGCTTTTTATTTTATACATTAATGAGCTGAGTAGTTCCCTGAGTACCCTAACAAAAGATGTACCGTATGTAAATGGCACTCCCATACCTACCCTTCTTTACGCGGACGATGCGGTCCTAATGGGCCGCACCCCAAAGGCACTGTGCATCTTAATTTCAGGTTTTGTTACTTTTATGGCTGATTTAGGTTTAACCACAAATTTAAAAAAATCATTTATTATGACCTGTGGTCCAAAAAAGTATAAAATTATTGAGATCATGTCAGGGGAAAATGTTTTAAAAAACACCTTAACTTTCCCATACTTGGGGCTGTTGTTTTCTAACACTGGTTCTTGGCAACCACATGTCTCCTATGCGAGGAATAAATTAGGTAAAGCGATTAACTCAATAATTTCCCTGCGCCAACCTAATCATGCTGATGTGATCACGTCTTTACTAAAGATTTATCAAACCCAATGCATCCCAACAGGTACCTATGGCGCAGAGGTATGGGGACATACAAATTGTCTCCATATCCAGACAGAAGAAAATAGATTCTGTCGGAAGGTGCTGGGTGGAGTCATCTGTGCCTCAAACTACATATGCCACAGTGAATTAAATATCCCCTTTATAGAGGACTTTGTTAGATCAAGACCAGCCCTTTTTTGGCTAAAGATATGGCAGAACCCTGCAGCCTCATTGACACGTGATATAATTTCAGATTGTTTAAAATGTGACAGGGCACACTGTATACCCTGGTTGAAAGCCGTGAATGAATGTTTAATAAGAGTAGGGCATGGACACCTGTTTACATCTCCCAATCTCATAGACCGCTCACATAAGATTCTGATTCAAAGGGCTCTGTATAACCTTTATAGAGAAGAGCGGGAAAGGAACGATTTCCCAAAGTGTACAGTTGCAAAGTATGAGGGCCATTTGGAGCCCCCTGCTTGTTACCCTGCCCCGACCCAGAAATACCTACGTTTAAATCTAGGTAGATGAAACAGGTGTTTACTGTTCCGTTTTCGGGACGGGAGCATCGTAAATCTGCTAAACTTTCCTTTGGGTTATAACAAACATTTGGAAACCTTAAGCTGTCCGTGTAACCCGATTAAGAAACAAAGTCTCATGCACTTTATGTTCTTTTGTGGTTTTTATAAACTGTTTACTGTCCATTATTTAATGCCATACTGTCGGAAACATGACCTGTTGGATTATAGGATAGCGTTGAGGAATTTATTAATGTTAGGTTCAGATGAAATACTATTTAGAGTGAGTTGTTTCCTTAAAGCCGCCGTTCGCTCGCGAGCTACTTTGCACATTGATTGATAAAATTTGTACATTGCACTTTGCACTTTGTATCGCTTAATAATTTGCACGTCTGTAATTTGCACATACATCGGTTTTGATTTTACTTTTGTCTTTGTCCCACATCCTATAGTTGTCGCTATCTTTAAATGATCTAATTTTTAAATTACATATATTGTCCTCTTTTAATATGTACCTGCATTGTTGTAGAGTTAGATAGACTAAATTTTAATTTTAGTTGTTTATTTTTGTATTCATTGCCCTTGTATGTGTTATGCACTTTTATGGATGTTTTATTCCGAATAAAGATCTTTGACTGACTGACTGAATTGGGGTACGTCTTGTATATTCCCACTTACGGCATCCACTAAACGATTTGAGATGGATTACCCCATTGCTTGGTGTGAGGGTGACTTCAAATACTTGGGTATCCACATAGAAAAAGATCGAGATGAATTATTAAGGGCCAATTATGGCACGACGATGACTCGCATTGAAGATAACATTACGAGATGGATCACCCTGCCTCTTTCAATGGTGGGTAGGATGTCTTTGATTAAGATGGTAATACCCCCACAATTGCTATATCTGTTTTTAAATATTCCCTTCTATCTTGGCAGATATTTTTTTCAACGACTCCGCACAGAACTCGTCAGATTGGAGTGGGGCGGAAAATCGCCTTGGCTCAAATGGGACATTCTTACTAGGCCATACAATCAAGGCGGGTTTGGTGTTCCCAACTTTGAACTGTATTATCAAGCTGCTCAGGCTCACTATGCCTTCTTCTGGGTGCATCAGCCGAGGTACATGCCCCAGCTGGCGGCGGAGCACTGGTTGGCGCATCCAATCCCTATAGAGGGCGCACTGTACACTTTAGTCCAAGGCAGAGACAAGACACCCAATACTGTGTTGAGCACGGTGACCGCGTGGACCCGACTTGCTGCTAGGTTGGAGACTGACATGCTCTACGCGCCGCTATTGCCTCTTGTGTATCATCCAAATATCCCTCTACTAGAGGAAACGGGCTTTCGCAAGCTGCTCCACAGAATCCATGTCACGACATGGGGAGACCTGTATCATAATGGAACATTCCGATCTATGGAGCATTTATATGAAGGCATACAACCATCCCCACTTGACGTTTTTATGTATATTCGGCTACGCCAGGGACTGAAGGCATTTACGCCTGATTTCCCTCATGAGCCTCAAACCTTTGCACCCTTGCAGCGCATACTCCAGGATGATACGCCTACCAAACTAGTATCGACAATATACAAATCGGTCCACACATGAATTGACGCCCCGCCGTTAGCGGCTAGAACAAAATGGGATCTGGAACTTGAGGTGCCGCTTACCGACAGGCAATGGGAATTTTGTCTTCAGCAGACAGAGTGTATTTCTTCTAGCAGTAGATTCAGGATTATACATTATACATTTATTCATAGACTGTATTACACTCCAGCCCGAATGTACAGATTTCAACTTCGTACCACTGATAATTGTGACAGGTGTCGTGCCCCAGGGGCTGACTTTTTACATCTGGCGTGGGCATGTGATGCAGTACAGTTATACTGGAGCCAGGTGTTTGCAGCGCTGTCCAAAATGATCAATACAGAGATGGACCCCTCCCCTACTCTGGCTTTATTGGGCTATGTGGAGCCCATACAGGCAGCACACCGCAAATTCACCGCATTGGCCTTATTAGTGGCTAAAAGGAGAGTTGCATGTAGATGGGGCAGGGGCAGGGCCCCGAAATGTAAGGATTGGCTGCATGACCTTACCTATTGCCGAGAACAGATAAATACATACTCTGAACTATTGCCGATTGCATCACGACCTACAGATATCTGGGCCCCATTGACATGTAACCTATTGAATGAAGGCGTCGCTGCTGGGGAGGAGATGGCTTCCTAGGCGATTGCATGGCAGTCCTTTATAAGAATTTTTTTTAGACACATACGCGACCACACGATACCGGGAACATCGGCTGGGAGAGCTGGAATTAGTGGTATATAAAGGTTCATTTTGGAGGGTGGAGCTGTGTGAGAGCGTAGACATGCAGGGGTTAGATTGCCCTCACGTTATTTGAGATCTGGTCTGTGTACTTAGCACGTCTCCTTCTTGAATGGTATACTGTGGAGACCTCTCTTTGTGGCAGTGTGCTGGTGTTACAGGCAACCCGGGATGCTAAGTGGACCCCCTACTGAGTACAGTGTGAAACCAACTAATTATTGCACAATAATATTCAGCTATGACTATATATGTTCAAGTTCCCTTCTTCTGTACATGCATTGTAGATTTTGAACTAACATGTGTACACATGAATGCACCCTTTTTGATGTATTGTCGCTTAAAAATTCCAAAAAAAAAGGTTTAAAAAAAAAAAAAGTTATAACGCTGTGATCAGGAAGGTCCAAGAGACTCACCAAGTGCAAAAGAGTCAGGGCAGGCCTGAGCGAGCAGGGGAGCGCCCTGAAGCCAAAGAAGACCCTCAAAAGGACCCACAGGCCGAAGGTATAGGAGTCTCTAGGACTTCGAGCAGCTCACCAAAGATGCAGGCCCACGGTGCAGAGGTTGCAGTGAGAATTAAGATCTTGGCAGGAAAAGATGATGGAGCTTCTTGTATCCTGAAGATTTCCTGAGGGCAGTCAACAAGTCTTGGCAAAGGCAAGTCAAAGCTTTGCACAGGGGTGCTGCTCCAGTGGTTCCGACGAGGGATACTGGTCTCAAACTTGCAGAAAAGACAGTGCAGGCCTCAAGTTGCAGAACCACCACCTGTGTTGCTGAGCCTTTCATAGGACGTCAGGAGCAACAGACCTGTCAGCTGGGTTGCGTTACCTGCAGATGCCTGGGGGGGTGACACCTTCATTCCAAGGGAGACTCCCTGGGGTGTCTTTGATGCCTACATGCCTGGAGAAGAACCTGGATGAAGCGCATGCACAGATGACGCAGAAGACTGGCAGGACAACGAGACCAGGAGCAGCAGGAGTCTTCCTTGATGCAGTCTCTGTTCCTAGGCGAAGTTCAACGAAATCAATAATGACCAGACAGTAGAAGTTGAAGTGGTTTCTGGTTTTAATCTTGTCCCACGACAAATCCGAAGAGCCACCCATGGGTAAACCTGATTCACGGATCCCTTCCAGAGGAGGGGCTGGACAGAAAGGAGAATAATCCCATGTCCTTTGTTCCATTTCTCACCAGAGCAGGGGCCAAAGGCTCTCTGAGCTGGCTCAAACTAGTGTATGCAAGGAGGGCACCAAGTGTGCCCGTCAAAACAGTCTGGTGGAGCTGGAAAATGCCCCCACCCTAGGCCAATAGAGTAAGTCCTGTCTGGGAGGTGGTTACACTTCCCTGTGACAGGAAACCTGTTTCTGATGGATACATCTGCCAGTGGATTCCTCACCTTGTGAATATCCCCTTGCATCAGCAACATTCGGAAATTCTTTTTGTAGCTTTGCACCGACGTGGACGACGTCACAGAAGCACGTCACCGTTGTTCTACCTTCCCCTGCTCAAGCTCAGCTCAGCAACAGAAGGGCAGAATCGGATCTGATGTCAAGAGCAGCACTAGCTTGCTGTTAGCTCCTGGAAGGCTAGTACCGGGAATACAGGGGGCTCCCTAGGGGGGCCCCCAGTACATGGGATCCTACATTCAACATGGGAATCTGTGTTGGGGTAGGATTCCAATATGTTTGATACCAAACATGAACTGTTTCGGTGCAGCCAGAATATAGTCAGAGAACTCGTAATTGACTTGATGTCCACTGTATGTAGTAAATGGCTGACCGCACTCACAAAGCCTGGAGAATCGACTATGGGGTTTTTAGGGAGTGTCCTGCTCATGCAGCTCACCCTCACACTTATAACCTAGCAACCTGCCGTCATGATTGAAAGGCCTACTTTAGGGGTTACTTATAGGTTTTAAGAGCAGTGACCTCAGACATAAGGAAACGTATATGTTGTACGTTGTGCTAGCACCAATTACACAGGCTGAAATTACAGGCCTATAGTCACAGTTTGAGTGATCTCTCATGGGTGGCACAATACATGCTACAGCCCATGGGAGACCCCTGGTGTACTTTTGCCATGGGTACCTTAGTACCATTTACTAGGGACTTAGAAGGCTACACCAGTAGCCAATTGGGAAGGTACCAAAGTACTTAGCATAGTCAAATGTAGGGAGAGAGCACAGTGACTGGGGTCCTGATTAGCAGGATCCATTCATACTAGTCGGAAAACAGTTTAACACCAGCAAAAAGTGGCGTAACCATGAAAGCATATCCTACTTTCCTACAACTCTCCTGGAAGTCCTGGCTTGCCAGGCACAGGCTCACACTAAGGGCACAGACACTAGGTTGCAGTTGTAGGATAGCGCCCCTGAACTGGTTGACGAATTGTGCAGGATGGTTGCCACAGAGGTTAGAGAGCTCTCTCTGTCTGCCTGCTCTTGTAAGTGACAGCTGTCAGTGGCCACTGTGAGTTCCTGTCCTTGTGGACAGAGTTGCCCTTGAGTTGGTGACTGGTGTCACACCCCGGGTGTGGAATGGGCCACTCCACTGCGTTGGCCATGGTGGAACTCTCTGCCCACTGGGATACATCTATGAGCAAAGTAAGGTTAGGTGCTGCACAAAGGGGGGTGTGGAGAAGGATTCCCAATGAGTTAGCTTAATGGGCCCTGAGAGTATGGACAGAGGGACCCAATTGAGTTCAGAGAGGCGTAAAACTCGAATGTAACACTGCTGTTGCTGTCCAGAGTTCATTTATTATTGCCCTAAGCAGGAAAGTTTGTCAAGGAATTGATTAGTCTACCCTGGCTTTAGGCTGGAAGGGGGTTGTGTTGGACCTGGCCCTGTTTGCAGGGTTATCCCCAAACGTTTTGCTTTCATCCTCTTATTTTGTTCTGACCTGTTTCTGTTGGCTTTATGACTCTGTGCACCTTACCACTGCTAACCAGTACTGACGTGCATATGGTCTCTGCCTAAATTGTATTGGTGATTGGTTTATCCATGATTGGCACATTTAATTTACTAATAAGTCCCTAATAAAGTGCACCAAGTGTGCCTAGGGCCTGTAAATCAAAGGCTACTAGTGGGCCTGCTGCACTGACTGTGCCACCCACATGAGTACCCTGCAAACATGTCTCAGACCTGCCATTGCAGTGTCTGTAAGTCCAGTTTTAAACTTCCATATGTGAAAGAGACTATTAGTTATGGATTCCTTACCTTAGAATTACCCCAGGCGTCAGACTGGATCCGGAGAATTTTTCTTCAGCAGTACACCTGCGCGTCGGTAGTTGGCATCGGTCGATTCCGCGTTCCTTGTTGGTGTCGTGATCGCCGGAATGACATTGCGCTATCTAATGCCTCCCCTGCATGCTGACATCAGTTCTTTATTTTTCCGTGCTAACCAGCGCAGATCCAGAGAGAGAGGTACCCCCAGTCACTTTTTGACTGTCTTTGTTTTACTTTTTTTAACTTCTTTTTCGAGTCATTTGACTCCTGGTGCACAGGGATGTCACATCGGCTGACAGGCTTCAAGCCTTGTGGCTCCTGCCACAAGCTGATGTCAGTGACGGACCCACATGTAATGTGCCTCTGGTGTCTGGAGCGCAACCACAACCCAAAGTTGTGCTCCGACTGTCGGGTCATGGCCCAAAGTCTTTGCGGGAACAGTCCCGAAAGCTTCTGGAGGTCTGGCAGTCGGCTCCACGCCGTTCCAGTTTCCGGTCGAGAGGGAGATTGCGGGACTGCTCGCGGAGCCATCACCACCACTCCTCGTCAAAGTCTTTGTCTTCGGTAAGTCAAAGCACAAAAAGAAGGTGAAGAAGCACCGTTGCTCTTCGCATTCTCCCCGTCCGCTGGCTGTTGCGACGCGGGATACGGCAGGTAGTTGTCCAGCTCGACCCGTGGAGCCTGTTGAGTCAGCTCCGAGCTTCCCTCCCTTCCTGGGAGCCGGAGCGAACCCTGCCCAACTTCGTAGTTTTTACGAAACCCTCCACTCCTTCTTTGGCTAGCCCGACTCCGCCGGCGCGTCTACGGGCTAGGGGGTTCTATGCCTTCGATGCCAGCAGCTTGGGCCCTGGCTCAGCAGGGTCCCCAGGGATCCAGGCCTGGATCCGGGTTGGTGCTGGTCTACCTCATGACACCTCCTCCGGAGCCGAATCCATTGGCGACACCTCCGCCCCCTCCGACACCAGTTATGTCCCTAACTGACATCGAGCCCAGCCTCCCCCTCAATATGGACAAGGAGCCGGACCGGCATCTGCCGACGCCGGTACCCGTACCAACAGGTACTTTTGTACCTCTGTTCTACCCTGGTGTTCCCTAGCTGAAAGAAACAGGTTAGTGTTAGATTCCTTACCTTAGAATATCCCCAGGCGTCAGACTCTATCCGGAAAGTTTTGTGTAGCAGTACCCCTGAGCGTCGGTAGGCGTCGTCTGCGGCTCCGCGTCTGTCACCGGCGTCGTTGGCACCGGGATGACGTCGTCGGAGTACTTAGATGCGGCCCTCGTGCTCTGACGTTATTTCTTCTTTTTTCCGCACCGGCAAGCGCAGATCCGGAAAAAGCAGTATTGCTTAGTCACTTTTTGACAAAACTTTTTTTTGCCCTGAGTGGCAACCAGAGGAGAGTGAGGAGGACTGGGAGGGGTCTGTGGACCCTCTGGCAGACCATTTGGAAGAACCGGACTGGAGACAGAAGTTGGGTGAGGCCAGTGGTCTGGACACTTCTCCAGACCTTGGCATGCTTTCTTCCCCCACCGTGGCTATGGAGGAGGGAGCCTCTTATAATGTGGTGTTGCGTAGGGCAGCTGAGGCCTTGATCCTTGGAATTCCTACGGTGGCGGTCAGGACTAACCTCCTGACCGAGGTCTTCAACCGGCAGCCGTCTCTTTGGAGCCCCTGCTGCCGTTCAATGAGGCCCTCACGGAAATCCTTCTGGACACTTGCTTCAAGCCCTGCACAGGCGCTTCTGTGGATATGATGATTGCCTGACAACACCGCCCGGCCCCAGGTGACCCAATTTTCCTCTCCCTACACCCTACTCCAGAGAGCTTGGTGGTACAAACCTCAGCTCACAAGGGTGAATTCCCTACTGCTCCACCTGATAGGGAATCCAAGAAGCTGGACCATCTTGGGAAGAAGATGTTTTCTTCCACCAACTTAGGACAGATGTCGGTGAACACTGCATGTTTCTTGGGCCGTTACTGCAATTCTGTGTGAGACACGGTTGCGCAGGTGCTGCCACAGTGCCTGGAGGATGCCCGGGCCGTGCCCTCCCGTGCAGTTGCTCAAGGTAGAGATGCAGCGAAGTTTGTCATACGATGCGGGCTGGACACCGCCGACTCACTAGGCAGGACAATTTCAATGTCGGTAGCCCTGACACTTTATGCCTGTCTGAGGTCCACTGTCATTTCGGGTGATGTCCAATCAACTCTTATGCCCCTTGATAGCCGTCGCTTGTTTGGTGACAAAGCGGACAACGCACTCGAGCGCTTTACGGATTCCAGGGCTACGGCCAGATCCTTGGACCACGCTACCACCTCTCACCCCGCGCAGTCTTCTATTCTCCCCTTTCATGGCTATGGAAGGGGTGTCCCACCATGTTTCGCCCAGAGCCACAGGCCTGAGCAAGCTGTCCAGCCTCTGCGCTGCCGGGGACGACGGACTCAGCATCGTGGGTCTGGAGGCCAGCGGGCGGGGCAGTCCACCAGCGCCCCCTCTGCTGCAGCCTCCAAACCCTCCTAATCCAATTTGTCAGGGCCACCAGTTGCCAGTGGTGGCAGGATTCACCATAACCTCCCTCGCTGGCTCAACATCACGTCAGACAGCTGGGTTTTGCAGATAGTCTGAAGGGGCTATTCCCTCCCCTTCGAAACTACCCCGTCCTCCATGTCACCTGCCTTCCATCGCATGTGCCAGAAGTCCCTGTGCCAGAAGTAGATCGTGGTTGTTATTTCCACTACTTCCTGGTACCCAAGAAGGACAAAGGCCTGCGTCCTATCTTGGATCTCAGGGACGTCAGCCACTTCCTCCGAAAGGAGAAGTTCATAATGTTGACATTGGCTCAGGTCTTGTCTGCCCTCCACCATGGAGACTGGATGGCAGTGTTGGACTTGCAGAACATCTATTTTCCATCCCCGTCTTTCCTGCACACCGGTGTTACCTACGGTTCATAGTAGGCCACGAGCATTTTCAGTTCACCATGCTCTCCTTTGGCCTTACCAGCACCCCTCGGGTGTTCACGAAAGTTATAGCAGTGGTCGCAGCTCATCTGCACAGATCAGGGGTTCCAATTTTCCCCCATCTCGAAAACTGGCTGTTGAAGGCGAGTTCTCCACAGGCTGTCATCTCCCACCGCTAGACTACGGCCCACTTCTTGCATTCGCTGGGGTTCATTATCAACATGCCGAAGTCACATTTGATTCGCTCTTAGAAGCTCCTTTTCATCAGGCGGTTCTGGATATAGCGCAATTTCGGGCCTATCCTCCCAAACAGCGAGTCCAGGATATTCGAGCTATGATTCCGATCTTTCAGCCTCATGGCCTCCTGCTGGTGGATGCCTGGTCGCATATGTGGGCTCTGCAATGGGACCTGAAGTTCTAGTAGGCACAGCATCAGGGGAATCTTTCCGATTGCATCCAGACTTCGGAGGGCACTGCACACCAGTTGCAGTGGTGGCTAATGACCCATGTAGGAGAGTAGGATCTGCTTCCTAAGGTCACCCCCACTTTTTGCTGTGATTCTCTGGTTTTTCGTCTTTAGTGTGGCTGTGGGCCTGCTAATCAGACCCACAGCCCAGCTGTTCTCTCTCTAAATTGATACCATGCACTTTAGGTGCATACCAGATTGGTTACTGGGTCACTCTTGTGAGCCCCTGTATAGTGTACCATAGGTACCCAGGGGATAGGTGTACCCTAGGCCTACCAGGGGCTGCAGCATGTGCCACCCCATGTCTGCCTTCCAAACTGACACCACAGGTCTGTTCACACAGCCTGGGTAAGGTGGTGTAATCACCCCTTACTTAGATATAGTATACCTATATCTACATTTACATATAGACACATATACACCTATAAGCCACTCCTATGGTAGGCTTCGACAATCCTGGAGGCAGAGTGCTTGGTTTTATGTGAGAGGGTGCCCTAGCATGAGCAGAGCCCCTCTGCAGCTTTCGGAACCATATCCTTATAGCTGTTCTATGATATAGCCATACCATATACTCTTAAGTACATTATAATCCTTACGGTTAATGCTAACTTTGGTTTGACTTTATCAAAACATGTTGTGTAAGGTGTCAAACACTTTGGAATGCTACCCCCCCTGCCAATTCTGGTGGCGGGGGTAGCATTCCACCCTCCTAGAGGGAAAAGACATGTAAGTTACTGCTTTACCCGGTTAAAGTTAAACAGAGCCTCAGCATCCTGATATCCCTAACATTTCTGCATGGGTCCTATACTCCACTTCAGCCCAAGCTGAAGTCTCCAGGTCATTGTTCAAACAGATGTTTCTGAGTTGGGGGTAGGTGCTGTGCTTTCACAACTGAATAAAGATGGTCAAGTCCAGCCAGTAGCTTTTATTAGCAGAAGGCTGACCCCTAGAGAGAAACGTTGGTCAGCTATTGAGAGGGAGGCCTTTGCTGTGGTTTGGGCCCAGAAGAAGCTGAGGCCATACTTATTTGGTACTCACTTCAAGATTCAGACAGACCATAAGCCCCTTTTGAGGCTAAATCAGATGAAGGGTGAAAATCCCAAACTGCTTAGGTGGTCCATTTCCTTACAGGGGATGGACTTTACAGTGGAACATAGACCTGGGACTGACCATGCCAATGCAGATGGACTCTCCAGATATTTCCACTTAGAACATGAAGACCCAACTGGTCAAGATTAGCTTAATGTCCCTGCGTTTGGGGGGGGGGGGGGGGGGAGAGTAGGGTCTGCTTCCTATGGTCACCCCCACTTTTTGCTGTGATTCTCTGGTTTTTCGACTTTAGTGTAGCTGTGGGCCTACAATCAGACCCACATCCCAGCTGTTCTCTCTCTAAATTGATACCATGCACTTTAGGTGCATACCAGATTGGTTACTGGGTCACTCTTGTGAGCCCCTGTATAGTGTACCATAGGTACCCAGGGGATAGGTGTACCCTAGGCCTACCAGGGGCTGCAGCATGTATTGTGCCACCCCTGGTCTGCCTTCCAAACTGACACCACAGGTCTGTTCACACAGCCTGCGTAAGGTGGTGTAATCACCCCTTACTTAGATATAGTATACCTATATCTACCTTTACATATAGACACATATACACCTATAAGCCACTCCTATGGTAGGCCTCGACAATCCTGGAGGCAGAGTGCTTGGTTTTATGTGAGAGGGTGCCCTAGCATGAGCTGAGCCCCTCTGCAGCTTTCGGAACCATCTCCTTATAGCTGTTCTATGATATAGCCATACCATATACTCTTAAGTGCATTATAATCCTCGCGGTTAATGCTAACTTTGGTTTGGCTTTATCAAAACATGTCGTGTAAGGTGTCAAACACTTTGGAATACTACCCCCATCGCCAATTCTGGCGGCTGTGGTAGCATTCCACCCTTCTAGAGGGAAAAGACAGTTAAGTTACTGCTTAACCCAGTTAAAGTTAAACAGAGCCTCAGCATCACAAAATGGATGCTGCTGCCACAGACACAAGTCTGACCTCCTGTTGCTGGGGGAAACTCCAGCAAGGGCGGCCTGGACAATAGGTTTCCTGTCCAGGGAGGTGCCAGCACCTCCCCAGACAGGGGGTTTGTGTATTTGGGCAGGGAGGGCTGCATTCAGTGAATGCATCTAGACACTGCCTGGGGCACACAAGGTGCTCCATGCATAGCCCGGTTCAAACCAGTTGCTGGGGCACTCCAGCCCCACCTCTGGCGTGAAACTGGACAAAGGGAAAGGGGTGTACCACCCCCTTCTCAGGTCAACCCATTGGAGGGACCTAGTCAGGTAATCCAGCCCCCATCCTTAGTATAAGTATAGGAGCTGTGTCCCTGCGAGTTTAGATTATCCTGGATGAATCTTTGTAAGACATATCTTGGACCTTCGACATTCCATTCAGACTGGAAGACAGAACACATCTCCCTTGTGGTCAAGGAGTGACCACCCTGTGCAAACAGGCACCAACAGCAACTTTGCCGGTTTGTAGTTTCAAGGCTCCCGCCGTAACCCGAAGACTCTGTGACTCAAGAACTGGACTTCCAGACTTCTCTGACCCCGACCCCCAACCACAGCAAAGCTAAGACCCGTGGCGGACACGAGAGATGTGGGACCAGACATCTTGGACATCCTGCATTTTGCTACCTGCACTCCTTCCCTGAAGCCTCAGTAAGTTGTGCATTGGGGTTCGAGAAGCCCCAGCACCGAGCATTATTTGAACCGAAGCTCAGGCCCCCACACTCCACGAGTGTCCCGTGGGCCCCGCCTTTTCATTTGTGCTTGACGTGTCTTCCCGGCTCCTTGCCCGTTGGCTAGTGAGCCCCCTGAAGATGCCATCTTGAATCTAACTTGCGATCCTGGTTGCTCCAGACTTGCTCCAGCTTCCCTTAAAAGGAGAAGTGCCACAGACCTTGCTGGTCTACACCAGAGCCAATCTCGACATCCTGCGTGGGTTGCGGTTGCCAAGGCTTGTTGGGTCCAATCCAGATACCGACGCTGCAGTCATCTAGATCCATCGTGGGACAGCTCGAATCCAGCTCCTGGTCCTCGTCGATGCCTCCTGGACCTCGTGGATGAAGAGACAAACTCTTACAATAAAGCAAATATACACAGTATCCATAACATTAAGGAAACCAAGGAAGGCAGAATAAATATATTCAAAGTTGTTACCATTTTAGCAATTTCTTCTCATATTATCTAAACAAATGATATTAATATGTATAAATAAAGGGTTAAAAAGTGGCAAATGTTCTTTGAGTTATTAAAGATATTGCCACTTTTTAACCCTTTATTTATACATATTGATTAAATGTGATGTTACATATTGTTTCATATTTTAAATGTTTTGTATAAATATCATTTGTTTAGATAATATGAGAAGAAATTAATAAAATGGTAACAACTTTGAATATATTTTTTCTGTTTTCCTTAGTTTCCTTAATGTTATAGATACTGTGTATATTTTCTTTATTGACATTGCCTAGGAGTTTTTGTCACTATCATTTAAATCCCTGTCCTAGGAATTGAACTATCCATTGTTCAGGGGGTCCTTGTTTTTTCTCATTGAAGAGACAAACTCACCTTCTTAACCTTAAAGCACCCGACATCGCCTGGTTCCTTCCTGGTACCTTCCTGGTCACTGGCTAGTGACCCAGACTCTGTCCTGTCTGCTTTCAGGTTCTTCACATCTCCGATCCACCCTTGAATCCACCTGGACACTTTTCCCCTGGTCGCCTGCAGCACTTCTTTGCAGCTCTCCATAGGAAACCACAACGAAACCCGACACGAAAAGGCACCTATGCACCCTGGGTGAGGTAACACGAGTACTCCGGTGCTCCCATGGGTCTTGACTCTCGAAGTGTCCTAGTTTAACAGGGTTCCATCCAAGTCCATCCGGAAGTGTCCTTAATCTGTAACTTTGTAACTTTTACGAACTCCATAGAAAGTCAATGGGAACCCGCCCCTGTGTTTAGACACTGCACGCGACTCCTGTGGGTCTCCTACTTCCTAACCTTTGGTTGTGTAGTGTAGCCCCAGCGATTCTACAGGCCCTAGGCCTGCTTTCTAACTCTCATGTGGTACTTATACCACTTTCTTAGTATATGGTTAGTGAGGCCACTAGGGCATAACATATACTGTGCAACTTATTGTGTATTAACTGTGTGACTTGTATTGTATTTTCACCTCTGACCTCATAAAGAGTGCAGAGGGGTTGTGTTTAGATTAAATACATATATATTTGATATATACCTTGTGTGATGTCCTTTCATTTGGTATTCAAGGGATTATATATGGTAAAACAATTTTCTTAACTCGCCTACTGAAGTCTTTGCCTGAAGACTGCTGGTTCATGCTACCACTAGGATAGCTTTCTATAAGGTTGACTTTACAACCACCATCAATAAGGGTCGATTAGACTGGTACAAGGTGCCCACTAGAACTAGTGGACATCATATGCCAGGCTAACTTCTCACAAACCAGGATTGGGTCAACAGTAGATCCCTCTCCCTTCCCCAACCAGGGTTCACAGTGGTGACGGATGCATCATTTCTGAGGTGGCCACATGAGGGAGGCAGAGATCAGAGGCCTCTGGTCTACGGCAGAGTCCAGGGTCCACATCAACCTTCTGGAGCTCCGGGCGATTCGTCTTGCACTGAAGGCATTCCTTCCTTCTGTCAAAGGGAGAGTAGTGCAGGTGTTCACGGACAACACCACCGCCATGTGGTACTGCAACAAACATGGCGTTTGGGGTTTGGACCCTAGATCAGGAGGCCCTCCGCCTCTGGACATGGCGGGAACATCAAGACATGTCTCTGGTGGTTCATCACCTGGCAGGTTCACTGAACTCCAGGGCGGACGAACACAGCCCCGTTGGATTTTCCAAGGCGGCACTCACTAGGCACCGCCTTTTCGTCAGGAGTGGAGTTGCGGTCTTCGATACACCTTTCCGCCTATACCACTTCTGCCCAGAGTGCTAAAGAAGATCAGGCGCAACCGGGCCCATAGGACAGACCATCACTTTGCCTACCTTCTTCCTGCCCCCCCATCCTTCCCTAAAAGGAGGAGAGGCTCCACCGTCTGGATCCAAAATGTGCTCTTTCATTTTATCTGGATCGCACAAATTAAAACCGGGTGGATAAGCAGCTCTTTGTTGGTTATGTGGGCGCCAAGAAAGGTCGATGAACCATTTTTTGATGGGTCCTTTTTTGTATTAAAATGTGCTATTCTTTGGCGAAAAAGGAACCTCCAGTAGGGTTGTGCATCCATTCCACCAGGGTGACGGCAGCCACTACTGCTTTGGAACATGGAATCCCCCTTCATGACATCTGCCAGGCAGCCACGTGGGCATTTTTTTTTTTTTTTTTTTTTTAATGACCTTTATTTGGTGCAAGTAATTAATACACAGCTTCACGCCTACAACCTTGCATGAAGGCCGGCAGCAAGAACTGGATTCAACATTGCCAGGACGGCGTGGAGAAGAGCAATTAGTTAACACAGCGTGTAGCCTACAACCCATCCGGGCCGGCTGCGTCGTACTATGAGAAAAGTCACACGTCGAGTTTCAGAGTAAACGTGCAACCACTGAGGTCATTTTCCGTGTAACTCCCCCCCTCCCACTCCCTCCCCCCCAACTATGATATTGAAACTCGGGGAAAAACAATGTGTCCTAACCCATCCACAACCGTGGACACCAGATATATTGTGTGTTGCAGAGGAATGCACGGGGTAGCACAGATGAGCGGAGTGATCCCGCGTTAAAGCAGGTCGGTATCGGATAAGGACTGTTCTGCCACCATATAGCTACTTGGAACAGGTGTGGGGATGGGGAGAGTGTAGTGTGAGATCGAAAGTGTTGGCTGAAAAATGCGCTGTCTGTACCTATATCGCGCGACCGCAATGCCTGCGCACGTGGGCCATTGTCCCAATAGGGGATGGGAGAACGGTCAGGGGGCCGTCGCCCGTCCCACATCGGAAGGGGAATCAAGATCCCTCCCGGGAGTCGCTACTGAGGCTACGCCACCTATCACCCGACTGGCCCCAATTAACTCGGTATACTGGCAGCGCGGTGGAGAGTGGGCCGGGGGGGTATGTGGGGGAGGGGAGGGAGGAAGGGAAGGCCCAAAGGGGATGATTCATCTGGGGTCAGGACCGTCACCGTGCGTGGTCGGGGGGTCTGAGCGGGCCGGAGACTCTAGTCGGCTCAGAACTTCCGGGTCTTCCTCCTGAGTCCGGAGAAGGTAAGCGGTAAGGGGGCCCCACAAATCCTTGGGACGCATTTGGTGGGGTAACAAGTCAGCGTAATTGTGAAGTTGATCTTGCCAAGTAGACATAGTAGACAGCCAGGTCTTAAATTTGGGGGCTCGTCCGCGTCCCCATCTGCATGCTAGTTGGCGTTTTGCCAGTAAGAATCCTAGCGCGAAGAATTTCCGGTGCGCCTTGAGCGACGAAAAAGATTGGCCCAGTAGGGCTATTTTGGGGCAGGGGGCGACCTCCACGCCAACCATCTCGGACATAGCTTGAAACACCTCCACCCAGTACAATGCCACCTCCTGGCACGTCCAGGCCAGGTGAAGGAAGTCAGCACCAGCCTGCTTGCATCGAAGACACCTGTCATCTGCACGTAACCCAAATCGGCACATTTTGGCGGGAGTATGATAGACCCGGAGCAGGAATTTAAAGTGAACCAGCCGAAGGCGGGCATTGCCAGTTACTGCATTCGTGTGGGAGCAGCTTTCTTCCCATTGTTCGTCCGAGAGGGGGGCACCCAGGTCAGCATCCCAATCCCGTCTGGCTCTTAGAGAAGGGGGGTTGAGGGCTGCATACGATTGCTTGTACAACATGGAGACCACATGTTTTGGGGTATCGGAGAGTAGAAGAGCGTGTAAGGGGGCCACGATTTCCGGCTCGTGAGGGAAGTCTGGGGTGACCGCGCGGACATTCTGCCGCAATCTCGTGTAAAGGAATGTGTCCATGATTGAGGGCGCGTGCGTCCCAAAGAATTGCGCAGCCGACCGGAATCGGCCCTGCATGTACAAATCACCCCACGTGTATAGTGCCAATTTAGTAAGCAGCTTGCGACCTAGTTCCTCACCGGCAACGCTTAGTCTAGGGTCATGTGCTAAGAGCATGCGGGGGGAGTATAGGATAGTAACGCCCATGCGAGTCATTATCCGGCGCCAAGCTTGCACAGTGCAGTCCACCGTCGTGGGGTCGCGATCAATCACTCGGGAGGCCGTATAAAGATAGCCCGAGGGCTTTTCGGGCCGCATGTATCCATCTTCCACAGCCAGGTGTGCCATGAAAGGAGGAGGGTGGAGCCAGTACGCGGCAAAATGTCCTTGCGCACAATCATAGTAGAGGCGGAAATTTGGCACATCAAATCCTCCCTGATGGTAGGGGAGCATGAGGGTTTTTAGTCCGACTCTAGCCTGCTTCCCTCCCCAAATAAGTCGAGACATTTGGGAGTCCAGGACCCGAAAGAAATGCGCCCCTGGACAGTAAGGTATATTGGTAAAGAGGTAAAGCAACTTCGGGAGTATCACCATCTTAATTAAGGAGATACGTCCCGCCATAGATAGAGGAAGGTGTATCCATTTAGTGACGCTATCAATCAGTTTGTCCATGACAGGCCCGTAGTTGGCACGTATAAGGGTTTCCCGATTCCTGGTGATGTTGATCCCTAAATACTTAAGTTCATCACCTTCCCACATAAGCGGGTAATCGAGAGGGAACTTCTGAGTCTTGTCCGTAAGGGGAAATAGGGCCGACTTTGCCCAATTTATCTGTACTCCCGCGATGGCGCCAAATTTAGTTATCTCGCGTAAGATCGGGTTCAAATTTTCTTGTGGTTTATGGATATAGAGAGTCATATCATCAGCATATAATGATATGAGTAGTTGCCTTTCCGGGTAGATAAGGGATCGGTGATTGTGGTGTTGCCGGAGTTTGGCCGCTAAAGGCTCAATCGCTATCGCAAAAAGGACAGGGGAGAGAGGGCACCCCTGTCTAGTGCCTCTGCGAATCTCAAATGGTTTTGAACGGGCCCCATTTAGGAGGACCGCAGCCTGTGGTTTGTGATATAGCAGGCGGATCCAATCAATGAAGTTGAAGGGGGTTCCCATGCGTTCCAGAAGCGCCAGTAGATAGTCCCATTCTAGGGAGTCAAAAGCCTTTGTGGCATCGAGAAAGACCGCTGCTGCCTCGCATCTGGGGTCTATATCCTGTAGCACTGCCTGAAGGGTGCGGAGGTTATGAGAGGTGGCGCGGTTCGGGACAAAGCCCGCCTGGTCAGGAAGAACCAGCCGCTCCATCAAGAGGTTCAGACGGGTCGCCAAGACCTTTGCTAGTATTTTAACGTCAGTATTTAATAATGAAAGAGGCCTGTACGAATCGCAGTGTTCTGGTGGTTTACCAGGCTTCAACAGGGAGGCAATCAGGGCTTCCCGCATACTGGGTGGTAAAATGCCATCTTCAAGGGCCGAGTAGTATATAGTTTTAAGAATCGGGGCCAGCAAGTGTATAAAGGTTTTATAGAAATCTATCGGTAGGCCATCGGAGCCTGGGGCCTTGCCCGATTTCATGGACATGATTGCGTCTTTAATTTCGTCCACCTCCAACTCCATGTGGAGGAACTTCTGTTGGGTCGGGCCGAGCCAGGCTATTGCAGTGTCAGCGAGATAGTTGGGCAGATCAAGCGCTACATGTCTGTGGGAGGTGTAGAGCTCAGTGTAGTGGTCAGTTAGGACCCGGAGCTGTCCAGGGAGGTCTCTCTGGGGCGTGCCGTGACTATCGAGGAGTGTGGTGACATAATTATTGTGTCTAGGTGGCCTAACCGCTGTTGCAAGCGCTCTGCCCGGTCTGTCTCCCTCTCCGTATGCACGCGCTGTGAAGGGCTTCCCCAGAAATTTGCATTCTTTATCGGCTGCTTCAGTATATTCATTAATTTTTTCCCGTACACGAGCTTTGGCTATGTGTCCTCCCAATCCTAGGGATATATCCCTCTCCAGATTGCCTATTTCAGCTTCAAGTTTTCGCAGATCACCCCGTAGGGACTTAAGGACTCCCCCTCCTTTGGAGATGCACCATCCCCGCACAGTGACCTTGAATGCCTCCCAGACCGTAGTGAGACTGGAGACTGAAGTGACATTGCGGTCAAAAAATTCTGTTATGTCTTGCTCTAGTTCCGCCTTAAAGGCCGCGTCAGTTAGGTGCGCGGGATTAAGGCGCCAGCTCAGGTAAGGGGAAACAGCGAGGGGAATACGCAGGGCCAGAAGGACGGGCGCGTGGTCTGAGAAGGTGCGGGCTAGGTGTTGTGTCTTGATTAGCCATGGGGTAAGACCAGCAGAGAGAAAGACATAGTCAATGCGTGCCCAGGTGGAGTGGACTGCGGAGAAGTGTGTGCCCTGTCTGATAGATGGGTGTGAGTGCCTCCATGAGTCAGTCAGGTGGTGGTCGTCCACAATGCTCAGCAAGGCGCGCTGTGTGCAGGTGTAATGGGAAGAATGGGGATGAGACCTGTCTACTGAAGGGTTCAGTGCGGTGTTAAAGTCTCCACCTAGGATCACATAAGAAATGTCAAGGGTTTGTATCTTACCCCACAGAGTGAGGAGTGTAGCCGGATCGTCTATGTTGGGCCCATAGTAGCAAGCTAGTAGGACAGTGTGAGAGTGTAACCTCCCCCAAACCATACAGTATCTGCCATTGGAGTCCATTTCAGTGCCAAATGGGGTAAACCCCAAGCCTTTCTTGACCAGTATCGTGACACCTCTAGAGTAATTGGAATACGATGAAAACACCCTGCATGAGGCCCAGCGGGAGGCAAACAATGGGGACGCAGTCGGCACCAAGTGAGTTTCTTGCAACATTGCAACAGATACTCCATGTCTATCTAAGTACCCTAGGATCTGTCGCTTCTTCCTCGGGTCGTTCAGCCCACGCACATTCCATGCCAACAGACGAAATTGTTGGTTTGGCTGCGAGTCACTCACGTCACCCATTCCACCCACATAATGCGAACATAGCACAGGCATTTGGCAGTCGGTCTCAAACAGCACACATCAGCAACACCCAGAAGGTCGTGTATCACATTATTCACTAAATTTCCCCCTGGCCCAGGGAAACCCGCAGCGGCTACCCTGGCGGGACTGTAACAGTTAGGATGTCCAACACAACCGGCAACCCCAACAGGCCGGTAAAACAGAACAGTTGCAGCAAGAGATATGTCATAAATATACTGTGTGACTACAGCATTCACTGCCTCAGCATACATTCGGAAAGTAGACCCACCCACACCGGCATCCCCAACTGGCCGGGCATCCAAGTCTCCCACCCCCCACCCAACTATTAACCACCCCAAAACTAAGAATAGGGCAAAAGTTTGTAGGGGATCACCCATTGGGGACGGTGATCTAGGGGCGCCAGACCTGCCAACCACCTCCTAACTTCCCCCAGCTGGACGCCAGGTATGATCCTAGCTGTCCTGTGCGGGACGGAGGAGGGCGACCGAGCGCAGTATCAATTTCAGTTCAGTTAGGCTGAAAGCTGTACATGTACCTCACCATAAAAGCGGGGACCGTTCTGTCAACGTGCAGATTCCTGTTTTAGTGAAAACCCAATGACAGCTCAGTCCATCACTCCTGTTGAGACATCGGGGACGGAGACCTAGAGCGTCGCGATGCTGTCTCTTCCCTGACGCGGTCTTTTTTGTGGAGTTTTAAGAAGTCTTCCACCTGTTGCGGATTTTGGAAAAAATGCTGTGAGCCCCGGTGTGTTATCTTCAGCTTGGCTGGATACAGCATGGCGTATGGAATTTCCTGAGTTTGGAGTTTCTTTTTCACCCCGGCAAATTTGCGTCTGGCTTCTTGGACTGAGGGAGTGAAGTCAGGGAAAAAGGAAAGCGTTGTATTGCCATAGGTAACTGTTCCAACCTCTCTCGCCCGGCGCAGCACCGCATCTCTGTCTCTGTAATTGAGGAGGCGGGCGATAATGGGTCGCGGTGTAGCACCCGGGGGGGGCTTGGCAGCGAGGGATCTATGGGCTCTTTCCACTATGAGGTGCTGCGAGAAGGACTCCTTTCCAAACAATTCCACGAGAAGGTTTTCAATAAAGATCTCCATCTTTCCGGTGTTGGTGGATTCCGCAAGGCCAAGGACGCGGACGTTGTTGCGCCTGGGCCTTGCTTCTAAATCTTCATTCTTGTCAGCTATTATTTTCAGTAGTCTGTCCATCCGAGTGACCTGCCTGCCAGCAGCTGTAGCACCATCTTCCAGCCCAGAGATCCTGTCCTCTGATTCCTTGAGGCGCGTGTCATGTTGCTCAAGTTTCATCACGACGCTGTCCATGCGTGAGTTGATGGTGTCTATCTTGCCATCAATTGTGGAGAGACTCTGTCTCATGCCCAACAGGAGCGATTTCCAGTCTTCATCCTGAGGAGCAGCGGCAGTGGGGCTATCCTCCCTCTCCTGCGGCGGCTTGGTCGTCTTCCTGGATTCAAAGGGAATTTTTGATTGTCTGGCGTCAGTGCGACCCATTTCGCGCCGAGGAGTCCGCGCAGTCGCGGCGGAGGAGGAGGCCAGCGTGCGGGTTGAAGACAGTAGGAGGACAAGCTGGAGCTGCAGGGGTTGATGGAATTGCGGAGCCCTCACCCCGGGCGCACCGCAGGCTTCGGAGAGATAGGCCAATCGGTGCCCTGAACGCACAGCTTCACTCGGGTCTCAGTGCGAGGTGTGCCCCCCGGAATGATCAGAATTGGGCCTGTGAGTGCGGAGTTGGAGTGCCGTGATCCGGCCGCAGCGTCGCAGCCGGCTGGTGTGTAGGCCTCAAGACCAAGACACTAGGCCAGGAGGGGCCCCCCTAGCTCCCCGAGGTCCATGGCGAGCAGGCGGGGGCAGGCCCTCCGGGCTGCAGCAGCGTCGCAGTCAGGTGAAGCAGGCAGCACTGATGTGGGCCAAGTGGAAGCCCCGATGTGCAGGTGGGCTCATCCGGCCTCAGAGCAGTAGGTCGTGAAATGCAGTCCGTTCGGGCGACCCTGGTGGGGGGGTGCTGCGACGCAGTCACAAGAGATCCGCAATGGGGGGGGAGGGGGGCTCCGCTCGTCTCAGCAGGCGCGGTGAGTGTTCCCTCCGGTCGCCGCCGCCTACGGGGTCCAGGACGTCCGCGGAGGCCCCAGGAGCGGTCAGGTGAAGCAGGCTGCAATGACCCGGGCCATGTGGAAATCCCGGAGTGCGGGCGGGACCGGCCGGCCCCAGAGCAGCGGGCCGCGGGTAGCGGCTCAGGGCGAAGGCTGATCAGGAGTCCTTGGACGGGGGCCGCGACGCCTCCGCCAGAGACCCGCAAGGGGGGGGGGCCGGTTATGGAGGCCCCAGGGAAGCAGCGCGCCGCGGGACCAAAGGCAGTCAGGGTCTCCGACAGCACAGGGTATGGGCAGCAGGGCACAGGTACCTTCTCTGTTGTTTGGAGCTCTCCCTTGAAGGCAGCACACTATCGCCGGGGCGCGCTGAGGGCTGCAGGGCAGGAGAGATCTTCCGGCCGCGGCGAGCAGGCCCGATATCCCCGGGCTTTCCTGGAAGTCCGGCCCGCAATCAGCGAGTCTCCGCTCCAGTGCCAACAACCGGTCCAGGAGACACCTCACCGCAGCACCAGCTCCCGACGTCCGTTTTGGATAAGCCGGGCACCGCTGAGTTCGTCTCTGCGTCGGGCACAATATGATGTGTGTTTCAGGCCAAACTGACAAGGAAGGATGTTAAAGGATCGTGTGTTTGCGCTCGGTCTGGCTGGAGCCTCACACAAGTTCGGCCATCTTGGTTTGGCGCCACCTAGCGCCCCCCACGTGGGCATCTTTGCACACATTCACTAAACACTACTGCCTGGATAACCAAGTCCGGAGAGACAGCTTCTTTAGCCGTTCAGTTCTCCAGGACTTGCTGGTGTGAACTTAGTTTGCAGACTCACCTCCGGGGTTGTTATTGCTGGGGTATCTATTCTAAGGTAAGGAATCCATAACTAATAGTCTCTTTCAGATGAACAAGTTACCTACCTTCGGTAACGATATATCTGTAAGAGACATATGTTAGTTATGAATTTCTTACCACCCACCCATCCTCCCCGTTTTGTGAACCGACTTCTAGAGTAAGGGACTCCCTTTCAGGGCCCTAGTTTTATGCACTAGTGGTCAGTGTCTTGCATGGCTCTGTGCTTCTGTCGTGCAACGTTGTGTAAAGCACTGACATCAGCACGCAGGGGTGGGTTCTAAGTAGATTCCGTGAAGTCATTCCGGCGATCACAATGCCAACGACGAACGCGGAGTTGACCGATGCCACCTCCAACGTGCAGGGGTACTCCTGAAGAAAAATTCTCCTGATCCAGTCTGACTCCTGGGTGTAATTCTAAGATTAGGGATCCATAACTAATATAAGTTTATTACAGATATATCGATACTGAAAGGTAAGTAACTTGTTCTTTGACCTGACAAGTGCCCACTTCTCAGACCCAAACCTTTCCTTCAACTGCATGTAAGTCAACTGTAAGGAATACCGAAGGCAGCCCCATGGGCATTGTATTTAAAAGGTAGGACATCTACCGGTGTGTTTTACATGTCCTAATAGTGAAATATTGCTAATGATGTTTTTCACTATTGCAAGGCCTATCTCTCCCATAGAGTAACATAGGGATTGTCCTGAAATATCTTTTAAATGTGATTTCCCATTGGGAGCAGATAGAGATTTGGAGCTTGGTGTCTCTCAACTCACAATTTAAAAATGCATTTTTTGGTGAAGTTGGTTTTTAAATTGTGTGTTTAGAAATTCCAGCTTTAGAAAGTGGTCATTATCTTGCCTAACCATTCTGTACCTCTGCCTGTCTGTAGAATCCACGTCTGGGTTGCCTGACAGTTGGGCTCTTGTGCATTCACTCTAGAGAGTCACGTAATGGGGGTTGAAGTGTGCCTTGCATATCGTGATGTGCCATCAACAGGCATATGGGACTTCCTGAGCTAGAGTGGTGGGACTGTGCCTGCCCTCGCTCAGAGCTGTCTCCACCCACCTCTAGTGTGTCTGGAGCCTGGTCAGGTAAAGGCAGGGTCTTGTTCACCTCAAATACTTACCTTTGAACTTCCCCTACTTCAAAGGCAGTAAGGGGGATTCACATTGGACCTCTGACATCCCAAAATCAAAACACTTCAGGACTGAGGACTTTCTGCCAGGAAGAAGAGCTGGATGCTGTAGGAGGGACTGCCACTTTGCCTGTTGCGTTATTATGATGGCCTGCTGCTCGCTGCTACTGTTTTGGGAGTGAAAGGCTGGACTTTGCTTTCTATATTCTGCTTCCAAGGTTCTCCAAGGGTTTGTGTGTCCTTATGTCCTGTTAAGAAGTCTCGGGCCATCAAAGACTTCACCTGCCAGTGCCTGGGCTCTTCTGCTGGAAGTAAAATCCGATGATCTGAAGAAAAAAGTCCACACATTGACTCCCAGCGCATGTTTTTCGCGATGCATCACTGTAAACGATCAACACATCCGTGCTACCTACCATGAAGCGTGGTTCCTAATCGGTGAACTGACAACTACTTTTGCCGTAGGTTCCAGCTAGCCATCGCAGCGCAACATAAAAATCACTACAGCATGAGTTTCGAGCACTGTGTCACTGACGTCTGTGATACCCGCTCCGACGCAACACCTGCTCGCGGCTGAGAAATCACTGCAGTGCCTGCTTCGCCACTGTCGCATCGATGCAGCACGTCTGGGTTTGTGGCACATTGTCCGTAGGTGCTGATTCGTCATTGACAACACAGTAATTAACCAAGGCAGCATGTCCGGAAACCAGCGCATCACCTCCCTTACCCAGCATTAAGGAACTGATGCATCATCTCCCATGGCAGTATGGAACTGATGCCACCCTTTGCTTTTTCAGCCTCTCACCTCCACTGCACCTACCTCGTCTTTCATTTTTGACGCCTCTAAGGTACTTTCTGCTAAAAGAAATGCATCCATTGATTTCTATGGACTAAACTTGCTTGATATTTTAAATGTGATATCTGAAAGAAACATGTAGTGATTGATTTCTTACCTTACAATTACCCCCAGGCGTCAGACTGGATCCGGAAAGTTTTTCATCAGCAGTACCCCTGAGCGTCGGCAGGCGTCGATGTGCGGCTTCGCGTGCGTCGTTGGAGCCGGGATGACATCCCTGGAGCTACTTAGATGCGCCCACGCGCCCCAACGTCAGTTCTTTCTTTTTCCGCGCCAGCAAGCACAGATACAGGAAAGTACCCCCAGTCACTTTTTGGCTGAGTTTTTTTATGCCTTTTACCTCATCTTTTTGAGTTGATTGACTCCTGGTGTCGTAGGGATGCCCGGGTTCAAGAACTGTGGAGACTGTTACCGCATGATGTCGGTGACGGATCCACACCACGTGTGTCTATGACTGCCTGGTACGCGACCACGACTCCAAGTCGTGCCCCGACTGCCGGGCCATGGCGCCGAAGAATTTGCGGGAGCGTTCCTGAAAGTTGCTTGAAGTCCCGCAGTTGGCTCCGCTCTGCTCGAGGTCCTGGTCTCGTGGGAGGTCAAGGGACCTGTCGCGGAGTCGCCACCATCATTTTTCTGGATCCAAGTCTTTGCACTCGGGGTCAGGTAAGTCAAAGCATTCCAAGAAGAAGTCGAAGAAGCATCATCACTCTTCGACTTCCCCTCACCCGTCACGTAACATGGCTGAGGGTGTGGGTGGTGCCACCCCGGCGGCTCCGGCGGAGCCTGCGACGTCGTCCCCAGTCTACCCCCATTCCCGGATGCGGGGGCTAAGCCTGCCCAGGTGCAGGAGTTTCTTGCTGCCATGGCCCAACTCTTTGGCCCGTCTGGCCCCGCAGGTGCACCTGCAGGCCCCGCGGGCCCAACTGGGGGTCCTGCTTTGCCTTATCCGGTGGCTCAGGCCCCAAGGATCCAGGATCGGATCCCAATCGATGACTGTTGACCTAGTCATACCTCCACTGGCGCCGATCTCCCTGGCACCGTTTCCAACGTCGCCCGCTCCTTGGGACGACGTCGTCCTCAGGTTCAGCCTGGACACAGTGCCGAATCGACGCCGCTCTACGCCGATACCAACACCGATGGGCCTTTTTGTGCCCTATGTCCCTCCTCCTTATTTTGAGCCTGTTACACAGACTTCGGAGGGAGGGGAGGACTGGGAGGGGTCTGAGGACCCTCTAGCACCGGACTGTGCTCATGAACAGGACTAGGCAAAGGATTTGGTGGAGGCCAGTGGTCTTGACACCTCACCTGACCTTGGCATGTATCTCCTCCCACCGCGGAGGCGGGAGCCAGTTACGTAGTGGGGTTGCGTAGGGTGGCCAAGGCTCTCCACCTCAAACTCCCTACGGTGGCCTACAGCACTAACCTCCTGACAGAAGTGCTCCAACTGGCAGCTACCTCTTAGGAGCCCTTGCTGCCCTTTAATGAAGCATTATCTGACGTTCTTTTGGGTAACTGATCCAGGCCCAATACAGGGGCTACTGTGGATAGGAACGTGGCCCGACGCCATCGCCCAGCTCCGGGCGACCCCCTCTTCCTTACCCAACACCCCACCCTGGAGAGCTTGGTTGTCCAAGCCTCTACAACCCAGAGCGCATTCCCTACCGAACCTCCGGATAGGGAATCCAAGAATCTGGATCAGTTTGGTAAGAAACTGTTTTCATCTGCCATCTTAGGGCTGTGGTCGATGAACACCGCATGCCTCTTGGGCCGTCATACCCACTCTCTGTGGGACACGGTTGCGCAGGTGCTGCCTAACTGCCCGGAGGTGGTCCAGGTAGTTCTCTCCCAGTCAATTGCGGCCGGGAGAGATGCAGCAAAGTTCACCATACATTATGGGTTGGACACTGCCGACTCACTGGGCAGGTCGATTTCCACAACGCTGGTGCTTCGGCACCTCGCCTGGTTGAGGACAATTGACTTCTCGGAGGATGTCCAGAAAACTCTGATGGACATGCCCTTTGATGGCATTCGCTTTTTTGGCCATAAGGCAGATAGTGTGTTGGAGCACTTCAAGGACTCCAGGGCTATGGCCAAGTGCCTGTGTCTGTCGGCCGTGCGGCCTCCTCCGCCTCCTGTTTTTTGTTCCTTTCGTGGCCACTGAAGGGGCACCCCACAGAGTTTGCAGAGCCACAGACCACTGCAGCAACAACAACCTCAGCGTGGTCGCGGACGTGGGAACCGCCGAGGCGGTTCAGGGGGCGGGTCAGTCCACTTCCACCCCCGCAGCATCCACTTCCAAGTCCTCCTAGTCCAACCTTTCAGGCCCATTAGATGCCAGTGGATGGACTAATACGCCATAATCTCCACCACTGGCGCAACATCACTTCGGACAAGTGGGTGCTGCAAATTGTCCGAAGGGGCTACTCTCTCCCCTTCCAGACAACCCCTCCAGCCATGCCACCTCAGCGCCACTGCATGTCAGGGGATCACTTGGCGCTTCTGCAGCAGGAAGTTGCAGCCCTCTTGGCCAAGGGGGCCATCAAGCGCGTTCCGACGCCAGAAGTAGATTGTGGTTGTTAATCCCACTACTTTCTGGTTCCAAAGAAGAACAAGGGCCTGCGTCCTATCTTAGACGTTCGGAACGTCAACCGCTTCCTCCGGAAGGAGAAGTTCAAGATGCTCACACTTGCTCAGGTCTTGTCTGCCTTAGAGCCGCAAGACTGGATAGTGGCGTTGGACTTGCAGGACGCCTATTTCCATATTCCCGTCCTGCCTGCCCACAGGCACTACCTGCGATTCCCGGTAGGCCACGAGCATTTTCAGTTCACCGTGCTCCCATTTGGCCTTACAAGCGCCCCTCGGGTGTTCCCAAAAGTGATGGCGGTGGTTGCAGCTCATCTGCGCAGATCAGGGGTTTCAGTCTTCCCCTATCTCGATGACTGGCTGTTGAAGGCGGGCTCGCCCTAGGCAGTTGTCTCCCACCTCCAGACTACGGCCGACCTCCTGCATTCGCTGGGGTTCTCCATCAATGTGCCGAAGTCGCACCTGATTCTCTCACAGAAGCTCCTTTTCATCGGAGTGGTTCTGTACTCGGCGCAGTTTCGGGTTTATTCTCCCAAGCAGCGAGTGGGAGGTGAGTCTGATGTGTCGGTGTTTGTCAGGGGGCCTGGTTGTTGAAACTGTCGTGGATGTCTGCGATCTTGCGATGGAAGAAGGTGGCTATGGAGTCACAGAGGTCTTGTGATGGCGGAATGTCGTTGGAGTTGGAGCTGGGGTTGGAGAGTTCCTTCACGATGTTGATGCGTTGTTGTCGATGCGTTCCTTGAAGGAGGTGCTTTTGGCGGTTCGGATGAGTTTGTGGTGTCTGCGGATGGCGCTCTTGTGGTCTGTATTGCTGTTCGGTGTCTGTTTGTGGTGCCACTTCTTCTCGAGTCTTTGGCAGGTCTGTTTGGATTCCTGGAGGTCGGTGGTAAACCAGATGGATTTCCTGTCGGTGCGTCTGTTTGAGGGTTTCTTGATCAGGGCGAGGTTGCGGGCGGCAGAAGTGGAGAAGTGTGGCTCAGGGGTTGGAGGCAGCAGACCCGGAAGCTGAGATTGGTCCTGGACCAGGGTTCAATTCCCCGCCTCGGCGGGTCTTGGGCTAAAAATTCCACGGACTCGATAATTCTCGCCCTGGTGCCTCCTCGACTCACGGGTTCACACTCTGCGACTCTGGGCAATAGCTTGCTTAATCTCCACAACGGCCCCTCGCGGCGGGATGCCTGACTTTCACCTTGTGGATACCCTGCTATCTCACAGGGAAATACCAGGAAGGGTTCCCTAAGCAAGCGCCGGGAAACCCACTGCGGGTAGCTGTGCGCTATATAAGCTCAACTACATTTACATTTACAGTGTCTGTGTCAGCATTGTCAGTTGGTGGGTTTCTGGCGAGGAAGGCGATTAGCTGGTCTTCGGCGATTTTGCTCCAGCTGCGGTGGGGGCCCGTTGTGGGTGGTGGTGTGTGGTGGGTTTCTCGAAGGTGAAGTGGATGCAGCGGTGGTCGGTCCAGTGGAGTTCGGTGGTGTGGCTGAAGGTGACGTGGTTGCTGGCTGAGAAGATGGTGTTGAGCGTGTGTCCTGCAGAGTGAGTGGGAGTCGTGACGAGCTGTTTGAGTCCAAGGTTGGTGCTTCATTACCTGTCTACTTCCCCAGCTTCTACCCCCTCCCCTGAATCTTTCCCCTTACCTGCTTTTCCCCCTACGTATTTGTGCTTATTGTTTATCTCAACCTTACTAGTAATTGTGTTGCCATGCTCTAATAAATATGGAACCTTTGTAACAATGTAACCTATAACTATGATCTGATGCTCATGTAAAGCGCTCTGATACCTCCGGGTCTACCCAGCGCTATATAAAACTTTTAAAATAAAAAATAAAATAAAATAAAATAAATGAAGCTTCGACTACTGGGTCTGATGGCCTCCTGCATCTTGCTGGTGGATCATGCCAGATGGCATATGTGGGCCCTGCAGTGGGACCTGAAGTTCCAGTGGGCACAGCACCAATGCAACCTGTCTGATCTCGTTCAGATCTCAGAGGGCTCTGCAAGGCAATTTCAGTGGTGGCTCACGAATCGTGATTGGGTCAATGGCAGATTCCTCTCCCTCCCGCAACCGGAATATACAGTTGTGATGGAAACATCCCTTCTGGGCTGTGGCGGCCACATGGGGGAGGCGGATATCAGAGGCCTCTGGTCTCCGGCGTAGTCCAAGCTCCACATCAACCTTCTGGAGCTTCGGGTGATCTGACATGCACTGAATACATTCCTTCCTTCTGTTGTGGGGAGAGTAGTGCAGCTGTTCACCGACAACACCACAGCTATGTGGTACTGCAACAAACATGGCAGGGTGGGGTTGTGGACCCTACGTCAGGAGGCCCTTCACCTCTGGACATGGCGGGAACATCAAGACATGTCTCTGGTGGTTCATCACCTGGCAGGCTCACTGAACGCCAGGGCGGATGAAGCCAGCCCCATTGGAATTTCCAAGGCGGCACTCACTAGGCACCGCTTTTTCGTCGCAAGTGGAGTTGCGGTCTTCGATACACCTTTCCACCTATACCACTTCTGCTCAGAGTGCTAAAGAAGATCAGGCGCGACCGGGCCCATAGGACAGACCATCACTTTGCCCACCTTCTTCCTGCCCCCGCATCCTTCTAAAGAGGAGGAGAGGCTCCACCGTCTGGATCCAAAATGTGCTCTTTCATTTTATCTGGATCGCACAAAACAAAACCGGGTGGATAAGCAGCTCTTTGTTGGTTATATGGGCGCCAAGAAAGGTCGAGCCTTGCAAAATGCACCATTTTTTGATGGGTCCTTTTTTGTATTAAAATGTGCTATTCCTTGGGACCTGAAGTTCCAGTGGGCACAGCACCAAGGCAACCTGTCCGATCTCGTCCAGATCTCAGAGGGCTCTGCAAGGCAATTTCAGGGGTGGCTCACGAATCGCGATTGGGTCAATGGCAGATTCCTCTCCCTTCCGCAACCGGAATATACAGTTGTGACGGACGCGTCCCTTCTGGGCTGGGGCGGCCACATGGGGGAGGCGCAGATCAGAGGCCTCTGGTCTCCGGCGGAGTCCAAGCTCCACATGAACCTTCTGGAGCTTCGGGCGATCCGACTTGCACTGAAGGCATTCCTTCTGTAGTGGGGAGAGTAATGCAGGTGTTCACCGACAACACCACTGCTATGTGGTACTGCAATGAACAGGTTGGAGTGGGGTCATGGACCCTTTGCCAAGAGGGTCTGCGCCTCTGGGCTTGGCTAGAACATCAGGGCATGTCCTTGGTGGTTCAACGCCTGGCAGTTTCTCTGAACGCCAGGGCGGATGAACTCAGCCGCAGGTGCATGATGGATCACGAATGGCATCTGAACTCGGACGTGGCGCAAAGTCTCTTTCAGCAATGGGGAGAGCCTTGGTTAGATTTATTCGCCACCGAAGAGAACACACAATGTCATCACTTCTGCACGTTGGAATTTCCAAGGATGCACTCGCTCGGCGACGCTTTTCATTGCGAGTGGAGTTGCGGTCTGTTGTACGCCTGTTTGCCTATACCACTTCTGCTTAGAGTGCTGAAGAAGATCAGGCGCGACCAGGCCCAAGTCATCCTTGTGGCGCCGGACTGGTCTTGAAGAGTATGGTATCCAGGGCTACTCAGTATGAGCATCGATCCCCCAATTCATCTGCCTCTTCGGGAGGATCTTCTGTCACAGCAGCAGGGGACGGTCTTCCAACCGAACCTGTCCAGTCTCCACCTCCTGGCATGGTGCACAGCAAAGGCTGTGCATCCCCTTTCCGCCCCTCTTTCAGAGGTTCTACTTTTTCTTTTTCTCTGTGGCCTAGCAGGGCTCTGCCCTGGGCACTATCAAGGGCTATCTCTCGGCCACTTCTGCCTTTCTAAGGCTTCCACATCAGACTTCCCTTTTCAAGTCCCCTGTTGTAATTAGCTTCTTGAAAGGCATCATGCACATGTTTCCTCCTGTTCCTATTGTGATGCCTCATTGGGACTTGAACCTCGTTCTTACTTTTCTGATGTGCGCTCCCTTTGAGCTAATTCACAATTGCCCTCTTCCTCTCCTCACTCTAAAGACTGCTTTCCTGGTTGCCATCACCTCTGCCAGAAGAGTGAGTGAGCTCCAGGCTCTCTCTTCTAAGCCTCCTTTTCTCTCTGTCCATCCGGACAAAGTTGTTCTAAGGACTCGTCCTTCTTTTCTGCCAAAGGTTGTCACTGTTTTTCACATCGGGCAGACAATCACTTTGCCCACCTTCTTTCCCCCTCCGCATCCCTCAAAATATTGAGAGGCTCCACCGTCTGGACCCAAAACGTGCGCTCTCTTTCTATCTAGACCGCACACAACAGTTCCGGGTGGAAGACAGGCTCTTTGTTGGCTATGTGGGCGCCAAGAAAGGTCGGACTGTGCACAAGCGGGCCATCTCGCGGTGGGTCGCTCTGTGCATAAAGGCTTGTTACTCCTTGGCTAAAAAGGAGCCTCCGGTGGGGTTGCGCGCCCACTCTACTAGGGCGACGGCAGCCACTACTGCTCTGGTATGAGGAGTTCACTTGCATGACATCTATCAGGCAGCTACGTGGGCCTCACTGCACACGTTTACCAAGCACTACTGCCTGGACGGCCAAGTCCGGAGAGACGGCTTCGTTGGCCGTTCTTTTCTCCAGGACTTTCTGGTGTGATCTTGGTTCGCCGACCCTCCACCAGGGTTGGTATTGCTGGGGTATCTATTCTAAGGTAAGGAATCTATCACTACGTGTTTCTTTCAGATGCACAAGTTACTTACATTCGGTAACGATATATCTGTAAGAAACATTAGTAGTGATAGTTTCCTTGCCGCCTCACCCATCCTCCCCGTTCTGCGAGCCGATTTCTAGGGTTAAGGTTATCCCTTTCAGGGCCCTAGTTTCATGGCACCAGTGGTCAGTTTCTTGCATGACTCTGCATTCCTGGTGTGGAAAGTCTTGTATAGAACTGACGTCAGCGCGCGTGGGCGCTTCTAAGTAGCTCCGACAATATCATCCCGGCAGCAATGACGGATGCAGAGTGGCACGACGACGCCTACCGACGCGCAAGGGTACTGCTGACAAAAAACTTTCCGGATCCAGTCTGACGCCTGGGGGTAATTCTAAGGTAAGGAATCTATAACTACTAATATTGTTACCGAAGGTAAGAAACTTGTGCATTTTGACTTGTGCATGTTGGATTTTTGTTCTTTTGGTCTTGTTTTATTTAGATAAATATTGGCTGTTTTTTTAAGTTGGTGTAGACTCTTTTTGTAGTGTTTTCACTCTGTTACTGTGTGTGTTTACAAACACTTTATACATTACCTCTGAGATAAGCCTGCCTGCTCGTGCTAAGCAACCAAGGGTGTGAGCAGGGGTTGTTGTAGTTGTGCGACTCCCTTACCCTGACTAGAGTGAGGGCCCCAACTTGGACAGGGTACAAACCACTGCCAACCAGAGACCCCATTTCTAAAAGTGGGCGCAAGTCTGTTTCATAAGAAATGCAGACAATATCTTTTCCAAAAAATCCCATGTCTTATTGTCATCCCAAAAATGTTGTGATGTGCTAGATAGTTATTTACAAAAGAACAAACCCCCTAGAAAGCCTGCTCTAGACATATTCTTTAATTAAGAAGAGAACAGCGATCTCTCGCCAGTATGTCCTGTAGCGTACATATTTTTTTATTGTTGTTCTCCTACAGTCGTGGATTATCCAGATACCTCTCATACCCATTTTTCCTTTCTCCCGCTTCTATCCCCTCATTTTAATTTTCTTGTTTTTAAGAAAATTCCTATCTTGTTGTTTCCATGGCATCTCAATATACATAATCGCTATAAATGTCTAACTGCAGATTTATTGATGGTTTCAGCCTTTAACCAACTGTTTACACATATGATGGTTGACACCCTCTTTTGTGACCTTATCTGTACCGTACTCATTACTATTCTTGTAATGCATGTCACTAAAATTGTTACTCCAATTGTTTATATACGCTTAACTGTCATGGTAGATGTGTCCTTACTGTATCAAGATGCTATGTTCTTAGCACTGTTTCTCAATAAAATACTTTTGACTAAAAAAATGTTTATTAGCATATTAAAGGATTAGAAAACAAAAATATCGCTCTGTAAGACAAAAAGCAGTACTTGACTGTAGCGCAAATAAGTACACAAACATGACACAGGAGGATAGTGGATGTACATGTGCTAACAAAGGAGTGCATAACACTGACTCAGACAAGGAAATCGTATTAGCACCGAGGATGAGAAAATGAAAGTTACTTGACCGTTTAGATTTGTTGAAAATTCTTAACGGAAAGTTCCAAAAACATATGCAAATACACAGATTGAAGCACTGCAGCTTAGTTAACTGTCAAAGCAACCATTTTTCTACTTACTTATTTCACGTGTGCTTAATCGATTTTATTAGAGGATTTGTCATATAGTCACTGTTTTGGTTGCTTATTGTTCGAAAATATTTCTCAAAACACTTCTTATTATCCCAGTGTAATTTTTACTTATTGTTTCTACTTTTTCTATAGCTATTTGGACAGCATTGAAAGTGCAGTCTCCAATGGGGATGTGTTAGTTATTGAGAATATAGAGGAGACAGTGGAACCAGTGCTAGACCCTTTACTGGGTCGAAACACCATCAAAAAAGGAAGGTAAGGTTATTTCAGTAATCTTCACTTACCCCCCTTTTCACCGCATAAGGCCCAATTACTAATGTACAGGTTAGTCCAGTGCTGCTCGAAGTAAGATTTACAGCTGGCATCAAGATTTGTGGAAATACCGCAGTTCCCGAGTTTTTCACCCAAATATCTCGTCTACGCGAAGCAGTCAACATGACTGGGTGAAAAATCGCCCCATTTCTAAGAGGATATTGAGCAATGATTAAATTACTTACTATTAATAGCTATGTATTCCGACATTATAAAGTCCATACTATGCGGGTAACTTTGCCACTCGGAGTTACCAATACCGGGGCTAGCTGTAACTTTGTGGAAAGAAGTATTACTAAGAAAATCGATAATTACAAGCCTGATTTCACTCTTGTATTTTTTTTCCCTCTGCGATTCACCACGGTATTTCAGCTGCTTTTGGCAGCCCAATTCTCAGGTGAAACTGAAAAAAATCCGTGGTATTCCCACATACCTTGTTATTCTGATGTAGCCAGTAACTTTTGGTACCTGCCCCATCAGACTTAGAGGGGTTCGTCGTAATGAGGTCCTATGTATATGTATAACCAGACCCATGCTTTAGATGCAGCACAGAACTTGAAACAATGTCTATAATTCCTATAAAAGTTTGGAAAAGTTATACTTTTAGGGCTGATATTTCCTCGTACTATGCAAACAAAGAATTAAACGTAGATACTTCATACCTATTCATGTGTGTATATTTTGCCTTGAGCATCTTTTTCAATATTTACACTGCCCTAGGGGACACATATTAATCTGGGCTAGGATGGTCAGTCCCACAGAATATGATGCCTAGAAAGTAGGTTGCCTAGATACTCGTTGTGGATTCATAGCTACTTAGATTATACACTAACATATTCATTGCCAGTTTTGCAGTAATTCAGATTTGGGGGGAAACCAGTTACCACCCTATTTGTTATTATGTGTTTTGTGGGAATCCCCCTGTGATAATACTCCAAAAGAAATACCACTTCACATTTTAGCAGGTAAACCCTGTCAAAATAAGCTCATGAAGAAACACATGTAATGTGGGGAAAGCAAATAAAGAAATTGGCCTGCAAACACAAAATAGTGTTGTAATTCCGCAATTAGAGCTCAGAAACTCAGAATTTTGAGTTAATAACGTACTGGGCTATTACCCATCAGAGGATTACCCAACATGATTGGTAATACTTTATAATTGTTTCTGGAATCGTGCAGTGAGGGCATTTCTGTGTATCGTTGATCCAATCCAGCTATGTATCCTCCTTTACATTCCCCACATATGGACTAGCGGAGTCGTGAAGGAGGTACAGTCCGTTTCTTCAATTGGTCCCGCAGGGAAGCAGACCGCATTGGATAACAGTGAGGCCTTTTGATGAATGTTGTGTGGAGCCTCACAGGCAGCCCTAGAGTCTGGAATAAGATGCCTGGTAGTGGCATCCGCCCAGCGGAGACCTGTTGATAGTGAGTGGTGTGGCTTGGAGGTGCAGACCGTGTGAGGAGAGAGCCTGTACATGCTTACAGCCCGGTGAGGCAGCAGCCTGGGGCCAGAGGTGATTGTGGTGCTACAAACACTGCAAGAGCGGTCCTGAGGCTGAGGAGGAATGCCAAACTGTGGGGGCATCCCCGGCAACTCAAGACCATTGGTGAAAGACTTAAGACAAGCGGCAGGGGCGGGGGGCTTATCTGGTGAAGCATCATCAGGGAGAGCTAGTAGCAGTGGGTGAGAGAGAGTGGGCCTATGTGATGGGTGCGATCAGCTCAACTTGATTACCCAGGCAAGGTAGGGAAACCTCTTATTGAACTGTGGCTGGTGGGGAACCCACAACTTGAGGCATAATGTCATGATTAGAGATGGGGTGGGCTGTTCGCACAGCCCGGTTGCCTAGGCCGGTGTGCCTGTTCTCACTCCATCAACTCGACCCCCCTTCCCATCCCCTGAGGCAGCGCACATCAATCATCCCATCCCCCAATACTCATTCCAACAAAGTTGACAAATGACCGGGCTAAGGCCCAATCAAATCAGAGCAAATTGGACAAATTACTGAAAGTGGCCTGCAGACAATAGGGGTAGCCAAGACTCCACTGATGTGATCCTCCTGCAATAGTGGACATTGGGCAGGCCCTTGAGGCTCAAATCGTAGCAGTGGAAAGACCTCAGCCACATGTTCGATCAAGTCAGAAAAGTGTATTTCCTCCATGGAGGATGAGACCTGCGTTCTGAAGTATACAAGCGCAAGACCACCAACAGATAGCTTTATAACTGGGTTGAGGACGCAGAAGGGCGCTCCGCACGTAGCACCTTGAGTTTTATGGCTTTTCCATGGGGAGTGGAGTGTGAGGATCCAGCACACATCTTGGAACAGTGCCTAAAAAGAAAATCCATACAACACAGGTTTCCAACAGTTTCCTTCTTGGAAGGACTCATCGAGAGGTTGGCACCCTGCCAGTAGCGGCTGGTGGATTTGGAAAGTGGTGAGGCGAAAAATGTTGAACCCTAATGTAATAAGCGAGCAAAGCAAGCAAGCCCAAACTACAGAAGGAGGGTGCGGGGGGTTCTCCCCCGTGAGAAAATTTTGAAAAAAAATTGATTCAAATGGTGGGTTTTACACCATATATTTACTGCAAATTGTTGAAAAAAGGGGGATCCAAATATAGCATTTTGAAGCACTAGTGTGAAGAAAACATTAGAATCAAATCAAAAATGTGCCCAATCCTCAAACTGGTCTGCTTGCAAAATGACCCCCAAGCCAAGCACATACAAGCAACGGAAACAGGCCCTCTAAGTGTTTCCCACCTGTAACACATCTCTGAATCACCTATGTTTTCATTGTATATAGTAATGAAAATGCTGCAGTTTGTTCTTATTTATCTTATGCAACTTACAACCATTTATAAAGCCTATAGTCCTGGCTGGCTGTAGGTTTAATGTCACCGTTATTATATATCAGGAGGCAGTGACAGAAGAAGCACAATACTAGTGGGGCAGCACACTATGCTAAGTACAGATTTTTAGCTTTACAGTTTTAAGCCATGCTCATAATTACATCGGCTGCCCCTTCCAGAGACTCCCCCAGTTTTTTCATCCCACTAAAAGCCCTGCACACACAGAAGTGAATCATGAAAATATCTAATTATTAAAAAGCATCAAAGGACTTCAATAAATCAAGCCCTAACACATCAACCAGTCAATTTTTTACTAACAAAGGCCCATCTAGGGAGCAGAATCCACACTTGTAAACTGGTGCACCGAGTAGATGGCAGCAGCTGTTCTCGTGTCGAATCAGACACTCAGACACTGCACATGCATATGCTGACTTACTTTATTGCAGGACTTTTGTGCATACGGCCATTTCTATGCTGAGCAGGTGCTGCTCGGTGCTGGCACCAGACTGGGGTGTCTCTAATAAAAGAGAGAGGGACCCCACAGCCAAAGGGATGGAGTACCACAATAGACTTTTTGTCAAGCAAATATTCCCTTTGGGACACCTTACTATTAGAACAAATATTCTCAAAGACACATAGGCAGAAAAAGCACTAACAATATACTGTACTAGCGAGGCAATATGTAAACACAAACAAAATTATGAGAAAATACTGAACAGTTTATTCATCATACAATACAGTGTTAAAATAATTTAAAAAGGGGGACAGACATTAAAAAAAAGGAAACAATAGATTCCTATTAGTAAAAAGGAGGTACAAACAGAAAAATTAATTCAGCAGAACGTCAGAATTATTCTCCAGTAAATTTAGGACACAATCCTCCTTTCTCTTCGACGCGTTTCGGTGGACCTTCTAATAAAGCCACCTTCATCAGGAATACATATAATGTCTTCCCAGTGATTTCTGAAATTTAAGAAAAATTATTTAAAAAAAGATTCTATGTACACAATGATAATCCTACACAGCACATCTCATAATTACATTGCCTCGAGTGTTGTTTGACAGTATCAAAAAACCATAAATATACATAACAAAATACATAATTTGTAACATTTAACAGACTTAAATAAATTATCAAAATATTGACAATGAAACAAAGAATAACTAACGACAAGGAATTCACTGATATTCCTTGTTTTAGACACATATTTTGATGCACTTTTACACTCTTAGGCTTATTTACGTTATACACCATTTCAATTGAAAACATACGCCTAAACATTGTCATTAGGGCCTGAAAATAATGGCTGAACGTAAAAGCAAAGCTACCTCCTTCGCAGCGAATCAAAAAATGAGTTCATCCTGGTAGACAGTCCGCTGAGGGGAGCAACAGAAACGCCACGTACATGAATATCTAGCATCATAATGGTAATGCTCACATACCTCAAGGACTAATTCCTAGACAGAACGTATCGGGGTAAATTCCTCCTATGTCTTAAAAACGTCTCTCGTCCAGCGAGAAGAAAACTCCTTATCACCGGCAATCTACATTTTCAGGGATAGATACATAGAGGCATGGGGTTTACGTTCACCACTTAAACATATTAAAGTTGACCAAACACTACACACACCAGATGGCAAAGCAAACCCACCTTACTCGGTGCTTATATCAGCAGTGTAGTTATTATACCGGAACAATCTCTCAGGTACTACAGCAATGGGCTGATACGGGTACAAAGTTAAACTAAAAAATATAAACAGATTAGCCCATAAATCAAGGGTGCACAAATGCCTCATAAGAAACAATCATTACTTAATAAGTACAGCCATATACTCACATCTATAAATTATTATAGATCCTCCATTGACACACGGTGACGTAAGGACGAAAAAGCGTAATAGATCTCCGCAGGACTTCTTTCTCACCAGCCACACTCGTAAGCGGTGGTATATTGCAACAACAAAGTGGTTCCTTCATGTATTTTACTTGGATACCACCTAAAAAACGCCAAAACACAGACACCCTTTAGCAACAAGATACAGCACTATATCCAGCCCAAAGAAACACCCGCACCTATATTTACCAGAGTTGTCAAGATGCCAGCGTCCCGTGTGTCAGCCACCTCCAGCCTACCGGCTTGAAACCCGGAAGACAAACCAGGCGTCGTTTAAATACTCATTGGAAACGCGGGAGCACGCTAAGCCGACGGATATCCGAGTCTATCTAGGACTCAAACTTCCTGTATCAGGCGAAAAACCATCGGAGTAGAGATAGGACTATCTCCGTTCAATGCCATGTATTCCAGCAAGTTACTAATATATTCCAAAATGGCCGAAGTTTTTTTAATAGAAATTACGGCAAGAAAACAAATACACGACAAACTCACTATTTCACCTAGATAATAGAAACCGCTCTAAATTAGCAATTTTTCAATTACAAAAATTATATTAAGCACGGAGATCGATTGAAAATTCCTGATTAATAATTACACCATGCCGCCATACAATGCAGATGGCGCAAAAGTGTAAAAAAAATTGAAGCATTTCCTACAGTAAATTGCGCTTATCCATCGGCAAACGCATCATCTATTAGATGAAATACAAATGTAGGTGCCTAATGCATCCGACATATAGTAGATGATTGCATCAACATATCAATATAGAAAAAATATATTAGCCAAGCGCACATAGATAAATCATATGCACCCCAATATTACGCGATGGTGTTATCCTAAATTAACGCGTGCATGGCCATCACTATAGCCCTAGAGTTAATACCGACTGTTAAAATGTCTTGGGATACAAGCAGCCATGAACATAGGTGTAGGTATAGATATAATAACAGCCATTACCTAATCAATCACATCCCGGATAGTGCAGCACCAAATAATCAAAATTAGCATCCCATAATCAAAAGAAATTCCCTAAGATGTACCAAAGGCTAATGAAACATCCGCCTCTAATAAGTACTAAGGAAACCAGATGCATTCTGCCGGACGCATTCAACCAATATAACAGAGAGAGAGAAAACAGCTCTATCTACACAATACAGCTAGACAGCTCCAATGATCCTGTCCCATTCCTCCCTAGAGTTCAATCCCTTCCTCACAGTGTTAAAAAAGGAGATATACCATTGTTCTCTCTGCTTGCGCACGGTGGTAATGTTGCCACCCCTTTTGCCAATTTTAACCTTCTCCTGGATGAACCAGTTAAACTCGCTCTCTCCATGATTCTTCTCCAAGAAGTGTGTAACAATGGGGGCTGTGATCTTTTTAGTTTTTATTTTATTGCAGATCTATGTTCTTGGAAACGGATACGCGCTTCTCTCCCTGTCTCTCCAATATAACAAAGCCCACTGGGACATATAAAGAGATAAATGATATTCTTACTCCTGCAATTATTATGTGTTCTGCATTTCATGGTCATTCCATTGTTAGTAAACTCAGAGGCAACTATACACTGGGGGCATACATTGCAAGAACCACATCTAGAGTTACCTACCACTCTAGTATTATCTAGCGTTCTTTGTGGGTCCACCGCGTTGTCCCTATATGTATGGACCAATAGGTCACGTAGGTTTTTGTTTTTCTTGAACGCATAGAGAGGTCTCTCCAGGATAACCTCCTCATCATGATTCAGGATATGCCAGTTCTTATTGACCACATTTTTTATCTGATTACTCAGGCCTGAGAATTTACTCACAAATACAATTTTATTCATTTGGCCTCTGTCCTTTTTGGTTGTCTGAATCAATGCTTCACGGTCATAAAACCTCGCCCTTTTAAGTGAGTGTGATAGCAGCTTTCTTGGGTATCCACGATCTTTAAACTTATTTTTTAGCACTTCTGCGTGTTTATAAAAATCATTAACATCAGAACAATTTCTTCGAAGCCGAAGAAGTTGGCTGAAATGACATTATATGACATTATATGTATTCCTGATGAAGGTGGCTTTATTAGAAGGTCCGCCGAAACGTGTCGCATAAGAGAAATTAGGATTGTGTCCTAAATTAACTGGAGAATAATTCTGACGTTCTGCTGAATTAATTTTTCTGTTTGTACCTCCTTTTTACTAATAGGAATCTATTGTTTCCTTATTTTTAATGTCTGTCCCCCTTTTTAAATTATTTTAACACTGTATTGTATGATGAATAAACTATTCAGTATTTTCTCATAATTTTGTTTGTGTTTACATAGTGACTCGCTAGTACAGTATATTGTTAGTGCTTTTTCTGCCTATGTGTCTTTGAGAATATTTGTTCTAATAGTAAAGTGTCCCAAAGGGAATATTTGCTTGACAAAAAGACCAGACTGGGGTGTCACAAGCCTGGGCATGCACAGTGCTACACGTTAATGGGGCTCCCAGGATTCCGTGTAGCACACATGGCACAAGGCTAACAGTAAAATAGCAATATCCATGATCGGCGGACCTACAACTACAGACACAAAACAGAGTGACACAGGCATTTCTATGAAGGGCACTTTGGGCCCTATTTATATTTTTTTAAAGAAACTGGAAACCTCCAATTTCGCAAGAAAATTCTAAATACAAAATACAATACACCGGATTAACGTACTCCACCATATTAGTATTCAGAAAATTCATATTCAATTCACTTTTAATATATAAAAAACCCTAGCTCCTTGTAATGATTTATTACAATTGACTAGTGGCATCACAAACCCCTGGAAGGCAAATTCTATCACTGCAACGTAACATCTTACCTACTGTCAAAAGCTTGTCTCACTCCCCTCTCACTCTCATTTGCTGAAAAGCACTGTTTGGATTGAAAGGCTTGACCTTGACTGTATACCTTTTGGATACTGTTGCTCACATGAAACGCTTCTCCCATACCTCTCTAACACTCATCTTCTTTAACAGCACTATGGGGGTTTAAATGCTGGTCTCGCATCGTATCTTCCACTCATCTGCCTAAACATGACAATTGGAAAAATCATAGCTCTTGCAATCAGGAAGTACGAACTTAAGGGTTGAAGCAATGAGTCATATCGTACATGTATTTAAAGTGGTAAATTATTCCTGGTGAAATTAATTTCATATCTTTACAAGAATTACATATTCAGTATCACACCAGTTCCAGAGACAAATACGAGTGGAAAGAGCGAGGCACAGTTTTTGAGTCTGTATGTATATCATATACTGACGACCACAGTAAATAGACAGGTCCATTCATGTTATTAAACTACAATGTATCTATTAGCATGTGAGCTCGAATACTTGATGTCCTCGTGCTGTTACCGTAAAAGGGGTTAGGACTTCACATCTTCAATTGGCTGTAACATATTTACACAACAAGATCTGAGCTGTCTTAAAATATAATGCAGCTTTTGTATTTTGAGGGCCTGAAAATAGTCAGAAATCTGTTGTGAAGAATAACCTGCTTTGTTTTGGTTTTTCCATCATTTTTAAAAGTGGATAGGAGGTACCCATTGGAGCCCAGGCATTTGAACTCATCAGCTTTGTCTTTTTACAACCACAAAAAGATATATATGTGTTCTTCTAACAAATCTAAGTATTTATATTCTTCGCTCTCCCTGTCACCTGGAGGTTTCAAACCTAACTATGCCATTCTGTAAACATACCACAACTTCAGCAGGAGTAGCATATCGAAGTATCAATGAATAAAAGCCAAGTATAAATAAATGAACAGTTATATACACACTATCAACAAGGACTCAAACACGATTTTTTTCACCACAATCTCACCGTAAACGTAACGCAAAAACCCCAGAGACCCTGACAAGAGAATTCTCAGAAACACAAATGCAAATTGAAAGGGGTGAATAAGAAGGAAGATCTGTGATGTAACACAAGGGCAGGAGTGACCAACAAGAAAAAGGCATATACACTATTATTTAGCGATGCTAAAAGTACTAAAACCATGACTTCAATTTCAATTCAAAATCTTTATTTCGATTGAGTTTTGCAATCATAAAAAGTGCATAGTAAAAAAACGGTTACATCAAGGCAATCATTTTTCCATTAAAAAGGTTATCACATGTACATTGTTAACAGGGGGTTACATCAAGACAATAATTTGTTCTTGGAAAAGTTGTCGCATGAACAGTATTAACAGAGGGATGATAAACGGTTACGAGTTTAAAAAGGACAGTTAATGTCAATTAAATATAGGTTGCATAAAAGTTACAGAACTAAGTCAGATGATTGAAGTCGAATTTTCAAGCATGCTTTTAAAAAACAAGCTATACACTTAGCAGCAAATGGTGTTTCCAAAAACTGTAAAGCCAGGAGTGCAGGCCTGCATCTTCTCAGGCCCATTTGTCGAAGGAGAGGGAGTATCCAGCGTTTACGTGGGGTCTCATAATAGCTACAGAATAATGTTACATGTAGGGTAGACTGGTAAGCATTTCCATCACAGGGGCAACTAGTTAATTCATGTGACCAGTTTGAAACCCCGGGGAACGAAACAAGACGAAAAAAGGAATCAAAACGGAACCTAGTTAAAACATACTTATCGTAGTTTGACAAGAAGAAAGACAAATACGGCTGCATGCCAGGTAAGGGTTGTATCATCATTAGATGGCTGTTTGTACGTTTACCAACCTCTGAGCACATACGAAGATCTCTGAGGTGGTTAACACACAGGCTCTTCAAAGCCTTCCTGGATATGTCCACAAGTGAAGAAGGGTCAGTAAAAAACGATAAGCAGTTTAAGTCATTCAGAAAATTAAAGACGTATAATAACCATGGAATCTTTTTCCAGTGAACCAGGGATAAACAGTCGGTTATCAAGGACCGAGTAAGATGGCATTGTTCTTTGGTCCATATACGGTGCCATAGGAGAATCGGCTGGTATCTAATGGTGTCAGATAGATAATCCAGACCGAGCTCAATATGGCTGCCGTAGTTTGGGGCACTTTGGGGAAGGGCAAGAAGATATTTCAGAAACCCACTTAATTCACACCACAGCTATTGTTACACATTTATTTGGGAAAAATGAGCAGAGAAACTCTTAGTCTGAACATGCTCTTTGTAGTGTCTGCCATTCTCAAAGGCAATCAAGACACTTTTTGTGTGAGATGACTGGAACGGTCATCATATAAAGACAATAAGAGCAGCTGATTTATTAGGAAATAAAAAACCTTTTGAAGGACTTGGCCCCAGATGGTTTGAAGGCATTGGAGAGGGTGAGAAGAACATCAAAAATATTATAATCCGGGGGCGTTGGGGCAGAAATATTTAGCTATGATACACCACATACCATTGATTTGTACATTAGTCAGACAGCTATATATTTTTTTGTCTAATTGCACTTTTTTAGGTTAAGCCCTCTCCCAGTTCTGCATCGACCAAGCAAAAGTATTTTAATATCCGTGCACTGCAATAAACAATTTTATGATTGGCTATTTGGATAATGAAACTAGGAAAGTGGAAAGCATGATGGGATACAAAATAATTTGCTACAGAACCTAATGAGTTGATATTGACTGAAAAATCAGTGGGCATTTGAATCAAAATGTCTGGTAGAAAGAAATGGCAATTTATTTGTTGTCACTGACATAGCCAAAGCCCTAAATTTAAAGAAAAGGCTGTGCGATCTCTTACCAGACACCAAACACATGGCATGTGGGCCTGCTGGGAAATGATGGATTGCTCCCTATGTAGTCTCCAGTTGTTTATACACACCAGCAGCCCCGGAGAACTATTAACGGCCTAACTTCATCTCAGCACCAGTCAAAGTCTTGTCAGGTGAAAATGCAGAATATACAGCCTCGGCCAGACCGATTAAACCCGCTGGACAAAAATCAATCACTGGTTGCTCCATGTCCATCGGCCATCATAAATTGACAATAAATTATGAGGGGAGGCCTCATTGTCTGAATGGAACGCATTTGCATTTGACCTTGTATTTGTAAAATAGGGAGATAAGTATGTCTTGGTTGAATGGGCTGATATATTAAGAGCCCTTAAAATTTGTAGTCTGGGCCGTTGCGGCAGCACAGACAAAAAGCTGGCTGGGGGAGATGTATTTTTAATAGGGTAGATTTGGAGATTTCTGCATTCTTTGTGCAGCTCGCCAAACCATACATGAAAGCTCACAGAGTCCCTTAGCAGTCGCGGCTGGCACTCGCAATACGCGCGGGGGGAGGGGGGAGAGGGGAATTGAGGGGCTGGGGGGGAGATTAAAATAAAATAAAAAATAAAGAAAACAAATTTACCTGTCCGTGCCGCTCACACTTCTGCTCCTGGGCCCCGCATTTGCACTCTTCACCTTCTTAAACAGGAACAGCCACGTCACTGGCAACCCCTCTCAGCCAATCCTGTCTAAGGGTGGGCGTAGTGTGCATAGTGGGGCTACGCAAAGCTTCGTGAAGTGGGCAGGAAGCTACGCCCACCCACACACTTCGTGTAGCCCCACTACGCGCCGCCCGTCTCCCTCCCGCCCTCTCCTACATGACTAATTTAATTTAAAATAGTGTAAAAGTAAATTAAAAACACTTACCTGCTGATATGCGGCATCCCGGGGCTGTCTCTTCTGCTTTGCGCCAACTTCTTCCAGCAAATTGCGCATGCGCGGGCGCCCGCGCATGCGCATTTTGCTGGAAGAACGGGAGGAACAAAAGATCATAAACACGAGGAGTCTACCATTCTGATATTCCCAGGCTACACCCAAATAGTGCAGCGACAATGTGGTCCCTTCGAACAGATGAAACAAAAACTTGGAGCAATGGGCCTGCACTACATGTTATTATTCACAGCGAAGCTAAAGGCAATTTTTGAGGGAAAAGCTCACTTCTTTGACTCTTCCGCACAAGCATGGTTTACCAGAACTAATCATATAGTGTAAGTTAAACGAAAAAGAACCACACAGTGTAGTTATAAAAGTAAGTATATTTATTATTCACACACTCCCCAACACATTGGTATATCTTCTACCCGGAGATATCAACACAATACACACAATATTTTGAATGTAAACAGGTAAGTAAGCACAAACGCACAGTGGTCTCCAGGGGGAGACCAAACCATAGGCTAAAGAAGTGGAGTGCAAACTGTGACCGAAGTCGGGACTTCGACCAGAAGACTCAGAACAGCTGGGGACACAAGGAACCACCTGAGGTAAGTACCCAGGAACCCCATGGGGTGGAAACACAGCCGCGTACTCAATGCAAATCAATGGGAAAGTCTCAGTTGCAGTTTTTAAGAAGGACCCTTCCCAGTGGAACTTGAAGAAACCCTGTGGAAGACAGAAGGTTGGAGAGTCACCCCACCCATGGATACCCCAGGAACCAGGATACCTACACCAGGAAAGCCGGATGCATAGGTACGAGGTAACGTCGGAAACCGCCGTATACCACAGTGAAGGACTTCAGAAAATATGCAGTTGGCAAAAAATGTGAAAGAGTCTGTTGGAATAAAATGATGGATTCTAGAAGAGAAGAACCTGCAAGCAGAGGGGACAGAGTCTATGCCACTTGGAAGTGGCCAGGAGTCATGGAAGACCAATGACAACCGATGACGGAAGATGCAGAAGTGATGACGGTGACCTTGTCACTGCAGCTATGAGGACCAGGCGATGCTGTGGAATACCAGGAGCCGTTTACGAGCTATCCCACTTCAGAAGTCAATAACCAGGGTGTCTGTGTCCGGTGGGAGCAGCAACAAGCCTTGGCAGCAGCTACAGATGTGGGAAACCAGAATAATGTACATCCCGGGCAGAGGTGGCATGCCTTCTCCCCTAGGATGGGCCGTATTCGAAGAGGGAAGCTTCAAGGGCCTGCCACCTTTGTAATTTGACCCCCAGCCTCTGCTGCTAGCAGCAGATGGCAGCCCCTGGTTTATACCCTCATTTTGGGTGGGAATACCAATAGAAAATTAAAAAAGATAGGAGGGTTGCCACCTCTGCCAACCCCACCCTTAAGGTGGGGATAAGCGAGGTGAAGCACACTTTCCAGTCCCCACCATCTTGAGGATGGGGGTACCCCTCCAGTCAGGGCTAGGTCTATACCCCCTCCCACAGGAGAGTGGCATAATAGACGGTGTAGTCATCCCAGGTAAGGTCCCCAATTACCCTACCTGCTAATCCTCTACAATGCCTCCTAAACGTAGTATTTAGGTGGCTCCTGCAGAGCTGGACCCCAGATCTGCGATGACCTAAGAAGCAAGAAGACACCCTGCAGTAGAAGCCAGAAGAGGAAAACTGCCTTGGTACCAGCCCTACCAACCTGACTCCTGCTTCGACGAAACCTCCGAACTGTGTTGCAGCACAACCTCCAAACCCCTGGGAGGACTGTTGCCTTTGATCTCCAGAGGACAGCGGACCTGACCTGTCCAGAAGAAACCGACTCCAAAGACTCCGGATCCCGTCGGATCCGCTACCACAGCCCACTCTGCACCCGATGCCCATGGCCTGAGTCTGTGTGGCTCGCCTGTGCCGTGAAATTTCCCCAGCTAACCTCTCCTGCCTTCCATGGCGGTGCCTGCAGTGTGAATCCAGAGGCTACCCGACTGCGACTGGCTACGGTAAGATGATCCCGACGTCCAAAAGCACACCTGCATCCGAAGCCTCTTGGCCTTGTTGAACTGAATCAACGGTGCCCCTATGACCCCCTACATTCCAACTACCCTCTGCTGTCGTTGGTCTTCCTCCTGCAAGCTCCGGTGTCAACCCTACAGCCTCTTTGCAGTCAGGAAAATCCTCATTGAAAAGTATTGGAAGCCCAACGTCGAATTTGCACCCTGTACCCAGCCGCCCCTGTGCCGCTGGTGATGGATGTTTGGTACTGCTTTGTGGCTCTCCCTGTATTTACCCTCAAAGCTTAGCCCCTGCAACTGATTTACTTACTTGCAAGCAATTTGGTTCACCTCACCACCTGTTTTCATTGGAACGCATTGGGACGAACTCCAATTTTGACTCCAGCAGCCCCTGTGCCTCTGGTGGTGCAGTTTTGGTACCTACCTGACCACTGGCTCTTGCTGACTTTTGGCTCTGAAGACTGAAATTTTAAGTTAAATACTCACCTGATTAACCACAATATTATTTCCCCGTAGACTAACATCGGACAGTGTAAAAAAGTTTCTAAGTGTCGAGTTTTGAATGTGAAAAGTATTTCTAATCAAAAACGTACTTACCTCATTAAGAAGGCCTGGGTCTTAAAATAAAGTACAAACAAAGTATAATTTTATGAAATCGGTCTGGATCTCCTTCCTGAGTCATGTGTCTTTTATTGATCATGTATGTGCAATAAATGTCTTGCACTCCTCTGTGTCAGTCCAAAGGCTGCTCGCTCACACTTCCCCTAATAGAGCACTTTGGGTTTTGCATTGAACCCTGTACACTTTTGGGGAGCCCCTGGACTCTGTGAACGATACTACCACCTAGTGATATCATATACAGAGCCAGCTTCCTACAAGGGGCAAGCCAACAGCGATAAGTACTAAGAGTGAAGTAGTCCCGATATGGACTTCGGTGCTGCCCGACTGGAGTCGTCACTCCTTCTGAGATTAGCTTAGTAGAAGATGTTAAAACATTGAGGCAAAGGTGTAGTTTCAAAGTTTTGTTTTTTTAAATTATATTTTTATTGGCATTTTATATAAGTCGATACTTTAAGTACAAGAAGGATAAAGGAAAAACAAAATAAGTTACATCATCCATCACTGTCTACATTCGTCGGTACTTGCTCCACCAAGACAGGTATATCATGGCAGTTCTGTGGAGAGTCGCCCAATATCGGTCTATCGTATGCATACGTATTTGTAAATGTGATCACATCGTGCCATTAACAATGTTCAAACCCAGGAAAAGGGAAAAAGGAGAAAAAAGGAAAAAAGAAAGAACAAGTAACTTGTGCAGAGGATTGGTGTGGATATGTCGGAGCACTGACATCTAATGGGCTTGAAAGCATAAACAACCGACAAGCGGGTCCGGTAGGGCCCCCCCCCCACAACTGGTATCCCTCCTGTATCTGGCCAGACACTCCCGGACTTCTCAAGCCCATGCGCCCCCTCCCCATAGAACAAACCCCTGGTGTCTCAGAAGACCATGGGTGCCGCAGCACCTATTTGTGGTTTGTGATCTGACTCTACCCCCTCACTTTCAGATCCCTCTGGTTTCTCCCATTCAGCCGTTGCCTCTTTCCATTGCTCAGCAATCGGGCGCATTCTCACTCCGCTGGCCTCCTCCCATCCTAGTGCTCTGCCCTCTGCCCCCACCCATGCAATAACATCCCTGTTCCAGGCTGCAACCTGTGGCCCCCTCGAGGATTTCCACTCCATCGCTATCCTGCGCTTAGCAAGGCCCAGCATAAGATCTATCAAACGATTCCCAACTTTGCGCTTAGGTGGCCCGGGGTAGAGACCCAGTGTTGGGAATCGGGTAGGGTAGAATCTAATCTCTCTTTGCTTTTCCTAGTCCTCTCTCTTTGTGTATGTAATAGATCACGCCCCTTTCCTCCCCTTGCCCTTGTGACGATATATAATGAAGCCTGGCCAAGCACTCTTTGCTTGGTTTCTTAATGGTCACGTGGTCCTTTTTTCCTTGCCCTTCGTGACCCCATCATTGGACTTCTTGCCGTGTTTGTGTTAGAGAAGATTGTGATTTACGAGCCAGCAGAGCGAGGCTTCGTTTTGCGTCATGGAAGGATTACCATGTGATTTAGCCCGGTAATCGGAATATTTGGGATTGCGTTTGAACATTGGATCGAACATTGGATCTGCTTTGGGATTCCTTTTTCGGATGTTTAATGTCTGTGCGCGGCTGCGTGCAGGCTGAAGAAACACACCGGAGACTTTACATCCGGGCTTGTGTGTTCTATCCGCATCCTTGTGAGTTTTTGGGATGCTTTCACGAACCGGCTGAAAGTCGGAGTTTTTCTTTAGTTTTGTGGCCACTAACTTGGGTTTTTGGAATTTTGTGTTAAAATAGGAACACGTATGAAAAGTCAAGGGTTTTTTTTAGTCTGAGGACTTTTTCCCCCAATTAAATCCTGAAAAAGGGAGTTGCTTGGTACCGTTTTCGGAAGGCTCAAGACATTCCAGCGTTTCCCTGCTCCTTTAGCTGGAGTCTCTGAATTTGGACAACTGACTCCCATAATCGGGTAAGAAGAAGAGGAGAAGGGGTGGTTGTTGCCAGTAAGCATATATATTGCATATGCAGAGAGAAATGACACAAATGTTATTCTGAATAGTGTTCTGTTTTTCTCTTTTGTTTTTCTCTATCCTCTACAGTGTGGGAAGTCAGTACCTTCGTTATGACGAGACTAGAGTAAGCTGGAGACGTTCTGGGTCCATTGAAGTCTTTCCTTCCCCTTGTTTTTTTCTTTCCTCCCTCTCCCTGTGCTCAGACTGTAGTTGGTTGCTGTGTATAGTCTGTGCGGGGGCAGAGAGTTGGGAATATCGTCGCTCCTGCAGCGTGGTTCCAAGTGGGTGACAATCTGACAGAAAACCAAGCCCACCAATAGTTACGCTGCCCGAGCGAGGATGGACGTAGATAAGATAGATAGTGGTCAGGAAGAAAGGGTCCCTTCTATGCAGGAGCTAATGGAGGCCATTACATCTCTTCAGACACAGGTGCAGGACCTTAAATAGGAGAACCAGGGGTTACGTCAGGAATTAAGTACGGCTAGGACGAGAGATCTGGGAGGTTGGGGGTCGGGTAAATCTGTGCTACAACCTGCGACATTTCAATTTGATAGGGGAGCTGGGGGTAGTAGCACCCCTATGACTGTCAATGTTACTACCCCTACTCCAGTTCCTTTGGCTGTCCCAGAGCGTTTCACAGGTGACTCAAATAAATACGCGGTCTTCATGAATCAGTGCCATCTCCATTTTATGTGTCGACCCACTGCTTTCCCGAATGGCTCCGCAAAGGTGGCATTTGTGATTTCTTACTTAGCAGGGACTGCAGCTACTTGGGCTGTACCTTTAGTCGATAGTGACGACCCTGTTTTGTATAATTATTCGTCTTTTAAAGAACAAATGCGTTGTCTTTTTGCCAAACATGCATTTATGCAAGCTAGCGACGCAGAGCTGCTAAAATTAAGACAGGGTAAACAAGATTTGTTAACCTATGTGTCTACATTCAATAGATTGGTGTCTGAGACACATTGGCCGACAGACAAGAGAACCTCTTTGTTCTACCAGGGGTTATATGAGGAATTAAAAGATGTGGTGTCACAGGTGGTTAATCCTCCTGAGGATTGTACTGAGTTTATCGACTTGGTTGTAAAATTGAACCACAGGTTGTTGGAGAGACGGGGGGAAAGAAATAGATTTTCTGTGTCTCGACCTATGTCTGTTCGGAGTGAGCCACGAGGCCCTGGTGAACAGAGACAAGCACCTGAACCTATGGAGATAGGTGGAGTAAGGGGTCCCTTGAGTCATGAAGAGAAAGAAAGGCGGCATACAAACAACCTGTGTTTATACTGCGGACAAGGAGGACATTATGCTAGAGATTGTCCTGTGAAACCATCTAATGTACCCCCTCGGAAGGCCGTGGCTTGTGTAAAGACACAGGAGGTGGTTGTTACGGAATCTGCAGTTACTACACCTTATCAGATATCCGGGATAGTTAAGAGGGTGCCTAGACATTTTACCATCACGGTATGCTTGGTTATTTCCAATAGTCATAGGGCTCCGGTTTCTGCATTATTGGATTCCGGTGCCACTGGAAATTTTATGGACATCAAATTAGCAGAGAAGATGTGTGTTCCCTGGGTCTATAAAGAACAGCCAGAACCCGTGAGAGCCATAGATGGTACTGAGCTATCCTCTGGGACTATTACGCGTCAGACTGAACCTCTGTGTATGATCTGTGACAACGGTCATTCAGAACATATAGGATTTGGTTTAATCGATGCTCCTTCTTTTGGTGTTGTTTTGGGTGTACCATGGTTACAGACACACAATCCTAAAATAGACTGGATTAGGCGAACAGTGACTCTTGACACTGTACACTGTTTACAATGTTGTTACAAGGTTGCCACAGATTGGATAACACCTTTGACTTGTGCAGTGGGAGTAGGTGGAAGTGGAGAAGAAGAGATAAGGGTCCCTGAACCTTATTCTGCATTTAGTGATGTGTTTGATAAGGGGAAAGCTAGGGATCTTCCCACTCATCGCCCCTTTGATTGCCGGATTGATTTGGTGCCTGGTGTTACTTTACCATGTTGTCGTATTTATGCTCTGTCTGGCCCGGAAGAACAGCATCTGAAAGAATATATAGAAGAGATGTTAGCCAAGGAGTTCATTCGTCCCTCCTCTTCTTCTGTGTCTTCGGCCATCTTTTTTATTCCGAAGAAGGAGGGTGGTCTTCGAGCATGTTTGGACTACAGGGCGCTCAATAAGGGTACAATTAAGAACAAGTACCCTCTTCCCTTAATACCTGTGTTACTGGATCAACTGAAGCATGCAACGGTGTTTACTAAACTGGATCTCAGAGGCGCGTACCATCTTATCCTGGTCCGTGAAGGCGATGAATGGAAAACTGCCTTCCGGACCAAATTTGGCCTCTACGAGTATTGCGTTATGCCTTTTGGGCTGTGTAACGCTCCGGCTGCTTTTCAGTTTTTTATTAACGAGGTGTTGAGGGAATTTCTGGATTTGAGCGTCATTGTCTACATTGACGACATCCTTATCTTTTCTAACTCAGTTGAAGAGCATGAAGTGCACGTTGTTCAGGTTCTGCAAAGGTTGAAAGAACACCAGTTGTACGTAAGACTTGAGAAGTGTTGTTTTCACACATCCAGGGTGGAGTTTTGGGGGTTCATAGTATCAGCTGAGGGGATTATGATGGATCCTAGGAAGATTGAGGCTATAACATCTTGGCTGCCCCCGACTTGCGTAAGAGATATCCAAGTATTGCTTGGTTTCGCCAATTTCTATCGGCGTTTTATATCTCACTTCTCAAATATAGTAGCCCCCATGACGGTGTTGTTGAGAAAGGGAGTACCTTTTGTTTGGTCGGACCTTACACAGACGGCTTTGGATCTGTTGATAGAAAGGTTTACTTCGGCTCCTGTTCTGGTTCATCCTGATCCGACACTACCTTTTTTTGTTGAGGCCGATGCCTCTTTGTGTGCAGTAGGAGGGGTATTGTCACAGAGGGATGTGGAGACGGGATTTATGCACCCCATTGCCTTTTTCTCAAAGACCCTGTTGCCTGCTGAACGGAATTACACCGTAGCTGAGCGTGAGTTGTTGGCCATCAAGTTATCTTTTGAAGAATGGAGACATCATTTGTGGGGAGCTCGGCATTCTATTACGATCTTTACTGATCACAAGAATCTGGAGTTCTTCCGTTCCGCACGGGCTATGACCCCTCGCCAAATGCGCTGGGTTTAATTTTTCAATGAATATGATTTTATCATTACTTACAGGCCTGCAGCTCAGCAGCTAAAGTCAGATGCCTTATCCCGTATTCATGTGAATCAGGCAGACCTTGAAGTTGGGAAGGAGAGGGGGTCTTTCATAGCTCAGGACAGAATAGTGGGCAGCATTTCTACTGAAGAGTTCATGACCTTGGTTCAGCAAAAGATGGGAATATTAGATCTTACACCATGGTTGTCCCAACCATTGTTTTCTCTGAGAAATGGGTTGCTGTATCATGAGGACAAATTGTTCATCCCTCCTGACCTCCGGGAAATGGTGCTGGAGTGGTGTCATTCTTCATCTCTAGTAGGCCATCCTGGTATGAATAAGACCAAGCAGTTCTGTCTGCGATGGTTCTGGTGGGAGTCCTTAGCACAAGATGTGCAGTCTTTTGTTGCGGCCTGTCCTGTATGTGCAATAAATAAACCAACTCATACTAGACCTTCTGGTTTATTGCAGCCCCTGCCAGTACCCCCTGCGCCTTGGCATACGATAAGTATGGATTTTGTGCCCGATTTACCATCTGAATCAGGATTTACGTTATAATTGTTGTAGTGGATTCTTTTACGAAGATGGCACACTTTGTTCCCCTTGCAAAGTTACCTACAGCTAAGGAGTTGGCTCTGATATTTGTGTCCTCTGTGGTGCGGTTGCATGGTTTGCCTTGGATATATTTTAGTCAGGTGTTTAGGGAGAAATTCCACGAATAGCACAAAACCTTACGTCACTCAGAGTCGGTAAGGACTCTACCCCCAATCTTGTCTCAACGCACCCGTAGTCTGTGTAGGAGGCCGGTAGAACCCACCACTAATGTGGCATAAAGCCATATCAGCATTTGTCCCGTGGTGCCAAGAGTGAATAAAGCATGGAGGACAGGGTGCGTATCAGGTTGCTCCCTACCAGAGCCCCATAAGTACGCAAATGTGCGCGTCAACGCTTCGTAATGCAGGAACTGACCCGAGGGAGCCCACTACCAGCTGCCAGTTAGGCAAAAGGGATCAGTGCCTTATCTAAGTAGCAGTCCCCAACATTATCCAGTCCACCTCCGACCATCTGGCCAGCTTGGCACCGTGAATATAAATTGAGGGTCCCCGTTTTGCAGCCCCACCAGAGGTAGCATAGGGTAGTACTTCGCAGGTTGCTGCCTTCCACTAAAACATAGTCTCCTTGTGTGGAAGGCCGTGCGCTGCAGCAGGGAGCAGTAAGGGGTGGATGTAGCTGGTAGTAGAAGCTTTGCCGTTACCAGCCAGCGACTCGATGTCGAGTCCGTCAGGCACGTTCCCTCCTCGTTCACTCCCTCCACCCACTGTGCCAACCATTGTAATTGGGCGGCCAACATATAAACCAAAAAATACGGCACCGCAAGCCCTCCCTCCGACATAGGGCACTGCGGAAAGGACACCGTTGAGTGTCCATCACCCCAAACCAGGTGCCGCAGGAGTGCAGGTAGAGGTCAAAACCAGCTTCTCTGCATCAAAACCTGGTAGATTCATGAAAAAGTACAGCAGCTGGGGTAGCATAACCATTGGGTCATCCAGGCCATGATGTGCAGCTTTATGGGACCAAAATCGGTCCCTTTGTGATGCAGTTGCAGCGTGCTCTAGAACTGAACACAAGACCTGAGGGAACACAACCCACACCGCAGATTCCCATCCTTCAGATCATCTAGGTCATGAAAAATATGTATGCCCAAGTATTTAAAGGTACGCTGTGCCCAGAGAGTGTCGGTCGGCACAGCCTCCGGTCTGGGCAGAGGCCCAGCTATGGGAAACTAATAGGTCTTGGTTTTATTGACCTTAAGGCCCGAAAGGAGAGTAAAGTCGCCCAGGATTCGTAGAGCCTCAGCGGCCCCATCAACTGCCTCCGTAAGGTACAACAACAAGTCATCTGCGTATAGAGAGACATGGTGGCGTCACCCGCCCAAGGTCAGTCCCAGCCCTCTCCCACCCAGTCGAAACCGTCTGCCAGTGGTTCTACGGCCAGGGCAAAAAGGATTGGGGAAAGGGGTCACCCCTGCCAGGACCCCAGGGAAATCTTATACAATCTGGATATGGTTTGTCCCATCTTTACTCTCACTGTGGGCGAGACATAGAGAAGCTGTACCCACCGCACCCAATCATGCCCCAGGCCATGCGGTGCATTACTTCAAAAAGGTACTCCCAGCTCACTGTGTCAAACGCCGTCTCCAGATCGACAGATTAAACCGCTGCCTGCTGGAGAGCTGGTGCATCCGCATGGTACAGTATGGAGTAGAGCCTGCGGAGATTATAAGAGGTACTACGAGAGGGGATAAACCCGTTTTGCCCGCCAACACCTTGCTCAGGATCTTAAAGTCTAGGTTGAGCATGGGGAGAGGTAGATAATCTCTCACTACCACGTAAGGTTGCTTGGACTTAGAGAGCGGAATCACAAGTGCCGACTGGGTGGAGTCAGGCAAACCCCCTCGTATGCCTCTGCATACAACGCAACAAGATGTGGGGTAAGTTTATCAGTGAACCGCTGATAAAACTCAGCGGGAAGGCCATCAGGCCTTGGCGTCTTACAGGCTGCTAACGCTGCTATGGCAGCCATAACTTCCTGCACAGTTATCGGACCTCCCAGGTCAGCTCGTGCATCTGCCTCCAACATACAGAGCTGCAGAGGGACTAGGAAGTGTCGTATATCCGGCAAGGGGGCCCCAGTCGGGGCCTTGTACAACCACTCATAATACATTAGGAAAGAGTCATTAATGGCATCTGGGTCATGCACTACGTCGTGCTAACAGTCGACCCACCCTCCCTTCCTCCCTTTGTATACTTTATCTAGGTAGTCCTTATAGTTGTAACACCTGAGCCTGCCCAGTGCATTGTTATATTGTGCCCGCGCGTCTTGTAAGGACACCTGGGCCGCATAGTCTATGCCCTGTAAATTATCCAGTCTACGGATGGTCCCCTTCAAGTCCAGAAGTTCCCGGTTAATTTTCCCGTGTGCCCCTGTTAGAAATGGGATTTTTGGTAGGCTAGGGCATGTGCCAAAACGGGGCAGAAACCATCACTCTAGTCAGAATAAGGGAGTTAACAACTGCTAAAATAACCCCTGCTTGGCCCCTTGGTAGCTTGGAATGAGCAGTCAGGCTTATCTTAGAGTCAGTGTGGAAAGCATTTGCACCTAACCAACAGTAATACAGTGTAAGCACTACAAAAGGACACCACACCAGTTTAGAAAATTATCCAAAATTTTTATATACTTAAGACAAGACCAAAAACGATAAAAATCCACAATACCATACTTAAAAATCTTTGTTTATCAAAATATGCTTGAAAAACAGTTCCTTGATGTTGATAGCTCCATCCGGGGCTATCATGGCGTTGTGAGCAAACAAATCCCAACAGTTCTGGCTGACTGCGGCGTCGCGAGCCAGCTACCGTGTCGGGAAGACCCGCAAACAGTACCTATTAGAAATGCAGGGCGTCGTCGGCCTCTCATTGTCACACGTGTTGCAGATCGAACTCCTCTCGATTGAAGTCAGGAGCGCTGACGTCGACAGTATTCGGGTGCTGCGGTGCGAAGTGCAACGGTGCGGTATGCGGTGCCCGCAGGTCACGGTGCGAGCAGGGGTGGCCCTGTGGCTGCTGGGCCTCATGGCCTCCTGCATCCTGCTGGTCACTCATGCCAGATGGCATATGCGGGCTCTGCAGTGGGACCTGAAGTTCCAGTGGGCGCAGCATCAGGGGAACCTCTCCGATTACGTCCAGATCTCGGAGGGCACTGCACAGCGGCTGCAGTGCTGGCTCACGAACTGGCATTGGGTCCAGGGCAGATCCCTCTCCCTTCCCCAACCAGAGCACACAGTAGTGACGGACGCGTCCCTCCTGTGATGGGGGGGTTACATGAGAGAGGCGGCGATCATAGGCCTCTGGTCTCTGGCAGAGTCCCGGCTTCTGGAGCTTCGGGGGATCCGACTTGCTCTGAAGGCATTCCTTCCCTCTGTCAAGGGGAAGGTAGTGCAGGTGTTCACAGACAACACCACCGCCATGTGGTACTGCAACAAACAGGTCGGGGTGGGGTCATGGACCCTATGTCAGGATGCTCTGTGCCTCTGGACATGGCTGAAACAGCAGGACATTTCCCTGGTGGTTCAACACCTGGCAGGTACACTGAACACCAGGACGGACAAACTCACCTGCAGGTGCATGATGGATCACGAATGGCGTCTTCACTCGGACGTGGCGCAAGGTCTCTTTCAACAGTGGAGAGAGCCTTGGTTAGATCTATTCGCCACCGAAGAGAATGTGCAATGTAAGTTGGTATAAGCCTGCAGGTGGAATAAATGTATGGCATAGTACACAGCAAAGGCTGTGGATCCCCTTTCTGCCCCTTTCAGAAGTTCTTCTGTTCCTTTTTTCTTTGGCTCAGCAGGGCTCTGCTCTGGGCACTATCAAAGGCTACCTTTCTGCTATCTCGGCCTTTCTCAGGCTGCCTGATCAGTCTTCTCTTTTCAAGTCCCCTGTTGTAAATAGATTCCTCAAAGGCATTACTCATTTTTTACCTCCTATTCCTTTCATAATGCCACAGTGGACTTGAACCTGGTTCTTACTTATTTAATGTGCGCTCCCTTTGAGCCACTTCACAACTGTCCTCTTCATCTGCTGACTTTGAAGACTGCTTTCCTGGTTGCCATCACCTCTGCCAGGAGAGTGAGTGAGCTCCAGGCTCTTTCTTGTAAACCTTCTTTTCTATCTGTCCATCTGGACAAGGTTGTGCTCAGAACACGTCCATCCTTTCTGCCAAAGGTTGTCACTGCCTTTCACATCGGGCAGACCATCACTTGGCCCACCTTCTTTCCGCCTCCGCATCTTTCCAGAGAGGAAGAGAGGCTCCACCGGCTGGACCCAAAATGTGCACTCTCATTTTACCTGAACCGCACACAACAGTTCCGGGTGGATGACCAGCTCTTTGTTGGCTTTGTTGGCGCCAAGGAAGGTCGGGCTGTACACAAGCGGACTATCTCCCAATGGGTCATCTTGTGTATTAAAGCCTGTTATTCTCTGGCTAAAAAGGAGCCTCCGGTGGGGCTGCATGCCCATTCCACCAGGGCGCCTACGAAATTGGGACGTGTTGTCTCCTTACGAGACATCTGTCAGGCAGCTACGTGGGCCTCGCTGCACACTTTTACTAAGCACTATTGCCTGGACAGCCAAGTCCGGCGAGATAGCTTCTTTGGCCGTTCTGTTCTCTGGGACTTTCTGGTGTGATCTTGGTTCGCAGACCCACCACTGGGTTGGTATTACTGATGTATCAATTCTAAGGCAAGGAATCTATCACTAAGTGTTTCTTTCAGATGAACAAGTTACTTACCTTCGGTAACAATATATCTGTAAGAAACATTGACAGATTCCTTACCGCCACACCCATCCTCCCATGTTCTGGGTACTGATTTCTAGGGTTAGGGTCATCTAGTTTCAATGCACCAGTGGTCATTATATTGCTTGGCTCTGCGTACCTGGCTCGGAAAGATGTGTACAGAACTGACATCAGCGCTCAAGGGTGGCATTTAAGTAGCTGCCGCAGCGTCATCTCGGCGACCACGCCAACGATGGACGCAGAGCCGCACGACGTCACCTTCTGACGTGCAGGGGTACTGCTGACGAAAACTTTCCAGATCCATTCTGACGTCTGGGGGTAATTCTAAGGTAAGGAATCTATCACTAACTAATCTTTCTTACAGATATTTTGTTACAGAAGGTAAGTAACTTGTTCTTCTGTCCTATGGGGAACAGGGACCCTTGCAATAGCGAAAAACGAAATTGGCCGTAATTCACTATTAGGACATGCCACACACACCAGGGCATGGCCTGCCTTTCACGTACACTGCACCCCGTCCACAGGGGTACCTTGGGCCTACCTTAGGGGTGGCTGACATGTAAGAAAAGGGAAGGTGAGGGACTTGAAAGTGTGTGCACTGGCCAAGTCGACATGGCAGTTACAAACTGCACGCAAAGTCCACAATGAATTACCTTTTCAGTAGCTACTCACGTGGGTGGCACAATCAGTGCTGCAGGCCCACTAGTAGCATTTGATTCACAGGCCCTGGCACACTCAGTGCACTTTACTAGGGACTAACAAGTAAGTCAAATATCCAATCATGGAAACACCAGTCCATAACCAAATTTACCACAGGAGCACTTGCACTTTACCACTGACCAGCAGTGTGAAAAGTTCGCAGAAGCACTACTCCAGCAAAAACAGAGTCAAAACCGGGAGATCAGAAAGCAAAAACTCAGGGGAAACACGCCAAAAGATGCCAAGTGTAACAGCCCAACACGCCTGAGCCATGCAATGGCCCCGTAAGTTTCAAAGCTTTATATAAAGAATTAATAGGCAAATTAGATAGAACATGCCATAGGTAAATTTAGTAGCAAAGCACAGAGAACGCCCAACAGTTCCTAGTCAAACCCGGCATAGAATAGCCTTCCTTAGAAGTAAGTGGGCTATGGTGTCCTGAACATAGAAATCTACATATCCTTTTCTAGGACTTTAGATAAAGACTTTCATAAAGTCTACATGAGTATATGGTTCTTAGGATATGCACCAATAGGGAACGAACAAGAAGAAACATTTAATACAGAATAGATTTGAAGTGTCTCTCATGGTAGTAATACATTAGGTTTGCAGACATTACCACAGTATTTTTGAACACCCACACTGATACATTGTTTAACAATAGCCTGGGACAGTTGAAATGTCCATGGTTAGATACAGTGAGGGAAAACCTCTGCGAACACTCTGTTTAGTTAAGTAAGTCTCAAAAGAACAGCAACAGTCATCATGTGATATTTTGTGACGTCGGTGAAAGATGGAGGACAGTGTAAATACAATTAAGGTTAGCTTAAGTTCAAGTCATCATGTGTTTAATAGGTGGAAAAACAACTCCAACACAGACATTCATGCTAATAGGGTGGTAATGAGGATGCATCTTCATTTCTGTCCAGGGTAGTGTCAGAGTTTCACAGTAGGCATCCCATTAAATTATCTATCCTGCAACTATAGCAGAACACTCTTTGTGCTCAGTAGATGTAAGAACGGTAATTTAGTTCTACTTAAACAAAACAAAGTTACTCGAAAATCCAACCAGTTATTTGTTAATTATTGACAAGCAACTGGGTTTTGCCATATCTAAACAATCTGTTGCCAGGTGTATTGGTGCATTTATTTCATCAAGTCACCACTTTGTGTAAAATCCCTCCCATGAAGACGTTGCTACAATTCCAGTAAAGGAAAGCAGCCCCGACGTCGTGGCTCAGGAATGTTCCACTAGCAGATGTTTGCAAAGCTGCCACGTTGAGATCAGTGCATACATTCACAAAGCACTATGTCCAAGATTCCGAGACACAAGTTGATGCATAAGTGGGACCAATTTAGGACATCTTCACTTATCTATATTTTATTCTTAGGCCTAAAATCTTAACAAAACTCCTGTTTGTTCCACCCAATAGCCACAGGAAATGGGCTCTTAGAGTGCTATTCAAATCAAATGTCAATGTATATTTAATGATGCAGAAGAAATGGTTAATTACTTGTGATCCTGATTCTGCATCATGGGATTGTCCATTGTCGTAAAGTACTCACTCGCCCTCCCCACCTGTGTTATCTTGGCCATTAGAAGCAACACTATTTTTAACATATTCTGCCCCTACTTAACTCCGCATAAAGGAAATGCGGGGGGGGGGAGGCCACTCCCAGTACAAAGCATCATGTGTGAAGGAAGCTGTCGGGCCTTAAACCGGTAGGAGCCTATTTAATAGCTTTACAATTTAAGTCTAGCAGGCTGCTGCTTTCTGTCAATGGTAGACAGTTTTTGTAAACATTTTTGCATGTCAAATGCAATGCTGTCTTGAAATATGCTCTGTATAACTTTTTCCTCACCACATTTCAAAAAACCTTGCCTGGGATAGGCTTTTGAAAAATGCTGCTGATTATAGGGGCATATATGGACAAAAGCACCCTGTGTGCATAATTGCATGGGAAAATATTTAGGAAGAAGTATTTCGGGGTCCACGACAGAGTGAAGACTTATTATTAAATAAGAATTCCTACGATGCAGTACCAGGCCCACCGGTAGGTAACCATTTGTTTAGTCGTTGCTGCAGTATGATGGTCAATCCGAAATCAGGTTATCAGTTTTTCTATTATTATGTAAAAGTGATATTAATTCCAACTTGTATTTGTCCATTTTCTAGATATATTAAAATAGGTGATAAAGAGGTTGAGTACCACCCAGAATTTCGTCTAATTCTGCATACTAAGTTCTTCAACCCTCACTACAAGCCAGAAATGCAGGCTCAGTGCACGCTGATTAACTTCTTGGTAACCCGGGATGGACTGGAGGATCAGCTGCTGGCTGCTGTAGTTGCGAAAGAGAGACCTGATCTCGAGGAGCTGAAGGTATGAGACACAAACAAGCACTGGTAAATGCATTAGGTTTCGCCTATGATTAATAATAAGCTGTGTTTTGTTGTAAGTTGTAGCTTGCTGAGTAGTTGTACAATATAAGTTACAGAAAACCTGTCAAAGTGTTGTGACCTGTTTATGGATAAAAGCAATATATTGCGCTGTACCTAGTGGTATTATAAAGTGTGATTAGGTAAGTTGTGGATCAAAAAGATAGCAGAGAGAACATTTTTTTGCACTCCTAAGATAGAAGAAAAGCTAGAATCTTTTTGCATGTTTCTATGCATTCCGATGTGGTGCAGCTTTTTTTTTACTGGCTTCTATTCCACTGTTTCAAATGTCTGTTTGCAAAAAATAACTAACAGGTGTTTTATGTGTTTAATTTTGTACTAGAGGTTTTAATTATATTCTTCATGTTTGCAAACATGCTCGGCCTTTCACATGAAATATCTATGTACCAAGGTTTTAAGTGGTTTGTGGGATAGGTAATTGTAGGAAAGTAGGATCTGCTTCTATGGTTACCCTCACTTTTTGCTGGTGTTCAACTGTTTTCTGACTAGGATACCCCAGTCACTGTGCTTCCTCCCAAAATTAGTAAAGGTATATACTTTGGTACATCCAAGATTGGACACTGGCGTACCCTTGTAAGTCCCTAGTCGGGGGGTATCTATCATGCTCAACAACACAACAAACTGGAATCAGAAAGTTTTCTGCCATTCATCAAATCTTTGTATCTGCCTTAAGCTGTCATGTCTGGGAGAATCAGGCAGCCTTATTTGCTTTCTGGTGGCAAATCTATATATCCCTCCAGGGAGAAACTTTGACAATTTGTTAAGTACACTTTTCTCATATATTCATGAGATAGCTACCCTGGAAGAATGCCACCTGGTTGTATTAGTGTGAGATTTGAATGCGAAAATGTTGAATTCTGCACTAGAGATTTATGCCAATCCAGACAAAGAGGACATTTGGTCTATTTCAGGTTCTCTGCTACCTCATAAAATAAAAACTGACAAACGGGGTCTTCTCTTGCTTGATAGTATCACAAGTATGGACTTGGTCATTTTAAATGGTAGGGTTCCGCTCGATAAAATAGCCGATTTTACTTTCAACTCCCGTCATACAGAAACCCTATTGGACCATGTGGTTGTCTCCTACCAAATGTTTGGGGCCTGTGAAAATTTAGTGGTTTCTCCGTCTATATGGAGTGACCACTGTGTATTGGGTTTGACAATAGCCTTCAATTTACCCGCATTGAACCAAGGTAACCTGGACCAGGGATCGGTGGTTTTTAATAAAGCTAATGGTTCCTCCTTTTGGACCCCAAAAGATACCACCTAGGTAGGTGTTATGGTCAACAAAGTTTACATAGAATGGCAGGGTTCTAATTCCTTAAGCATTTTACAGTTTTTCGAAGCAAAAATGAAGGAGATAACAAATATGAGAACTGACTCAACTGCCCCCCATGCTACAAACCAGGGTTTGCCACTGCTGAAAGTATTAAATCAAGAAATTAACCGTCTCATCAGAAAACAACATTTACAATTCTCCATTGGTAAACAACAAGAAATCAACCGCCTTAAGCGAGCTAGAAATCGTTATAAATTTAGAGAAAAGAGAAGGGAGTTTGATGCCAAATGAATCGGGTTAAGGGAAGCCGCCAGAGCCAAAAACTAAAAAAAATACTACCACCTGATCGCAGAATACTGCGATTCAAGACAGAGGGCTCTGCCTATTTCAATCCCAGAAAGGGAGTGGGTGGCCTACATCTCACTATTATATAAAAATAATGATACAGTAAATTTTCTGACGTCCTCTGTAGAGGAGTCTTCTCTTCTGGAATATGGTCCCCCATCAAGGGATGAAGTAGTGGATTACATAAAGAATAGTAGATCCTCCGGTGCACAAGGGCCGGATGGAATTCGGATCATGTTAATTAAAAAGGAGACAGCGGCTTGGGGAGCTTTTTAGCACCTTTGTTTGATTTCTGCTTCCGAACTATTAATATCCCCTCCTCCTGGAAGGGGAGCATTATAGTTCCTTTGTATAAAAAGGGCCCAAAGAGTCAACCTACTAGTTTTAGACAGATTGTGTTGTTGAAAGCTACAGGTAAATTAAATGGGCCAATGATCAGAACATCTTACCACCTGAACAGGCAGGCTTTAGAAAGAACCATGGAACCCTGGACAACATTGCGGCTGTCCAGACCATTGTACAGAATTATACTTTCTCATGAAGCATGCCAGTTTATACGGCTTTCATTGATTTCTCCATGGCGTTTGATAAAGTGGATCGTCAAACGCTGCGGAGAAAGCTTCATCATCTCGGAATTACACACCATCTCCTGGACTTCTTGATAGAATTACATACAGACACTTGGTGTCAGGTGATGATGGGAGGCCAGCAAGGTCTATCTTGCAGGATCGAGACTGATAATGGGCTGAAGCAGGGCTGCATGTTGGCCCCTCTTCTGTTATCCTTCTATATATATATGATCTTCCAGGCACGTTAAATTCATTGAGGGGGGATGCCTCTAGAATTGGTCCATTGTCTATAGGTTCCCTACTTTATGTAGACGACGTTGCCATTTTTGGTTTAACTCCTATTGGTTTGCAAAGTCGACTTGATGCCCTAACTAAATATGCGGAGGATCATTTTCTCAAAATTAATATTTCCAAAAGCAAAATCTTAATCTTCTGCAAGAAAGGTCATACAATAAAGAAAGGGTATAAATATTCTCCCTCAATCAGGATTGGAAGCGGAGGCCATATCCTTCTCGGTCAAACACAATAATCAATTAATATTCACAGGCCTTCTGCTTTATCGACCCCCAGGACCTAGAGGTCCTTTCACAAACACCCTACTAACTCTTCTGGAATCCACCTCAGATCAACCTACCTTCACGGCATTAGGGGACTTCAATTTCCATTTAGAGGATAATAACTCTGTCGAAACCTCTACCCTCCTAGAGAACTTCCTCAGCTGCGGGTTAAACCAACTAGTGACAGGACCCACCCATACAGCCGGTCATACTCTGGACGCAATTTTCACCAACAGTAACCACATCAAGATTATTTCCATCGCCCCGCTCCCGTGGTCTGACCATGCTGTCATCTACTTTTCCCTGAAAATCCCCCTGACAAACATAAGGAGGAAAGATCTCGCACTCACGAACAAAACCCGCCCGTGGAAAAAACTCAAAGCCACATCCCTTGCTAGCGTACTCAAAAGGGAATTGCCATCTTTTACAAGCACTGATAGCAACAGCGGAGCCCATAAATACCACACCTGGCTTACCCAGGTGATGGATGAGCTAGCCCCAGAAGAGTTTAAAAAACCTAGGACACGCTCAGCTACCTCACAATGGTACACCCCCGAGGTCAAACGGGTAAAATTGAAATGCCGGAGATCCGAAAGACTATGGCGCACTGACTAAAGTCTTCAGGCCAGAAGGGAGCATACAGCAGTCCTACATGAATATAAGTTAACAATAGAACAAGCAAAGGCAACCTTTTACACAAATAAAATTCAAGAGTCTACCAACTCCTCTAAAAAACTGTTCAAGACCATCACTCACTTAGCTAAAAGTCCCAGGGAATTAATCTTCAAACCATGTCAGGACTTTGTGGAAAATATAGCACAATTCTTTCAGCAGAAAGTCCAGACAGTATATGATGACCTTCATCTGCTACCCGCACGCGAGGAGTTCCCCCATCTAGCAGACCAGCAGGCTCCGATTTCGGAACTTTCACAATTCTCGCAGTTAAACGATTCTCAGGTGGCCACCCTGCTTCTACAGACCAAATCAGGATCCCCTTTGGATCCATGTCCCCCTTACATCTTACATCTGGTCCCGGAAACAATCAGTCTGGCCCTTACTCTGCTCCTCAACACTATTATTAGCTCAGGACTATTCCCCAGCAGCTGGAGGAAGGCATGCATCAGACCCATCCTCAAAAAGGAGACCTTAGATCCTATGGAAACCAAACATTATCGCCCAATATCATGCCTGCCCCTCCCAGCCAAAATACTGGAGAGTGCTATGAATCAGGAGCTCACTAAACACCTAGAGAACAACCATCTATTAGACCCCACACAACACGGTTTCAGGGCATACCACTCAACCGAGTCCGCTCTGATCATAGCCTCGGAAGACATCCGAAAGTCCATGGATGAAGGAGGTAGAGTCGCTCTGATCCTATTGGATCTAACAGCGGCGTTTGACACCGTGAATTATGGAGTCCTCGTAAACAGACTGAGGGCGCTGGGCATAACGGACACCGCCTTAGATCTGCTTGAGTCCTTCCTTGGGGCCCTTATCCATCAAATTCACTGGAATGGCCTCCAATCCGATGAGTTCCATCTCCCATGTGGCGTCCCCCAGGGATCGGCCCTCTCACCTACCCTTTTTAATCTTTACGTTACTCCCCTTGCGGCACTGATAAAATACCATGGCCTGAACCTAGTCTCATACGCTGACGACACCCAACTGGTTGTGTCACTAGCACAGACGGTGGAAGCCACCGCCACTAGTTTTAGGAATTGTCTGTCAGACGTAAAAAAGTGGATGAACACCCACTTTCTCAAGCTTAACACCGAAAAGATTGAGGTGATCGAGTTCGGCCAAAAACCCTCCATCTGGAGCGACCTATGGTGGCCCTCAGAGACCGGCACCTGTCCGGCCCCAGCAAATAGGGTTAGAAACTTAAGCTTCATAATGGACAAGGACCTCACCTGTACAGCACAGATCAGTCATGTCACTTCGGCCTGTTTTTTCACACTAAAGATCCTTCGAAAAATCCTACCCTACATCCCATTCTCCTTGAGGAAAACGGTGGTGGGAGCGTTGATCATGTCCAGGGTAGACTATTGTAATGCCCTGTACATAGGTGCGGGTGAAAGACAACTCGCCAGGCTCCAATCAATTCAAAACGCAGCGGCCAGAGACCTGCTCAACCTCCCCAAACGTCATCCCACCTCCAAAGCCATCTGTGAACTCCACTGGCTCCCGGTCAGGCGCAGAATTCAATTCAAGGCCATGTGCCCGGCCCATAAATCCCTTTACGGGAACACCTCCAAACAGCTCTCCAATCTCCTCCCCCCATATGTACCGAAGCGCGCACGTAGATCTAGCTCTCAAGATCTCATTCAAATCCCCAGAATAAAGAGAGCTCGTTGGGGTGGCAGATCTTTTTCCCACCAAGTCCCCAAGCTATGGAATAGTCTGCCATCCTCACTGCGTTCAGAAAAGAGCCTAGCTAAATTCAGAAAGGCCTTGAAGACCTGGCTTTTCGCGCTGTCCTAACCCCTCTTCTCTTTCCTCGTCCTATAGCGCCAAGACGCCTCGGAATAAGAGCGCTCTAAAAATATTTCAGTCAGTCATAAGTGGTTGTTAGGGCACGAAGAACTAGAATTGGTCGACTCATATCTGATAGAGACTACTAGCCGCAGATTGTGTCCCTTGACCTGTTTTCAGGCCTTCTTTTAACGCTATGCGTTGAGGAACACTGTGCGAATGCCTTGGGGTTTCAAGACATGTACTTCTTGTACGCGTCAGATGTCGGCGAAGGACCCTCACCCTATTTGTATGTGATGTTTGGGTGAGCACCGCGAATCTATGGACTGCGACGCTTGTCAGCATCTGAAGCCGAAGTCTCGGCGGGAACCCCGGATGAAATTACTTTCGGCCTGCTTGTCCAGATCGGTCTCGTCACCGCGTCCATCACATACCTCGGAAGGGCCCAGAAACCGCATATTCCGACTGCGGCATCGTCCTTCACTGAGGCCCCATGGGCGTCGCTCGCCCACCGGTAAGTCTTACAGCTTGTCGCCGAGGCCTGGTCCTCATTCTACTGAGGGCGTGGGATCCCCTAGGGACGTGCAGCCTTGCTCGTCGCCACCCTATCTGCCGTTTTCTGGCGTCGAGGTGACCAGGGCCCAAATGAAGGCCTACGCTACAGCTCTGCAGGCTTCTTTGGCCCCCCTCCTCTTCCTGAGACTTCCACGGATCCATTGCCATGTGCGGGGCCTTCCGTGGAGTCGCTGCGGATTCGACCCTGGCGCCGACGAGTTCAGCTTCAGGTTTTGGGGGTGTGGTGTCGTGGTGCGGCCCTTTTGGGTTCCCCTCTTCAACCCACGGTGTCCCTGCCTCACCGCAAATCCCTGCGGGGGTCCCCGTGATGTCGCAGGAGGCCGCCGGGGCTCAAGGTTCGTCCCTCATGGTTCTCTGGGCAGGGAGCTGCCTTACCGGAGACCGTGCTGGCGCCGACGGCTTTCCTCCCCAGCCCTGACGAAGCCCTGAAGAAGCTGGGGCGCCTCCCCGGGTCACTCTCTGCCCTCTATGCAGGCGGTTGCCTCATCGCAGGTCGAGTCAACGCCTTTTTGGCACCGTTCCGGCTCCAACCCCTCCCCATTCTCCTAGGACGCAAGTGGTGGTGGAGGTCAACACGGCGCCCTGAGGGCCACTTCGGCATCGAACAAAGTTGCGCCAGTGCCTGTGGCGGACTCCACGGCGATGTCCCGGCGTCGGGTTATCGACTCGTCTCCGGAGGTCGCTTCCTCTCCTGACGTTTGTAATCTCATTGTCTCCTCTTCACCGGAAACTGGATGCCGCGTAGTTGCTTTTTCCTCACCATCTTTCAGGGAGGGCTCTTCGCCGTCTCTGCAGCCACAACCCTCCTTTCCGCAACTCGCCGTTGGTTGTCCCGCAGGCTTCTCCACCTTCTCCGGAGGCCCCTCAGGCTCCTCACTCATCCATGGATCTTTCACCTTACAGGGGCTGGCCGGTTCTTCCTCACGCTGGACTCGGGGATGGGCGGCTTAGTTTACAGCCATCGCCGACTGAGGAATAGCTTTCTCCCTTGCGACGCCCTACGGAGGCGGTTTAGCCTTTGTCTGGGCCATTTCCATGGCCACTGGCATCTTGCAAATGGGCAACCCAGTTACCCCATTCCCTGCAGACCATTTGTTGGAAGTTCTCCACTAGGGCTCTGGTGGAAGGGAGCTGCTGCTTCCATTTGAATCTTCGCTCCACAACTCTCATCTGGCGGCCTGGGGGCGTCCTGCCATGGGAGTACCGGTGCCTCAGCTGCTCCACCACCGCCACCGTCCTGCTCCGCATGATCCAGTCTGCCTTTTTTCCCCCCTTCTACCCAGGGCCCTCTCCTGCAGACTGCTTTTCCTTCCTTGCCTTCAGTGTTGTTTCCTCCGTCACGGTGAGGCACGGTGGTTGGATTCCTGGGGACGTAACATCTTCGCTTCCACTAATGCTGCTTTGTGGGCGCTCGACACACTTCGTGTCCTGGCCAGGGCTACCTCCAGCCTATGGGATTCCGCGGAGTCCCTGCTGTCTCATTCCTCCCATGAAGGTGTCTCCGCTGATCTGCGGCACCATGTGTTGGATGTCCGGGAGTTGGGCACATTTATTCTCAGTTCTGCCTTGGATGTTTCTGATGCTCTCCGCCGCGCTATGGCAAGTTCTATGGCTCTCCACCCCTATGCTTGGTTGTGGGATGCTGCATTTCCAGAGAATATTAGGGAACATCTGGTTGACTTGCCTTTTGATGGTGTTAATTTGTTTAACACCCAGGCGGACTCTGCCATTCAACGGCTCCTTGCGGGGCTCTTTCCTCCTCCCCCTCTGTAAGCTTTGGCTTGTCGGTCCTTAGGTGCTTTATGGGAGGCGTTTCTCCCACCTTTTTCTTGGGCCTAGTGTTCGGTTGGCCCGTCTGTGTGTTCTGTGCGGTTTGAAGTGCTTACAGGGTCCTTAGGTTGGCCCCTCTGTGCTGTTGGCTGCTGGTACAGCCCTTTGACTTTTGTGGTGTGGTTGTTTGGAAACCGTATAGGTCCACAAGTTGGGCCATCTGTGCATTTTTTGGCTGATTGGTAAGCCATCTGTGGTACTACCCGCAGGTCCTTTATGTTCTTGTCCTCTGCTGCTGGGTTTTTTCCCTAAGAGGTGTACCCATGTTGTGTTTGGGACTTGTCATACCCTAAGTGGGGTACTTGTAGCTATTGTATAGCTCTGTCTTGTGCTGGGAGGGTGTGGACACCTTTTCGGGTTCCTCGATTTTCCTAGCGTCACTGTATATCGCTGGTCCGGTCTCTTTTGTCTTAGCGCAGCTTGCGCTGCTCAAGGTTCTGTCCTCTGCCTTGTATTCCAGGGCGGCTAGGATACTCCTAGTTAATGTTAATGTTATTTGTATTTGTAAAGCGCAGACTGATACCCGAAGGTGTACTGGCGCTATGAGAAGACCTACTGTGAGCTGTGCATGGGAATAGCCAGTTAGATTGCGAACAGCCACGTTTTCAGTGCCTTTCTGTGTTTCAGTGCCTTTTAGTGTTCTCCTGGGTTCTGGTTGACCGCCTTAGATCTGTCCTACATATTTCTACTCTTTCTCTTCTGGCTGGTCCCACTTCTTCATGTGGGTTGGGTTATGTCTCTGGAACGGTCCTTCTCTGGGGCTTGTTCTGGGGTCTCTGCCTTCGTTTTGCGCTTGGCTTCTTCTGGGCACACTGCTTCATGGTGTTTGCCAGCTGCCTGCTGAGCACGCCTGGGCATTATGGTCCGACTCTGTGGGCCCTGGTGTGTGCTCTTGTGCTCCTGCCCCTTGTTCTGCTGGAGCTTTGCGTGACTGTGTCTTTATTTTCACGCCTGCGATTCTTGGCTGTGGGGCCGTTCCGGCCTTGTCCGCTGCTTCGGGCTGATGCCTGTTCAGCTGTCCCCGTCGCTGGGTATGTGTGTGTTATCCTGCAGCGGGCTCTGCCTCCGGTTCCTCCTCTTCTCCTTGGAGTTTGGGATGGTTCTTTCTTCCTTGGTACTCCTCTGGCGCTGTCTATCCCTCCGGGGTTTTCTGATGAATGTCCCTTGTACCTTGGGTAGGCTTGGGGTATCCTGGCCTTCACTTCACCTTGTTCTTGCTTCCTTCGGCTTGGTGGGAGTTGGACAGCCCTTCCTGTCCCCATGACACATCCCCTGTTGGGGCCCTGTGTTTCTTCTAAGCTGGGGAGGTTCTCTCGCAGGCCCTCCTCCCCTCTGAGTATGGCCAGGGTAGCTATTCTACGTTAAGGAACCTGTGGCTAGTAGTCTCTATCAGATGTACAAGTTACTTACCTTCGGTGACGGTGTGTCTAGTAGAGACAATTCTAGCCGTAGATTCCTTCACGAGCCGCCCTACCTCCCCGTTCTTTGAGGACCTTCAGCTTGGTTTTCTGCACTTGCCTCCCTCCGGGTGGCTTGTCTTCGACGTATGTCCTCTTCACTTCCTCCCTGGCGGAGAGCTTTGTTCTGTTTCATTGTTCCACCCCTTCCTTGCTGGTACTTGGTCGGTTGGTTAATGTGTACTTCTGCATCCCAGTGCCCTGGTTTTTTCCATTGTGGGGCCCTACTCTTACTCTTCTTCCTTTTTAATTTCTTGGGGTTCTGACTACTCTGCAGTTCTCTGGGTTGGGGTCTCTTGGTTGTGCCTCAGCTTTTAGCTCCGTCCAGGAGATGCAACCCTCCTTGATGGTGTTGTCTTGGGGTGCTTTGCCATTACTCATCCTTCCGGTCTTGTTGCCCTTCACGGTTGTGGATTGTGGGTGCAGATTTCTGTTGTCTGCTATTACGTCTTTAACATGTTTTTCTGCCTCCAGGGAGGATGTTGTCTTCGCTTTGAAAATGATGCTTCTCACAGTGGTGCTCTGCTCTTCCCTGCTATGGCTTCAGTACCACAGTGCCTGGCACTTATCCAACTGGTGCTGTTCCTCACCTTTCATTTCCTCCCTTTTTCTGTTTCACTGCTTTTCACATACTGTTCCCATACTCTCACAGTTTTGTTTGTGATGGCTCCGCTTTATGGCGCGGAAAAGTTCTCCCAAGAAAACTGACATCAGAGCGCCGGGGTGGGTCTTATGTGGCTTCGCTGACTTCATGTCCGTGGACGACATCAGGGCGGAGTCACGTGGTAACACACCCCGGCGCGCAGAGATGCGGTGGCAAAAAAATTTCCTTGTCCATTCTCACGCCTGGGGATAATTCTAAGTAAAGGAATCTGCGGCTAGAATCATCTCTACCAGATACACCGTTACCGAAGGTAAGTAACTTGTACATTTGTATCTGGGAAAGGTTTTTGCAAAAAAACGGGCGAGACTCAGAACATATTAAATTATGTGTTGGTAAGGCTGCCTCCCAGGCTGGAGCTCTGAATAGATTGTATGAAATGTTTGGAAATGTCATTTTAATCATGTCCTGTCAGTATTTAAGGTTACAATTTCGCCCTCATTAACTTATGCTGCAGAAGTATTGGATAATAATTACTGGCTCGCCTTTGACAAGGCTGAAGGCTGGTTCTTCCGCCAAATTGGTAATCTAAATTCTCTGGCCGCCCCACGTGTTTCACGCTTGGAATTTGGTTTAGTCTCCTCTTTTATTTTATCTCTGTCAGCGGTCCTGAGGTGGGGGAATGATCTCCTTTGGGAGATGAGGGCTCCCTTAGGGCGGCCCTGAGAGTGGAAATCTTTGACAAGCTAAAGGATCAATCAGGATTTCTTAGATCATTTGCTTATGCAAATGACTTATTTGGGCTCAGCTTAAATAGTAATTCACCTATGCCAAAGTCTGCATTGAAGCTATTCATAAAGAAGTCTGCAAGCTCGGTCAGTATGGCAAGAGATATATGCTATGTATGTATATGTATCTATGTATGTATGTATGTATGCTAAGCATGTGCTTTAAGTAAATCTAGGTCCTTGAATGAGTTGGTCTGTGGTAGTGCTTTGGGGAAAAGGCCACACCTTATTTACTTTGGAATCAATGTATCAAAGTAGAATGAACCACTTGTCCTGTGTTCCAGGGTCTTAGGGCAGTAATGGTACCGTCTTTTTGTAAAAAACCCTCAGATGCAGACACAGGCGTCAGGCGGTATATCTTGGTTCTCAGCCGGTAGGGTGTCGCAACAGCATTATCATAGGGTCTTTTCCGTTTGTTTTGCTGACCTCCACCTGGAGGAAGACCTTCTGGTATTGACAGTAGTGGTCAGAGATTAAAAAATGAAGGTGTGCAGTGCTCGTGTATGTGAAGAGTTAAAAATTCCTTGAACCTGGAATCTCCTTATTTTATTCTGTGAGTCATGGGTGCAGGAGGTTAAAAAAGTGATATGCGTTAACGGGCCTGATTATTAACCCAACGCATAAGTGGATGTGGATGTGATCAACATGTTTCAGCCTTGTGTAATTCTAAAGGCTTTCTTCAGGATCAGTTTATTCAGAGTCTATTTGACGCCTACAAATCTTATTAGGCAGGTTACTCACCCTATCCAAGGTTTCGTGGATAGATTGTTCCAGTACCTGTTGGGAAAAGGACATAGTGGTATATATTTAACACACAATACTCAATATAGTATACTTTATCGCTGTTACTTTTAGTTATCACTATTTGTGACCCATATTTGGTGTAAAGGAGATAAGGAACAGTGTGCTCAAATGGTCAGAGAAAAGAATTCTGGTTTGTATCATACTGTTTATCTTGTAAAGATGTATGCGTTTAGATTGTAACATTCATGTCATCGTTTCAAAAACGTTTCGGGTCTCTTTGAGTGTGAGCACTCAGGGCTAACACTCCGTCATGGCGGGATGTTTTTTTTTACAGAACCGCACATTTATGGACCGTGCAGTGACAACAGCACACATACTACCGGAATATTATACGGAATACAGCGTTATTCTAGATATTAGACTATGGGCATAGCGGGATGTTTGTCACAAGTCGGTATAAAAAAGATCTAGTTTTTTTTTAAAAAGATCTCGTTTTTTTCTTTTTTTCTTTAAAAAAACGCACTTAAGCATTCTCAAGCAAACTACGTAATTCTAAATATTAACAAACGAGCTTGGCGGGATGTTTTTCGTCGGCACAATAAAGGGCCTAGTGCTATGCAGGCAGCCGGGATATTATGAAAACAAACAGCGTTGTTAAAGCGGCTCTCGTGGTTGATTGTAACGTAGTTAGCAAAAATTATAAATACCTTGTTGGTGCGCGGTTCATGCTTCATTTAACGGTCAGAGCCAGGCGATGACCTATTGCTGGTGAAAGGGTCGCACAGTCATTAGTTTTTATTCAAATTCGTACTTACGTGTTCCACTCGACCAAACAGATCTTACATCTTACCGGCCTCGTGCAACTTTCTGCTTGTGCTGACTCTGCCTCTAAGGGAGACGTGCTCCCAATGCACGTTCTATATATGCAAAAAACACTGACAACAGACTCTTGGACAGGCTGGCTCTGTTTCTAAAGGAGGTGTGCTCCCAATGCACGTTCTATATATGCATTAAACACTGAAAGCGGACTCTAGAATAGGTAGAATTGTTCACTTCAACGTCAGGAAGAGGTTACACTTTGGCAAATTAGCGTCGCGGTGTATTACACATAGTTATAAGAAGTGTTGACGTTTTCAATTAATAGTCTTCCTTAAGATATTTCTTGAGGATGTCAATGTTGGTTGTGATGTTAAAAAATGATTTCATGGTTTGGTCTTATAGTCACTATAATTTCTTGATGACCAATATTCATAGTTTGAGAGTTCCATATTGTTGCCATATTTCATGCTAAGGAGTGCCACACGATATTATTATTCAATCCCTCGTGGTCAGTCTTAAGACGATGGATCCAGCGTTGTTCCTTCTCATAAAGGATACGTTCTGTATCATGGTCTTTTCTTGCCAGGGTCTCAAGGATCACCCACTTTATGTCTTCACTTGAATGATTTACTTCGATAAAATGTCTGCTCATCTTCGTTGTAGGTTTGCAACAAGAAATATTGCTCCTTTTTTCGATTATGCATTATTTTGCCTTACGGCATGTCATCCCCACATATTTCAAATTGCAGGGGCAAGTAATCATGTACACCACATGGGTGGTGTTACAGTTGGTATGACTTCGTATTTCCCATTTGAAATTGGGGAGAAGTTGCAGGAACTTAGTCACTTGTGTCAATTTGCATACAGTACATTTTCCACATGGGTAGTGGCCACAAATAGGATTCATGTTCCACGATGTTAGGATGGTATTGTCAGGTTTTGTTCTGGTCGGTCTTGTATGTACAAGCATATCTCTTAAATTCTTGGTTCTTTTGTGTGCGAACCTGGGTTTGGGCCACTTTAATGTATTTGAAGTAAGGATTTTCCAGTTCTTGTTTATGATTTTCTTTACTGTGCTCGATGCCGTATTGTAAGTCGTGACACAGGTCATGAGGTCAGTTGAATCACTGTTCGACATCGATTCAAGTAGGGCCTCCCTCGGTTGATTACGGGCTCTCTTTTGACATCTCCTTACTGTTTTAAGGGGATAGTCTCTCTTTAAAAGCCTATCTCCAAGGTCTCGAGCCTGATGTTTATAGTCACTCAGGTTACTACAATTCCGTTTCAATCGCAGGAATTGGCTGTAGGGTAAATTGTCTCTAAGAGGCCGTGGATGAAAGCTCTTATATGAAAGAATACTGTTACGGGCGGTTGATTTGTAGAATGTCTTCGTTTGTAGGTAACCACCTTGTACAAAAATGGTTATATCCAAGAAGTCCAGCGTGTTTTTGTGAGCTGTATAGGTGAACCTTAGACATTCGTCCCTGTCGTTGATCCATTTCATAAACTCTGTCAGATTTTCTCTAGTATCATCTCAAATCATAATGACATCATCAATATAACTTCTCCATAGTTTTATTCCGTTGTGATATGGGTTGCTTGAAGTCTGTATGTGTGTTTGCTCAAAGTTACTCACGTATAGTCCAGCTATACTGGGAGCAAAGGTACTGCCCATTAAAATTAATAAATAGATTTTTAATATAATTGTATCGTTTGTCAGTATATTGAGGCAGCTGTTTTATCCTATTGTGTTTTTTTTTTTTTTTCTCATCGCACCTGTCAAGCCTCTGCGGATCTTATGAAGCCGGTTTTTCGATCTGTGGCCCCTCCGGCTTACCGCACTCGCTTGGGTCGTCCGACCGGTCCCTGTTTTGTGAGGGAGCCTGGTGTAATCATTAGACCAATTATATTAATCTTAAACTTTGGCCCCAACTCACAAAGGGGTGCCAGATGTTTGATAGCTTGTCTTCCGTGCCCTCGTAGTCCAGACGAGCCATGGAAAATGTTGCCTTAAGCCAATCCTCCCTCTGTGGTGGTAGGGGGTCTTTCCACCTCTTACAAATTTCCCTTCGGGCCAACAGTACCAGATAAGTTAATAAGCCTCTATTTTTCTGGGAGAGGGTCTGGCTAAGTCGACCATCATCACCAAAAAATACCAATGACATGTTGATACCTAAAGTGTTGTTAAAGATATCACGGATATTATCACCCACCTCTGCCCAGAATTTTGCCAGTGCTAGACAGTCTAGGAAAACATGTAAATCATTGGCCAAAAGTGACCTACATCTTGGACATTTAGGGGGTGGCTCCGGAGCAAACTTGGCAATCCTAGCAGGGGTATAGTAGAGTCTGTTAATAACGGAGAAAAAAAATTTGTTTTTTTTAGACAAGCAGGTTTGACATATTTATACAGGACCTTTAAAGAAGGTTCATATAAAGACTCTATTGATGGCCCAAGAGGAGTTTCGGACCATACTGCAGCCAAAGGGGGACCACGTGGTCCTCCTCTTCCAGCAAGTTGTTATTCCATACTGAGATTTCCTTCTTAATTGGGAGGGTAGATTGCCACAACCCTTCGATCTCTCCATTCCCACTGACCTCCCCATTCCCACTGACCTCCCCTTTTTCTGCATTGTACCATGAGACTAACTGTAAATATTTAAATCTTGAGAAGCCTGGCCCAATCTTTGCTCTTAAATATTCCCATGGGTAAATCCCTCCAGAGTCTACGAGCTCGGCTTATTTGGTAATGCCTGCCCGTCTCATGGGCAGTGCGAGGCTATCTCTGAGGCAGCCCGGTGTTCCTGGTGAATCCCAGACAGGGGCACTGTCCGAGTAGTATCCTATGCCCCAACTACATCTGAGCCAATACCATAACTCCAGGGCCGCCCTCAATTTTGGAGATCCAAACTTGTATAGAAAAGCCTCACCTTCTCCTCCACCCTCCGCTCTTGCCATTTCACCAAGCAGCCTGCCCCACTCCGACTCCTCTGGTCTAACAAGCAGCATCCGTATGCTTTTAAACTGGAATGCTGCTGCATATAGCCGACATCAGGAAGGGCTAGCCCGCCTTTCTTCAGTCTGCGTCTGATCTTTTTCCATGCTAGCCGGACCCCTTTTTCCCCCCACACAAAGCTCCCAATTTTACTCTGTGCCCTGCTTAAACTTTTTTTCGTGAATGTTAATGGTACAGAGGAAAATAAATATGACAACTTGGGCAGAATGACCATCTTTACCAAATTAGTTTTTCCATAGATAGTCAAGGGGAGGTTCCTCCATCTGCTAAAGAGGCCATCTATTTCCTTAATAACCCTGTTGAGGTTAAGCTCAGGTATCTTCTCCTAGTCCTTGACTATGTATATCCCCAGATATCTCAACTCTGCACTGACTCTTCCCTACCACTCCAGATTCCAACACATCACCTCTGTCTTGGTTTTGTTAACTAAGAATCCAGATAGGACCCCAAATTCACACATAAGCTCTTCTACCCTCGGAATCGTTGCCTCGGGGTCACTCGTATACAGTATTAGATCATCGGTGTAAAGGGCGATTTTAGAACTGTATTGTTCAGATCTAAAGGGGTAAATTAGATTGTCCAATCTCAACGCCTGTGCCAAAGGTTCCATGTATATATTAAATAAAAGAGGCGAGATCGGACAACCCTGCCTGGTTCTTCTCTGGATGTTGAAACTCAATATAAGTATCCCGTTTAACAGGATTCATGCGGAGGAACCATGGTATCAGTTCTGCAGGGTTTGAATAAAAACGGGACCAAACCCCATTGCCTTGAGAACCTCCCAGAGATACACCCAACAGACTCTGTCAAAAGCCTTGGCCGCGTCCAAGGCGACTACGGCCAAGGGTTCAGTCCTCAGAATGGCAAGGTCTATGTTGCCTATTAAGAGCTGTGTTTGCTCCTGGATGTGTCTCCCTGCAACAAACCCTTTCTGATCCGGATGGATTAACCTCGGGATCAGTTTTGCCAATCTCCCTGCCAGAATGCCCATAAAGATCTTATAATCGGCATTCAGCAGGGAGATTGGGCGATAAGAGTCCGACTTTTTAGGGTCTTTCCCAGTTTTTAAAATCAGGACAATAATTGCCTCCTTCCAGGTCTTGGGAACCTTTCCAGTTGAGCTATAGACTGAATTGAAGGTGACCCCCATTACATTTATCATCTCCTCATTGAGGAGTTTTTAGATCTCGCTTGGTAGCGAGTCTGGGCCTGCGGCTTTTTTGTTCTTAGACTTTTTAATCTGGTCGACTATCTCCTCTACAGTAAAGGGAGCGTCTAGTTTGTTCTTACTTTCTTCCGAGAGCTAGGGAAGATGTTTATTACTCAGGAATGGCTGAATAATACTCGGTGGGGGTGCCATATCCTCTTTATATACTTCCGAAAATATGGAGAGGAGACAGAACTGCATAGCTTCGATCTTACTTGAGGTTTCCCCACTAGCATTAATAATTAATTATTTTATGTGATTTCTAGCACAGTCTGTTCTCGCTTTCCACGCCAAAAGGGCACCTGCCTTCTCCCCATATTCGAAATTCTGCATCCTTCTGGAGTTCCACTGCGCTCTGTATTTAGCTTCTAACTTCCCTCTGTACTCTAACCTTGCCTCATCCAGATCATTCAAGATTTGTGTTAATCGTTCAGAGTCACTATTGCTGAGTCCATTTCTCTCTTCCTCCAGATTATTTATTTTTCCCTCAATGTCCTTCAATGTCCTTCTATGGCTCTACTTCAACCTTGTTCTTAAAACAGGTTATTCCATGTAGTTTCCCCCTTAACCAGGCCTTATATGTGTCCCATACAACATACAACATCTAGAGTTGTAGAACCCATATTTATAGAGAAAAATTCCAGGGAGGGAGCTTGTACTGCCTCAACAACTTCAGAGTCTAAAAGCTTGGCCCTATTGAGGGTCCATCTCACCGGCAGCCGCTGTACCTCTTTACTCTGATATATAAACTGCAGAGGTGCGTGGTCAGAAAGGTGACTCGGAAGCACTGATATCTCCCGTAGGCTATCTCTAGACATTCTATCCGAAAAGACTAAGGGCCATATGTATCAACATACAGTTTTGCGATTCCTAAATAGCGATTTTTAAGGAATCGCTATTTAGAAATCGCAAAATGGTATGTATGTAGGAAATCGCTTCTTTTTAGCGATTCCTTAACATTCCTAAATTGCGATTAGCAAATTGCTAATCGCAATTTTCCCATTCATTTCTATGGGCCAGGAGGCCCATAGGAATGAAGGGGATATTTGCGATTAGCAATTTGCTAATCGCAAATTGCGAATATTTTCAAGGGTGCAGGGGTGTCACAAGAACACCCTGCTGCACCCCTGAAAATGACATGTGTGGGCATATGGCGCACATACATGCCCTAAGGGCATGTATGAGCATCATATGGCATCTTTGGATTTTAAAAAAATTGCTTTTTGTAAAGAATTCGCAACTTACCACCAAGTAGAAGTTGGTGGTAATTTGCGAATCCTTATGGGCATTTTTGATTTTTTTTTTGATACATTGCATTAAGGAATCGCAAAATTTGCGATTCCTTAAGTGCAATCGCAAAATAAGGAATGGCAAATTTTGCGATTCCTTATTTTTCTGCCAAATTGTTTCATACATACCATTTAGCGAATTTCGGCCTTTGCGAATGCTAATTTGCTTGATATATATGGCCCATAGTAAATTCTTGAAGAATGACCATGCTTTTTACTATAGAATGTAAACCCTTGTTTCTCACCTTTTTGGGCCCTTCAAACGTTGATCCAATCCATATTGTGTATCATGTTAAGTAGTGCTCGACGTATCTTGACTGCTCCAACATAGTGACTCAAGTTGGATCTATCTTTCAGCGTATCCAACAGGACATTGAAATCCCCTCCGATGACGTAGGGTGGAGATTCCAGTATTAATGCCGACTGTAGTTTATATATATATATGCCGGGTCATCTCTGTTGGGGCCATAGAAGGATGCGCATGTTAAGGCTACGTTTTCAAATGCCAATTGTGCTACCAACCACCTTCCCGAGAGATCTGATTATGTTTTTTTTATGATACAAGGAGCTCCTTGTTTAATTAAAATTGCTACCCCTCTGCTTTGAGATGTCTGATATGAGGCACAGACGCTTTTAACCCAGGGGACCTTCGAGAAGATTACACTGCTTTCCTCATAGCTCAGATGTGTCTCTTGTAGCATACATACTTGAGCAGTTGAGAGTTCTAGATGTTTAAAAATTAATCTCTGCCTCCGAGGGCACCTTAACCCGTTAATTCCAGGAGGTAAAGATGGTCTTTCTACCCCCTAGGCCCGGGCCCTTCGTCATCCCCTTGTTCTATCTGGAAAAGTAGACACCCCTTTGTGGCGTAAATGTCCGTACATAAGGATAAGATGAGGTTGAATGTTTTTCCTTTTTTCCCACTGCTCCCCACCGTTGTGCCCCCCTGCCTCCCCCTTCCCACCTCCCCATGACCCCGTGCCCCCCTAGCCTTGAGGAACCCTCCCTTCTAATAGGCAAAGGCCTATTTAGCCCTCTCCTCCCCTATGGAGTGGCAAAAACTATTTCAATTTTTAGCTAAATTCCTGCTGATTATAAATCATAAATGTAAGTCTACTTCCCCCCTTGCCCCCCTTGCCCGTCTCTAATCTTTGCAATAAGAGCATCCGCCTCTTCCCCAGTTCTGATTTGGTGCATGTGGTTATTCCACATCACCCGTAGTGATGCCGGAAATTTCAGCTGAGCCTTGGCCCCTATGCTATTTAGCTCCTCCAACCTTTTCCCCAGCTCCCACTGTCTCGTTGCAGTTATGTGTGATATGTCGGATCTTATTTGAAAGGTAAAAGGGTTGGAGCTGTTAAAGTATATGGAGCCTTCTTTCAGAGCGGTAGACAAAATCTGCTCTTTCACCGAATATGTTAAAAAGTTCACCAGGATCTTCCTGGGTTTCTGTTTTGCAAGATTTCTTCTGAAGGGATCCTGATGTACCCTCTGAATATCATAAAGCAGGTCTACCTCTGGTGAGTCCTTTAACACTGTTCCCTTCAATAAAGATCTTACGAAGCCCTTGATGTCGCCCCCCTCCAGGGCTTCAGGCACATTTAGGAGTCTCAAGTTGTTCCGGCGCGAATAATTTTCCAAGCGCTCAATGTCCTCTTTTAATTCTTTATTCTGAACAGACAGCTTGGTGACCCCTGCTTCGGTGGTACGCATGGATTCCTTGATCTTAGGGATTTCCGACTCAATTGCCTCAGTTCTAAGGGTGACTTCGTTCAGTCTCTTGGCCAGCACTTCACAAGATGCCTGAATTGCTGCTTGGTTGGCCTCTGAGATTAAGAATCTGTTAGTCATTTCAGCTTGATTTGTTTCAGATACCGTGAACCTGCTGGTGATCTCATCCTTCATAGCTAGTAATATGTCGGCCAATGTGCGTGAGGTTGCATCTGATTTATCTGTGGTGTTCTCTACGCCGTTTGTCGAACGCGGTGGAGTGGTGCACTTGTTCTAATTGTGCTACATTCAAAGCGTCGGGGCTCTTTATTGTTTCTGTGGGATCCATTAGGGTGTTTCCTGATCCATCCACCTCTAGCGCTGAATACCTGTTGTGCATTCAGGCATTAGCCTGTCCCACAACCACTGCCTCCACCAGAGCTGGGGGCTTGGCTACACTCCCTTCTTTAATAGAGCTCAAGGGAGTCATGGGAGTCACTGTCGGGCCTCCTTGTAATAGTACCCCCATATCCCCCATATCAATTACTGCTGTAGTAGCTGGGGTAGGCTGGGTGGACTGGGTAGACGGAGGCTGACTGAGTGAGTGAGACTGAGTGAGCTGAGTGGGCTGGGTGGGCTGAACGGACGAGGGAGAGCAGGTGGTGGCGGAGGTGGTAGCCGAGGTAGTAGACATTACCTTGTAATAGGTTTTAAGTGAAGGGGTAACTTTTATGTTGGCGGCAGCTCCTTTGATGCTTTTACTTCTGCCCTTACTTTTTATGATTTTCACACTCAAGTATTCTTCCGAGGTATTCAACTTAGCTTTACCCCTTCTTACACGCACCCTCACTGGGGGAGAGATACGCAGGGGGAAGACGGGTTTCCCCTTAGTTAAATCAAACACTGCCCTGGCTCTTAGTGCATACCTATTTGTTTTAATTGTGTCCAAGCCCTCCTCTTTGTCACTGGGACTTCTAGGGCTGACCTTACTGCCAACACCAGCACCCTCACCAGGCTCCCCCCCCACAGCCATACAACCAGTTGGAGCGCTGAATACATTTCCCTTGTTTAATTGTAGGGGATTTAGTCCTCTAAAAGTACCATCATGTATAACGTTATAGCGGGTTCTTGTCAAATAGTTACTAGAGCCAACAGCCTTGTTGCAGCCACAGGACGGGGAAAAGAAATATTGTCGATCCCCTACCTTAGAATCCGCTTCCCTACAACACCAAATTATGGTTTTACTTTCACTCCTGTGTGCAGCTCCTCTCACCGGCTCCACTCTGCATAGGCTGCCACTGGCTCTACCCCCGACGACCCGGAACGAAAGCAAGGCGAAGTCGCGCCTCTTCCATGTCCAAGCCGCCTCCTCTTAGAGCCAGCGCCGGCCTCCATGCACGTCGTTCCGCTCCTGCTCCCTCTGAAGTACTGGGTTTTTAAGAACCCAGCGGTGCCAGGGGACACACCCAAAGACTTCGAGTTCTCCTGTCTCAGACTACAGAAACGCAGAGACTTCTTGGTGACTTCAAAGATCACATTTATTGGCTGCATCCAGTAACAGGTATCCTAGAAGTACAACACGGTGTATATTCTCAGGAGACTGCTCAACTTTACAATGCTAGTCATCCCTTTTATACCAAATATTAGGCTTTAGGCAAACATTCCTTATTTACAGTTGACCATTCACATATTTTCACGACAAAGAAAAAGCAGGATCATGATGACAAGCCCATATTTCAGTTTGTCCAGCCCACAATCAATTACCCGGCGAGGCCCAACACTTTTCATCAGATATCGGACGGACCCCTAATAGAAAGGGGCACCTTCTCATCGTAAAGCAGGCCATAAAGAAAGGAACAGAGACAGGTGTGTGTAAGATTAGACATAGTTGTGTATAATAAAGAGTTTTATGCATGTTGTGGCTTGATCCCTAATCTCAATCGGCCACTGGGAAAGAAACAGGCTGAGCAGGTTTGGCTTCGGGCAACGGAGTCGGCTTGCCCAGGTCACACAGAAGTCAGCAAAAGGTGTACGTGTCCATGGACCCGGTCGGCCTTAGTCATCGGCCTATGTGAAGGCAACCATAAAATGGCTGCCGTACACAAAATGGAACCTGAGGGTTCAGAACGGAATCCTTGATTTCAGGGTGATCTCGCCACTCGAATACGACGAAAATACTTGTATATAGTATACTCGTCATTCTCGGTCTGCTGATACCAAAATCGTCATGATACGACGATGTTTATGACACGGGTCCAGAATTTCAGTACCACAGGCCCTCCTTTTGCCCTGACATAGGCAATTAACCTACACTCACGCTAATCTGAGTCCAGGTCTATATTCATAAAATCATTGAGATGTTGCTGTAGCATCATCCTATTACTTAGCTCGTCTCTCGATACAGGTTTCCTTACACATGATGTAGCTCAGAGGCCGCATATAGCAGGAGCACACTGTACACACAGACAGAACAGGAAAAGGACGGCTAATATCATCCCAATGACCATCAGAATCTTCCATCCCCAGGCGGATACCAGTTCCCAGAACCACCCCATCAACGACCAATCTCCTTTATCCACATGAATAGATTCAGAGATCTTATGCAGTTTGGAAATGGCCTGGTACACTGTCGGAGCGTTATCTGGAATGAAAACACAGCAACTTGATTGGATCACTTTACATACCCCACCTCGGTCTGCAAGTATGACATCTAACGCAATTCTGTTCTGAAGAGTCATAAGACGATCCGACTGGAGCTCGGCAGTCAAGTTACTAAGGGCACCGGCAGTTTCAACTACGGTGGATTCAACCACCCTCGTTAATTGCCTTATGTTCCTGCTGTTAACCATAGGTCCCCAAAACGGCAGAAAACCCTTGAAGAAATCTCCCAATTCTTGTCCTGCAGTATCTTCCTTACTGAAGACACCTCTAACTACCCTTGTCTTGTGGTAATCTGCCGCAGCTGTGTAGGTGGGAGGCAAAAGGAACGAAACAAAATATGTCCCCGAGAAGTCAGGGGGCAACCATGTGTATGCTCTATCATGACAGACCAAATAGGTACCCTTAGCTGCTAGGAACGATGGGGAAGTCTGGGACGCAAAAACATATGTCTCAGTGCAGATACTCTTCCCTAACTGAGCTCTGGGATTCTTGCCATTACCTTGCAGACATAGGTGGCCGTGATGGGGTACAATCCAAATCGGAGAGGATCTTTTTGCTCGCTGGTTCTCACTCGGATTAACTCCATATCCGGTCACGTTCCATCCAATATACGCTAGTGTCTCATCTTTCGGGATAGTCTCATAAGAAGTAGCTCCTCTAATCATGTCTACTATACCCTTAACTAGAGCACTATTCTTTGTATTATATTTTACAGAACGTAGGGGGTGGACTTCACGAGCATAGATGAACATCGTTCTGTATGCCCACACAGAACCATTGTGACTGAATGGCAGGACTAGATAAGGAATACCTTTATCAGTGGTATGAGGCATAAGACCACACACCCAACAGTTAGTCGTGTTCACTACTAATTGGTGTTCGTGCAAAAGCTGAACGAAGGAGTTATTGACGAACTCTAATCTTCTAACGGACTCATGTTCAGGTAGAGGGTGAAAAGAATGTGAGGAAACAGTAGAAGGAGGTATGGGCTGTGTAGTGGGTGCAAATGTCACTCGAAAATAAAATAAAACATATCCTATTAAAAACATCATTACACTAAGCAGCATGGAAATGCATAATATCAGAAAACGTTTCTTGGTCATCATTATACACATTTTGGCTTTAAAGTTCATCTCTTTGGCAGGTCTCTCCATCTCGAAAAACTCCATCCTCTAACCTTGCTGCTCGCGGAGGTAGGGTGTTCCGTGCTAAGGAATGCGCCTGTCAGTCCAAGGGAAACGCCCAAGGACCAACCAGAACCGTCGACCTTGTGTCTTCGGCTTGCACTCCAAAGACTTGTCGCCCGCGACCCTACAGCTGAACCCGGATGGTGGTTCAAAAACAAAAATAAAAAAGTTTCTCAGATGAGAGAGCTGCACTTTCAAAAAAAATAGCAAAGGAAAAGGAATGTTTATTTGTCCATAGTTCTCGGCCTCAGATTATAACGGCTTTTTCCAGGTAATGTCTGGTCTTGGAACAAGAGTTCAGGCTCGGTAGCGTCCAATCGAACTGATGGTGGCACGGCGTCTTGCAAAATATTGTCGCTTTCACGCTCAGAATTTGTCCCAATTAAACGTGCATCGCTGAAAGGCAGAAAACGAGGCACAGTCTCAGTCTCAGAGTCGGCAATACCTTCCTGGACCCACCGGTCGCACGGCAGAGGCAAAGGGACCCTCTTACAATGTACGCCGTGGATCCAGTTCTTCTTTCCTTCCACTCGCACTGCGGATCTCGTTGACAAAAGGACTAGATAGGGGCAGGTCCAACGGGGCTGATCATTCTTTGTCCGCTGGAAGTTCTTAACTAGGACCCACGATCCAGGATCGATGATGTGTCCTGGATCTTCAGAAACCTGAGGCAAAGTATCTCGTGAACCTGTTGGTGTAAGACACGCAATTTAGCCGTCAAATCATACAAGTAATCAAGCAGTACAGGGTGTTCAATCTCACTGAATTTTGTCGGTCTTGGCACTCCCCATATGTTGGCCAGGCGGCCAAACACAATCTCGTACGGACTAAGTCCCACTCGTGAATGCACAGTCATTCTTGACGATAAAAGTGCTAATGGCAACGCATCTGGCCATTTAAGACCAGAGCTCGCTTGTATCTTGGCAAGTTTAAGTTTTAGAGTGCCATTGTAGCACTCTACTAGTCCAGCTGATTGGGGGTGATTTGCAGCGTGAAACTTTTGGTGTATACCTAGCCCTTCACATACTCTCTTCATCACTCGACCCACAAATTCACTCCCATTATCACTCCAGACCATTCTCGGCAAACCAAACCTAGGGAAAAACTCTTTGACAAGGGCTTTAGCTGTGGATAAGGCAGTGTTATCTTTAAGGAGATATGCTTCTACCCACCTTGAAAAGGCACAAACAACAACGAGTACGTATTTCAAGTTGTTGCACCTCTCGATGTGGATGAAATCTAACTGCAAAACCTCAAACGGATACCTTGGAGGCGCAAAATGACCAGCTGGAGTTGGAGTTCCCCTACCAGGATTGTATTTCAGACAAACCATACAATTCTTGACCACATTCTCTGCACACTTGGGATTTCCAGCATTTTGCCATACTGGAGCCAACAACTTACAAATTCCTTTCACACTGATGTGAGCCATTGCATGCGCCATTGTAACCACTGCAAGCATGTATGCATCGGGTAACAACCATCGCTGATGCTCTGACAATTCAACCCAACAACCATTTGCGTCTAATTTACCCGTACTCTCTCTCCACACACTCAACTCTTTCTCTGTAGCTTCAGCTTGATTAGACTTCACACTCTCTATCATATCTTCACACATTCCAACGTCACCAATCCATCTTGCAGGGCCCGCAACATACATTCGACTCATCACATCTCTTGCTGTTTCTTTTGCAACTTCATCAGCAAACGCATTACCGCGACCAACGTCGTCAGTAACCTTCTTATGTGCACTGCATTTCACAATCGCGACTTGCAACGGCAAAGTAAGTGACTCAAGAAGCTCATTCACCAACTGACCATGCTGTATCTTGGCTCCATGCGAGGTCAGAAACCCACGCTCTTTCCACAATCGTCCAAAACTATGAGCCACACCAAACGCATACTGGCTGTCAGTATATATGGTCACTTTCATTCTTTTTGATAATACACACGCTCTCGTAAGTGCAATTAACTCTGCTGCTTGAGCTGAATTATGTGGGATACGTGCAGCTTCAACAATCGTATGCAAAATCGTAACCGCATATGCTGCAGTCGTATCACCATTCGGAAGCTTGAAACATGAACCGTCCACCCATAAGGTACCATCACACTTCACAAGAGGAGTGTCCTTAAGATCTACTCTCCCTTTCGTTTCTTCTTCTGTCCTAAGAAAACAATCATGCTGTTCAGAAACATCTGTGTCTGTTACAATCGGCAACAACGTAGCTGGATTCAACGTGTTGCACCTCTTTATGTGCACATGACTCGCTAAAAGTGTCAACTCGTAACCTGACAATTGAGCACTAGTTAAGTGCTGTGTCTTGGTCCTGTTTAGTAAAGTGTCCACTGCATGTGGAACCATTACGATCAATGTATTGTTCATCACCAAACCAGCAGGCTGTCGAATAGAAACAGCTGCTGCAGCTGTGGCTCTCAGACAACTGGGCAACGCTCTAGCTACCGGATCCAAAGTCGACGAGAAATATGCACATGGACGTTGCTTGTCCCCAAAAGACTGTGTCAACACTGACAACGCACATCCTTCTCTCTCATGGACATACAGTGTAAAGGGCTTACTGTAGTCGGGGGTACCCAACACAGGAGCCGAACACAATGCATCACGTAATTCGGAAAAACTTTTCTGACAATCTTCAGACCACGGAAGGGGATTCGGTGTATCTTTACAGGTCAATGCCACCAGGGGTTTGGCCATTAGGGAAAAATTCGGTATCCATTGTCTGCAATAGGACGTGATACCCAAGAAAGCACACACTTCCCTCTGTGTAATTGGCACACTCAATTTTGCAATTGCCTGAATTCTTTCTGGGGTCAGTTTTCTTCCCTCCTTCGATAAGAGATGACCTAAGTAGGTCACTTCTTGTCGACAATATTGCAATTTCGAAAGAGACACTTTGTGATGCAAATTAGACAAATGACGCAACAACGACAACGTGGCTTCTTTACAAATCTCCTCAGTATCTGCAGCGACTAGCAAATCGTCGACGTACTGAATAAGGGTAGCGCCATCAGGTAAAACGATCGTATCAAGCTGTGTTTTCAAAGCCTGACTATATATTGATGGACTCTCACAATAGCCCTGAGGAGTGAGCTTGAACCGGAAGCTTCGACCTCCTAAACAGAATCCAAAGATGTCCCTACTCTCCTCGGCAATCGGGATGCTGAAGAAAGCATTCTTCCAGTCACTCACCGAAAACCAAGTGGCTGAAGCTGGAATCATAGTTAGTAAGGCAGTGATATCAGGGACAACTGGAAATTGTGGCACAACTATTTTATTCCCCTCTCTAAGATCAATCACAAACCTGTAAACAGGTGGCTGAGAAGGGTCAGTACGCTTCAAAACAGGCAGAACAGGACTATTGCAAACGTTGCCTCTTGTTTCTTCAATTACATCTTTTTCAATCAGATCATAAATGATCGCTAGCAACGCCTTTTCACCTTCACTAGAGATCTTGTATTGGGGAATGCGTGGCATTTTAACATTGGCTTTCAATGTCACGACATATGGTGGTATTTCCAAAAGACCCACATCATTAGGACCAGTAGCCCAAAGAATATCAGGAAGAAACGACAATTCTGTTGGAAGTTTATCCTTCGACAAATACATTGGGGAGACCACTTTCTTACCCAATGTAAGTTGTACTCCCGAAGGAGAACAATACAATGTCGCATACAATCTTTTCAACAGATCCAATCCTAACAAGTTCTCACTACAACCTGTCGTCAGAATAAGGGATGCTTCGAATTCACAAGGTCCAACAGAAAGAGGCATAGGACTAGAAATCGGGTTCCTAACCGGGGGGCGCCAGAAAAACCTACTGAAACATTCGTCTCGCTAGACAAAGGTGCGCCAGGGAGTTTTAGAGTGCATAATAGAACTCTTCGTAGCACCAGTATCCAACAGAAAAGGCTCTGACACACCTGATGTAATCACCTCAACATAAGGTCCACTCTGATCTACTGGAACTGAAACAACTCCCTCTCTTTGTCTATAGCTGTCCTAGCAATCATCACCTTCCGTATTCTCACCTTCTGCATAATAGTCATCAGCATAGTACTGAGTCGTCCTACCAGATGCGTTATTCTGTTGATCAAAACTATTCATTGAATTTTGTGAAGGAAAGGAACGTGTGTTCTGGGGGAAACCTCCACTTCCTCTACCTCTAGATGCTTGTGGAACACCTCGACCTCTTGCGCTAGGAACACCATTCATACGCTGTAACAAAACAGGACAGCTACTTTTAAAATGACCCTCTTCTTTACAATATGCACACTGATTAGGGCCTACAGGAAAACGTGGTTGAGAAAACCCGAACCTTTGCGAGTTTCTCTGAAACTGCTGGGGTTGCTGATAATCACGCTGACCACCACGAGGCGGATACGCCTGCTGTAAAAGAACTTTTGTCTTCAATTCTTTAGTTTTCTTGTCTGCTCTATCCTTCTCATCCTTATCTCTATTTTCGTAGTACTGTGCAGTAGCCAATATCTGTGCTGAAGAGGAAACGGCCCAAGAACTCTCTGAATCTTTCAATTTCTTGAGAATAACAAAGAGACCCGCACAAGGAAAATTATACATAAATTATATTTCTTGCTAGAATATGCAATAGTATTTACAAATATACAGGATAAACGCTTTCCAAGAAGAAGTGAGGTCCAAGTCTTGAGAGTTGTGAAGGAGGACTTTTTATTCATGAACAAGCATGTTGAAGATTCAAAAAATTGCTAGCAGCCAACGCGTTTCGTCACCACTGTGACTTCTTCAGGGCTCTAAGGTCAGTTGAACTGTATTAAATAGAGCTTGCGTCGCTTGAACAGAGATACATCAATGAAAGCACATTCAAAATCCTCTCTCCTAGTTCCTTTAGTATTTAGTCTGACTTCTCAGTTATTCCATCTAATGTACAGCATTTAACGGTGTTCCCATCTGTGTCACAAGGATAATATCAAGGGTAATCTGATATATCCCCAATAGCGTCTTGTTTGTTTTTTTTGTATATTCAAATGTTGTGGTATTATGGGACCATCAGAAATTCTTCAGTAAGTGACGGGCATTTTCAGCGTGCTGCCGGATTCGTGTGCATGGTCCCTTCCCAGTAAGTCACTTACTGGGAAGGGACCATGCACACGAAGATACCCTTTTCTCTTTTATTCCTCTTTGCTAATTTAATTTCTTTCTGTTTGGCTTCCTTTCGCCATAGGCGGAAAGAGTCAAACATCGCCGGCCGGGCTTTCTTCTTAAAAAGTCTAACCTCTAGATTATCTAAAATCTCTGTGTCAAAACTACCATATTGGGGCCACTTTAGAACACCATCCTTCCTGGTGTATCGGATCCATACTTCATTATATGTGATGGGGCCTACGCCATGCTTCACATAAAGCTCATAGGTTGGAGTTCCAATCGGAGGAACCGGACACGAGTCCTCCAATCGGGAATCCCTATTACAACCAAGACAAAACAAATTTCCAAGTCTGCTAAGACCAGGCATCTTCGCTCTCTAGTCTAGCTTCAAACTTCAAAGGATTATCGAATACGATAGTCTCGTGAATACACGAATCCCTCGGCTTTGGTACTTGCAAGTTCCAAATCAAAGATCCCAAGGGGATACCCAAAACTAAGAACCAAAACTAAGGACTGGGAGACGCTCCACTCATACTTAACTGAGGTATCGATGACGTCACCAGAAGACTCGTCTATCGTCTCGCTCTACAAATCATCAAAGGGTCCAAGACAGGGCGATAGTCAGGGCAGCAGTCCTTCGTAGCCGTCGGAAAGCGGGGAACCTCGCAGCAAAGACTTTCGGACCACGCCGACATACAGGGGTCGATGAAGTGGTTGGCCTTCCTCCAGAATTTCACACGAAGCTCCTCACGAACCTCAGGCTTAGACCGGTACCGCTGAAATCGCCCCACGTTGGGCGCCAAATGAAGTACTGGGTTTTTAAGAACCGAGCGGTGCCAGGGGACACACCCAAAGACTTCGAGTTCTCCTGTCTCAGACTACAGAAACGCAGAGACTTCTTGGTGACTTCAAAGATCAAATTTATTGGCTGCAGCCAGTAACAGGTATCCTAGAAGTACAACACGGTGTATATTCTCAGGAGACTGCTCAACTTTACAAAGCTAGTCATCCCTTTTATACCAAATATTATGCTTTAGGCAAACATTCCTTATTTACAGTTGACCATTCACATATTTTCACGACAAAGAAAAAGCAGAATCAGGATGACAAGCCCATATTTCAGTTTGTCCAGCCCACAATCAATTACCCGGCAAGGCCCTACACTTTTCATCAGATATCGGACGGACCCCTAATAAAAACGGGCACCTCCTCATCGTAAAGCAGGCCATAAAGAAAGGAACAGAGACAGGTGTGTGTAAGATTAGACATAGTTGTGTATAATAAAGAGTTTATGGCATGTTGTGGCTTGATCCCTAATCTCGATCGGCCACTGGGAAAGAAACAGGCTGAGCAGGGTTGGCTTCGGGCAACGGAGTCGGCTTGCCCAGGTCACACAGAAGTCAGCAAAAGGTGTACGTGTCCATGGACCCTGTCGGCCTTAGTCATCGGCCTATGTGAGGGCAATCATAAAATGGCTGCCGTACACAAAATGGAACCTGAGGGTTCAGAACGGAATCCTTGATTTCAGGGTGATCTCGCCACTCAAATACGACGAAAATACTTGTATATAGTATACTCGTCATTCTCGGTCTGCTGATACCAAAATCGTCATGATACGACGATGTTTATGACACGGGTCCAGAATTTCAGTACCACACCTCTCCTCGCGGTCTTCACTCGTCCCGCAGCCCGCTCCAAGGATCCACGGCTTCAGAGCGTTCTCCGGGGGCATATTCGGCATACAAGGAAGAATGGCAAGTTTATTCCCTTTCAAGGGAGGGGTTAACTGGCAGTAAAGATCATATGTATGGTCAAAGAGGTATGCGAACGAAAGCAGGAATTCGTTTTTTCATAGGGGGAATCCAGCTGCAGCCGTTTAGCTGGCAGCCGCCATGTTCCTCCCACTCGATCGCTGTTTATCCTTTTGTAAGTGTAACCTGATTTCAGACAGGTTTTTTGTGGCCTAGGAAAAATTTGTATTAATACTACTGTTGCCCTGTCCTAGGAAAAGTATCTAGACTCAGGGGGACCCTTTTTTAAATTGAACTTCCAGTGTTCATAGCCACCTCTTGTCAATTTAGCAATAAACAAATTGGAATACAATAGTTTTGTATGGGTCAATATTACCTTAGGGGTAGAAGTATTTATTTTAAAGTAATAGGATTCTGGTTTGGACCTGTCAAAATCCGTAAAATATGTCAATTTCTTTAACCGGGTTTTTGAGCTCCCTTCCAATGGAGCTGGGCAATATTCCCTCTGTGTGTAATTAAAAACATTTCTAAATGTATTAGCTTTATGCTGGTAAAGCCTATTAGACAGGATTTTACATATGGTCAAAGCAAAGTGGTACATGCATTCCACACTGGCATTGAGCTATACCCCCACCCGAAGCGGTGCAAACAGACAGTCCCCCCCACAGAGGGCCAAGAGGACGTTTGCTCCAATTTGCCCCACTTGGAGTGGGTGGGAGTGTAGAAAGCTCACTCGATACCAGGAATTTATATGTTTAATTATAAGATGGGATCTGGCCCATCCTGACATCAGGGCTCACCACCACTTCTAAAGTCTCAAGATTCTTTGTGCTCCTTGGGTGACTAAAGCATCCCCATATCTTGTTGCATGGATTGTGCACATATACAGAACTTTGTGCAAGAAACCAGGACCTCGGTGTATAGTGGTGTATCAACTACCCACCTTAGTGCCCAAAATCCCAATCTGACTAACTATAGTGTCTCATTCGTTCTCCACACTACAGCGAAGCTACCAATGATTAGACAACCCAGAACATGTCACTCCGGCTCTCTCAGGAATCGCGGGAGAAAGAACACTGTTTCGCTCACTGGATTATATTTGTCCACAACATGAGTAATGAGAGACACTGTATAGTTTATAATGTTTATTTTAACTAACGTGCTCTAAAAGGCAGTACATTTGCTATTACTAACAGCCGAATACATAAACACAATCTAGTGAGTATTGTTACAATTCCATAGAACATGAACGGGGATATCATTTTATAAAGCTGGTGGAAAACAGCCTTCTGTGCCTTGCCACCCTCCGTGCGCCAGGATCTAGTTTAATATAAAAATAGAAGAACTCTGGGCTTTGTCAGGGGGACCCATACCTCCAAGTCTAGATGCAAAGGTTTACATCTCCGGACAAGTACAGCTCTTCTCACTGGAAAGGTTTTTCTCCAAGTGCCTCGAACATGCATTCATGAAATATTAAAAGCCCTCGATTTTCAGCAGTGCAGCTGTGCTTCATGTTATGTCTAGGTGCGGGGGACTGACCAGAGCAGAAAAACAAGAGACATTGTTTTTCGACCTTGCACATCATGTACAGATGAAAACCACAGAGAACAGCAAGGAACGCGAAAGGCAGACGCTTCTCATGTGAACAGGCACAAGCAGAGTCTTGCTGAAAACAAAGTTGTGTAGTAACATGCGCAAAAACAGCAGCATGGCAGCCAAGCTTGTGCTAACTTAGCAATGTCTGCAGTCAATCTACCAACCTCACTACACCCTCTCCTGGTAAGTCTATTGGATGTAGACATAGGACGAACACAGACTACAAGAAGTGAGAGCAGAGTTCAAGAGCGATTATAATTTGTTGAATTTTAAAAAAAGGAAAAAAAATTGTAAATAGGGGCCAGGTAAAAAACTTTAGCTGGAAAATACAATTAAAATCTGGCACAGAAGTGTATGGTGAACCAGCCATATTAATCCATCAGCGTGTATGCACAACAAACCGCAAAAGCTTCCAAAAGGAAATCATTGTCCTCGGTAGCAAAAAGTGATGCCATCCAATTCAGCAAGATGAATGAGCATTCATGTTCCTCACAATAGGGTGCGTGCATGAGCATTGCAGGAAAACTTGCGTGATATTCGATGTAGCTGTGTTGTAGGAGATTCTGCGCAGCCATACAGACATCCCATTGTGGCAACACTTCAAGTGCAGCCGCACGCTCCATTAGTGCAACTCCAGAATATTCTTGTTCATGGGCCACAAAGGGACCCATTAACAGGTTGTAATCCGGGTCTGAACATGACGTATTGGAGAGGCAGATATTCAACGCCCATGAAAAGGAACATTGTAAACATGAGAAGACGGGTTGCACGCAAGTGTATTTCGCAAAGTGGAAAGACAATCCATAAGCCACACTGAGTGTCGCCAGTGGAAGTGTGCCAAAGCATTCAAGCACACTGTTCCGGAGCATTTGCAGCCGGCCTGGGTTGTGCAGGACCACAAAAGGAGCAGCCATTGCATAGCAGGCAAATCAATAGCAAGATTCCAGCAACTATGGCAAGTATTAAGGGTAAACCACCAAAGACGCTGGAAAAATTAGAATAAATAAATGCTGGTATTACACTGAATATACTCTGAAAGGAGGTCACAAGGCAAGAGCCAACAACCTTAAAAAAGTGTGCCAGGCCGTGTGTATCAGATGCATTGAAAATGCGATGAATCAATTGAAATGCAGTTGGAGGTTAGTATTGAGAAGGGCCTGAATCTCAGAATGGGTGCTAGCCACCTGCAGCACAAAGGTTTTGCGTGCAAAAGTAAGGGGGACTTCCTGTTGGAATAAAAGGGCTCTTATTCTGCTCAACTTATTGAAGTCTGCTTTCAAAGTTGGTATGGAAGGCCAAATCGAGTAAGGAAGCTTCCCAGGTGGGGGCGAAAGAAGCACATTTTTACATCAAGCTACATGCTGTGAAACTGTCACAATGTACAGTATGCTAGCCAGCAAATCGCAACATTCTTGGTTATTTAAAAGGAGATAGCTACTGTTGGCAAGCTGCATGAAATAGGGCTTTATAATTGGAACTGGAATACCTTTTAAAACACATGCATGGTTCGGGCGGTAACACTACAGGCACCGTGTAATTGTTTTTGCAAACAAGGGAACGACCTACTGTAGAATCACAGGACTCCCCGGTAAGTGTACCTCTTTGTCCTCCCGCATTCATCTGTATGTAAAAGGCAAGGCCCACACTTCATGCAGAAAGGTGCCATCTAAGGGTTCATGGAGGCCTAACAGGTGATGCTTCATGCAGGAGCTAAATTTAAACACTGAGAATGGTAAAGGGATAACACCATGTATGAGCCAGACAGCAGAGTCAGTCTCAGCCACGGAGAAGGGTAAAGGGTCTACAATGTGTAGATGGGTGTATGTTGCATCTTTCATGGACATAAACTGCTGTTTGTCTGTCAAATGAAAAGGTCAAAACAAAGCAGATGCGTTTAAATAATCCCATGGTACTTTCCCCATTTTTAGAGTCTGTAAAGTCCCTGCAAACTTCATCACAAAACACAATTGATTTTGACCATGATATAACACAGACACACCATCTTGTACAATATCAACAACAGATGAAACAATATTATCTAATGTGTAGATGCGGGAAGACAAAGTGTTTTTTTTTTAAGTCTTTATTCGTGACTGCATCAGTTATCACATTTTACAGTTATACACTTTATCATCATACAGTCTTTTCTCGTTTTCTCCCATTAACTTTCGGCCGATTGACGTGTGACCTTGCTCAGTTCTTCATTAAGTCAGATAGATATGAATACCGCTTCGTACATCAGCGGTCGTGCTGCGTTAGTATCACATAGTCGCCTCTTAACCTTTCTCCATCCCAGCCAACTCCCACCCCATACGTCTCCCGGCTTCTCCATTGGTTAGGCAATGTGACCATCGGCATAGAGGCCCAGGGGGTCAGTCCTATCCAGAAAGCTGTATTCGCGCGGTGCTGACTAACCTGTGTACTTGGTGGACATGTCTTCCCCTTGTATTCCCCTTATTCTCCACTCTATAACTCCAGTTATGGGGTATCCGCCTGTGAGGGCGTCAGGTCTATGCCCTCTATCTCCAACAGCATCCGCTCCCAGTCCTGCGCAATTGGGTGTTTCCGGAGCCACTTCTCCTCCTCTCTATGCAGGACTACACCCTCCGCCTTGCCCCACTTCAGCAAATCAGACCACCACACCTCCACAACTGGGGGTCTGGCTGATTTCCACCTCATAGTTATGACTCTAACTGCCAACAATAGTGCCAGGTCTAAGAGCTTCAGCTGGGCCTTGTGGTTCTTGGGTCTTTTCCTATGCCCTATCAGACAAGGCAGTGCCCCCTCCGGTATCTGCAGGGCTGTGACAGTGTTTAGTATATGGCGGACTCTCCCCCAGTAGGTGTGTAAGCGTGGGCATGTCCACATCATGTGGAGGAGACCGGCCTCATCCATCTGACATCGGGGGCAACTATGGGAAGAATCAGGGAACATCCTATGGAGCCTCTGGGGGGTAAGATATGCCCTATGCAGCACCATAGCCTGTATGAATTTGAACTTGACATTTCTGGACACCCTTCTGTGGTGTTCGAGGACAATTTTCCAGGCCCCGTCTGTCATAGCCTCTCCTGTGTCTAGAGTCCAGGTGTCTCTGAGTGTAGTAAGAGGCAGAGCAGCATGTTCCCTAATCCCTGTGTAGAGCCATTGCACTAAGTGTCCCCCAGTCCCCATATAATGAAGGAGGTGTACTAGTTCATGTTTTTCAGGTTTACAACGCTGTGGGGCCCATGTGCGCCGTACATAGTGTGTCACTGTGGCATGTAGGAAGTACAATCGTGGTGGGGCCCCCGTTGCCTGTACGAAGGAGGCGTGATCCAGCAATGTGTCGTCCCCAAACAGGTCGCCCACTCTGCCAACCCCCGCTTCTATCCAAGGTTGTAACCTGCGTTGTGCCAGACGTCCCTGCAGTGTTGGGAGCCCTAACAGGGGGATGTTATCTGCATACGGTGTGGTTCCCGCAGTGTACATCAATGCCTTACGCCAACACAATAGAGCAGTATGTAAAAGGGGGTGGCAGTCTCGAGGGATCATGGATCCAGGCAATAGAAGGGAGTGCAACTCTCCCCGTTCTAATCGGTCCTGCGTGATGTCAATTTCGTGTAGATTCTTACCCGCCACCCAGCGTGACAGCCATTGCAATTGACTTGCGTAGTAATAACCCCGCAGGTCTGGTACCCCAAGACCTCCCTGTCTGGTGCTCCGTTGTAGTTTCTTGAGACTTTTTCTCCGTCGCCCAGAGCCCCATATGAGGGTAATCAGGATCGTGTTTAATGTAGCAAATATGTGTCGTGGGAGGAGAACCGGCAGGTTTACGAAATAATACAGTATACGGGGAGCATGACCATTTTAGAGACTGCTATCCTACCCATGACGGACAGTGGCAAGGACGTCCAAAAGTTTACGCTACTACGGAGGCTGTTAATGGCCCTCCGAACATTACCTTCAATCTGGTCTTCCGGTCGTCTGTAAACGTTAATGCCCAGGTACTTGACTGTGGTCGGCACTATCTGGATCTGGCAGTCACCAAATTGTATATGGGAGGGTTGTTGCCCTTCGCAGAAATAGAAGCCCAGCGATTTTGTCGGGTTAATAGCCAGGCCAGACACAGCCTCAAAACGGTCAAAAATGGTTGCTAAAGTCGAGTGGTTCCCATCTAAATCTTGGAAGTACAATAAGATATCATCGGCATAGATTGATATCAGATTATGCGTTCCCCCAATGGAGATGCCCACCCTGTCCATGCGGGTTCGGAGGGCTATCGCTAGGGGTTCAAGTGTCAGAACAAACAACAGGGGCGATAGCGGGCAACCCTGCCGGGTGCCTCTGTGGATGTCATAACTATCCGAGATGTGCCTACCAGTGCGTGCTCTGGCCGTCGGGCTTGTATACAATAGACAAACTCATTTGATTAGGGAGTCGGGGAAGCCGAAACGCCGTAGGACCTTGAACATAAACTTCCATGTCAGGGAGTCCAATGCCTGCCGGAGGTCCAAGGCTAAACAGCCGGCCTGAGGAAGGTCTATTGGCGTGGCAGACATGAGGGCGTGGAGCCTCCTCATATTCTGGGAAGTGCTCCTCCCTGGGAGGAAGCCGCATTGATCCGGGTGTATTAGGGTAGGGAGGTGGGCCTGTATTTGCAGGGCAATAGCTTTACTAAGTATTTTATACTCTGTGGGGAGCATTGAGAGGGGTCTATAATTATTCAAGTCAAGGGTGTCCCTACCAGGTTTTGGTATGGATATAACTGAGGCTTGCATTGTCGAGACGGGCAGGTGACCAACCTCATAAGATGTCTTATAAATACTCTCCAAGATGGGTACTAGAATTGCAGAATAAGTCTGGTAACATTCTACAGGTAGCCCGTCCATGCCGGGAGTTTTACCTCGATTGAGGGAGCGGATCGCTATTCTGATTTCCTGCTGTATGATGGGTCCGTCCATCCCGGTTTGCTCATCCCGGGTCAGGGTTGGGAATGGTAGGTCCCTCAGAAAGTCTACCATTTCATCTCCGTCACTCGCGGGGGGAGGGGCATACAGCATTTCCAGGTGATGCCTAAATGCAGCGTTAATATCCGCCTGTGTGGACAGCACCCTTCCCGCCCCATCTCTAATCTGTGTAATCACTGGGACTTCGGGGCTGTCTCGTACCAGGCGAGCCAGCAGAGCCCCTGACCTGTCGGATTCTGCCTGCTGGCGTCTCAAGTAGTCCTTTTGATCAATAATTCTTAATGTTTCCAGGAGTTCCGCATGCTCTATGTTGCATAGTTGCTAGTCCCCACTGCGCCTAGGGTCTTCTCCTGCCGCCGTCTCTAGCTCCTTTAGGCGGTCTTCAACTTCGCAGAGTTTCCTGTGAATTTCCTGCCTGGTGCCCACTAACTGACCAATGGCAGCCCCCCTTATCACAGCCTTCAGTGCATCCCACACCGTCAGGTTCGAGGTCGCAGAGTCCCAGTTCTCCCGGAAGTAGTTGTCCATTGTATCCGATAGGAATGCGCGGAAGGGACCGTCCTCTAGTAGTAATGGGTTAAGTCTCCAGGTGGGTACCGGGGACGGCACCCACCCCCACTGCAGATCGAGTGTCAGTGGTCTGTGGTCAGAAGAGGTTGTAGCTAGGTATTCTGAGGACACACATTTAGACAGCAGAGAGTTGGTACACAAGAATCTGTCTAGGCGAGTATGTAGGGCATGTACCGGGGAATAATAAGAGTATTCCTTATGTATTGGGTGCAGGGTACGCCATACGTCTGTCAGTCCCCATCCCTGGAGCCAGGTTTTAAAAGATTCCGTCATTCTGTGTACCCCAGTCGTCGGGAGGGGGGGATGCGATCTATCCAAATCAACATCCAGTACCAAGTTCCAGTCCCCACCCAAGATCCAGGGGATGTCCATCCAGTCAGCTAAAGCCCGGCCTACTTTTGCGAGGAACATATCTTGGTCGAAGTTCGGGGCATAGATGCTGCCCAGAACCAGTAGTGTACCGTCCAGTGTGCCTTTCACCAGTATATATCTCCCTTGGTCGTCTACCTTCCTCTCTATTTCCACAAAGGGAGTACCGTGTCGCACCCACATGGTAGCCCCCCTGGAAAAGGCTGAGTATGATGTAGAAAATATAGTTCCCCTCCATTTCCTTCGTAGTGTGTGTGCCTCGGACAGTGTTAAGTGGGATTCCTGTAGGAACAGTATTTGAGCCTGGTGACGGAGTAAAAAAGCATGTATTCTATGCCTTTTGTATTGCTCCAAGTCCTCGTACATTCCAGGTAGTCAGCCTATATTTCCCCTTCGTGTCAGCCATACTTGGATTCAAACGCCACATTAGACAGTGCCTTGTACTGTAGTGCATATATTACCAGTGATAGCCAGGAGACGTATTTCTTCCCACCCCAAACTTGAACTCTATAGGCGCAGCCTAGGAACATTGCTGTGCCGAACAAGAAAATGCAAAACATAACAAACCGATCATTGGTGCATACGCCTTTGGGGTGTCGACTAAGCATGTACCAAGTCCACGTATTGATACATTTCTGCGCTGCCGGCTCAACGGTGCCGCCAGGAAGTCTTTATGTAAGTATCTATTTCTTGTAGCCTCTGGGGGGGGGGGTCACCCTCGTAACACCAGGCCACAGCCCCCTGCTGGAATGCAAGTTGTGAGGTCTACGCATCGCAACTGTCATGTAATAGGCATACCACACGGAAACCTAGCCCCAGCTTCCAGATATAATAACAGACTCATCTCTTTCCTCCCAAGGCCCTTGCCCCACCCCCGCACTCAGCATATCAACCGCTAGACAACAGATAAAGGAAATCAGTAGAGCATAGGGCTACAGGCCGCATCATGTTGCACAGTCACTCCTGTCCATTGTCCAAAAGTTTATCTGCTGCTCTCGGCGTCACAGTCGGGAACAAGACCATGCTGCGTTCCGAGTCCGAGTGCAATGTACTGTTGTCGGTGTCCGTGTTAATTACCTCTCGGAAGGTGCCCACCATTGCGACGGCGCCCATCTGGTCCTCTTTCTGCTCGGTTTTAGAGGGCTTGCGTCGTCTTGTCCGCGTGGTCTGCGTGGAGGAAGCTCTACCTGCGCGTTCCGAGTCATTCTTGGAGCTGTTAGACGATGGTCTTTGAGTCGGTCCTGGATTCTCCTCGATGTCCATTACCTCTAACCATTCCTCCGCATCAGTAGGGCTCTCGAATAAGTGGGTCTTATTGTCATGTATTACCTTAAGGCGAGCCGGGAACACTAAGGCAGAACGGAGGTTGGCTTTCTGGAGTCTCTTTGTGATCTCAAAGTAAGAGGACCGTTGTTTTTGCACCAGGTTAGTGTAGTCCGGATATAGCGAGATGCGTCGATTTTCGTATTCAATGAGAGATTTCTACCGGGCTTTTTGAAGCAGCATGTCTCTATCTCTGTAGTTAAGGATCTTAACAATCAGCGGTCGTGGCGGTTGTCCCGGTCTCGGCCGTCCGGTGGGGATTCGGTGGGCTCTCTCCGCACAGAAGAGCGGCGACAGGCCTTCCGTGGTCACGTAATCTCGGAACCATTGTTCCATGAATTCTGTTGCGTGGGTCCCCTCACTCCGTTCCGGAAGCCCAATGACGCGGATGTTGTTGCGTCGGTTGCGGCCTTCCGCATCCTCCACGTGCTCCATTAGGGACGTCACTTGTTGTTGCAGTTGTTGGATGGAGGTGGTATGGTCGGCCACCGTCGGGGTGAGGTCTGTCAGCGTCACACCTTGGTCTTTAACCTTGTCCGCCAGTTTGCAGTGGTCGGCTTTTAATAAAGAGAGATTAGTAGTAAGGACTCCAATTTGTGCTTCCATTGCGACTCTGGAGTCCCTAATTTCTTGAAGTATCAGGTCTAGTTTGTCCGTGTGGTGGTCCCAAGCAAGGGGCTGGCCAGTTGGTGTCAGCGTGGACCCCTCTGATCCGGTCTCTGAGGCGTGTCCCGCCGTCAATGGGCCTTCTTTGCCTTCCAATGTTTTCGTCCCTTTCCGTACCATGGCTGCCGCATCCAGGTGTGATCAGTGTCCAGGAGTGGGGTATGTTTTGGGGTGCCTCCTAATGGTACTATCCTCCCTTGCCAGGCACAGCCCTATCTTCGTGTCTTTGAACGTTGTCGGCGGAGGTTCGCCGCGTCGTACAGGGTCCACCCGGGTCTCTCCTTGGCGGGCAGTTGTTGGTACCTGCAGGCCTCCGTCCAAGGGAGCAGGGATGGTGCCACCCGTAGTAGAGCAGGCTCCCCCACAGTCTTTCTTTCCCCCCCTCGAAGGCGCACAGCAGTGGTCCGGGCGGCCGCCACACGGCACAGGGGGGCAGTACTGACCCTATAGCTTCCTAGGGCCCCACCACACGGTCCTCCATCTTTGGTCCTAATGGCTGGCAGTGGCTTCGTTCCCAGGCCACGACAGGGGGGGAATAGGGGGGGAGGGAGAGGAGCAGCTATGTTCTCCGTGCAGCACCCCTGCACCCCCCTACCTCCCGGTGTCCATCCAGGCAGTTGCTCAGGGCCGCCGAGTCGGTGCGCCAATCAGGCCTTCCTGGCCGGGTCCCGTCTCGGCAATCCGTCACGTACGTGGTGGCGTACTCCCGGACCAGCCCAGGTCTCCGTTGGGGTTGTGATCGGCCTCGTCATTGTCCGTTGCAGCCGCTATGCAGGGCAGGGCCCCGAGCAGTCAATCGGGTGCAGTCCCGGTACTTTCCGGCGGCTGGCGCCCTGCAGTCCGGGCGTGCCCTCCACTTGAGGTCCCGGCTTCTCGCAAGGAGGTAGGCCTCAGGCTCCCCGCTCTTGGCCGCTCGACAATCCCAGCCTCCAGGATCGCCAGAGTTTTACAGAGTCCGCGAGGGGCCCAGCGCAGTTGGGGCCGCTCCTCTGAAGTGTCACTCAGTCCCCCAGAAGCCTCTTACAGGATCATCTCTTCCCGGCGGCACCGGAGCTCTAGCAGACTCCGTCCGCCATCATGGCCTGGTAGCCACGCCCCAAGACAGAGTGTTAATACTATTGCCAACAACAGCAAGTACCTTTTATAGATTTGCCTGATCTATTTCTCTTAAACGTGACGCTGCTACAATTTGTGACAGCTTCAATATTTCATTGTAAGCTGCGTAAATAAATCGTTTTGTTCTTGGACCAGGCAGGTCCTTGATAAAGTCGGCCTAATCAATGTTATTGGATAACAACGATAAATGTTTCACAGACGATAGTGTTGAGTGCTGCAACCACTGTTGGCATAATTTACCCACGGAATAGGTGGTAACCAAATGTGTGTTTACAAAACATGGGTCAGGTCTATCCTGGATGTAACCAGGGACTGGATTATGGAAACGTAATTTGCAGGCATCAGAAGACGTCTTCCAAACTAACCAACCCGTAGGATCCAAACTAGAGACATTAAGGGGCCGATTAGGATGGCGGTTTTTCCGCATCCTCCGGGCCGGCGGAAGTGTCCGCCGGCCTGGAGGATGCGGAAAAACCGCGGCGGAGACTCCAAAGACCCACCGCCAAATTAGGATGGCTGGTGGGTCTGGAATTCCGTCCGCCGCTTTTCCGCCGCGGTCAGCTTCCGACCGCGGCGGAAAAGCTATAACATGGCAGGCGGTGTCTATGAGACACCGTCCGCCATATTATGATGTTGGTGTAAGTATGCTTTTCCACGGCGGCTTTTCCGCCATGGAAAAGCATACGGACATTCACTTTGGGGGCCCGTTGCGGGCCCCCTGGGTGAATGGGGGGTGGGGGGTGCACATGGGGGGTACCTATGGTACCCCCCTGCATTTGCGTACACAAAGCAGCAGGCACCGTGCGGTGCCTGCCGCTTTGTGCATGTAAATGCAACACATGCATTTTTAACATTGCGGCGGGTGCAGCTTGAAGCTGCACCCGCCGCAATGTTAAAAATAGAGGATGTGACCGCCACCCTGGCGGTCACATCCTAATTGCCATGGAGGGACCGCCGCTGCCCATGCGGACGGTCCCTCCTACTCAGGGGTGGCGGACGGACGCAAGTCCGTCCGCCATCCTAATCGGCCCCTAAATGTGTTATTTTAAACTAAAGCTTTCAGGTCCTCAATGGAATAATTTGTTAACAAGCTCCAGTTATGATAGATAGCCGGAGCAGGAACTGCAGGGGCATTCATTTGTTTTGGTGTTGTCAAACCAAAATAAGTAGTTTGGTAAATTGTATTATTTAAAATTGAATTTGCGTTTGGATGAGGCACGCGCCATGTAAAGCTTCAGTATCTCGAACCTGCCAGGATTTAGAGGCCCAAACAGATTTTAAATCAGTGGTGGCCTTCCAGTGTTCATAGCCACCTCTTGTCAATTTAGCAATACACAAATTGGAATACAATAGTTTTGTGTGGGTCAAAATTACCTTAGGGGTAGAAGAAATATTTAATTTAAAGTAATAGGATTCTGGTTTGGACCTGTCAAAATCTGTAAAATATGTACATTCCTTTAACAGGGCTTTTGAGCTCCCTTCCAATGGAGCTGGGCAATGTACCCTCTGTGTGTAATTAAAAACATTTCTAAATGTAGTAGCTTTATGCAGGTAATGGTATCCATAATGCTGGTAACAATATACATTGGCATAATTAGCAGTATTTAAATACAAATCTTCAGCATCAAAGGTAGCATAATATTTCAAATCTGAAAATAAAATTGTATTGCTTGCACATCCCAATCATCTGAACATATATTCTGTTTCACCACATCTCCCATGGAAACACGAAGTACATTTGGTACATTGATTATCTCCGTTGGTCCATGAATTTGGAAATGCACAGCATCCCAGACGAAGCCATCTGTGAATGGAGAGGCGGTAATGTTAACAAGGGTCTGGTCTCCTTTCACGATGTGAGAGGACGAGTGCAGAACCAAAGTCCCCTGAACCAACTAAACAGCAGAGCATTCTGGCAAGTAGTGACCATTGATGAGTAAGAAAAAAACTGTCACAAATCCAATGGACATGAACAGAAAAGCCAGGATGAGCACCAACCAGATGTATGTCCAAGGAGGGACCAAATAAGTCTGTTTAAACCAGGAGACAAAAATACCAAACTTTGTAGTGCCAAATGATGAGGTGGAAGTCGAGTCGAAAGAAAAACCTGCCTGGTTGTGTGTAGTTCTTTGTAAACCAGGCAACGACTCGCTTGTGGGATAACCACATTCAGTTTCTTCGTTACTGGGGGAAGCTTGCGAGACTAGCAAGTGGTTAGTAACAGAATACATCTCGATGGCAGTGTCATTTTGCGCTGTGTCAGATGCGCCAATCACAGGATTCCTTAAAATTTCTGGGCTTGACAAAGCAGGTGTTACACTATTCAGAATTGGCCAGATGTTGTAGCTTGACATTGTCCACTGAGATGTATCTGTTTTCTTTGAGACCAGGAAACGGTAGTAAGATGACTATACGAGTACCCTTCACGCCAAGCACTGGAACCGGTGCACAATAGGAGCGGCCAAATTCTTTTTTGTTCTCCACCTTCTCTCAGACCAGATCTCCAACTTTGGGTAGCCAGCCGGCTACCGGAATCTGTAGTGCAACATACGTGGCAGAGTGTAAGTGTTCAGTTGCAAGACTGTAATGGGTCTCTTGTAAGTCCTGTAACATAGTAGAATGATTATCTGCGTCAAAGGTTCTGGCAGTTGACGCCTTGTCTAGACCATCAAGGTCTGGCACAAACATTTTTATGCCAAGGAGCATTTCGTATGGGGTCTGCCCACCCAGAGATCTTCTAGGGAGATTATTAAGTGCACATTGCACGCTATTCAAATGAGCTAGCCAGTACCTAAGATTCTAGCTGTCAAGGATTGCTTTAAGTCACGGTTCATTCCCTCGGGCCTGTATGGAGACAAAAACTGCACCAGCACCCCCAAAGACTTCATCGCATCCTTGTATGCCTTCGAGACGAGCACTGGACCTTGGTCAGATTGGATGGTACTACAGGCAAAAATTCCCACAAAGACACGCAAATCCCTGATGACATTTCGAGCGTCAGCACTGCGTTGTGGCCAAACCCATATAAAACATGTGCATGAATCAACTGCATCTAAAATTTATTTATAAGCAGTATCTGAAGAAAATGGACCACAGTGATCAAGATATACACAGCCAAAAGGCTTATTGGAAATGCATAGCTGTATTTGTGGTGGATATGTAACCGTAGATGGCTTAATCTGCTGACAAATGTCACAAGATAGTACATAATTACGAGTCTGTTTATATAAACCACGCCACCAGTAACGTTGCTGCAAGATAGAAACTGTTGCAGACACGTCAGCATGGGCCGAAGCCAAGCCTTCATGTGCGGATGTTATCAAAGAAAGTCTGCGGTCCGCGTTGGGAATCAGCCGTTCTTCAATGCCATTAATTCTTACATATGTAACCTTGTCGGGACTTAAATGATAAGAGTACTTTGCAGGGAACCATTGTGGGTACTTACCACCCTTCTCAGTAGCAGCAATAGCTGCCAAATGTCATTATCTATCTTAGGCATGGATCTTGTAACAGCTGCGACTAAACATGTGGCTACTGCTGATTTGGCTGCTTCATCGGCCAAACTGTTACTGACAACGTGTGCTACCACACACTGGTGGCTAAGAGTATGTATAATATGTGTGAGTGGCAGACTTTGTTTAAGGTCTGCCACTCGAACCCAAAGCATTTTATGCTTAAATGCGCTGCCTTTGTAATCCTGATAGTCATTCTGAGACCAAAAGAATAAGTTGTCACTGAAAGACTGAACACAGTAATAAGAATCACTCACAATGAGAGTAGTCACATTAGGATCAGCAAACTCAAAAGCAAGCACCAGCGCACGCAGCTCGGCCAATTGGGCCTTACAGTCACCTAGCGCCTGTGTATGAACAACACTGGACTTAAACTCACCGTTCACCATGGTACCTGCTGTACAAGAGTAGGATCTGCTTCTTATAGTTACCCCCGCTTTTTGCTGATGTTTCACTGTTTTAGACTTAGTCTGGCTGGGATCCTGATACTCAGGACCCCAGCCTAGCTGTTTTCTCCTCTACATTGATTGCATGTACTTTAGGTACACTCCAGATTGGATTCTGGGGTACCCTTATAAGTCCCTAGTATATGGTATACTATGGACCCAGGGCCTAGGTACCCCAGAGGCCTCCCAGGGGCTTCAGCATGCACTGTGCCACCCCTGGGTGACCATTCAAAATGACACAACAGGTCTGCTTCTGTAGCCTGTGTAAGGTAGTGCATGCACCCCTTACTTAGATATAGGTTCACTAGATCTACCTTATATCACTGCACATATAAACATATCAGTCACCCCTATGGCAGGCCTTATTAATCCTGAAAGCAGGGTGCTGGGTTTTGTGTGAGAGGGCGCCCATGCATGAGCAGAGCCCCTCTGCAGCCTTCGGAATCTCTTCATCGGGGTTGTTCTGTGATGCAGCCAACCATATACTCTTAAATGCATTATAATGCTAACTTTAAAACGGCTTCAAGGAATATGTCGTGTTTGCTGTTAAACACCTTGGAATCATACCTCCCCACCAGTAACTGGCGGGGGAGGTATGGTTCCACCCTCCTAGAGGGAGAAATATGACAACACCGGTACAGCCGGTAGCAGCTTTCTCCAGCCTGGCATCACAAGATGGATGCTGCCAGCCACAGGCACGAGTCTGCCCTCCTGCTGCTGGACAAAACTCCGACAGGGGAAGGTGGACAATAGGTTTCCTGTCAAAGGGAGGTGTGACCACCTCCAAGACAGACTTTAGTGTATTGGGGTTGGGTGGGTGCACTCCAAGAGTGCTTTGATGTCTGCACTGGGGGCACATTCGGTGTCCCTGTGCATAGTCCAGCTCAAACCGGTTGCAGGGGCTATCAGCCCCTGCTCTGGTGCAAAACTGAACAAAGGATATGGGTGTAGCCTCTCCACTGTCCTGACCCTCCCATAGGTGGGTCCCCAGAGTTTGTCCTACCCCTTACTTGGGAATAAAGTAAAAACCCCTGACTACAGGACTTTAGATATTACCTGGACTAAACTCTGCTACAGAAACCAAATACTTCGCCAATCTGCACGATGCTGGAGGACTGAAGAATCTCCCTTGGAATAAAGGAGTTATTCCCCTGCTAAGCAGGCACCTAAACGCATCTGACCGGTTTGCATCTCCGAAGCTCCTGAGGACTCAGAAGATTTCTGCAATGTAGGAGGTGGGTTCCCGAAGTCGCTGAGGTCAATATGTGCTCTCAGCAATTTTGAGGCCCGTATGCCTTTTGGGATCCGTACAACCCGAATCCCTGTGCCCTGTGCTCTTTTGCAGCAGGATATGATTTCCGCCAACCCCTGAGGCTGTGCTTTTGGCTGCTTGTAGTCCTGACCCCAAGCATTGTTTGCACTGAAGCTTACTGGCCTACACTCCACGAGTGTTCCGAGGGCTGGTATTTTGTGATTCTTCTTGCGGTCCCTTCGCGATCTCTGGTCCGTTGGCCTGGGGGTCCCTGTGAACGTAACTTTAACTTTCCGTGGGCCTCCATGGTTGCTCGAGATGTGCCCTGACTCTACATTGCTAGGAAGCGGATTTCCTCTGACCGCTTGGGTTGCAGTTGCCAAGGCTTGTTGGTGTTCCATCCGAACACTGACCCTCCAGCACTCAACATCCTTCATGGGACAGCTCACCTCCGGACTTTGGTCATTGTCAACATCTCCTGGTATCCGTGGCTGCAGAATCAAGCATTGCATCAACTCACCTGAAGCATCTGACATCTGTGGGCATTCGTCTACCGAGCCCCTGGTCACCCTGAAGTGACCCAGACTCTCTCCCCTCTGATTTCAGGTTCTTCTCATCTCTGATCCAGGCTTGGATCACACTGGACACTTTTCCTCTTCACAGCAGCAGCACTTTGCAGCATCACGCCATTGAAAACGATAAAGATTCCCGACACCATTTGACACCTATGCACCCATCTTCTTTGGGTTAGGTAACACGAGTACTCCCGTGCTCACATGGGTGCTGGCCTTAGAACCTTCTAAGTTTGAAATGGTTTGCTCAAAGTCCTCTCCTAAGTGTCCTTAATCTTTAAAATTCCAACTGCTACTTTCCCATTGAGTTGTATGGAGCTTGCGGCTGTGTTCTTACACTGCACACATCCCCTGTGGGTACCCTGTGTCACTACCTTAGGTTCCCAGCGATTCAACGTGCTCTAGGGACTGTGTCTAGTCAAGTCGTGGTTGTTATACCACTTTCTTAGTATATTGTTTGGTCTCCCCCTGGAGCCCGCTTTGTATTGTGTTATTTACTGTTGTTCTAGTACTGTAATATTGTGTGCCTTGTTCTGTAATCTCATAAAGAGGTTAGTAGAGAGTGTTTAGTAATAAATACATATATTTTATATATACCTTGTGTGGTTCTCCTTTCATTTGGTCATTCAGGAGGTTATAATCTGGTAAACCAAGCTTCTTGGCATTCCTTTGAGACTTAGCCTGAAGGCTTCTCTCCATAGCTACCACTAGGATAGCTTTCAATAAAGGTTGTCTTTAACCTAATCATCAATAAGGGTCGTTTGGACTGGTGCAAGGTGCCCACTATAACTAGTGGTTCAGCATATACCAAGCCAACTTCTCACACCTGCCACAATAGCACAGGCCATCAAATAAGCATGCTTAGACCCGGTGGCCGGTCACACGGAACCATCGGTGTAAATTATACAATCGTACTCCTCAAGCGGGCGCATAGACAGAGGAGGAGGATGAACAAATTCATACTGCAATAACTCCTGAGTCTGAAGAGAGGAGTCAAAGATAAATGTGACATCCTGAGACATCAAAGCAGTAGCCCATTATATCCAATGAGGATTCAAACCCTTAGAGTTTGGTTCACTCGCCTTTGTCACTGCCTCAAGTGCAGAGTATGGCGTTACCATCAAAATGCATTTCCCCTGTGCCAGTGCGCGTTCCTTCAGGATCTCCATCTGAACAGCTGTTAAGACTTTTTCAAAAGTTGGAAACTGCAGCTCGGCAGAAGTGTACAAATGTGATTTGTGTGCAATAGGTACTGTGTCACCTTCATTAAACGTTAAGTAACTAAACCCTACTGCACCTGGCACAATACGTATTACCAGGTTGGTGTGGTTATCAAGTGTTAACAAGTATTTTGGTTCAAGCAAATCAGATTGTAAAGATAGTAAAATAGCAGAATATTCCGGTAACCAACTGACTTTCGAAAATGTAGGTTGTATCAAAGCATAAAGCGGCTTGATACGCTGGGCGTATTTGGGAATATGAGAACGCCAGAATTTCAAAAATCCCAGCAAAGACTGATGTTTTTTCAGGGTTGTCGGAGGCCGCAAATGTGCGCATTTCTCCAGAAAGTGAGGTGCTAAGCCTCTACCTTCATTATTGAGCTCATCGCCCAAAAACAACACTGTATGCTCTGCGATGTGTGATTTAGCTAAATTAAATTTGTAACCGTAGTGTGCAAATAAAATAATGATGCGGTCTACTCTGCAAAGATGCGGCCACACCTCGTCGTCTGTGAGATAAATATCATCAAAGTACGAGTAAACATCTGGGTCTATGCTGTCTAGTAAAGAGACAACACGGGCGGCAAAGATGCCGGGGTTTTTATAGCCCATTGCTAAACGCCGGAATTGTTTTTGTTTCCCGCCGGCTGTGAATGCCGTCCATTGACTGCATGCAAGGGACAGATTGTGACTGAAGAAGCCGTTGGAAATGTCTAGGGTTGTTTTATATCTTTTACGAACAAGACTGTCTACAAGAGCAGAACTATGGGTATTTTGTACCGCAAAAGTGCAACAATGAGAGTTCAAATGCTGGTAATCCAAAACTATGCGGTGCGACCCATCGGGTTTGGTAACGGTAAAAAGAGGGTTATTCATCGGTGACACACAAGTCTCAGTCACTCCTTGATACTCCAACTGAGTTAGAATCTCAGATATCGGACCTTTTGCTTCCCGCTGGAGGGGATATTGGGGTTGATACCGTGGCTTAGACCGCAATGGTATCTCATGGGGTGGAGAATCTTGATACCAGCCCACATAAGTACGGTACAATGCTGATGCAAGCACCAAAGCCCATTCTTCTGCAAAAGCCTCTGCATGCTTCCGGGGGGCGTTACGTGAAATACTCTGAAGTATCACCTCCTCCCCTTTCGGAGCGTTCAAAACAAAAGGTGAGGGCTAATCTGCCTCTGCCAACAAATTGTCATAAGAAGATGAATAGATTCTCCCAAAAAATCCTTTTAATAACATGTTGTATGTCACCTTCAATTAGAAGAACTGTATCATATAGTCTGTGAGGGGGAGCCACTTGAGTGTCAGCTGTTTCAACTGTAACGAAAGCTTCAGTCACTGTCGCTTCGGAAATGGACGCAGTGCCTGTCGCACTATGGTAACTTCCGCTGCGCTGTCGAGCAGAGTCACAGCCCATGTTAAATTCAGGAGCCGGGTTCTCACTGTCTGTGGTATATCTGGCTGTTAAAGCCCCAACTTTCTTTTTCTGAAACTGAGGGCGCTGACAAGGAAATTCGTCTTGTTTTCCCTTACCTTCAGTCTGCTGAGGCTGCTCACGTCCTTGTGGTGCATCCCAACCTCTGCCGCGATCCTGGCATTCCCCTCCACCGGCTTGTGAGCCTGATGTTTCCTGCAAAGAATGAGGAGAATGCTGATCAGGAACCTGAAACCTGTCAGAAGGCCTAATTCTTGCGAAGTCATGCAAATCATAAGTGCGCTCAGAAGCTTCGGCTATCGGTGACGCAGCACGTGACATTTTTTTCTGTTATTGCTTTCCCTGTTTCTTAGTTCTCCAATTCTTTTTAAAAAAGAGTGGATGCTCATCTTTATCAGACTGGGACTTCTGTTGTGATTGCGTTTGCGGTGGTATTTTAGCAAAAGGTTTACCCCCAGATTCATCATTGTACTCTTTTGCGAGTCCTTAATAGCGATTATTAAGGAATCGCTATTAAAGACTAGCAAAGAGGGATGCATGTAGAAATCGCAATTTATTTTGCGATTTCTACTGCTTCCTTATTTGCGATTCGCTAATTACGAATCGAAAATAAGGAATGGCTTTCCTATTCATTCCTATGGGCCTCATATGGAAGTCATTCCTTATTTGCGATTAGCAATTAGTGAATCGCAAATAAGGGAGCGATTTCAAGGGTGCCAGGGTGTCCAAAGGACACCCTGTAGTACCCCTGAAATGCAAATGTACACTGGTGTTGCGCACACACATGTCCAAAGGACATGTGTGTGTGTGTAACATACAACTTGCATTTTTCTAAGTTTTCGATATTTACCACGAAGTTACACTTCGCGGTAAATAGCGGCCCCATATAGTGAATTCACAATTTTAAAATGGTTCATGAATAGCATTTAAAGAATCGCTAATTGAGATTCCTTAAATGCGATTCTTCGCAATATAGCGATTTCTAGTATAGCGATTTTTGCATTTGGGATGATGAATCCCAAATGCAAAAATAGCGCTCGCAAAGAGCCAGATTCTCAGAATCTGGCCCTTTGCGAGCCAATTTCAGTATGATGAATCTGGCCGTTAATTCTCCAAACTATTGCGGCCAATGGTTTTATAAGCCTGTGCAATTTTTGGTAATTCACGTGGCTTCTAATCCTCTGGGACGAGAGCTAAAGCATTAGCTACTTGAAAGTTGACTGCATCCCCCTTCACGTTTGCAAGGATGAGATCAGCAACTACGCCGAACACTCCCACTAACCTCTTCCCCAACTCAACAGCCCCTGCAGGGCCATGCTCATCATGGACACGCCAATCACGGAAGGGAGTACGGTCATTGAGGGAGTGCCGAAACACTTTGCATATACTGCTGCAACCACCTTACCCCAATTGTTACAATCAGTTAACTCTGGAATCAAGTCTTTAGGCAGACTTATAGTCAAAATCCTGTGTTTCTCCACAGGAGAAGTATTCGGAAATACTGTCTCCAACTGGTCAAGTTTCTCAGCAAGCCAATAAGGTAAATCATCCTTATTGTAAGGACGCTTGCCCATTACCAAATGAACCATGACAGGACTGATAGTAACACCGCCAGGTCCAGCTGGTTGCACAGCAATTCCAGGTGGTCTCATCTGACTGTTGCATGTGACGTATCGTACAACAGGTCTGTGCACCTGTATCAAAGAGGTGTGCATCATGCTGAGTTCTGCCACTTTAACTGCCAGATAACGTGGGTGTGGGGTGTACCTAGCCAAAACGGGCCAAGTGGCCTCATCAATAGATAAAGGGCCTAAACGGATCAGAGTCACTGGGTGTGGGAGGGCGCCATTAAACCAAATCTGGTGTTGCCATGCCATTAGCTGAACTTCAAGATTCTATAGGGTCGATAAACATTAGGAAGGGCCGTGGCAGTGTATTCATGGAACACATTATCAGTTCCATCCACCGCCGGAAAAGTGACCCAAGAATAAAAAACCTCTAAGTGCTGAGCTGGATCAGCTTCTACCACAAAGATAAGATCGACACCCTCATTTGGCACTCCATATGCGGTCAAATGTTGACGGAGTGCAATGCGGCTATGCGCTGCAATATCCACCGCAGCCATGAAGACAAAGAAAGTATAACAACCTAATGCGTGGCAGAACAATAAAGGATTAAGAAATAATAAAAAAAACTTTTAATAACATCAAGCTTAAAAGAACCTATGAAAATATCAACATAGGAGGTTACAACGTCACAGCTGTTTCCGGAAAAAGAAGTGAGGGCATTGTGGACAAGCACAAGTACTACTCAAGCGTCTCGCAGATAAGAACCAGACCAAACATTGGCGGCGCCATGTTGCAGGGATTCTGCACATATATAGAACTATGTGCAGGAAACCAGGACCTCGGTGTATAGGGGTGTACCAACTACCCACCTTGGTGCCCAAAATCCCAATCCGATTAGCTATAGTGTCTCATTCATTCTCCGTACTACAGCAAAGTGATCAATGATTAGACAACCCAGAACATGTCACTCCTACTCTCTCAGGAATCGCGGGAGCAAGAACACTCTTTCACTCACTCACTCATACTTGTCCACAACATGACTAATCAGAGACACTGTAAAGTTTAAAATGTTTATTTTAACTAATGTGCTCTAAAATGCAGTACCCGTGCTATTACTAACAGCAGAATGCATAAACACATTATAGTGAGCATTGTTATAATTCCATAGAATATAAACAGGGATATTATTTTATAAAAGTTGGTGGAAAACGGCCTACTGTGCCTTGCCACCCTCCCCGTGCTAGGAACTAGTTTATTATAAAAATAGAAGACCTCTGGGGTTTGTCAGGGGGACCCCATACTTCCAAGTCTAGATGCAAAGGTTTACATCTCCAGACAAGCACAGCTCTTCTCTCTGAAAATGTTTTTCTCCAAGTGCCTCGAACATGCGTACATGCAATATTAAAAGCACTCGATTTTCAGCAGTGCAGCTGTGCTTCATGTTATTTCTAGGTGCGGGGGATTGACCAGAGCAGAATAACAAGGGACATTGTTTTTCGACCTTGCACATCATGTACAGATGAAAACCACAGAGAACAGCAAAGAACGCGAAAGGCAGACGGTTCTCATGTGAACAGGCACAAGCAGAGTCTTAGTGAAAACAAAGTTGTGTAGTAACTTGTGCAAAAGCAGCAGCATGGCAGCAAGCTTGTGCTAACTTAGCAATATCTGCAGTCAATCCACCAACCTCTCTACAATCTATGGCATGAGATAGGTACCTTCAATACTTTTGGGTGTTGGTCTTCCATACGGGCCAGCAGGGAGGAGCTAAATCCTAATATCTTCCTACTTTCCATGCTGAATGGCTGCATTTTCAGGCTCGGGTTGGCCGTCCCCTAGGGAAACCTACCAAATTCAGACATTTCCGAAATGTAGGCACCCAGGTGAGTCCAGTGTGGTGTGCCTTACGTTGGTGCCATGACCTTTTCATTTCCATAATGCACTGCCAACCCCTAACTTTGTCTAAAATACTCTTCACCTAGCGGTTGCCGTCTAGGCCCGATGAAAATGCTACCCTCACTTGTGTGACTCTGTCAAGCCCCCACATCACAAAAAGCCCCAATTCAGTGTGGGGAAATCGGTAATAGGGGGAGCTGCCATGTTTGGGCTTGGGCTTGGACTTGAAGACCACTCAGGAAAACCTACAAAACCCAGATATTTCTGAAGACTGGACATTCAGGCGAGACTATGGTGGTGTGCCTCGTAGAGATTCCACCCCATTTTCTTACCCGCAGTGCCTTGCAAACCTCAAACTCTGCCTAAAATTGAACATTTTGCTTTAAATTCTGTGATATTAATTTCAGAGATCCACAGTCACTCAATCATAACATTTGTAAAGCGCGTTACTCACCCGTGAGGATCTCAAGGCGCTGGGGGGGGGGTAAGAAGCTACTGCTCGAATTGCCAGGTCTTGATTAGTCTTCTGAAGGCTAGCAGGTCCTGGGTCTGCTGTAGGAGGATGGGGAGGGTGTTCCAGGTCTTGGCGGCGAGGTGGGAGAATGATCTGCCACCCAAGGTTGCTCTACGGATGCGGGGGACGGTGGCGAGGGTACGGTTGGCGGAGCGGAGTTGGCGGTTGGGGGTGTACAAGGTTAGTTGTCTGTTGAGGTATGCTGGTCCGGTGTTGTGGAGAGCCTTGTGTGCGTGGGTGAGGAGCTTGAAAGTGATCCTCTTGTTGACGGGGAGCCAGTGCAGGTCTCTAGGGTGGGGCGTGATGTGGCTGCGGCGAGGGATGTCGAGGATCAGCCGTGCGGAGGCGTTCTGAATACGTTGTGGTCGTTTCAGGAGTTTGGCAGAGGTTCCTGCATAGAAGACGTTTCCGTAGTCCATCAATACAAAAAGGGGGGGACTGGGGTAGGACAATATTTTACGGGGTCCAGTGTACTCGTCCAAAGACTTGTAGCACAAAAGGGGTGTACAAAGTTCCCCGGGAAGAGTGACGGAGAGGGGTGTGTGTGCTAGTAAGTGGGGGGAATCCCCTAGTTGGAACTAGAACCCTCACACACCCAGCAAGCTAGGTGTCATGCTTCATCATATGGGCTCTGCTCCTCGTCAGACTGGCGCTGCAATGTCTGACGGGCTCCCGAAACCGGGGCTCTTTATCGGAGATCTTTTGTTCCCGCCATATGGTGCATGCGTGTGTGAGGGCCTGGGGAGTGTGGTCGTGAAGTGAGTGCTTGATTAAAAAAGGTGAGTCCGTCCACACGCTAATTTTATTCCCGTGGTAGACTCCCTTGGTTAAAAACAGAGGGTGGTGGTGTATGAGGGGAGAAAAAATTACCCTAAGACTGTCAGAGTAAACTTAACTACTACCCTCAATTATTGGTCAACATGTTTCATGCCTAGTGGCAATTCTTCAGGACCTAGTTAGATTGTACCACACAGTGAAAAATATTTAAGTGAAGGGTCAAAACTTTGCAGATAGGTATACGACGTTATTTAGTCAATAATACCGGGGTGCAGGCCAATGGGTCCTGTTTCCGTAGTCCAGCCTGCTGCTGACGAGGGCCTGGGTGACCGTTCTTCTTGTCTCGGTGGGGATCCACCTGTAGATCTTGCGGAGCATGCAGAGGGTGTTGAAGCAGGAGGACGAGACGGCGTTGACCTGATTTGCCATGGAGAGAGTAGAGTCGAGGATGAACCCCAGGTTGCATGCGTGGTCGGTGGGTGTTAAGGCTGTTCCCAGTGTGGTCAGCCATCAGGAGTCGTCTCAGGCTGAGGGGGTGGAGCCGAGGATGATGACCTCTGTCTTGTCTGTGTTCAGCTTCAGCCGGCCGTTCTTCATCCACTCAAAGACGGCTTTTATACCTTCGTGGAGGTTGGTTTTGTCTGTGAGGGGGTCTTTGGTGAGGGATAGGATCAGCTGGGTGTCGTCGGCGTAGGAGATGATGTTGAGGTGATGTAGTCGGGTGACGTGGGCGAGTGGTGCCATGTAGATGTTGAACAGCGTCGGCCTGAGGGATGAACCCTGGGGTACGCCGCAGATGATCTCGGTGGCTATGGAGTGGAATCGGGGGAGGCGGACGCTCTGGGTTCTGCCGGACAGGAAGGAGGTGGTCCAGTCCAGAGCCTTGTCTCGTATCCCAGCTTCGTGTAGGAGTGTGCGTAGGGTGAGGTGGCAGACAGTGTCGAAGGCTGCTGACAGGTCCAGGAGGATGAAGGCCGTGGTTTCGCCGTTGTCCAGCAGGGCCCTGATGTCATCGGTGGCGGCGATGAGTGCAGTTTCGATGCTGTGGTTGCTGCGGAACCCGGACTGGGATGGGTCAAGGATGCTGTTCTCCTCGAAGTAGCAGGTCAGTTGTCGGTTGACGGTCTTCTTGATGACCTTCGCCGGGAACGGGAGCAGGGAGATGAACCGGAAGTTCTTGAGGTCCTTGGGGTCAGCTCTGGGACTTTTGAGCAAGGCGTTGATCTTGGCGTGCTTCCAGCTCTCCGGGAAGGTCGCTGTTTCGAAGGAGATGTTGATGGCTTTCCGGAGATGGGCTGCGATGGTGGCGCTGGCTTTGTTGAAGATGTGGTGTGGGCATGGGTCTGATGGAGATCCGGAGTGGATGGTGTTCATGATTTTGATGGTGTCATCTTCGCTTATGTTGGTCCAGGAGAGCAGGGGATCAGTGCGGATGGTGGCCGTGGGTACAGAGGTCTCATTGGTTGTCAGGGTGGTGGTGACGTTGAGGCTATCTTGGATATCTGCGATCTTGCGCTGGAAGAAGGTGGCAAGGGAGTCGCATAGGTCTTGCGAGGGTGGGATGTCATTGGTGTTGGAGCGTTTCTTCACGATGTTGAAGAGCTCTTTGCTGTTGTGTGCATTGTCGTCTAGGCGTTTTTTGAAGGAGGCCCTTTTGGTGGATCTAATGAGGTGATGGTGTCTGCGGGTGGCGTTCTTGTGGGCCGCGTAGTTGTCCAGTGTTGGTTCACGCAGCCATTTCTTCTCTAATTTTCTGCATGTTTTCTTGGAGACCTGGAGGTCCTCGTTAAACCAGCTGGCTTTCTTGCTGGTGTGTCTGTTGGAGGGTTTCTTGATCGGGGCAAGGGCGTTGGCGCAGTCGTCGATCCACTGTCTAAGGCTGCGGGCGGCGGTGTCGGGGTCGGTGGGTGGGCTCCAGGTGAGGGTGGTGATTAGTTGGTCCTCGGTGACTTTGCTCCAGCAACGGCGGGCGATCTGTTGGGTGCGGTGGTGAGTGGTGGATTTCCTGATGGTGAAGTGAATGCAGCGATGGTCTGTCCAGTGGAGTTCGGTGGTGTGGCTGAAGGAGATGTGGAAGCTTGCGGAGAAGATGGGGTCAAGCGTGTGGCCTGCAGAGTGGGTGGGTGTTGTGAAAAGCTGCCAGAGTCTGAGGTTGGTGAAATTGTTGATCAGGGTAGTGGTGTTGCTGTTGTTGTTGTTCTCGAGGTGGAAGTTCAGGTCCCCGAGGAGGATGTAGTCTGTGGAGGCGAGGGCATGTGTGCTGACGAAGTCGGCGATTGAGTCACTGAACTGTGGCCGGGGTCCAGGGGGTCTGTAGATGACGGTACCTTTGAGGGTGGTGTTGGGATCGGTGTGGATCTGAAAGTGCAGGTGTTCGGGGGTGCTGAGGGTGTCATCAGTGTTGGCCGAGACTCTGAGAGTGTTCCTGTGGACGATGGCGATTCCTCCTCCTGTTCCGTTGGTGCGGTCCCTGCGGGTGATCTTGTAGCTGTCCGGGATGGCTGTCGATGTAGGGTGCCGAGGAGGGGTCAGCCAGGTCTCCGTCAGGAAGGCGACGTCTGGGGTGTTGGAGTCGTGTAGGTCCCGGAGTTCAATGGCGTGTTTGCGGGAGGAGCGGGTGTTGAGGAGGATGCATCTGAGGTGGTTGCGTTCTTTCCCGGTGGGAGGGTTGGCGGGACGGATGCTGGCGAAGCTGCAGTTCCGGCAGGAGAAGGGGCCTTGGGTGCGCTTTGGGGCAGCCAGGAAGCAGTTGTGTGAACGTCTGGTGTTGAGTGCGTGGAGGGTGCTGGCATTGTAGCGGGGACGGGCGCTGTGGGGTTTGTGGGGACCAGGGGTCTGGCACTGGGCGTGGTCCAGGCGTGGACAGGCGCATACGGGCTTGCCTTAGGCACGCCTTTGGCGCGCCCACTGTACGCGTGCAGCGGTCGCCATTTGAAGGGGAGGGAGGAGGGACGATCCGCTGGGAGGCGGGGCTGGAGGGGTCAGGGATAGCCGCGAAAATGGTGGGAATACGAGGGGAAGCAGAAGGGAAACAAGAAAAAGGGAAAGTACAGTGGCAGACAGGGTGTTAGAATAACGAATAAGATAACCAGAACAGAAGCAAATAACCAGAACAGAGGGCAGGCAGGCTTGTTAGAATTAGAATAAAGTTAGAGTTAGAATAAGAAAAAAATAACCAGAACAGAAGAAAATAACCGGAACAGAAGGCAGGCAGGCTCAAACCCTGCCCAGGAGGGCTGGCTGGGCGAACAAGGCAAGACACGACCGGCCCCTGGAGTATAGGTAAAAACACAACCCACGATTGACATCAATAGTTTATGTTGAATAATTACTTCATCTCTAATCCACCTCCAAAACATACAGGACCGTCACTGGGGTTTCAGAATGATGGAGCCAAGAGCAGAGACCTAGCACAGCCTCGCCTTGCGCATGCGTGCCCGGTCTTCGCTCGCGCACATGGCCAGTTAGGTACATGGTGATGAGAAACAGGGTTAAAGCGTAGGTAAGGAAAGAGAGATTGAAACAGAGCAAGATTGAGGTCTGAGGTAAAGAGAAATACTAGGTAAAATAGATTGAGACGAGCTACAGGGAGGTGAGATGAAAACAGCAATTTGGTGAAATTGGATGTGAGGCGGAGAGAGAGTTGAGGTAGAGAGTGGTGGTGGTGTGGTAGAGAAAGAAGCGAAGTTGCTAAGCTTAAATGTCAGGAAATAAAGAGCAGAAAAAGCCTGTTAGAATAATATCATAGCAAAAATATTGACAACCAAAATGTGGAGGAAAGTATATATTGGTAAGTATTGATTTACTGTTAACTTCACTACTACATTGTATATGTATATTGTCAAGGTACATAGATTTGAAGTATAGGTATAGTCAACATATACTTAAGTATATACTTACCTTGTTGATATTTTGGTCATGTTTATTTTTGTTACTGCTTGTGAAAAAGTTAGAGAGATGTCTATTGAGAGAGGTGATATAGAGTTGAGATAGAAAGAGTGGGGTATATACGCAGAGATGTGGAGATAGACAATGAGCACGTTGAGAAAGAATTTTGAGAGACGTGACTCAGAAAGACTATTTTTACATTTCCTCCAAACTCCTTAAAAGTGCAAGGTTTATTCCTGGGGAGGTCAAGCATGCACATTAAGCTCTTGTGAAGGCCCATGGCTAGCTGTAAAAAAAAAAATAATATGCACACCAATACTTCTGACTGTCCAAGATATCTTAATCTGAAAGCCCTTGGAAGGTAGGTTCCTCTGGAAGTTACCCACATTGCCCATGCCTTAAAACAGTTCTGCCCAACGTGAAGGTGGCGCCTCTTTCTCCAAGCTGGCTAGTCAATAGACTATATTGGTCTTGGATGCCTATGCTTTGGTACCAGTGTTACCAGTATGTTTTTCCTTTACCAAGACTCTTCTTTTTTGTCTGTGTTGTGTCTTTTATTTTCTCCTGTCCACTGATGCTCTGAAACTCAGTGCACAAACTTGTATTAAGCAACTGGCATATTTATATCATAAAATAGGGGGGAACTAAATAGCATTATTTGTGGAAAGCAGATTACTGTAGTAGACTGGTCAGTCTGTGTGGAGGTAAGCAAGTACGCAAGGGGAATCTTATGTAAAGTCTGGGTTGTACATTTGCAGTCTCCTTTATAGTTTGAAAGGGCATCTTCATTATTGAATTTTTGTTATGTTCTAGGCAAAACTAACACAGCAACAGAATGAATTCAAGATTGTTTTAAAGGAGCTTGAAGATTCTCTGCTTGCTCGACTCTCTGCTGCATCAGGAGATTTTTTGGGAGATACTGCCTTGGTGGAAAACCTAGAGACCACCAAGCGCACTGCCACTGAAATTGAAGAGAAAGTAAGAAACTTATTTTTTAATTTTCAGTTTTATGTAGCACTTGCCAGGCTAGGGATGTAAAGCAAAGCTTTTTACAAAATGTCATAGGACAACAGTGATATCAGTTGCAAAACGTTTTATACACAATAGAACATGATGACAATGAGTAGGAGAAAACATCACCAAATATATCAGAGGTGGTCATTTAGCCCCTGGTCAACCAGGTCATTGGAGAGGCCCTGGACACCACTTTCCTGACAGATGATATCTGCAGTATCTAGAGAAACCAGCTTTGTGGTGAAAATGTGTGCTTACAGCACATCTGTCAGTGAGGCGGATTCAATCCAGGCATTTCTGTTTCTGTTCAGGGGGTCGCCTCATTTTACTTTTTGCTTACTCAGTGTTCTTTTTAGATTCTGCCTACAGATGGCTTCAGCTTTTTTCTTATATACCTCTTTTCTGCAGTATGATACAAAGAGAAGGCTTTGGGTCATCCCCTTGCTCGTGACTGGATACATTTATTGTCTATCTCAGTTTTATGCTCCTTATTCAATGGCAACTGCAAACACAACAATGATGGACAGAATGTGGATCAATGTCACACATTCACCCCAGTCCAAAGATCTGGGCCCAAATCCATCGTTTTTCCACTCCACACCACCCTGGGTTAGACAATGGCGATATGCAAATCAGCGCTGACCCAGGGTGGTTGTTGTGTTTGCAGTTACCGCTCTAAGTGTACTGGGGATGCTCAGACATGAGTCCCAGGCACTCCACACCACTGGAATCAAGCTAGCCGGGCTGAAGAGAGGTGTTACCTCGAAACCGGGCCGGTCCTCGGATGCTTGTTTCCGTTCTGGGAAGGACATGGCTTTTGTAGTTCGGACTGGACTGTTCCCATGGGGCACAGGGTCAGCGCTGATTTGCATATCACCATTGTCTAACCCAGGGTGGTGTGGAGTGGAAAAACGATGGATTTGGGCCCAGATCTTTGGACTGGGGTGAATGTGTGACATTGATCCACATTCTGTCCATCATTGTTGTGTTTGCAGTTACCGCTCTAAGTGTACTGGGGATGCTCAGACGTGAGTCCCAGGCACTCCACACCACTGGAATCAAGCTAGCCGGGCTGAAGAGAGGTGTTACCTCGAAACCGGGCCGGTCCTCGGATGCTTGTTTCCGTTCTGGGAAGGACATGGCTTTTGTAGTTCGGACTGGACTGTTCCCATGGGGCACAGGGTCAGCGCTGATTTGCATATCGCCATTGTCTAACCCAGGGTGGTGTGGAGTGGAAAAACGATGGATTTTGGCCCAGATCTTTTGACTGGGGTTAATGTGTGACATTGATCCACATTCTGTCCATCATTGTTGTGTTTGCAGTTACCGCTCTAAGTGTACTGGGGATGCTCAGACGTGAGTCCCAGGCACTCCACACCACTGGAATCAAGCTAGCCGGGCTGAAGAGAGGTGTTACCTCGAAACCGGGCCGGTCCTCGGATGCTTGTTTCCGTTCTGGGAAGGACATGGCTTTTGTAGTTCGGACTGGACTGTTCCCATGGGGCACAGGGTCAGCGCTGATTTGCATATCGCCATTGTCTAACCCAGGTTGGTGTGGAGTGGAAAAACGATGGATTTGGGCCCAGATCTTTGGACTGGGGTGAATGTGTGACATTGATCCACATTCTGTCCATCATTGTTGTGTTTGCAGCTGCCTTATTCAATGGCTTTACTCCCTACTCCTTTTTTTCTGTCCTACATGAGCCTGACTTCTTTACAATCATTTTAATGGAGTTGTATCCTTTCAGTGCTGCTGTCGGGAAACAGCTTTCATTTGTATTTTAGAACTCTGAGATCACATAGCTTTCCATGCTCTCTCTACTGTCTGCTAAACTCCCATATGCTCAGCTGTTGCAGCCCCCCTGTGGTAGGTTTCTGCAGGAGTCCCAGGGCATACAGGAGTTACTGGGCTGAGTTTGTGTAAATCGAGCCATTTAAAACTTGTGCCCGAGGATCATTGGACCCAATAGTGTGCACCGAGTGCACTCCTTAAGCACTTGACTCTCAGGGTAGCTAAATCCAAGGGAGGTGGTGCAGGGTTAGAGACTACTTTAAACAAGTATTGAATAGAAGTTAACAATCACTGTCCACTCAGCCCTTTCGTTTAAGAAAATCACTTTATTACTCCTCACAAAATCGATTCAAATATATATTATTCACAGCGGCATTTCATACTGGTACTAATGGGGGCATGTTACAGCGGTAACTGTACTCTTGCCGATACTATGGCGATGAGGAATCTCTGGGGTAATATAGGCAGTGCTGGCAGATTATTTGCGTTTCACACTCATGTTTGAGTGCCAGTAGTACTTCTCTGCTGCAACCCTTTGAACATATTGTTGGTCCCAAAAGTGTATTTTTTTATTGAGACAGGATACACCTGCCGGCATCTCTGTCAAAGGGAGGTGGGATGTGGGGTGTCCGGTCTGACCCACAGGAGGTTGATGTCCAGCCAAAGTTTCTGTTCACTTGTGACACTTATATCGGTGCCTGCTGCTGTATAAGAAACTGTAGCACCCACATCAGTGAAGAAGAGGCTTGTAGTGGTTGTGTTGGTTCTCCTCTTAGAAGAGAACAAAACAAGAACGCTAAAGGTAAGAAGGCTGTCTCTCTCATCTACCCAATCAGCCAAGTGGTGGGAGGGTTATCTCTCAAAGAATAAAGGCCAGGAAAGAGGAGGGGAAAGACTCCATTGCTTTAAAGGAACCCGCTGCTTCCTCTACTCAACATTCTATAGTCTAGCTCACTTCAAACATACTGGAATGTCTGAAATGGCAACCAAAATTCATATTAGTGGTTTGGGCTCCTTCCTCTCCCTCAGTCTTCGGGAAAGACTGGATTTGACTACACTCACAATGGAAGCTAATAGCCGTGGTAGCATGGCTCACACATTTCTAACTCACTCCTGTTAGTCTCATTTACACTGACACAGGTGCCATTCACTGGGCCTAAAGACCTGGTTGCAGTGGCGTAGCTAGACCGTTGCCGCCTGTGGCGGTCCATGCTGCAGCTGCCATGCAGCCATATTTAAGAGCAGGGGTTAGGGGTGCCTATACCTACTGGGGCCTCCCCATGGCCGTGTAAGAACATAGGCTGGTTCTGGTGATGCCGCAGGTAAGAACGGGAGAGGAAGGCTGCGGCACCCAAAACACGTGCCGCCCTGGGCTGACCGCCCCTCTTTGCTACGCTACTGCCTGTTTGCATGGTAGTGGCAGGCAATTGTAAATGGTGGGAGATGTAAATAGGCCATCCCCTAACGGGGAACAGCTGAAAAGGCCTGTTGTGCTTACTGAATCTGATATAGCTACCACTACTGTCAGTCCTCTGCAACACACTGAGGGAACAGTAGTCGCCCTTGTGTAAGGAAGGTGCAGCTGGTGCGCTCCTCTGAGCTCCAATCCCCCTCTTTGACTCATTTTTTGATATACAAAAAGGCCTCAGCGCACACACACACACACACAAACCCACACACACGACTGTCGTGTGCTGAGGTGGGAATCAAATTTCTAAGGCTTTCCATGGTGAACTTGGGGCAAGGGCACGTTGCTCTCCAGAGACATACAGTTGGATCACTCCCCATCCCAAAACCCATCCATTTCCTTCCTACTAAATTGCTTTTATTTTTCATCTGGACCGCTGCACACGAGTACTAGGCCACGCACCTCTCTTCTCATTCATTGTTTCCTCACCTCTCCTCCTTCATGCTTTATCCTTATTTATTAACATTTATTTTTGCAAGAACCGACAAGCCACATTGCTACCAGGCCACTCTTTTGTCGGCCTTGCACACTTTATTTCTTAATTTGCTGTTCTAAAATATCCTTCTGTCTTTTTGGAATGATAAATTAGAAATAAGTTACTGTAGGAAGCTGGCTTTTTATGTGGTGGGCCAATGTAAGGTCACGCCATGCATAAAGTCCGGAAGACCGTTATTGGTTTACAGACGCTTACTTTAATAATCCCAAGTGCTCTATTTGTGTTAGAGTGGTCAAGCAGTTTAGGCTTATCAGAGGCGAGTGTTAAGCTGTTGTTGTACATACTGAGTCAATAAATGAGACACACACTCAAGAAGAAATCTGAGTCCAATTTATACAAATGACAGATGTTATATGAATTTAGACACAAAAATCTTTGGAATCAGGTAAGTACTTTCGAAGTTATCAATTTCACAAGAAAACAGTAAAAATGCTTGAATAACGATTTTTGAGGTATGATCCTCAAACGCGGTAATGTTATTCTATGGGAGGAAAAACATAAACAGCAAACATATACTTGCAGTCGGTGTTCGGGGGTGCCCTTTAGGACTTAAGGTGCTTAGGGGCATAGGTCCAAAAGACCCACCAGCAGTTTGGGTTTACCTGCCCTGGGGTGTCCAGGTGCTGCGGGGGTGTTGGTTGGGACTGGGCCAGACTGGGAAGGCAAACCAGCCCTGGCAATTGAATGGGACCGGACGCGGGGCCTGGGGGGGCAACCTGGCGGCCCATCGGGGAAACGCCCGGTGCCTGCTACGGCCAGTCCGGCCCTGGGTTGGGATAGTAGCTGCGAGCACCACACCTGTAAAGTCAATGTACCTGAAACAAAGAGGCTGCAGGGGAAGAGTTGGGGACAAGTCTGGGAGAACCCAAAGGGGGGGTTTCAGGTCATGGGACCCCTAGACCAAGGTGACGCAGTCAGGAGTCATGGCCCGAGCTATGGAGCTCAGCTGCAGAGTCTCTATGCTTGCTGGCCACTGGAAGTTGAGGCTGTCATAGTTGTCGGTCAGTTATGCAGAGGAAGGAAAAACAAGTTAGCAGGGCCGGTTTTCCACATCTGTGGTGTCTGGACTGGACAGAAACAAGCCTTGGCTGGTGCAGGTGCCCCGATATTCAGGGTATTGGTGCAGGGGACCTACTGGAGGGTCAAGCGTCTCAAAACTCAGCAGAAAATTGGGTCTGACCTCCTAGAGCCACTAAGACTTTCTCCTGATGTGCTTCTCCCTCAGTTGGCCCGATGGCCAGCAACATGGGTACCGGACAAATGTGTTTGGTGTCTATGGATGCAGGGGGATGGCTCCTCCACCCCAAGGCAGATGCTAGATTATCGGCAAAGTGCTATAAAATCCACCAAGTGTTGGGGAGGATTCACGGTGTTTGGACGAGTCAGGTCTTTTTGATTGTCGAGATCCCTGCAGCCCAGTGGCGTCGTGAGCCCTCTATTTCAGCAGCTTAAGCGACAAATGGGGAGCTCCTACTAAGCCCTCCAAGTTGGTGACAGGCAGAATCAAAGAACTCGATCAGTGGTAGACAGC